>NC_074722.1:34502004-35702004 GCF_947242115.1 Biomphalaria glabrata | reverse complement strand
ACATAAATCACTAAAACATATTTTGCAAATACAAAAACAAAAAACCTAACAAAATACTCCGGAAAACATAAAGATAAAGGCGCATTTCTTTTTCCATATACTAGAACAAACTCGTACAAGTTCTCCTTCTTCCCTAGGTCCGTTAGAGATTTAACGGGTTTCCTTAAATTAGCCATGAAAACCAATAACAGAGTTCATGTCTCTAGTTAACATGTGCGACCAGGTTAGCACAGTAATACGAAGGACATTGTTATCTTATCTTGAAGGAACGTCTGTAATTGATAATCTTATCTTATCTTATATAAAACAGACGTTACTTCAAAAAAGAAGATGATTACGTCCTACGCGTCATGCATTTAGTCATGCATATTAACCAATGACTTAAATTCTGCCAAGTCACTGGTTTTCCTGGCTGGCTCAGGCAACCCATTCCATGCTCTAATAGCACTAGGGAAGAAGGAGCATTTGTACAAATTGGTCCTAGCATATGGGGTGAGGAATGTGCCTTTATCTTTGTGTCTTTCAGAGTATTTTATTAAATTTTGTTTTTACATTTGAAGATTATGGTTCAGTGTTGTATGTATAATTGCTACTTCACTTTTGAGTCTTCTCTTCTGAAGGCTTTCTAAATTTAGTGATTTTACTAAAGGTGTTACTCTAGTCAAATGTGAATATTCGTTTGTTATGAATCTCACTACTCTATTTTGTGTCTGTTCCAGTTTCTTAATATTTTCTTGAGTTGAGGGGTCCTAAACGGAGAATGCATATTCTATTATTGGCCTAACCAAGATAAGATGATATTTATTTTACTTATAATGAGGATAGGTACGAGTAGATAGACCCACCTATCTTTATACGTAATTTATGGGCTGCATCAAATGGTAATGCTATTGCCGATTTTAACATGTGGACTTTATTTTATAGTTGAATTAAAACTCTTTTGGAAAAGTTCAAATTTTAGTAATGAATTTTTTTTTAATTGACGTTAAAGGTCGTGACCCTTGAACTGTAAGTCACCCACACCGATAGCTCCATCACTGACCTAGTATAAATGTCCATTCATCAAAGTGCTCTCCCCTCCCCCCCCCCCAGTCCGCCATTTATTCTCATTGTGACAATCTGTCTAAACTTTGACATGCTTTACGGCTTAACATTTCTATCACATTTTTTGACATCTACTTTAGGGGGGAAAAAAGTTTATTTTTAGTCCACTATAATAAGTAACAATCCAGCTATTTTTTTATGCGAATCTATGTTTTATTACTTCGAAAATTTTGAAAATCTAACAAGTCAAATGCAACTTACACCTATTTAAAAACATTTAGTACCAGTGCATGCATAGTGGCATACAAGGGGAGATAACACTGTTTAACCTTTTAATGATGTCCCTTTTGTAGGGAAAGCCAAGTTAGATAATGAAGAAATACTAATCATAAAAACAAAGAATCTTTAAATTCCTTCCTAAATATAAATAGGCATTATCTTTACCCTTTACCTATAACTGTTGGACTGTTGGGGCACCAAGCAAGACTCGTCGACCGTCTTTCTCCATTCCTCCCTGTCTTTTGCCTTAGTTAGAGCCTATTTCAATGGCAGGCCCGTCCATTCTTTAATGTTGTCCTCCCATCACTTTCTCTGTCTGCCTCTTCTTCTTTTTCCTGGTACTGTTCCCTGAAGGAAGGTCTTTGCGAGCCCCGAAGATGTTGAAAGATAGACTGAAAAGCGTCATGACACAAGAACACTTGCAAAGTTTCATGTAGATTGTAGAAGGCTGTTATAAAGTTTGTTAAAGAGCGACCATCTTGTCCCTTGCATGTGGATAAACTTGAAGTAATGTATTGCAAAACTCTCATGTTGTTCCTTTTCATGCTTTTAATTATATCAAAATCTTTTCAAAATCATGTCATAAAATATTCTATTCAAACTTATCAAGGTTACAGTTGTATAATTATTTGTAGCTTACAAATGGCAATTTTGTAAAGCCTGAAAGTCTATCCACATGTAGAGAGACAAAACATTGAATTAGGCCTTTCGTATCTCCTACATACGCAGATGTATGCGTTCAGTTTTCGGTGTATTATCAAAATTTTAATTAAAATGAGGGGAGGTAACAATAGATGTACATCCATAGACATATGTCTACGTGTACATCATATAGCAATCAACTGGTGAGCCGAATTGTAAGGGAATGCCAGAGCCAATATTGACACCCAGCCCGCATCTGAATAAATGTATTACAGTTTACACTAATCTATTCTATAATTGTTTATTCATCATTTGTTTTACCACAATTTTATCACCTTCTTTTTATTACAAGTTTTGTATCTCATCAAGCTTTCTTTTGTTAAATGAATGGTTTCTAAACTATTGCAAGTAGCCATATAAAAACCAACAACAAAAGAAACAATCTAAAAGTTTAAATGCCCATGTTCGCATAAGTGTGTACATACATAGATGTGTATGCACGTTTGATAGAAGTTAATATAAAGAACTAGGGTAATGTAGCAAAGCACAAAGGAAACAACCATAAGCAATGTAGACAAAGTGGAATAAAAATGTGACTACGATGTTTAAAATGTTTTAATATCATTTAAGTTTCTACTTTCACTCTTTGATTGTTTCTATTTAATTACCTATTGTTGACATTCTCACCACATATATTTTAAGACCTTAAATTTCAAAAATATTCATTATATGCTATTGGAAAAAAATAACGCCATATACAAAGCAATTTAAAACATTAAAATATTATGACAACCTAAATGTAACTATATGCATTGCTCTGTTTTGCAATCATTGTACTTTAAAATGTAACTTCTTAATTTGTACGCTTACTAATCAAATATGCACCTTTTTTTTATAAAAAAAAAAATTAAAATTAAAAAAAAAAAAAAAAAAGCCCAATAAAGAGGCCAATAGCCCACCAAAACAGAGGCAATGCCCAAAAAAGAGGCAAAGAAAAGAGGCGAAGGCCCAAGGATTCCTAGGATGTAAACAGCTCGACAACTGAAGTCATAAGCTAAAAAGCTGAGGTTTCCTAAAAAAAAAATAAAAAAAAAAAAAATAAAAAAAAAAAATATATAAAAACCAAAAAAGTAATCAAAAGTAGCCGTATAACAACTAAGGATTATCAATTAGAAGAATCGTTCATATTGTTTTTGGCTTGTAGGTAACGCAGCCATCCAATTTCCGCTTGTTACTATCATCTGCCAGAAACGAGGCCAATGCTGTCCAATGCCTTCTTGGTCAGCGTCTCTCTCCATATAATACGGTCTAGTGGTATTCCTTCCTAGTAGTCCACATCGATGTCCGCTGTGGTTCACAATTATGATGATACCATCACAAAAATAAAGTAAAAGCAGAAAACACGATGATGGTGTTACCCAGGGCCGATCTTAGGCCACTGCAACCTATGCGGCCGCAGTGGGCCCCGCACTTTCATAGGTCCGCGCGATGCGAATTCTAGTTGTAAATTATTAAATTAAACCATTTTAACTTATTATTAAAGAGTTCCTGGAATTGTCCTGAAATTATAAAATATAAGAAAAAGTCATGAAAATCTCCTGAAATTATTAAAATCTTCTGAAAACTGATGCAAATCTACTTAAAACAGACAAAATTGTCATTTCGGGGTGTCATTCAATGTGGAAAACACCAATCCTACTCACGATAAAAAAAAAAAACGGTATAGTTAGCTTTCATTTAATAAAAATGTGTGCCTAATAGTAAGCCGAATTTTAACCAAAACAAGAAGTTCAAATACTTAATTTACTTAAATAGTCACTGGCATTTTGCTAGTCGATAGTAAATCTAAAAGGCAGATCTGAATGTCTATCGGCTTTTTATTGGAAAACTACTATCTACTGTAGATGGCTCGTAAATTTAATTTGACAGTGATTTTGCACTTAGTAAAGTATAAATAAAATGCAAAGACGAATTGATGTTTTAATACAAAATCTTAATTTTCACTTATTATCCCAAATTAGGCCCCGCGCAGTCAGTTTCGCATAGGGCCCCGCAATCTGTAGGATCGACCCTGGTGCTACCATAAGGTGAAGATGATAAAACCAGCACATCCGGAGTCTGGTTTTAATTAAGAGACATACTGATTATTAACCCTCTATACCTCATAACATAGCTTATATCAACTCACTCTGTCTGTTTGTCCGAGACCAGTTTAGACCAATAGCTCGTTGCCACGTCACAGCTCTTTATGACGTGGCAACGAGCTATTGGTCTAAACCGCCCACGGGTTGTGACGTTACAGGCCAGTGTGGAGGCCCTCTATAACGAGTGGTTTCGTTCTTTTTGTTAAGATGTTTGTTCGAGTTATCTCCTCCTAACCAAATCTCGGATCAAGTTAAAATTTTGCACAATTATTTTCTGTGCATGACAAAACAAGAATCGGTAAAAACAAAAATTCATGTTAGTTAATTTACTTTTTTTTGTTTAAAGTAAAGTTCCCCTTCCGATCTATGATTATTATTATTATTATTTATAGCGTTTTATATAGCGCTACTTTCATGCTTTTAGCATGCTCAGAGCGCTTTGGTCCAATCTCAGTTGTAGGAGTTGGTTTTCCGTGATGCCTTTAGGCAGCTCAGTAAACACAACTCTGCCCGAGTCGAGTGTCGAACCTCGATCCCCCTTCTAGGTAGCCAAGCCAAGCCAAGTTTAAGCGAACTTAGCCTCTCGACCACGCTTCCCGCCAGATGATGTAAAGGTCATCTGTTTCTGTGGTTCGCGGTTGACGAGGGTGTCACAACGACCATCCGCCTTTACTTTTCCCCAACTAATGTCAGGTACCCATTAGAGCTGGGTGGACTCAGCATAAAGATCCCGAAAGAAAGTTGTACTTGAAGGAAGTGTTTGCATACGTTTAATTTGTCCCCATTTCTACTTCGTGTAGAGAATTAGGTCGTCGCTTTCAAAGTTTGAATCTATCAATAAATAACTATAAAACCTTCTATTTTCATAAGCACTTCGCTGGCACAGTGGTTGTTTATATTCGGTTGAGGAGGTTTGCGCCCTGAAGTTTGAATTCAAGGCGAACAATATTTTTAATACATTTAAAAGGTGATCACGGAAACATTCACACAAATACATCCTTCTTCCTCCTTCCCAATCATTGTCATAGCGTATTGAGAAAGTTAAAAGCATGAAATTGCCCTAATCAAAAACAATTGGCAAAAATATCTAATCGTACAGATTTTTTTTATTGTTAGTCTACATCTATTTCAAATTGAATTTCATGGCTGATCCAAACTAATTGATACAATTATTTTTTTGTTTTTTAGGAGCAGACGTGAAGGGAGAACATTTTAACATTAGCCAGCTGTTTCCTCCGCCTGGACAACCGTACTTCCGCTATCTGGGCAGCTTGACCACACCGCCCTGCACAGAGAATGTTATCTGGTCAGTTTTTGCCGTTCCCCAAGTGATCTCTCTGCATCAGGTAAACTCGGCAATGAGGTGTCTTAACTCTGCCTAATGTCTTCCCCCACCAATCCCCTAGCTAAGCCACTGCAGTGTTTAAAAATCAAGTCCTATGCAGCTTTACCAAGACAAATAATAATAATAATAATAAGGCTTGTCTTCCAGTCCGAAGATGAATGAGCAATGCAGTATATCCCGTGGATACGCAGACCCTGCTGTGACCTACATATTTTGCCACATCCAAGGCAAACATAACCATTGTCCGCCGGTGGTCGGCAGTGGATTTTCTTTTGGTCTCAAATATGTATCCAGCGGCCATTGCGAGTGACCTCCAACTGTCTCGTTCTGAGGCCGCATGCAACCAGGTGCTCTATTCTATGTCACGTAGGGTAAGTTGGCCCCTAACCTGGTCTTTAAAGCGTTTCCGTGGGGCGCCTCTGTTACGTCGAACACCTTTTAGCTCACCAAAAAAGACTGCCTTTGGCATACGTTCGTCTCCCTTACGGAATACGTGCCCTACCCAGCGTAACTGTCGGACCATAAGAAGTCCCTCTATACTGTCCATACCGGCGTTTGCAAGGGCATTGCTGTTTGTAGTGCGGTCTTGCCACTGTATGTCAATGATGACCAAGTAATCAAGTTTTAAAAATACATTTCGTATTATAGCAGTTCAGTGATTCGTTAATTGTTAAATCCATTTAACAGCAATGATTAAATGATTTTGATTGAATGGTCGTCATTATTATGTAACATTTCTTTTTCAGCTGTCCAGATTTCGTACACTTGGAATGTCAACTGAACTTAACCCTTACATCGGTGGAAACGTCCGACCACTTCAACCAATCGACAATCGAATTATTTATACCAATGATGTCATTTATAAAAAATAGCAATTACATTTCTGGAAATATTGTTTCTTTATATGTGATTATTGTGCTCAGTTTGCACTACGAGTATATTTCTTAGAGTTGTCCTTGTGTTTTATGTAAGTCAACCATCGGGAAACCTTACTTATTAAAATATATAATAGTAACTCGAATTCGGCATGAATTGATTAGTTCAGACATTCATGTCCCAGATTTCTACCTCAATATCAAGTTCATGACACATGCCAATCAAAACTGCCTCACTGGTGGCCATTGTTGTTATTCGGGAGTTGTTTTTTTGTTGTTGTTTTATATTAGATGTGCAGTGCTTTTAGTTTACCGTCATTGGAACCATTTAAATTTCTAAAACTCATGTCAGAGCTGCATCGGCTCAAACAAAAAATACTCCAGTAGAACAAAAGTGTAAAAAAACTGATTTAATGAAAACAACAGATAAAAATGTCTGCTCTTTATCAAGATTTAAATTCAAGCGGATTTATGGGCGGGCAGGTGGGGCTACATCGCCGGGCCTCCTCCGGGGTCACCGCAAAAGAGCAAAAAATCTATCCAAATTTCGACAGGTCAGAAACTTTATTTAAAAAAATTTTTTTTTTTTTCGCATTTTTTAGGGCAGGCAAATAATGTGATTAAGAAGTGCACGCTTGTATCTAGTAGCTTGTATCTAGTAGCTTGTATCTAGTAGCTTGTATCTAGTAGCTTGTATCTAGTAGCTTGTATCTAGTAGCTTGTATCTAGTAGCTTGTATCTAGTAGCTTGTATCTAGTAGCTTGTATCTAGTAGCTTGTATCTAGTAGCTTGTATCTAGTAGCTTGTATCTAGTAGCTTGTATCTAGTAGCTTGTATCTAGTAGCTTGTATCTAGTAGCTTGTATCTAGTAGCTTGTATCTAGTAGCTTGTATCTAGTAGCTTGTATCTAGTAGCTTGTATCTAGTAGCTTGTATCTAGTAGCTTGTATCTAGTAGCTTGTATCTAGTAGCTTGTATCTAGTAGCTTGTATCTAGTAGCTTGTATCTAGTAGCTTGTATCTAGTAGCTTGTATCTAGTAGCTTGTATCTAGTAGCTTGTATCTAGTAGCTTGTATCTAGTAGCTTGTATCTAGTAGCTTGTATCTAGTAGCTTGTATCTAGTAGCTTGTATCTAGTAGCTTGTATCTAGTAGCTTGTATCTAGTAGCTTGTATCTAGTAGCTTGTATCTAGTAGCTTGTATCTAGTAGCTTGTATCTAGTAGCTTGTATCTAGTAGCTTGTATCTAGTAGCTTGTATCTAGTAGCTTGTATCTAGTAGCTTGTAGCAAGTTTAGAATACGTAAATACGGCTTTGGATTTACGACAGTACGTCATACCAGGGCCTTACCCTCCAAAAGCTAAAAAAAAATATACACTTTTTAAAACCAAAATATTATTATAGCTTTTATATGGCGCTACTTTCATGCTTATAGCATGCTCAGAGCATGGTCCAATTCCATTTGTGGACCAGTGGGGGGAGGGGGGAGTTGGTTTTCCGTGCTGCCTTTAGGCGCTCAGTAAACACAACTCTGCCCGAGTCGGGTGTCGAACTTCGAGCCCCCTTCTAGCCAAGTCAAGCCAAGTTCAAGCGTACTTGGCCTCTCGACCACGCTTCCCATGCTATTATTATAACTATTATTAAGTTTTTTTTAAAGGAAGTGAAATTAAATATACAAGAACTCTGTTTCTGTCTTGTAGGGGCCTCCACCAAAATCGTGTCCTTTGGCTTCCACATACTTAAATCCGGCCCTCAACTTGACATCAGCTTTTTACGATTCCATACTTCTTAAAAATAAAAATTCCATTCTAGTTTTTAATCTTATCTTGTAAATTACAGTCCTTTCTATATGTCTATGCATTTCTTCAAAAGGGAAGTTAATCTCGTTTATTATTGGTAAGAGACTTAAACTCTGCTAAGCGATTGGTTGTCCTGGCTGATTCAGGAACGTTAGGCAACCAGTTCTATGCTAGGAAGGTATTAGAGAAGTCGTAGCACCTGTACAAATTTGTCCTATCATATGGAATAAGAATGTGCCTTTTCTATTATTGTAGTTTGTTTGTTGATTTCTTTGTTAATTAGTTTGATGCGTCAAATATTTTGTCTCTTTTTTTGGTCTATCTCACGTTGCGTAGAACCAAATCTTCAGTTTTAGAATAATTTATTCATGTTTCAAATAACTTAATATACTATCTATGTGTGCATGTCTGTGGGAGGCTATGGGGGAGGGGGGGGTAGTATCAATGTAAATTATAAATCTCTAGATCTCTGGTTATTACTAGGGCCGGATATACGGCAGTACAGACTAGGGTTTCTCCCTCAAAGGAAAGGGGGGCATCCACAAGTTATGTGAAATTATTTAAAACTGTTAACATTAGTTTACTAAGTACATCTTTTTTAATGAGATAACCTGAACAAGTTCTTGAAAGTTTCTGGGGCCTCTACAAACATTCTGCCTAGGGCTTCTTCTTACTTATATCCGGCACTGGTTGTTCCGATTTAAGAGACAGTGCCAAGCATTAGAAAATTATAATCATTGCTAAATTATGTTAACCACCCTTTTTACTCCCCCCCCCCCCCCACACCTTTTTATATTACTATAAAACTTGGAAATTTATTTATTCCCTTGATTTTTTAAAGTCTTGAAATGCAAAATCTAGATTTAAGAAAAAATGTTAGCGGTCTAATCCAGAAGAAAAGGGCTGATCTATTATACACTACTTCTAGATTATAGTGCAATTATGTGTCAAGTGTAATGATGTCGTCAACTTTTTTTTTTTTTTTTTTTTTTTTTTTTTTTCAAGGAAACCTCAGAATTTGCTCTATTCAGTTTTAGCTTTATCATCATAGGAATCCTTTGGCCTTATGCCTCTTTTCTTTGCCTCTTTTTTGGGCTTTATATGCCTCTTTTATGGGCCATCTTGCCTCTTTTGTGGGCTTTTTTTTTTTTTTTTTAATATGTTTTTATTTGTAAGTTATCATAATTCACAAGTATTAAATCATAAACAATTGAAAAGTGATTAACCTAAAAATATAATAACAGTAATAGAAATATTATTTAATATCAAAGACATACTACCTAACCAATGAACCCCCTAAAGACAGAAAAATGATACAAGTATACTCTACTCCAGAACAATCAACACAATATCAGATATCCCTGACCCCCAACACCCTATTTCTAAAAAACTACATGAGCATTATACAGGTATATGAAAATCAAACTAGATAATTCTCTACCCTAAATTCCATTATTTTTCTAAATGTTAATTCCAAGTGATTAGGATCAAACACCTTATTATTATGTAGACATTTGAGCCAGCTAGCCCAAACAAGATTCCTGTGTTCGGAAACAATAATCAAGTTAAAGTTATGTATCATTTTATTTTTTAGTTTTGGCAGCTTGTTTAAAATAATAGACAAGTTAACATTTACATAATTGCCACAGTTTGCTTCCAATAGGTCCATTACAGTACTTCTAACTTGAAGGAATAATGGACATTCCAAATACATGTGTTTCTCGTTATCAGCATTTTCAAGGTGGCATAATATACATTCACGGTCATTTGCCCGTCTTCTAACCATAGGGGTCATCCCAAAGATAAGTCTAAAACTAATCTCTCTAGCTTTTGGTGGGATATGTTTACTATGTAAGTTTATGAATGTGTCCTTGAATTCTGTCACCCCAAGAACTCTCCCCCACTTAATCCTATTCACTGGGCTTTCCTGTAACAGCTTTTTAAGTGTTGTGTATGATTCTTTGGTTTTGTTGTGTATTAAATGTTCATTACCTGGTAAAATTCTTGAAATAGATCTGTAAAATGGATGAGTGACTGTACCAAAATAGTGAGGAGTATCATTGTGTATTGGAAGAAGACTACTTAATCTTAAACCATAATAGTAAATTGTCAAGGGAAAGTTTGTTGGGTTCCTAACTACTTGACCTACAAATTTTAGCCTTAGCGACTGTATTTTTGTTTTAACATCTTGCAAGTTTATCCCCCCATCCTCTTTGTTTTGAATGAGTGTAGTGTGCTTAATGCTCCTAATAGTGTTTTTAAATATAAAGCTTCTAATTAACTTGTTCAGCTTGTTTATGAATTTAGGAGGTGGCTCTGTAATGTTAGCTAAATAGACAATCTTTGGAATGACCAAACTATTTATCAATACAGCTCTACCAAATATTGTAGAACCTGTGTGCTGATAAAGTTTAATTAAGTTTGAGGCTTTGACAAAAATATTCTCCCACTGGTCTTTACAATAGAACAAAGGATTACAGGTATAGACAATACCACAAATCTTGATTTTATCAACAATTCTGAAAGCGCAATTCTCTTTGAATTTCCATTTCCCTAGTCCCATTACAGAGGATTTATTTATATTTATTTTTGAACCACTAGCTTCTCCGAAAATTTAAATTTCTTTAGTATATTCTCAATATCTTGCTCTGAAGATGGAAAAAAGGTTGTATCATCCGCATAGGCTTTGACTTTGATGGTTGAGAAGGAACGACCCGGTATATTTATCCCAATAATGGATGGGTCAGATCTTACAGATTCCAAGAAGGGTTCCAAGCAAAGGATATACAAGAAGGGGGATAAGGGACAGCCCTGTCTGACAGACCTTTGTATGAGGATACTCCTACTGAGAGAATGATTAATTATTAATCTACTTGTTGCATTGGTATAGACAAGCTTTAAATATCTGATTAACAGGGAACTTATTTTACATTTCTCAAGCACCTTGAACAGGAAGCTATGGCTTACTCGGTCAAAGGCTTTTTCTTGATCTACAGATAAAAGAGACACATTGAGGTTTTTATCCTTACTGTACATGATAAAATCCCGTAAAAAATGCGTCATGCCGTCAATGTTTCTGTCCGGGATACAACAGTACTGGTCATGTCCGATAAGTTGGTTTATGAGTGGTTTCATTCTTAGGAAAATCATTTTTGTGAGAAGTTTATAGTCCGTGTTGAGAAGTGAAATGGGCCTATAGTCGCTAGGTGAAGTGCTATTTTCAGATTTCTTAGGTAAAAGTGTGATGTATGCTTCGTTAAAATTTGGAGGAAAATGTCCCAGTTTAATGGCGTCGCTATATAGTCGCAGTAAGAGAGGACACAAGACTTTTCGAAATAAGTAGACAATTGCGAGCTATACTTTTATTAACACCCCAATATTCTTATGCAAAATTTTCTCATAATATTAGAACTTTTGTTTATGTCCATATTTTCCGGCTTCCTGTTTTTTTAACTTCCATTTCATTCGATGTCCACATTCGCCCCATGCTGCGCTACGAACGTAACAGCTATGAACTCTATATGAATATATCCGAGTTCAATAAAACATGGAGGCGCGGTGGCTGAGTGGTAAAGCGCTTGGCTTCCGATCCGAGGGGTCCAAGTATCGACGCCTCTGAGTCCACTCAGCTCTAATGGGTACCTGGCATGCGTTTAGGAAAACTAAAGGCGTTTGGTCGTTATGCTGGCCACATGGCACCGTCGTTAACCTTGGGCCACAGGAACAGATGACCTTTACATCATCTGCCCCATTTATGTGTAAGAAGAACTAAGCTACAAAATGTTCTAGCATTGTTGTATTATTTATGTAAATCTATATGCACCTTTTTTCCAACAATTTATATTCACCGACTAAGATACACAACTCTCCATTAAACGCTATGTCGTAGGTCACAGTTACTACCCCTTGGTTTTTTAAGCTCACTTACAAACTCTATTATATTAACAACCATCTACTTCTGAGACTTTCTGTTTAAACTAACTTAACTCTTTCTCTCCTAACTGACGATACCAGCGTTGACTCCACCAGAATGTGGTAAATAATTACGGAGAGAAAGAGTTAACATTGGCGGGAGCATCACTACAAAGTACAACCATCTTTTTGGCCGTGTGAACTGTCGTTGCCTTGGGTCGCCTCGATGGTTACGAGTTCATACCCTGCTCGCTGCCACCCCACCTTCGTCCTGCGGAGTCCCCCCCCCCGAGTTTCTCGCTATGTCACATCTTTTTTCCTTGAATTGAAACAACAGATAGCAAAATAAAAAAATAACAACATAACAAGGTAATAACAACATAACAAAGTAACTACACAACAAGGGAATGATATAAAAAGTAGGTCCTTTATTACTATTTATTCAAATGAAATGACCCAGTTGGACAAAACAGATGGCCAACCCCCCCCTCTCCCCCGCAAAGTCATGCAACATGAATTTAAATTATTTTATCGCCGGTATTTAAAAGGCGAAACGAATTTAAAACAAATAAAAACATCGAAACGTCAATTCCGAGTATATCTAAATCAAAACGTATGCTCTAGTAGTGATGGGTGGTGTTGAATCTATGCCAAAAACAATAAAAATGATGAAGGCGGTAAATTGACTCTCGTCTGCTACAGCCTCTTGTCGTCTGTTACATCACTTCCGGTTGTTTTCTCGTGTAGATGTTCCTCTCAGTTCATCAATTGTATTTGTACAGTTGGACGCCTGCATAATGAAAAAGTAAATCTGTTTGTTATAATTTTCGCGATTAGCTTATAACATGAACTTCTTCCATTTATTTACATCTGTACACAGAAAGTAAATATTTCTAAACAATAACCAATGACTAGGATCCTTTCATTTTGTTAAAAAAAAATATCTCCTCAAAATTGTCATAATTAATATATTGTATTTGGGTTCAAATGTCATAGTAACGTTATTTAATTGATTACAAAGACCCAGCAGTGACCTACATATGTTGTCACACATAATCTGTTACTAACACACTGTCGATATGTCTCTGAATATGAATGGACCTTATTCACCAATCGTAAACAAACAACATTTAGTCAAGTGATCTTATTGATAAAACAACGGGAAAAACTGTCACGTGACAACCATCATGAATTAAACATGAGATCGTAAATTATATAGAAGAGATAGAGCACCACGTGGCTAAATGTTGTTTGTTTACGATTGGTGAATGAGATCCATTGATTACAAAGACCCAGCAGTGAGCTACATATATTGTCACACATAGTCTGTTACTAACACACTGTCGATATGTCTCTGAATTCGAATTAAAGACTTTCTTTTAACCAATTTTGTTTTTCCTAGTTATTCATTGTTAACATTAGTCTTTGATTGACCTACCCGCATCCAATCAACAAATTCGTTTCATTTAGTAAGGTCCAGGAGCAACTGAAAGAAAGAAACAAAATGATTGGACTTTAGAAATGATGAATAAGATTTGGGTTCATTGTGGAATGCTGTTGTCATTTCTTTATTGTTTTTCTTGTATTGTTCGTTGAGGTTATGGTTTCATCTATTTTGAAAGGGAGGGGGAGGGTGTAACTGGGAGAAGATTTCCAACACATTTTAAGTCTAGGTGGCGGAGGAAGGGTAACGGTTAAAAGTTTAACACCATTATGCCCAGTTCAGACCTACGGTTAACAAGGGTATCGTCTGGCCAGCACAACGACCAACCGCCTTAACTTTTCCCCAACTAATATCAATATCAGGGACCTATCAGAGCTGGGTGGACTCAAAGGAGCCCGAAATGAAAAAGTCCAATCTTCAACAGGATTTGAGCCTGGGAAGCCAAGCGCTTTACAACTCAACCATCGCGCCACCGCTTACAAGTGTTAAAGGTGTCTGGAATTTTAGCATCTATCAATACCGCCTTCTCATTGTTTGACTTTCTTACTATGAGAATGGACACACACACACATGCACACAACTCTCGATTTCTTACATACACACTCATTACCACACACACCCACTCACACACATACACCTCCTCGCATGAACGTACCTCTAATGAAATCAACATCCGGTTTGTCATACTTGACGTAGCCAGGGTCAATGTCGTTGGGAAAAGCAATGATTTGACCGCCGACGTTCCCGCCTATGGCATAATAATCCTGATCAGTGACGATGTATTTGTCGTAGGGATCCACAGGGGCTACAGGGACAAAGCCAGGATTTATAAGGGGCCTGATGATGTTACCTCTGGAGTGTTGGATTTGTGCACCTGTGACCAAAAAGAACAAATATTAATTCAATCCATTCATAATATAAAAATGCTCACATAGATGGTAATGGGTTGAAGACACGTGTAGGGAGTAATCATTTTTTTTTTGGAAGTTACATCAGTATTTTATATGATGAGATAAGAATATAGCTAATCAAATATTTATTTTAAATACTAGAAATCGAAATTAGTACGTGGTGGTAGAGACATTGTCTTCCTTTATCTCGTAATTTTATAAATAGTTGCAACTAGGAGATATATTTGGTGTTGCCGGGTTTTCTAAGTTGGGTTATGAAATAACAAATTACTTTTATTGGAAATATAGGCATAATACGTTAATCCTTCAAAAAATTTTAAAATAATTCCACACACACTATTAACATACAATATTTGTTAATTTCAATAAAGAATCCAGAAAAGTAGACTTTATATGAAGCTTGAAACTTATTTAATTCACTTATTGTCTTCCCTTGTATATATACCCTCTCTAAAATTAGCTTCTCCCATTGACAGGAAAGAGTCTAAATATTCATTCGAGTTTATGCCAACTTACTTTTGACTCTGCTATTTTAAGTTCTATTGGAACTAGCCTACGGTCTCAGGAATGATTTCAAGAATATTCGTGCAATTTTTTTTTAAACGCTGTTTATTTTACAAACAACGGACTTGCAAACATAGACAGACATCTTACAATTTGCTAAAATAACCATATGAATATCATTCTTTTATTAATATTAAATGTAGCAAAAGTTAAAATTCAACTTCAAATCTGGTAATAAAGAAAAATAATAATGTGTCTGATGAGTAGGGCCCATGGTCACAAAATATTTTAAATGTCTTGGAAACAGAGACTGATTAAAGGAGCAAAAAAATAAATTAAAAAAATGGCGAATGGACCTCATTCACCAATCGCAAACAAACAACATTTAGTCACGTGATCTTATTGATAAAACAATGGGAAAAAAACTGTCACGTGACACCCATCATGAATTAAACATGAGATGGTAAATTATATAGAGGAGATAAAAGCACCACGCGGCTAAATGTTGTTTGTTTACGATGGGTGAATGAGGTCCATTAAAAAAAAAGTACTTTTTTTGTTTGTTTGTTTGTTTAGTGCAACTTTGTAGCTCCAATAGTTCAGCAGACTATAAAGGTATAGACAAGGTGAGATAACGTCGTTTGTTTATAAAACAAACCAAAAGCAACGACGTTGTCAGATTTCATTTAATAAAAAGGAAAATATGAAAAAATCCTTTTTAAAAAAAGGGGAAGAACTCCGTCTTAAGGGGAACAACTCCGTCCTTAAAAACTATATCAACCAATAATGCACAAGTTATTTCCCTTATTCGATATCAAACAAAATAATAAATTACCCATAATGAATTGTCTAATTGAGTATTTAAGTTTATTGATTCATGTTTCGTTAGGTAATTAAATAATTGTTTAAAGTAACAACTTCATCGGGGAATGCGTGAGGGAGAAATAGCGTTAACAATTATTTAAGCGGACTAAACCCAACACATTTAGCCATATATGTGAATACTGAAGGATTAGTTTTCCTTGTTGATATTAAACAAAATAATGAATTAGGCCTACCAGTAATTAATTGTCTAATTGGTTACTTCTTTATTGATTCATGTCTTGTCTATGTCAAAGAATAAGTGTGCGAAGTTTCAACTTGATCTGAGAGTGGGTGTGGGAGTAATTATAATGTTTTTTGTTTGGTAATGCACAAATTGTAAGACAAATTTCCTTACGGATAATAAAGATTATTATTATTATTATTATTATTATTATTATTATTATTATTATTACACACTATTTACCAGACAGAGTGAGTTGATATAAGCTATGCGAAGATGATTTATTTTCTAATACAAATCTTAATTTTCACTTATTATATTTATCCCTACCCAGACTGGGCCCCACTCAACCCGTTTCGCATAGGGCCCCGCAATTGTTAGGGCCGGCCCTGCGTGGAGCACCTATTCAGGCCTCGCATAACATTAAGGTTCCGCGGAACACAGTTTGGGAAACCCTGATATGCATGAAAAGAAAAAGGTACAAAAACTTACCTGAGACTGGAGCATGAACTGTGAGGCGAACTGGGGGAAGGGGAACATGTGGAGGGGGAAGAGGATAGCCAAATGGACGAAAGAAAGGTGCTGGAATTGAAGAAAAAAACACAATTACAGAGACATTTTAAACTCAGAAAACAACACACACAAAAAAAACACAATGTAGCTAAAGGAGTTAAGCTCATTGGTGGCCCCTTTGGCTGTAGATCAGTTCAGTTTGCTTTGCACATAAACACAAATAAAGGAACAAGTTTAAACTCAGAAAAAACATAATTAGTACCTAGATTTGTGGGACTATTAGCAAGTTAACCAAAAAGACGAAATCACGTGACTTTGAAACTCGAGAGATAACTCCTTACAATATTGAATAATTCCTAGAATACAATTGTGTAGTGTCCCTTGAAAGTCCCGTCTCATTATGAAGGTATCCTGTTATTAATTTATACACAAGCAAAGGAAAAAAATAATACTTAAAAAAAACAAGGCTTATATGTGGGAAAGAACTGTCATTTATTTCAAGATGCCAGGGTTTAGCTCCCTGTCTGATATATAAAACAAAATTAATTAATTATTACTTATTGATTAATAATTGGTTACTTTTTGTCATTGATCCTTGTATTGTCAGTTACGATGTTTAATTGTGTAAGCTTTAAACTTAATCCAAGAATTGGAAATGGGAGAAATACCATGTTCAAAATTTTTACCAGACAGATAGTGTGAGTTAATATAAGCTTTATAAAAAATGTTCCCATAAGTTAACAATGTATGCTAATTGCCAACCTATAACATTTATTCATCACGTTTTTTATTGATTGTTTATGGACTGTACATAAAATAAAGTTGGCAGTTTGAATGTGGATATGTTGCCATATTTATGGAAATGTCAAGAGAGACTGGCGCATGAGTACCAGTGCTATTAACTCTTTCTCTCTTAATCGACGATACCATCGTTGATTTGACCTCGTTAAATTAAATTAATGTTTAGTTTTAAAAACTTTGTTTTATATCAAAAGAGCATGCATTCCCCTTTAATTCTATACCAAAAACAACATTTTCTGATAACAAACAACAAAGCTATTGAAGCCCAATCATAACAGGGGTAGTGAAATAGTAATGAGCAAAATGAAGAGCTCCTTGGAAACGTGGAAAAATAATTACGGAGATAAAGAGTTAATAGCGATGTTAAAAAATGAGATTTCACAGGCAACGAAACAAAGTGAGCTATCGTAAATGAATGTTAAATCTATAAATCCGAGACGGTTGACTACAAGAACTTCATGTGCACTTTATAAAATTGAATATTAGAAAAGGGGCTTAGGGTTGGGGAATGTGTCCTTGCAAAAAAGTTTTCCCATGACTCTACGAGTCCTACTTACGATGTGCTGCTGTCCTGTCTGACGTAATCAAGACTGTCAATACAGTCACAGCTAATACAGCTTTCAGGTCAACCTGAAACATCAAAGAGTTACATTTTGTTAGCGACGAGTGGTAGTTACTGAGTGGAAGAACATTTAGCTGCCTAGACAAAAGTCTAGGGTTTAAATCTCACTTATTTTTCCACTAAAATAAAAGTGGGCTATCCCAGAGTTCATCGAAACTGATAAAAGTAAGAGCTAGAAAACGTTGGAATAGAGAAGAGAGAGTCTGGTGGCTGAGTGGTAAATAGCTTGGCATCCGAACCAAGACTTTCGGGTTCAGATCTCGGTTAAGACTGGGAATTTGAATTTTGGGATTTTTTTAGGACGCCCTTAGATGTTCGTTTCATTTAAACTCAAGTTAATGTGATAGTAACGTAAATCGAGCGTGAGGGGGCGCGATGGCGGAGTGGTTAAGCGCTTGGCTTCCGAACCTGGGGTCCTGGGTTCGAATCTCGGTGTAGACTGGGATTTTGATTTTAGGGCGCCCCTGAGTCCACCCAACTCTAATGGGTACCTGAGTTTAGTTGGGGAAAGTAAAGGCGGTTGGTCGTTGTGCTTGCCACATGACACCCTGCTCGTTAACCGTTGGCCAAAGAAACAGATGACCTTAACATCATCTGCCCCATAGATCGCAAGGTCTGAAAGGGGAAATTTACTTCAAGTCAAGCGTGGCTGAGTGGTCAAGCGCGTGGTAACCTATTCCGAACCGAAAGATAATTTAAAAAAAAAAACGAAACAATTCAACACATAAATTAAACATAAAAGAAACCTCTATTATATCTAAATATTCAGTGAACTAGTTAGTAATCCTTCCAGTTCCATATGCATTGCCTCATGAGGATGTTATGTGGCCAGCACAAATATAATCCGCTTTTTGTGTTTACAAGAAATGTCCAATAAGACAGGAAAATGTTTAGATTCCAGAGTGTAGGAGGTAATCATCTTTTTTTTTTTGAAGTAACGCCTGTATTATAAAAGATAAGAAGATAAGCTTTCTCAAATCCAAGTTGTTATTTATTTAAACTTTTATCCTCTGGATTCAAATACAATACATGTATCCCTAAAGCGAAGCTCTCTTAAAACGCATTTTGTTTTACTAGATCTAAATGTTAATGGATATCAACTAAATGGTCCAACAAAAATATTCTTACCATCTTGCCCTTATGTTGAAGGAGACAAATGTATTTGGCTAAGTTAATGTAGACAGTGGTCTGTCAAAACTTAGCCCTCTGTTACTTCTCTCACACTCGGACCCTTAAAGAGAGACGTCAGTCAGGCGTTGAGATTAAATACCCTGGCCCAGTGACCATTGGCAGAAATCTACGACTGCCTACGGTAAACTAACGAATTCTAAATATATATATATATATATATATATATATATATATATATATATATATATATATATATATATATATATATATTATATATTTGAGGTATGCTTTACATTGTTGTCCTTTAATTTTGGGTTTTCTCTGCTCTCTACTCTGTGTTACAGTAGAATATCAAAGTCTTCTTAAACGTTTAATTTTGACGCAGTGGCGTACCAAGGAGAGGTTATGAGGGACAGACGCCAAGGGCGCGGATAGTTTCGTTAAATAAGTTCAAATGAACTATACGTTTTGTATCGCTCGGTAGTGATTGCCCTTGTGCAAATATGAACGTCCTACACTATTGAGAGGAGGCGCGGTGGCTGGTTGGTAAGGCGCTTGGCTTCCGAACCGAGGATCCTGGGTTCGAATCCTGGGATTTCTAAGTTAGGTCTTGTTGTACACCAGAATAGCCTTACGACAACCAAGCCCATTACAAACGTACATATGACAGTAAGGGCAGCAAAGACTGCTTACGCCCCCCTCAACCCATTTCCCCAGTAGTTTAAAGTTACATAAATCCGCTCCCATGGAAAGGTAAGACAAGATATGGTAAATAAAAAATTGATATTTAGTTCTTTCCGGAATCATTGCGAATGTTTCGTGACTATTAATGCTTGTTATTGAGCGTCCAAGGTTCACAAATTTGGTCTAGATCTTCATGCATACTAAAATTGTACTATTTAAAATTAAAATTGCATGAACCTCATTTCTATTCATTAGACAAATGCAACAGTTTGTCGTTCCAAGAAAAGGTGTCAAACCTAAATGAGTAATTGTCTCCCTTTTTATTTTTTTAAAACAAATATGTGTACTCCTGAGGGCACATCAAAAGTACCGGAAGTGGGAAGGGGAGACAAATGAGGGCCCTGCGTCAATGGAGACAAGCCCCAGCCTCGCTGAATTCTAAGTTTAGACGGGCCTGGACAATCGATCGGTCCTGTCAAAGACAAAGGTGTGCAGACATTGTGGCCATCCTCTTGGTTGTCCCCCCTGACGATTTGCACGTCAACCGGGGCTAAAAAAAAATAATACTTTAATTCTTTTTTTTAAAGTCACATGACCCTACACCCTCCCCCTCCCCCTTCCCAATTAAAAAAAAATCAAAATACCTCAAAAAAATATAGGTAGAGATTTTTGTCATGAGAAAAGGGGAGATAAGAGAAAGGGTTGGGATTAGCTAGATATATCATGAAAAAAGAAAAGAAGAGAAAAAAAAAGCTTATCCAAAGGGAAAACCTCCACGTTTAGTCATCTCTCAATACTAAAAGATCTATTTCTCTTTTTCGATATCAAATCAAATTTATTAATTAACACTATTTAATAAACTGATTTTTTTATTTTTTTTTTTAATATTGATTCGTGTTTTGTTACGGAATAATCGTGCAAATGTTTCAACTTGATCCGAGAATGAGAAGTGGGAGAAATATTGGGAGAAATGACATGCTCAAAATGTGTACCAGACAGAGTGAGTTGATAAAGTTTTGTAAAAATAGTTTTACAATCTTTCAATAAACATGTTTTAAAATAAGCCAAACTCAACATTCAGTAGATGTCAAACGATGTCGAGAGAAAAGTTACGGAGTTGGATGCACAGATTCGGGATTTACACCAAAACTATCATTGTGATTAAAGTGTCGAATTCTTCTCAGGGATCCATCGTATTGCAGACTGGCATATGAGCTTGTTGTCTGACAGACTGACAGAGGAGCTTGTTGTCTGACAGACTGACAGAGGAGCTTGTTGTCTGACAGACTGACAGAGGAGCTTGTTGTCTGACAGACTGACAGAGGAGCTTGTTGTCTGACAGACTGACAGATGAGCTTGTTGTCTGACAGACTGACAGAGGAGCTTGTTGTCTGACAGACTGACAGAGGAGCTTGTTGTCTGACAGACTGACAGAGGAGCTTGTTGTCAGACAGACTGACAGAGGAGCTTGTCTGACAGACTGACAGAGGAGCTTGTTGTCTGACAGACTGTCAAAGCTTGTTGTATTTAGTTTTGTCTAGACCAGTGTATCTCAAACTGTGCTCTGTGAAACCATTCTAATTATATCAAAATCTTTTCAAAATCATGTCATAAAATATTCTATTCAAACTTATCAAGGTTACAGTTGTACAATTATTTGTAGCTTACAAATGGCGATTTTGTAAACCCTGAAAGTCTATCCACATGTAGAGAGACAAAACATTGAATTAGGCCTATCATATCTCTTGCCTACACAAATGCATGCGTTCAGTTTTCGGTGTATTGTCAAAATTTTAATTATTATGAGGGGAGGTAACAATAGATGTATGTCTATAGACATAAGTCTATGTGTACATCATATAGCAATCAATCGGTGAGACGAATTATAAGGGAATGCCAGAGCCAATATTGACACCCAGCCCGCATCTGAATAAATGTATTACAGTTTACACTAATCTATTCTATAATTGTTTATTCATCATTTGTTTTACCACAATTTTATCACGTTCTTTTTATTACAAGTTTTGTACCTCATAATATATTTTTGGTTGCGACAAACACTGCCCTAATACCATCAGTTGCCTTATTAACAAGACTCCCGTGAGGGGTGCCTAAGGCAGTGCGAAAGCATCCTCATTGAACTGTGCGGAGTTGTAATAAAAGCTCCCACAACCTTGTCACAATCCAGGCGCTGTTCCTCAAGGGGCCGTTACATAAATGGCGTGTCCCGCACGGTTAGCTTGGTATAGAAAAGGAAAATGGCGGGGGTCTTGCCGCGAGTCTGACCCACCCGTCAGACGGTGTACACTGTTCTCTTTCAGGCCAGTGAGAGGGAGCTCTTGTTCCCTTTTTGCTGGCTTAGAGTTCCAAGAGCTGAAGGCTCAACTCTACCTGACAGTTTCAAGAAGAAGAAGAATTGTTGTTATTGTTTATAAAGCTTAGCCTATATTAAGTCACTCTGTGTGTTTAAAAGCTTGCACACGTTATTTATCCTATACATAAACTCGAAGCAAGTTGATGCACAGGCCTATACAATTATTCATTGATCAAGACATAGACTATATATTCTATGATCAAGACAAGACGTGAATCAGTGGGGGAAAAAAGACCAATTAGTCAATACGTTACTGGTAATTAATTATTTTGTTTGAAACAATTATTTATTGCACCTAACAAAATATGAATCATTTTTTTAAGTAATCAATTAGCCAATTAATTATTGGTAATTAATTATACTAAAGAGCACAAAAAAAAAAACAACATACGAACAACATTACCATATTTAAACGATTTTTTTTTTTAACAATAATGTCTCAGCAAAATCTTGGACGACGACAGCCATCAACTCCATCATAACTTCAAGTCGTCGCGATGTGGGCTACTTCTGTAAATCTAGACTAGATCTAGAACCGAGCGGTACAAAAACTCGTTCGTTCCTTACTCGGTCAGACTATATCAACGCCACTCGTTGACTGGAAAAATTGACAAGGCTCAAGGTGTAGTCACTGAATGAACTCTTTATGCTGTGTCTGTTCTACTTATGTGAATGTCTCTGTTGTGTTGTCTTTATATGAGGCTCAATAGTCTTAGTATTAGATTGTTTGATATCGAAAAACGGAAGTAGCTTCTACATGGAGCATGGATGACAAAAGTGGGTCATCATCGAATAAGAACGATCTAAAAAACGATGCAGAAAAACAGTCTAATAAAAAAAATATTCAGAAAAAAGTTAACTCTATTTAAACCAAATATAAGTCTAATATAAATTTAAAACGTTCAAATATTTATTTCATTGATTACAGCAACCAAAAAAAAAAATGTGTACCTCTCCCCTTTTATAATTGGGGGAAAGTCCAACTGAACAAAACGGTGAAAAAGCCCAAAGGGAAAAAAAAAGTTCTTTCAAACCTCTGATTTCTTCGCAAAAATTGTCGATTTGCTGCTTATACTTTTAAAGCCACAAAAACACACACAAAAAAAAAATGTAAGTTTTACAAACTTTCTTGTGGCCGTGCTTTTAAAATCAGCAAAATTCAACATTCAGTACCGGTAATTGTGAACTCAGAAATGGTCAAACACTGCCGTAAGGGAAATAAACGAATAGTTCATAGCCCGAAAGGTGCTGCTGTGTCAAAAATCAAATGAAACAAAAGTTCAATCAGTGTTTCCCAAAGTGGGTAACGCGTACCCCCAAAGGGTACGGGAAGACTTGGAGGGGGGTACGCGTTGCACCTCATTAACTGATTTTTTTGAATACCCAGTCATTATGGGGAGGGGGGGGGGTACCCAGCATTACAAAATTTATAAAAGGGGTACACATTGGTCAAAAGTTTGGGAAACACTGAGTTCAATCATACCTTAGTCTTAGTATGTAATACTGAATTGTTATGGTGAGCGGTGATGTATACGGTCTAGTGATTTAATTAATGTGCACTCCCCCTTAGGCCATCCTGGCATGCTGGTTGTTATGAAGTGTATGTGTTAGGGTTGCTATGGAGACGGTGAGAAGAGGTTGGCGATTCGATGTGAATGATGCAACATAGTCATGCATATTAAACCAATGACTTTAATTCTGCCAAATCACTGGTTTTCCTGCCTGGCTCAGGCAACCCATTCCAAGCTCTAATAGCGCTAGGGAAGAAGGAGCTTTTGTACAAATTTGTCGTAATAGCTTATGTAAGGTTTAGTGTGTGCAGCCTAGCTATTGTGTCTTTCTGAGTATTTTATTAAATTTTGTTATTGTATGTGAAAATTATGGTTCAGTGTTTTATGAATAATTGCTACTTTTTACTTTTACCATAGGTGGCATTGTCGTCATTTGGTCTTACTAAGAAGAGTCGAGTCCAGAATGTGAGACTGAAAGGTTGTTATTGTAGTGCAGGGGTTCTCAACCTGTGGGTCGCGACCCCCTTGAGGGTTGATTGACGATTTGCCAGGGGTCGCCTAAGACGATCAAAAATATGGATTGTTTTTGTCTACTCTTCTATTGCTGTATGTGTGTTTTCGGGGAGGAGGGTCGCGGCAGAGTGGGTGGGGGGGGTGAAAAGGGGTCGCCGAGCATAAAAGGTTGAGAACCGCTGTAATGTAGTGAGTTAGATTTTGATTTATTTCATATCAACTTGTTGTTGTTTTTTTGTGTATATTATAATGAAGTTATAATTAGTATTGCCCACAAGGACGTTATCCAAATTATCTGAACTTTTATTAGTGTAGATCTATCACGCCTAGAGCTCTTTTAGTTTGGTGCTACAAGTCAACGGCCGTCAGCACCATTATAGTGCCACAAAATATGGAGAGAGTGTGTGAAGTAATGAGGTCAATAGACTTCTATGTACCTTTACCTTTTTACCTTTACCTATCCCTTAGTCTGTTGGACCGTTGGGGCACGAGGCAAGATTTGTCGACCGTCTTTCTCCATTCCTTCCTTTTTTTTTTTTTGCCTTGTTTAGAACCTCTCTCAATGGCAGGCCTGTCCATTCTTTAATGTTGTCCTCCCATCGCTTTTTCTGTCTGCAAACTTCTATGTACATAATTAGAAACAACAGAACCTGTGAGGTCCGATGTTTTAGCTTTCTTTTACAGTACTGACAATTGCATAGGCGTTTCATTTTACATGAGCTTAGTTACATTTCAGGGGCGAGCCGGCTAAATGGGCGTTTGAGGCACCTGAAGGTTTCCGGGATGCCTTGAGACGAACAGTAAACACAACTCTGTTCGAGTTTGCTAGGCAGCCCCAGTGGTTCATGTTACTCGGCCACACATCCTTCAGTCTTAAACCTTTCAGCTTGGGACAAAGATCTAAGAAAATTTGATACTGTAATGCTTAAACAAATGCACACAAATTATTAGATAAAGTTAAAAAAAAAGCTTTACCTATCATATCAGCTCTTCCATTAGTGTACACCCAAAAATTAGCTATTTATAGATTTTTTCTGATAGAATAACACAAGATCTATATGTAATCTACTATGTATTTATGAAAGAAGTCACGTGATTGGACCTCGTTTACCAATCGTAAACAAACAATATTTTGCCACTTCTATACAAATTACGATCTTATTTTAATACATAGTGGCTGTCATGTGACAGTTTTTTTTTTCTCGTTGTTTTATCAATATGATCACGTGACTAAATGTTGTTTGTTTACGATTGGTGATTGAGGTCCATTAACAGACCCGAGTTTGACAACTCTATAACTAGATGGTTGCCAGCATGCAGCTTAGATATTCTTCACGGTGGTCCCAACTTTAGACCTTTCCCGCTCCCATCCCCGGTCCACCTGTGGTAAGTTTTGGGCTAGGATGTAATAGTCTTCATTTCCCGAAGGAACAACAGATACTTGTTACAGACTTTTTAGAGACATATTAGAGATTTATTAGACACTCATTAGAGACTTATTAGACTTTTAGCTGTGAAAACAATCCTCAATGGTTCAAGCAAGTGCTGTGGGAATTTAAAGAAATAACTTTTTTTTTACAAGCTTATATCAACTCGCTCTGTCTTTCTGGTACAAAGTTTGCACAAGTTATTTCTCCAACACCCAATCTCGGATCAAGTTGAAATTTTGCACAATTATTTATTTTACCTGACAACACAGGAATCAATTTAAAAAAAAATAACTAATTAGTTTATTAACTATTGGTAATTATTTTTTTTTTAATCTAGAGAACAAGGGAAAGAAATTGTACTTGACTGCTGTGGTGGTATGAGCTGAATTAGTCCCCTTTGTGGGTCGACTCTCTAAATTGAAACAAACAATATATATAGGCCTACAATCTTCCCTAGTCATAAGTACCTGATCAGAAAAGTGGTTAGCACATTGGTCCTAAGTGGCGTGAACTACGAATTCGAATTCAGGTGTTTTTTTTTTTTTTTTTGGTTTAAAAAACCAATTACGGTAAAATTCACCCAGATATCCATTTCATGTTCCCCTCCAGCCCATTAGCCCAACTGGTCCAGACAAGTGATAGGATCATATTGAGAAAGCTAAAAGCATGAAATAGCGATCAACAAAAACAATTGGGTAAAATAAAATATTAATCGCACAGATTTATTATTATTGGTCTAGATCTATTACGAATTTAATTTCATGACTGATTCAGATCAAGTGATACAATTACATCTCATATAAGCTTTGCTTTTTTTTAAAGTATTTTTAAAATGTTTTTTGTTTTTGTTTTTAAAGTCTAGTTTATAACACGAATCATGGACCATGTGTGTAGTGAACATTCGCCAATCTTACAGACTTGCTTCTAAATATATATATATATATATATATATATATATATATAAAACAATGGTACCATTTTGTGTGATATAGAAACACACAGTGTTGGACATATCACGTTGAAACGTGGCCAGAATTCTCCTCAGATGGTTGCGATTGTCGTATACTTTATTTTTGAACACCACATCACTATCTCAGGGATCATACATTATTTTAAACAGTATTGACTAAATCGTATTGGGCTTTGCATTCCTTTGTTTAAACACACACCGTCAAGCCGGGTATATCTGCTAGTAAGAATCAGAAATCGTGTTCATTGAGACTCCAATCTGAAAGATGACTTCTAAATTGTCCTTGTTTTAGTTGAGTTAATTTAACGAGCGCAGTCATCTAGTCAAATCATCGATCAATCGAATCTAACTGCTCCTGATTTTGTCTCATCAGATGTGTATCCACAGATACAAACTAACAAGATAATGTTATCTTATAAATCACAGGATTATTACATCCACCACGTATTCATGTGTTAATCTAGTCGTGCATGTTAGACTAAAACATTGGTGTTTTACTTATCTTATCTTATATAATACAGACGTTACTTCAAAAAAGAAGATGATTACGTCCTACGCGTCATGCATATTAACCAATGACTTAAATTCTGCCAAGTCACTGGTTTTCCTGGCTAGCTCAGGCAACCCATTCCATGCTCTAATAGCACTAGGGAAGAAGGAGTATTTGTACACATTTGTCCTAGCATATGGAACGAGGAATGTGCCTTTATCTTTGTGTCTTTCAGAGTATTTTATTAAATTTTGTTTTTGTATTTGAAGATTATGGTTCAGTGTTTTATGTATTATTGCTACTTTACTTTTGAGTCTTCTGTCCTGAAGGCTTTCTAAATTTAGTGATTTTACTAAAGGTGTTACTCTAGTCAAATGTGAATATTCGTTTGTTATGAATTGTTACTGGATGATTCAGGTTATCCATTCCATGGTCTAATCGCACTACGGAAGAATATATTTTGTATTTTTTGTTTGGACAGTGTATTTTGTTGGTTCAGTGTTTTATGCATTACCAGTATTGCTACTTTACTTTTTTAAGTTTTCTGTCAAAGTTTCATTACATTATTTTGTGAGCCTACTATTAAGTGTAACTAATTCACACTTGTATAGTCAGCACTTTCTCTCTACTGGCTGATCATTTGTTGCAGATACGGAAATGCAATTATTTTAACTTTAGATTTATCTAGTTTACAAGTCATTATTGGCTGTATTTATCATACACACTGTGAATTTCCTTTTTTAACTAAATCCTAAGATTGGCCATGTTAGCCTTGAACCATTTCCTAAGCTGCCATTTTGTTGCTATGACAACCCCATGTCCACATCTTTCATTTAGTCCAAGTCAAAACAAAAACATAACATTCAAGAGAAGTCAAATGATAGGTTTTATTGAAGCCAACACCAATCAACTGTACACAATACTAGAGTACATTGATCAATTGATTACAACTCAAGGTGGATGGTAGAAGTACAAATAAGAATAGAAACGAACTCTATAGTAATATATCTGCATGTCAAAACTGGTCAAGTAATGCTCAACTTAGAAAAAAGAAACTAATATTAAATGGAACAAGCAAACTTGTAGACGAATACTGAACTCTTCCAACGCAACAAACTGAATGCCTTCAGAATGACAGAACAAAACTCAACAAGGATATAAAAAATAAAAAATCTTTTCCAGAGACTTCTGCATTTCATTTCAAAGGATTGTCACTGCAAACACTAGGACAGTGCAGCCAGTTCCTTCACATAGACACCCTAGTACAGCTATCACACTGCACAAGTCAAGATACTAACGCACACTTGTTTATATAATGCCTAGTGCCAAATCAAAATATACCTTGGCAACATAAATAATGCATATTTTTTCCTATTAGAATTGTTTTAACTCATCAATAATAGAACAATAAATTTGACATGAGAAAGAATTTCATCAAACTCAAAAGATTCATTCATTCATTTAATTTTGTTTATTCACACTGTAACAATCTTATGCTCATTAAAAAAAAATGTATAAATGTTTTTATTCATCTTAAGTCCCCAATGTTTTCTGACCAATTAACCAATTTGATGACTATTGCCATATTGGATGGATGGTATAGGTTCACTTAATAAGGCAAGGACTGGAATCAGAAAACAAATCGCCAGCAACTAACAGAGACAAAAGCAAAAACCTAACATGTAAATGTTACCCTGTTGTTGAAAACTGGATCTTATTTATTAAACTTGTGTATTTACTTTCTTGAAAGGCCTAAGATAGAGTGAAATATTTTTCCCTGTTAGCACTGCAGATTTTCTTTTATTAAGTAATTCATGTTTAACTCATACATCAAAGCTCAGCAGTGGCATCATGGAGAACAAAAATGCCCAAATGTAAGCAACAATGCCCTTTAAACCTGCCCAGTTGTACATCACAAACAAAGCCTACACTCAGCTCTTAGATATTTCCATTACAACATAAAGCAACAGCTCACAACAAGACAAAGAGAGAGCATTTATCAAAGACTTCTGACTAATAAAAACTAGTGTCTATTGACTTGGCTAATACACCATGTAGATTGCTAATTTTTACGAGCCATGGATGTTGAGAAAAGCAACTGTTTCTTTTTCTTCTTTTTTCCATTGGCCTTAGGAGACGCATCCAAACCTGGGAAGAGTAAACATTGTAGTAGAATTGTGTCTTCTTTTTAAATCTTAGCCCTAAATAAGTCACAAATCACTCACAATGAGTTTGTAGCTCTTAAAAAAAAAAAAGAACAATAATCTTTTAGTGTCATAAAAAAATGCCCTTTAAAAATGAGATTAGTGACAGTGACCTGATTCCTATCTAATTAGTATTTTAGATAAGAGTTTGAGTTTAGGCACATCGGCACAATTTTGGTCATGTCGTGCCGTAATCCTTTAAGGATCACTCTACCTTTATATAACAAGGGCTAAATTCTATACAGTTAAATCATTAAAAACAAGTTCTATTCACAGTTAAAATAGTAAAGGTAGTAAAAATTTAATAATTTAGTAAAAATCTTATGTAAATATTATATGTTCACAATTCATAAATCAGATCTTTGTAGACAACCCCACCTCCCGGACAACCACAAAAATACATTTTACCATTTCAGAAAGCTACCCTCTGTCCCTAGGTCTAACAAATAGTTTATTCTGTTTTTCTTGTTTAAAAAAATTAGCAATGCTTACAACTGACTAAAAATATGCCACCAAACACTACATGCTCTTTTCAATGCTTCTTAAACCATTTAAAGACAAACGCGGACATAGTTCAGAAGTCTAAAGGCCCAGGTCAACACCAGTGACTAAGTTCTAAATGACATAGTTCAGCAAGTCTAAAGGCCCAGGTCAACACCAGTGACTAAGTTCTAAATGACATAGTTCAGAAGTCTAAAGGCCCAGGTCAACACCAGTGACTAAGTTCTAAATGACAAACAAACCTACCAGCTGAACTTTGTTGGCTGGCCGCATCCATGGCCTTACTGATGTCATCAAACCAGGAGGAAGAGATGGGAGGGGCTGGCAGAAACTCACCGCACTCATCATCCTCAGCACTAGCAGGAGACACTGGGTCACGTCTGCTGGGGGATGCTGGTACTGCAGTAGCCGTAGGCTTACCACGGGACCATGGACTGCTGGGGGGTAAGGATTTGCCCTCCTTCAACATCTGACAAGTAGAATTCACAACTTTAATATACTTATTTGACATGTTTTAATCTGACAAGTAGAATTCATAACTTCAATATACTTATTTGACATGTTTTAATCTGACAAGTAGAATTCACAACTTCAATATACTTATTTGACATGTTTTAATCTGACAAGTAGAATTCACAACTTCAATATACTTATTTGACATGTTTTAATCTCATTAAAAGTTTTATCCCAGTGCTGCTAGAGCAGTGAGTGAGTCTACTATTAGTCAAATTAACATGAACCAGTGTTGGATATGGATTGAAATAGGAATATTTAATGTCAGAAATTTTATCATCAAGTCAAAACCTGACCTAGCATATATTTAATTGCATACAACTTAAAAAAAAAAAAAAAATTTAATTCAGTGTTAATATTCGTTAAGTCTGTCCTATACGGTTCAGAAACTTGGAGAGTCACTAAAACAAATATGGAAAAGCTCCAGACCTTTGTTAACAGATGCCTACACCGGATATTAGGAATTAGGTGGCCAGAAAAGATAACTACTATCGATTTGTGGGAGAGAACTAGACATCACAAAATGAAAATGGAGCTGGATAGGACACACCCTGCGAAAACCAGCTACCAATGTTGCAAGGCAGGCACTTGACTGGAACCCACAAGGAAAGAGGAAAGTGGGCAGGCCCAGCAAACCTGGAAGTGGTCAGTCATCAGCGAAGCTGAGGGTACTGGAATGACATGGGAGCAGATGAAGAAAGCTGCTCAGAACCGAGTTCGGTGGAGAGGTGTGGTTGTGGCCCTATGCTCCCCTGGGAGTGCACAGGATTAAATAATAAATATAAAAAAAAATGTTAATATTCTGAGCTTACTGTAGCAAAGGTCATGACTCCTGCACCGGAATGACTTCCTTCACTATCAGTCCTAGAACGATTGCCCCACACATTACTTGCAACATGACTCTGAGGAGCTGAGATTGAATTAAAATTATTATTAAAAAAAAAGAGAACAAAATGAATAGATCTATTGATGAAACCCATAACAATATGAATATGAAGGAATATATTTAGGAAGCCCATAGCAGTATGAATACCTTGACTAGCTTGAGCTGGAGTCAAGTTCTCTTCTGTTCCATCACTTGAGGTATTGGATGTGACAGATGCAGTCAAGTGTGATGGAAATTGTGTTAAGTTGTCTAGTGGAATCTCAACTTCTGGATCTAAAAAAAAATTTTTTTTTTAAATGCATAATTTGTTCAGAGTCTTGCTTAATAATTATATAAATTCAAATACTAAATAATTAAAATGTACTGAGCAGTTATGTGCTGCTATTGCCTCATTTGTTTCTAGAAAATCACAAAATTAAGTTTTGTATCAACTGAGATAGGCTTGTGGTTGTTAATACCTTCTGATATTCATGTTGAAAATACTGATACTTGCCAGAGTGAACAACTTTTTATAAATAAAACGACTCACAAAAAACACACACTAAAAAAAAAAAGAAAACTGTTTACATATTCCAAAAGTTTTCTTGTGTTCTACGTCTTGCTGCTTGGCTCTCATCTTGTCTTCTTTCTGTTTCTTTTGTCTGGCTCTGCGTCTTTTTTCAAATTCAGCTGCAAAAGCAAAGAAACAAATAAAATCAATAGGAATTTTTATACAACTGTAACCCAAAGTATGACTAAACAGGGTAAGGATGGTAAGACTGAATACAAAGTACAAGTTTAGAAATAGAATAGCTGTATGTCAAACTTACGATGGAAATGTCTCAGTGTTTCTTTGCTTAATATTGGAGGCATTAGTTTCAACTCCACAACATGAAACTCGCAAGTCAATGGAATATGACTTAAATAACGAAGACGCTTGCGGATGTCCTGTTGGTAATAAATACACATTAATAGTTTGTGTCCGTGGCACCCATCCACTATCTAGGCATTGCCATTTATTAACAAGCACATAATATGATCTCAATTAGGCCAATGAAAAATAAACTATTCCAAAGGTATGACACTTACCTCGGTCATAAAGATCCTCTCAATAGCTACTATTGTAGCTTTGATTACCTCTGGACCATTCTCTAGTGATCCATACTCTTTGATTAGACACTGGGCATTCAAGGAATTCAAATAGATCTGCTGCCCGGTGGATGCTGTAGAGGATCATATAAAACACACTTTTACATTCCTTACAGTAAAGAATGTTTAAAGATACACAAAATAGCAAACAAGAGATGAGCAAATAATGCTAGCCCCAGTCTTAAGGAATTATTTAGAAAACTAACCAAAGAGTCCAAACAAAAAATAACAACACTGAGGTTAGTACATGAAACAAGAACAAGAGCATGCACATTCACTGACAAAGCAAAGTTCCCCAAAGCGCTCCATAAAATTGATAGGGGGAAATGAATCACTCTAGTTCACCCATATTTCACCGGCAGTTCCCTTTTATCTGACTAAAGACTACTAGTTCAACATGGTTAAGATGTCTGTGCGTCTAACTAAACAAAAATAGATAGGAAACTATTCCTCCTGGTATCAGAGTAATCTTTCAACACATAATAAGTCTCTAACACTAAATAATAATCATTTCCAGATTAGTGATTGGACATTATTTCCATGCTCCCACCAAGGTTGTTTCTTTTGAGTCCCACTTTCTTACCTCGCATGAATGTTCTTCAAATTTACATATGATTCTAATCACGTCTTTTAGTTTCTTCTAACTATTTTGTAAACTGTTTAAATAAATTAGATCCTTTCACATTTAAAAAGTCCTCAGCAGCTAAATTTTATTTTCAGACATTTCTTAAAATTGAGTACCCTTTGCAAGCTATACATTTTGATGAGAACTTTACCTTGATAGAAGTAGTACGTATCTTTACTGTGGTGACTGTAACTACTTCGCATGTTCATTGAATCACTATTGCCTTCAGGGAGCTCCAGTTCAACAGCTGCTTCCTCTGGGGAGAGAGCCAGGCCGTCCTGATTGTCTCTTGGTGGCAACAATTTAGCTTCCAAGTCTGGGCTATCAAGTACTTCAGTCATATTAGTTGCAGTTGCAGTGAATGCCTCTACATTAACATTATCAGATGAAGTCTGTTCTTCATTTTCAAAGGCATCCAAATACTTAATGTTGGGCTACACAGATACAAATAATTAGATCAGGTTAATTATATTATAGTAGATATAATTACATATAAATATATCTTAGAAGCTTAATGAGCTAAACCATCACTTACGCATGTGTCAGTTCTGGCAGGCAAGTGATTCCTATCAGTGAGACTCTGCATAACTTCTTCAGTAGAATTAGTCATCTCAGACTCTACTTGGACTTCTGTCTTGACACTAGAAGCTACCACTTTCTTTTCTCTTTCCTATAAGGCAAAAAACACAGATGTGTATACAAGACACATAAAACAGAGCTAAAAGGTGAACGAAATTTAAGTAACTTTTCAATAGGGTGGTCTAAAGAAAGCAATTGTGTGTTTAATGGTGACTTTTAGATTTTGTACAAAAAAAAAGACCACTAAACCAAGTGTTTTAGGTTAATTCAGGCAAAACTAGAAAAAATGTGTCCAGCACTGTTATTAGAGTAGGACAAGGGCATTGCATCAGTCATGTCCGGAGAACAGCTGCAGAAAGATGCCTTGACTTGTACAGAACTAACTACGCACTATTTATTAAACTGCTGATGCTTGGCAACTTTTTGATGTAAACCACTTGGCACAGCATTGCAGGAGAATGACACACTTCAATATCACCAGATCTGACCTCACCAATGCAGCTGCAACTCTAAATGTGATCTATGTATGCATCCAAGTCAAAGAATATTCAAAGATTATTTATGCACTACAATGCAAAAAAGGAACTTGGCAGTTCATAATGACAATACAAGTGTGACTCAGATATTGGATACAGCTGAATAGTTTAACACTGACAGGAGAAAGGGAGAAGATAAGTTTCTGGCACCTAAACAGAAAGGCTCATTAACCTTGTTACGACAACTCTGAACCCAAACCTCTGCTGCCTTGTGGCTTAACCCAAAAACGGGAAGGACTTTTGGGAGACAACCCAGAGAAAGAATTGGAAGCCATTAACATTTCAACTAAAAAAAGAGAGAAAATCCCTGAAGAGAGAAAGAAATTCAATTTTTTTAAAATTTACCTGTAGCATCGTTTTGGCCATTTCAATAAAACAGATTTCATAATCTTCAGCAGTCAGTAAGTGAGCATACAGAGATTCCTTCTCTTTAGTAATGACTTGGTGAACTTGATCATGGGTTGCTAGCAGTATTTTCATGTAGTTGGTTATAGCACCATCTAGGATGAATACAAGAGATCCATTCATCTTTTTACCATTCAAACAGAAGCCAAATATTCCACTAAATAAAAACTAAAGACTTTCATTGGTACAATACCCACAAGGCCTAACTTTAGAGGCTTGTACCAAAGAAGTTTATTACTATTAATAATTTTAAAAAAATTTATTTCCAGTTCTTCTATTGAGTAAATATAAGCGTGGTGGCTGAGCAATAAAGCACTTGGCTTCTGAACTGGGGATCCCGGGTTCAAATCCTGGGATTTATTATTTCTGGATCTTTTGGTGCCTCTGAGTCCACCCAGCACAAATGGTTCCTTGACATTAATTTGGGAAAAGTAAAAGCAGTTGGTTGTCGTATTGGTCACATGAGACCCTTGTTAACCTTGGGCCACAGAAACAGATGACCTCATCATCTGCCCTATAGATTGCAAGGTATGAAAGGGGAACTTTTTTAGTATGTAAAACTAAATAATGAATCAAAAGTTATGACTCTATAAATCAATAATTTAATTTGTCATGATGAGTAAGTAAATGATAATGGAGCTTACCATCAATATTGTGAGGTAGACCAGACCTGTCCTTCCATTCAGATTTAGGACAAGTGTACACACTACCTTTACTTTTTTGCATCAGCCTCATCTCAATCTCATCCCCAACTTTATATTCGGGCACCTCAATACATTGGACACTGTCAGAGTAACAAGTTGGAGATGGAAATAGCTTCTAACATTCTTTCCTCATTTCTTATCTTCTGCTATAGTTAAAATCTAACTGTATAGCTTTTGAGTCCAAAGATTAATTAAGCTCTCTAGTGCTATACAAACAAAATTATTAAAAGCTAAATTTATTTTAGGTGTCTCAACCATATGATGACAAAGAGGATCTATTTGATTTTATGTTTGATATTTATATGTTCACATTTTACCGAGTGAATGCATCAAATGGCAAAAGCAAACTGTCTTTTAGTTGACAAGTATTGTTCTATGTACACACCTTTTTAATTCACTCGCTGAAATGTTGTGAGGACAGACTGGACACTTGTTATGACCTCCAGAATCAGTGTCACTTAAATGATGAAGTATACATGCCCAGCAATAAGTGTGACCACACTTGGTGATTTTACCTGAAAGTGTCAACATTTTCATCAATGTTTCATACAAAATCTACAAACTTTTTTTTGTGTGGTTGATGTTTTATATTGCTTTATTATTGCTAATTGTTAACCTTAATTGTAAGTCAATATATACATACTGCCCATTGCAGATTAACTCGAAGCACTAAAACCAACTGCTCTATTTTTTAAAAAAATAATATTCCATAGAGCTTGCCATACAAAAAACATAAACTCTTAATATGGTACAATGCAATAGGAAGTAATAAGCAGTTGTTTTTTTAACCTTTGTAAAAGAAAAGAATAAAAAGATACACTTAATCATTTTTTTTCCCTGAAAAAATGATGAGCATAGAAAGTTTTTTTCCCTTAAAATTTTTCAAACGAAAGTGCTGATACTGAAATAGTATATAAGGCCAGCCAGAGAAATGAGGCTTATATATGTACTTTTTAAAACTACACATTTTGTTCTATTTTTTATGTTTTTTTAAACATATATTTAGTCTTATAGTTATCTCCATTAGCCTAAGACTTTAGACCTTGTAATAGGAAACGGGCAATACCATGTCAAAGCAATTGAAATGTTTTTCTATGAGCCCATTTAGAGCTTTGATTTTTCTACAATACACTTTAACATATGATTTTGATTGAACAAAATTGCAATTGTTTTACAAGGATACAAACTAAGAATGACATATTTGTTCCCATCTGATGATGTCTTTTGGTGACTGCTTTCAGCACTCTTTGCCTAGTTTATTTAACAAAAGCTTTTCCCCAAGTCCTAAAGATATGTGATGCAGTCTTAGTTCTCAAGCTGTTCTTTGGGAAGTCTTTTTTTAATCTACTGACAAAGCAGGATTTCACGTGCAGCAATTAACTACCAGATATCAAGTGTCAGCCACAGGTGAGACTGAAGGTCAGGAAAAAGACCCCACAATCATTTAATAGAGGTTCTATTTCAATATCATGCTATGCTTTTTAACAGGTTTTATTTTGATTTTTTTTTTCAATTACTTTGTATAGTATGCTCAATTTGTTCTGGTCCATCTCTTTTTGTGACCTGTGGGCAAATATAGTTTCTGCGCTGCCTTTAGTCACTAAGCAAACACAACACAGCTTGAGTCAGAATGCCAATTCGAGCCCCAGTCACACATCCCAGACTAATTGATATGTATAACACAATATTGAACTTACCAGCAAAAGGTGCCTGTAAACAAATTGGACAAGTGACTGTCTCTGTGGAGAAGGTTCTGACCAGTTCCACCTTATCCCAATCTACCAGGGCATCAGGATCTATGGCCTGCACAGTGTACTCACTGTCATCTCGGACCACAAACTGACAGCTGCATGGGATACAAAAAAATTAAAGGCATCAAAAATGGGAGATAATCTCTAAAGAAGCTGATTAGTGTTGTACTAATTCAGTTGACACTTTAATGACATTAAACAATTTTAATCAAACATAAATTTAGTTTGTTGATATGAATGTCAAAAAAAGTCCTAGATCCTTAAGATAATAAAGATCAAATATTAGAGTGTATTATTTCATGTGGCTATGTAAAACCCAGTTTAGTTTGTATATTTTGACACATGTAGAGCAAAGACTGATACATATGTACAATGGTCGCAAGACTACAAAGAATTGTATTGATGATCAACTTCTAAACTAAACATTTGTTACATTTTAAGACATTTGGAACCATAACAAATGAGCCTAAAATTAGACAATGAACAATTAAATACCAACCTAGCCTGCAGAAACTGCTCTTTGCTGTAACGTGCTGCAGGAGTTCGCCTATAATATCCCTGACCGCGTCCACTGTTGTATCTTGCTGAGCCACTTCGCCAGCCGCCATAGTTCCCATTTTGAGAATGAGAAATGTAGGAAAATTTCAACAGATGATTGGCATTGCCCTTTCTGGAGGATGTATTGCTGACATCAAAGATTTCACCAGCCTCTACTATCTTTAGAAATATATTTTGAATTAGAGCTTTGTATTTTATTTTGTTATAATTTTTTAATGTTCTCGTCAAGTGATCGACAAGGCCTTTCTTCAAAGGCAAGAATAAATAAAATAAGTCAATCATGTACCTAATTGTGTAAAAAGTGTTTGATAATGTAAAAAATGAGAATAGTAATTAAATATACATAAAACAGCAATGTATAACAAAGTTGCTTACTATTAGTAATTTACACCTTTTGAATGGAAAAATATGCTTCACTAAATATATTTCCACTTATTACTTTTTAAAGCGATTTTTTTTTTTCTATGTCCCAGTTTTTTAGTTGATTATATACTGTTCAAAGAGGCATTTGCCAAGTGGAAAAGCGTTTAGCTTTTGAACAGAGAGTATTTTGGATTCAAATCTGTGAAGGCTGGGACTTTGAATTTCGGGACTTTTAGAAAGCTCCTGAGTCCACCCAACATGACATTAGTAGGGGAAAGGCAGTTTATCATTGTGCTGGCCACAGGACACCTTTGTTCATTAACTGTTGGCTAAAGAAACATGACTTTTACATCATCTGGCCTATAGATTGCAAGATCAGAAAGGAGTTACTTTACTATAAACTGTAAATCCTCAGCAACCAAACTTTTTGTCCAGGAACAATTTTTTTTAAAAAGAGGCACAATAACAAGCTAGAAACTGGTACTTGTAACATAGTGCCTAATCCAAATATGTAAGGTACATACCTCTTCACTCTGTCTATCGTTAATATAGTCTCTTTGTCTCGGCCTCTTGTCACTGAAGTATCTGTTAGTCTTCTGTGAAGATCTTGACACCTGTGACAGCTCTTGAGGTCGACATGCATTGGTAAGCTCTCTTTGTTTTCGCTGACGTCCATTTTTATTGGAAACAAAATCTGAAAGACCAAAACAAAATTTTAAACCTCTACCAAAAATGTAAATATATATATTTTAGTAAACAAGTATAAGCTGCCTTTAGGCGCTCAGTAAACACAACTCTGCCCGAGTCGGGTGTCGAACCTCGAGTCCCCTTCATAGGTAGCCAAGCCAAGTTCAACCGGACTTAACCTCTCGACCACACTTCACAAATCATTGATTTTGATTCAAATATGATCTGGGATTACAAACTTTAAAGCAGTGACCTAGTACAAAGGGAACTAATTCAGCTTAAATACCACCACATCAGTCAAGTACAAATTCTTCCCTTGTTTGATACCAAACAAAATAATAAATTACCAATAGTAAAGTAACTATTGGTCAATATTTTAAAATCATTCTTGTTTTGTCAGGTAAAAGAAATAATTTTGCAAAATTTCAGCTTGATCTGAGATTGGGTGTTAGAAAAAAAGTGTACACAACTTTTTACCAGACATAACCATAAATGTGCATTTTAAAACTAGATCTAGATCCATCTAGAGTAAAGCTGCCATATCGAACAAGTTAAGCAGAATCACTGCGATTTTTTTCGCATTTGAATTTTTGGAGTTCCATTATGGCTACACCTAGAAACAAAATTAAAACACCTATAAACTCGTCATCCATTGGTCTATAAAATTACATCTGTTGCAGTTTCAACATGTGTAGTTAAAACAAAACCTGATGTCAAAGAGAGGTGGGGTAGGTATGACAAAAAGTAAACATCATCAGATAAATTTTTGTTCCCTGACTACAATATCGAACGCCTTGTAAACCATATCACAGACAATATTCATTTAAAACATGTTTTAATCATCTAATTCTTTCATTTCAGCTATTTTCTGGTCAAGCAAGAGGTGAATTACCATACATGTGTGCAAATGAGAAGAAAAGACTAACTGCCATACAAATGTCACAGTTATCTATAGTTCAAAATTTAAACTAAGTCAATGCTATAAATAGCATAATGGCAGAATAGAGCATACTTAATATTTTGGGGAGGAAAGGGAAGTAAATCAGCTAAAAATATTGTTTTTTAATTTATACAAAGAAGGAAATTCATTTCTTGTCAAAATAATGTTTAATAAACATGTATTTATTGCTTACAAAAGTGTGTTTTATCTGTTGTCTATTAGATTACTAAAAATTTACTGATTATATTATACATAAATTTTTGCTTTGAACATTAAAGAAAACATTGCTTAAAAATACATGAACACTCAAAAAAAAAATGTGTTCGATATTGTAGAATTTTCTAAAATGGTAAACCTGATCAAACACCCCTTATAACTCTGAATAGGTCAAATGGAAAGCAAGGGGTGTGTAATATATAAATCTACAAGCTCTCCTTTCAAACCATAATGTCTCAATCCAAATAGTTCTTGCTTAGTACAGCTACAGGTACTTAAATATATTATAGTTCTACAAGTTCTCCTTTCAATCCTTAATGCCTTAATCCAAATAGGTCTTGCTTAGTACAGGAAGCAACTCCATTTATGTTTATGGGAGTATGAGGTAAAAACAACATGCTTTCACTTTCATATATCAGTGTGTACTTTATCGCCTAGTGACTAGTGGAAAAACGATTTTGCACAGGAATACAAAGCTAAATTTGTTAAAAAATAGAAAAATGGATTGCACACCTTAGCCTTAATCTTAATAGTAGATCTAGTAGATCATCATAATCTAGTAGATGTATGTAGTAACCATCTAAATAAAGTCAAAGACATTAATAAAAATATGGTGAGATGTCTGATATGGTACATACAAAAGGGGGGGTTAATATGGCAGCTTTACTCTAGATCTCTGCTTGACTAGACTGTCTAGACACATTATTATAGATCTAATAAATTCTAATAATAGAATAGTGACAGTGACTTGTTCGACTAGTCACTACTGTCTATGACTATGGACACTATCACTAAATCTAAAAATTGCAGTTGTATGATTAGTCTAAGTAAAGCCTAAGCCTGGCTAAAGTGCTCTAAAGCCTAAAGGCAATGATTTGATTTTGAATTGTAAAAAAATCATTGTAGTCATTGATGACATTGAATCTGATTCTGATTGCCGATTGGTCACATGATTGGTGTTTCATCTGTTTGAGTTTGTAAGTGTCAGTCAGTCAGAGTAAAAACTTGCTCACCACTTTTCTTTTCGCATATGGAACCATTGTTCTTATGCTGAACTGGTGATTGGCGAGATGGAAGTTTTTTCTCCATTGTACCACTCCCTTCTTCTAACATCAACAGACAATTCACTTTTTGAGAAAACTATCAATCCAGTCTGCTTAGCAGAGATTGCTTTTCTTGCAAATCGTTGAGACACCATTTTTAGAAAGCCATGTTGATCACCAAACAAGAAGAAAAAAGATAGTTCTTTGAAGCTAATTATTCTGATAATTGATTATTAGTAGTGTTTAAGTTGAAAAGAAGCTAAAAGATGGTACTTAAGTACCAAAAGCGCTCGTTTGAACGCTACCACTTCTCTGTGTAAGCGATCAACGACCGCCCTAATCCAATATGGCGTAACGGTTCGGTAAAATCCCGGATGTTGCTAGTCCTACCAGTAAAGCACCGACCATAATAGATCTAGAAATTTAGTTCTGGATTCTATATATAGATCTAGAATCTAGGTCTTTTATAGATCATTCAAACATACTGTGGCGCAGGCGATTTTCACGATAAACTAAATAATGTCAAGGACGCTAAATTGAACGTCATTGTTGCCAAGTAAATAAAAAAGAATTGAACTATAATTCAACAATATCCCAATGCGTATCTGTGTATCTAAGTGTCAAATATCCTTTATGAACATTAGTTAGTGGCCCATATTTTTTTTTTAATTAAAAAAAAGTTTCGTTTGTTTGAAAAATATTTTACATTTCGGATGTTCCTTGAGTCGGATAGAATTGATGATTGTGTACATCCTAGCCTAAACCTTCCGTAGGACGACCGTGTGTGTGTGTGTGGGGGGGGGGTGTCAGCGGGCAGCTAGGGTATGAACCCGAGACCACCGAGAAGACTGAACAGTCCAGCGCGGCAGTATTCCATGCAACACTTCTGTTTATTGAGGGAAAGGCTGTCTTCTACCATTGACGGATTGGTTCAAAAACGCAATAAAAGAAGCATGAAAAGGTTCCTCCCCAATTGAGTGCACATGCGACTTATACTTTGGTTACAAATTAATTCCACTTTACGGATCAACGATAATTTGTATTTCCTATTAAACCTATTTCTTTTCCTTAGACAAGATATCCGATTGGACTTTCAAGAAGAAAATTATCAATGCTTGATGGGTTGAAATTTTCCTTCATTTTTAGAAGAAGTCTTTGCCCTACGGAAAAATACAAATGAAGGTTGAATTCGTTTTGTGCTTACAGGAACTAATGCTATTGAAAACTGAAAGAGTAAGTAGGCATAGGCTACAGGTATGCTCTGCACTGTTTTGTTTGTTGTTTTACATGTTTCTGATGTTCCTTCAGAGTTGAAGATAGTTTACTTCCTAGTCCAAACCTCCCGCAGGACGACGGGGGTTGGGAGCGGGCAGGATTTGAACCCTCGACCATCGATAAATCCGAACGACAGTCCAGCGAGCAAACCGCACGACCAGGCATCCATCCACTGAAAGCCATGTGGACCGCAGTGACTGGGGAAAATACACAGTCAGAGATAGAAACACTTAATGCACATTTAATTGTAAAGTGCAACTCTGATAATGAAAAGGCCAGAAATTCTTGTGAAAAATATATGGCACTATCTTGCAAAAACCGAAACATTATCAGGAGATTTTTCCGTCCATGAAGTAAGGTTTCAGAGAAACATCCTCGCAAAATTATGAAGGTGCCGGACCATCATCGGCACAGCTGAGAAGGAGATACAATATGACCAATTTAAATTTAAACATCGTCTTTCTGTTCTTTTTTTTTCTTCGGCGTTATAATACAGAGGTGCACCCAGGAAACGCTAGACCAGCTTAGACGCGAACTTGCTTTAGCAGACATATAAAAGAGCACTATACAGCAGGCTGCTTCCGAACGAGACAGCTGGAGATTCTTACAAAGTCTGCAGCATACACATGACCCCGAGACCAAAAGAAAACCAACTGCCGAGGACAGACGTCAAGAAGAGAAGTTAAATCTACACCGGCGGAAAACGGTTATGTTTGCGCTGGTTGTAGCAAAATATGTAGGTCAAAGCTGGGTCTGCGTTGCCATGTTAAATACTGTACTCCTCGTTAAATTTCGGACTCGAAGAAAAGGCTTATTATAGATTGTTGAAATCAACATTGCTCTAATACATCTGAACAAAGTACCATTTCAAATAATAATACAGACGTTACTTTAAAAAAGAAGATGACTACGTCATGCGCGTGATGTATCTAATACTAATAACTGTTAGGTAAAAATCTTTTCTAAAAATTAGAGGGGGAAAAATTGTCTTGACTGCCTTTGAGGGCTAGTGACATCGCTGATCTGTGATTGTGTATTTGAAAACAAAAAGTGCGCTAGGGTTATTTTCGTTAAGAAGAGCCCACAACTGTCGGCATTCTGCGGCAATTGTTATTTCCTGTTGTATATCTACATCAAGTTTTGTATGAATCATCTGGATTATTGTGTAGACTAGTAGATCCATATCGGAAGATTAGATCTCGATTCTCTATGTAGATTCTTTTTGCAATTTAAAGCAACGTTTAGGATAATTTTTCTACCATTTTTATGATTCTAAATCTGGTCTAGATCTCTATAAAGATCTAAGAATTTTTGTGTTTTTTAATTTTTACCAACTCCACTCTCAGTGGACAGTGACTGTCAAAGTCAGTAGTGTCAGTTGAGTCAATCAATCATTCCCTGTTCAACTGTTCGTGAATCAGTTTGAGTTAAGATTACAAGAACAAGTTAACCAACAATAAAACTTCACACTGAACATGACGGAAGCTCGTCAGGTAAGTGAGAATAAATCTAATTATTAATTATTATAATTTACCACAGGCCTGGCAAGGCAATTTTTTTGAATTATGATTATCCAATTTTGAATTTAGATTTAACTTTCTTGTCTAAGTCTTGAGTAGATGATAGATCATCCTCAGGTAACTCAGGTCCAGGTAGATCATCTATGATCTATCTAGTAATCTACTTATTATAGACTTATAATCTACTAATCATAATGATATTGTATAGTATGTATTCTTTACTTATGATAATCAAATGATCTTATAGATCTAGTCTTATATTTTTTATACTTATTACTTATAACTTATACTACTTATAGTTAGTAACTTATAGTAATATAGTCTATAGTATAGTCTATAGCAAATAGATCATAGATCTAGATCTCTAGAGACAAGATCTTTTAAATGATCTTAGAGGACTAAGATATAATCTTAGATTTATCATTATAAATAGAGTTAGAGTATACCATCATTTAATTTTAATGATAATTAAAAGGGTTACTACTTAACTACTAATATCAGATGCCAAGGCACATGCACACACGCACAGACAATACAGTTATTGTAAAATGTCTGTATTGTCTCCATGTTTCGGATGTTCCTTTAGCTACAATCTTCAGAGTTAAAGTTTAAGATAATCTACTTCCTAGTCCCTACTCCAAATTGCCCGCAGGATGGCAGCAGGCAAGGTATGGGCCCGGGACCATCGAAATGACCAAACGACTGTCCAGCTGCTGCTCACATGCACACACAGTCACAAAGAAGAGAAAAGTGAATTTTGAATTTAAAATAAAGTAGACTTATTATATAGATCTAGATTTTAAAATTTAATTCATGAAACATCTGTAACAATAAATTCTACTAACATGACAGACTACATCATACATCCATAGTACATGTCAGTAAATTGAGTAGAGACACTATTTATTTTTACTCTAGTAGAGTCAAGATAGATTTATTTAGAAATTTTAGGTTAGCTATCTATTAATACTATTAACTTTAAATATAGTATAGATCTATCATCGATAGACTTGAGCAACTTTTTTAATAATTGTTTTTAAAAAGGCAGCATGGAAACCTTCTGAGTCCTACCAGACATCCCAACCCATTTTAAGTGATTAGAACATAGCGCACTAAGCATGCTATAAACTTGAAAGTTGTGTTAAAATAAAACAATTAATAAAAATATTCCCAATTGCACAAATTTATTATTGGTAGTCTAGATATCAAAAATTAATTTAATTGATTGATTGATAAAAAGAGAATTGAGTGCAATTTCAGCTTTGTTTTCAAAAAAAGTATTCTTTACATTTTACTTGTTTTAAGTGTAGAAACTAGGCATTGACATTTATACCATTTCTATAAGTCTATGGTATAGTAAACTTATGAATATCTAAAAGTATACTTTTTTTTTTCTTTTAATAAAAAAGCTCATTTTTGAGTTACATTGATTTAACTTGGTCTAAAATTCTTTTGTAGAATAAAATGAAAATCTTTGTCAACTTCTTTAGTATTTAGTAGCATTGGTAGAGTTGCTGGTTATCTTGATCACTTATAGCTATTGAAATAGTACAATATTTTTAGAGTTGCTGGTAATATAGATACTGTAGAGCAATTTGATATAGTTTTGAAGGTAAACCTGTCTTTAGTAACCTTGTGACTTGGTGACCCTAGGGATAGACAGCTCACTGCCACTTGCGTAACATTCTTTAAAAGGGGCCTTCGATGGGAAGATTTACCTTAAAATATTGAAACATATTTAAATGTACTTTATATATAATATACTTACTAGAAGTAAAAAAGGCACACTTCAGAAGACTTCAGGGTCAGGTAAAAAAAAAAATATTCAAATTGGATATGCTTGTCGTTTCCAATATTTGCTTTTATGACTGAAGAAATCAGTGGAAGAAAAAAAAAGTATTTGAGATGAATTTAAGCATTCATGCCAAATGTATTTTTTTATTGGTCACTATAGCTGGTAAAATGACTTCTATTGCTCATCTCATTGATCACTTTCTTTTGTGACGATGTTACCCCATAAACTGATGTTACCCCCATAAACTGTATAAAGTAAAATATAAAGCAGAAAATGTGGAATATAATTCTTAATGTGTCTACACGACCTCTTACCATTATTTATCAATGAATGAAATCTTAATTTAGAAAAAAAAACTTGAATGATGAGCTAAGAAAGGATTTTGTGTCCCCCAGAAATATTGATTTGTTTAAATTGGGGGAAATAAAAGTATGTATTTTCACTTTTATTTTGTGTTTTTTTTTTAATGAGCACACATTTTTTTGTGTCGATGTAAACATTAGCTCTTGTTTAGTAAAATAGCAATAAGAATGTTTGAATTATTTTGAAAACAATCTTCTTCTTCGTTCTCATTGTTATGTTGGAGCGTTCAGATGACTAGACCAATACATGAGATGAACTGCACAGTGGTTTCCAAATCAGGGAGCTCTCCATATAGTTTTCTTTCTATTGGAGTGTTTTGGGGCCAGTGTCTTATACAGGCCTCTTGGTAAAGAAAGCAGTTTTGGAGGACTTGGTCGGCATTCTCGTCCATTTCTCAGTTATACCTTCAGATATTTATTGATGTTCACTTTATAAAGTTGAAGTAGATGTTGAAACATGTGGTCATCTATTTCTTCATGAGATGAACTGCACAGTGGTTTCCAAATCAGGGAGCTCTCCATATAGTTTTCTTTCTATTGGAGTGTTTTGGGGCCAGTGTCTTATACAGGCCTCTTGGTAAAGAAAGCAGTTTTGGAGGACTTGGTCGGCATTCTCTGGTGATTCTCCACATGGGCAGATTTCACTGGTTCCTATTTTGAGCTTCCAGTACATGTGTTGTCGCATTCTGTTGTGTCCGGTCCTGAGTCGAAAGATTAGACGTTGATCTTGTCAGGATAGCTTATAGTAAGCGTCATCGTTCTTGTGATTTGGATGAGAGCTCGTCCATTTCTCATTTATTTTATTTACAATGAACTTCTTCAATTCTTCTGGATAGAGTGCAGAGTTTATTTGTGAGTTAGTTCTTCCACTCTTGGCGAGTGTGTCAGCCTTCTCATTTCCTTCTAGTTGTATATGAGTGAAAATAATCCATTGTTGGATGCTTTTGTCTGCTAAATGTTTTGAAGTACACGAGATGTTCTGCATTAAATAAATCTACAAAATATAAAGAAAGATACCTTCAGATATTTATTGATGTTCACTTTATAAAGTTGAAGTAGATGTTGAAACATGTGGTCATCTATTTCTTCATCTAAAATTTTAATGTTTAATGTTTTATTACTCTAACATTTTATTGTCCATAATAAAACACAAAATTAGTATAAACAGGGCTCTTGAATGATCTAACACTGTGTTAAGAATGGTTATAAAGTTTTGTTATAAAGTGATCACTGTATTCATTAAATAGCTGCCATTCTCCTTTCACTACTCATTGCATCTATAATAATCTACATGCTTACTGATGGATAGTTGCTACCTAGAAGTGCTTTGTGAACTTGTCTGCTAATATGTATTTTGATTTATAAGGTGTGATGTGCTGTCTTGAACACCCAAGTCTAGCACAATTTATTTTCACGCGGATACTACATGAATGTCTGATGGATATCGTCTATTTTTTTTTTTTCAACTTGATCTCTTTTTTTTTTTTTTGGTTTCCTTCGAATATTTTATTAGCATACAAGCAGTACCACTGACATGATTAACGGCAGAAAGCAAGCTTATAAAGGGGAGACAAACCACCATACTTTAGTCGTAAAAAAAAATAATTCGAGTTGTCTTTCTTGCACTAGATAGAAAAACAAAAGCTGTTTCGGTTAAGGAAAAGTAAACTTACAATTTTGCTGATTTGAAATGGACTTATATAAGAAACAATATACTGGATGCATTATCATAAAATCGGTTATATTTGTTTATTTAGCCAGATTTTTGTTTCCCAAATAGTAAAATTATGAAATTCCTTTGTTGACTTACAAATTTTTACTCTAAATACGCATTTTGTAAAAACGGGCGAGGGAAGAATGGTACGTTAAAGTATGGAATCTTATAGCTACCCTATTGTGTTACATGGGAGGCGACATCCTGACCAGTGGGAACCTTTGGTTTCGAATACTCGTGGCTTCAATAAATAAATAAATAAACTTTCTAATAGGCCACATCTACATGCCTACTGATTGTTAGTGGCTAAATCTCTCTCTCTCTCTGTCTCTCTCTCTGTGTCTCTCTCTGTCTCTCTCACCTATTTAAGCCATTATCCAGCATTGCCACAGTTTTCTGTGGCAGCTCGTCTCAGCCATACAGACAGCCCGTTACTTTAACCAACACATTCCAGTACTGAGACCTTATTACTTCTAACACCAACGTCCTACTTACTGGAAGCTACGACGCTGAGACTAAGACTAAGACTGCTTTATTGATCCTTACGGAAATTTGTTGTGATTACAAGGACTCTTTACTCATATAAAGACAACACAACAGAAACATACATATAAATAGAACAGACACAACTTAAAAAGTTCATTCAGCGACTACACACAGGTATCTTGGTGCATTTCATGTTCCCTGATCAATGAGTGGCGGTGATATAGTCTGACCGAGTGAGGTACGAACGAGTTTTTGTATCGCTCTGTTCTTGTTTTGATTGACAGCAGTCGCCATTGTCTTCCAAGATTTTTTTGATTTTCCTTAGACACTTTTGTTCAAAAAGTTCCTTTAAATGTGGTAGAGTTGTGAGCGTAATTTTTATGCCCTTTTTATGATGTTGTATAGAAAAAAAAAATAGTCGCTGGGCTGTTTTCTTCGTCAGAGTTCCAAGGTGGTCTTCCCATGAAAGTTTGTTATCAATGATAACGCCTCGATATTTATATGCCTTTACTTGTTCTATAGATGTTGTGTTTATTCGCAGTTCACGTATAGTTTGTTTTTTCCTTCTGAAATCTAAACTCAGTTGTCAAGGTCTCTGTCACAAGTAGCCTTTCATTCACGTTGTTTCAGTTTTCTTTTGGCTTTTATTTTGTCTCTGCGTGCCTATTATTTGAGATTTTTTTTTACATGGAAGTAAATCCATAATATCAAATTTTTTTTTTCTGGTGTTTCCGGTGAATGAAATATGGAAGTACTGATAACCGAAGTACTTTAATAAACCCTTCAGTAATTTTCTGTGTACTTTTCAGTACTGTAGAAACAGAATTCTAAGCTCTTTCATTTGTAGTATAAAGAAATTTGTATTTGGCAACAGCGATCTATCGCTCCGAAGTTGTTTTAATTTATTTTTCACTCAAAATCTTGTGTTTTTCTTTAGGTTCCATTATGTTGCCACCGCATTGCCTCAAAGCGCTTTTCTACTTTTTCTTACTGCTTAAAGAACGTCAACTGGCAGATCACATTACTGTGAAAATCCACAATTATAACTTTTGAGTTTTAATTTTTTTTCTCTGATGTCCACGTCTTGGCAAGTTTAAAGTGACAGTGTCCTGACGTACGGCTACGTTCTGTCACTCTGGTTACGTACACCCCACTTGGTGTCATCCAGTGAAAGTGGCGAGAGGGCTGGTATCAGCCTGGCAGTCTAGCGCCCCTCCCTTCCACTGCTCGCCTGTCGATTGGTATTTTAATACCCCCTTCCCCTCCCCTTTTTTTTTCCCCGTATTCATTTCAATTTTTGTGTGTGTTCCCGTGAATGGTGTCTCCAGACATCTACTGCTGACATGTGCTCGGGGCAGTGGGTAATTAAGACAAGTGTCGTGGCGGTGAAGTACAGTCTTCAAGTGTACTAAACGCCGCGGTGCTCGCCTTGAGGAGTACAGCCCAAGATTGGTGCGTTTATGTTCATTATATATCGTGTGCGCTGTTTGTGACTAAGTCGTTCGTCCTTTTCTAGATCAAGTCGTGTTAGTGTTGAGACTTGGTCTATCGTATCATATCGTATCGCAGTTAATTGTTCTCAGGTAAGATGTGGTGTCTAGGTTCTTGACTGGATTTTCTTTATGAATTAATGCAATCAAAATGAAGATAGTCTTACAAGTCTTGCTTAGTTTCGCGGTTTGTGTCCATCGGTAGGGTGCTGGTTTTCAGTTGCTCAGAAGGAGTTATTTATTAGTCGTATTTTTGGATCCAGTGTTGTGTTTCGATCAACTCTGTTGCATTGTGGGATGTTTTTGGTTTTAGGGTGACTTGACGTTCGGTGCATCTCGAAGTTTGGGGGTTCGAAATAGGAACAAAAAAAATGGTTGACTCATTCGGCGAGAGGCTATTCAAAATGTTATTTGAAAAAAATGCAAATCGTTTAAAGGGTAAACTGTTTTCTCTGTATTCTTTTAGTGCTTTCTTTCTTTCACTACTCGAGCATTTGTATCTGTCAATCTATCTATCGTCTGGCTGTAGGCCTGTTTACCTGTCCATCCAGTGAACGTTTATTTATCTGTCCATCTGTTTATCTATCTCCATCTGATTATCTGTCCATCTGTTTATCTATCTCCATCTGATTATCTATCTGTCCATCTGTTTATCTATCTCCATCTGATTATCTATCTGTCCATCTGTTTATCTATCTCCATCTGATTATCTATCTGTCCATCTGTTTATCTATCTCCATCTGATTATCTATCTGTCCATCTGTTTATCTATGTTTATCTGTCCATCTGATTATCTATCTGTCCATCTGATTATCTATCTGTCCACCTGTTTATCTATTTGTCCATCTGTTTATCTATCTGTCCATCTGTTTATATATGTTTATCTGTCCATCTGATTATCTATCTGTCCATCTGTTTATCTATCTGTCCATCTGTTTATCTATCTGTCCATCTGTTTATCTATCTGTCCATCTGTTTATCTATATGTCCATCTGTTTATCTATATGTCCATCTGTTTATCTATCTGTCCATCTGATTATCTATCTGTCCATCTGTTTATCTATCTGTCCATCTGTTTATCTATCTCCATCTGTTTATCTATCTGTCCATCTGATTATCTATCTGTTTATCTGTCCATCTGTTTATCCATCTGTCCATCTGATTATCTATCTGTTTATCTGCCCATCTATTTATCTATCTGTTTATCTGTCCATCTGATTATCCATCTGTCCATCTATTTATCTATCTGTTTATCTGTCCATCTGATTATCCATCTGTCCATCTGATTATCTATCTACCCATCTATTTATCTATCTGTTTATCTGTCCATCTGATTATCCATCTGTCCATCTGATTATCTATCTGTTTATCTATCTATCTGTCTATCCATCCTAACGTACGACTTGAACCTTAGTTTTTCGTGTTAACCGATCCGGCTTCAAACATAAGGTTAAGAAAACAAAAAAATAAGAGCGAGTCTTTAATGTGGTGTGAATAGAGTTATCCCTGCTAGCGAGTCTTGTGTATTCTATCAGTTGCACGCCTATCTCTAGGGTAGTCTTTGCGTCGTGCATGCACATTGGTTGGTGTGAAAAACTTGATTTTCAGTAGAGGTTTTCACACTAGATGTTTTCACACTAGATGTTTATTACAGCGATCTGCTCTTTCTTGTCACAATGAGTCTACGTTCTTATATCTATACAATGCCATCAGAGAGAAAAAGAAGGGAAAGCGGTGTGGAGATATGTGGTGGAGAGATAAAGGAACCTAAAGAAAAACTTAAGAACTAGGAAGAAGAAAGATTGGGAGAGAGTGTGAAATGGATAACCAACTAGCGATGTTTTGTTTTTACCCGCGCTTTGCTCGGGACCTCGGCTGTTGCCGTTCTTTATTATGATTCTAATGGCATCTTTGCAGTTTTAATAGTTAAAATCTATGCCAAGACGCCTCGTTGGACTAATAGTAAACTGTCATGTAGGACAACTTTTCATGTCCCAAAATCTCGCTATTTTCTAAGAGACGTTCTTTCAAAGTTACACCGGTATACCTTACATTCTTATTTATATATTAGATGCCAAGGACGCTATATAAATAATAACAATGACTTTGTGATATATGCGATGGGAACTTTGAGATTTGATGTTATAGTGATGAGATTTGATGTTATAGTGATGAGATTTGATGTTATAGTGATGAGATTTGATGCTATAGTGATGAGATTTGATGTTATAGTGATGTAAAAAACACAAAAATATGATATGGTTTATTAAAATATTTTGCCTAATAGTACTGAACAATGATTATAGATTTGGGTGTATTATTGTATCTTGTAATACTTTCAGTGGGTTTTTAATCGCGCGTTAGTGTTTCGAGGGTACAGGTTAGGGCAGCGGTTCTCAAACTTTTAAGCCCGGCGACCCCTTTTTACAATCCCCCACTCTGCAGCGACCCCCCCCCACACACACACACACATACAGCAATAGAAGAGTAGACAAAAACAATACATATTTTCGATGGTCTTAGCCGACCCCTGGCAAATCGTCATTCGACCCCCTTGGGGGTCGCGACCCACAGGTTGAGAACACTTGGGTTAGGGTAACTGTAACAGAAAGAAAGTTACTAAAAAAAAAAAGTTCTAAAATGTCGTGTTGAGGGTGTGTCGCATTTGAAGTGGTGGCATCCTTACAGCTAGGATGACATTTCGGCAAACATTCTCAGACTTGAGAAACGTTTTGGGGTTGATGGTTGGGTGGGATCTAGAGAGGGGTGGGGTGGTGGTGTGCTCTAGTCACACCCTGTATACATGATACCTGAAGCTGGAACGACCCTCGGGTCTGATAACGTCTCTTATGTGCCAGCCTGCCCCGTTGTAGTTGATGCCTATCGCCCCTCTCCCTAACAGGGAATAATGTGTTTACAAAAAAAATTACAAAGCCTTTTTTTTGGTTTGAGTAAACATTCTCATAATATCTCGTCGACACTGTGGCTGGGGAGTAGTATTCATTTTGTGTAGGTCGCACTGTGTGATACTGATGCGGACTGGGGAAGCGGTGGTTTCTCCCCCCCCCCCCCAGTATCTTGTTGAAGATTCTCTCGTTACGCGAGTGCATCAAGGAAGGTAATTTAGGAGAGGGTGTGATTTGTTGTTACTTCTGGGAAGTGAAGTTAATTGTCTCATCTGCAGGCTCCTAATGAGCTACAAGCTAATTGCCTTGGGGCCAGTTGATTGGGTGTCCGTGCATCATCACGTGTTTGTTTTACAGTCTATATTTATCTCTCTCCTTCTGTCGTTTATCTACTTCTATCTACCCATGTTCATGTTGTATTTATCTCTCTTCTGTCGTTTATCTACATCTATCTACCCATGTTCCTGTTGTATTTATCTCTCTCCTTCTGTCGTTTATCTACATCTATCTACCCATGTTCCTGTTGTATTTATCTCTCTCCTTCTGTCGTTCATCTACTTCTATCTCTCTTATGTCGTTTATCTACATCTATCTACCCATGTTCCTGTTCTATTTATCTCTCTCCTTCTGTCGTTCATCTACTTCTATCTACCCATGTTCCTGTTCTATTTATCTCTCTCCTTCTGTCGTTCATCTACTTCTATCTACCCATGTTCCTGTTCTATTTATCTCTCTCCTTCTGTCGTTTATCTACTTCTATCTACCCATGTTCCTGTTCTATTTATCTCTCTCCTTCTGTCGTTTATCTACATCTATCTACCCATGTTCCTGTTCTATTTATCTCTCTCCTTCTGTCGTTCATCTACTTCTATCTACCCATGTTCCTGTTCTATTTATCTCTCTCCTTCTGTCGTTCATCTACTTCTATCTACCCATGTTCCTGTTGTATTTATCTCTCTCCTTCTGTCGTTTATCTACATCTATCTACCCATGTTCCTGTTGTATTTATCTCTCTCCTTCTGTCGTTCATCTACTTCTATCTCTCTTATGTCGTTTATCTACATCTATCTACCCATGTTCCTGTTCTATTTATCTCTCTCCTTCTGTCGTTCATCTACTTCTATCTACCCATGTTCCTGTTCTATTTATCTCTCTCCTTCTGTCGTTTATCTACTTCTATCTACCCATGTTCCTGTTCTATTTATCTCTCTCCTTCTGTCGTTCATCTACTTCTATCTACACATGTTCCTGTTGTATTTATCTCTTCTGTAATTCATCTACTTCTATCTACACATGTTCCTATTGTATTTATTACTTTTGTTTCTTCTTTGGCCTGTTCCTCTATGTGTTGTGTGTATACTCACTGTTGGGGTATGGGATAGATGACCTTTAATTGAAAGAACCATTTCACCTTTGTAGACTTCCTTTTATTGGTTAGTAACAGGCCAATGAGAAATAAGAAGTGAAGGTACCCCCCCCCCTTATTCATATGTTGCGATCTATCGATTTTCTATAGTTAGAAGGTTTAGTTTGGTGTAATGCACATATTCTAAGACGTGTCCATATTAATAAATTTATTATTATTATTATGGCCAGATGATGTAAATGTGTTGTTTTTGTGGCCCAATGTTAACGAGGGTATCGTGTGGCCGGCACAACAACCTACCCATTAGAGTTGGGTGGTCACAGACCCCCCCCCCCCTTTTCAAAGTCCCGAAATCCATGCTCGCCCTCTAACAATAAAATAATCTGTAGAATTAGATCTAAGATAGTCCAGACCTTTTCCATTGAAATAAAAAGTCCGACGGACAATTTCCGTGATGCAATTAATTTTGTGTGTGTGTGAGTCGTTATTGTGGTATCTCAAGGCTTTCGTCGCTTACTCCAGCCAGTCTGTGACCTAGTGACTCTCGCTGGTGTTTAGAAGTGTGTCATTGGACCTTTTTTTTTTATCTCCCTTTACCTAGTACCTTAGTAGATCAGCTGGATAAGAATTAAAACAGGCGCATCTGCAACAACATAACCGTGAGTTTGCATGTACAGGGGCCTCCCCCCCCCCCTCGCATTTTGTACAGGGGCCGCCCCCTCACTTGATGGCTGGGATAGAGCGATAAAACGTTTCCTTTGTAGCCCTGCGTGTCTTGTCTACTCGCGCTCTCAGATAATAAACCGTCCCGCCGGAGTGCATTAGTATCTGTCAGTGGGTTTGATCCCCCTGCGCCTCGTGCCCTCGGTTTGTCTTCGCTGTTTGAATTGTGTACATTTGCCCTTTTTTTATGAGGGCGACCCCCCCCCCCCCCCAACTCGCATTCCATCCCTGGCACTGACTTAGACTCCACGTTTGGACTTAACCGAACTATTCGCTTTAACTCATTCTCTCCTAACCGACGATACAAGCGTTGGCTCCCTCAGAATGTGGTAAATAATCACGGAGAGAAAGAGTTAATGCAAGCGACATACAAGGGGCTACTTGGAATGCAACTTGAATTGTTTTGAGATGCGTCTCTTCATTGATACCTTAATTCTAAGCTTAGACCGAAGGCGTTCTTTAAGGAAATAAATAACTGTTGTGTACAGTGATACGGTGTTTAGGATTCAGTCAGCAGAAAGTCGCCGTAAAAAGGGTCTCACATTTTTCATTGCACACGTGTTAGTGTGTCCCAAAGGACATGTGTGCTGCGTCAATGTCTAGGGCAGTTTGGTGAGCTTGCGAAACTTGATTTTTTGTTGTTTCTGAATAACTTAATCTCTGTAGGTAAGAGAATAGTAGTTTTCTAAGTCTTCACATCTTTATCTGTAGGACAGTTCATATATAAATGCTATGATAGACACTAGGGAAGGTTTGATAAATGAGAGAGAGATGTGAACAGACCTCCAAGGAATTAAGTCAGTGCCTATGCATGGCTAAGTTAGTGCCAATGTAAGCTATGCATGGCGTGATGTCCAAGTCAGTACTGATGTAAGCTATACATGGCGTGATGTCCAAGTCAGTACTGATGTAAGCTATACATGGCGTGATGGCTAAGTCAGTACTGATGTAAGCTATACATGGCGTGATGTCCAAGTCAGTACTGATGTAAGCTATGCATGGCATGATGTCCAAGTCAGTACTGATGTAAGCTATACATGGCGTGATGTCCAAGTCAGTACTGATGTAAGCTATACATGGCGTGATGTCCAAGTCAGTACTGATGTAAGCTATACATGGCGTGATGTCCAAGTCAGTACTGATGTAAGCTATACATGGCGTGATGTCCAAGTCAGTACTGATGTAAGCTATGCATGGCATGATGGCTAAGTCAGTACTGATGTAAGCTATACATGGCGTGATGTCCAAGTCAGTACTGATGTAAGCTATGCATGGCATGATGGCTAAGTCAGTACTGATGTAAGCTATACATGGCGTGATGGCTAAGTCAGTATTGATGTAAGCTATGCATGGCATGATGGCTAAGTCAGTACTGATGTAAGCTATACATGGCGTGATGTCCAAGTCAGTATTGATGTAAGCTATGCATAGCGTGATGGCTAAGTCAGTACTGATGTAAGCTATATATGGCATGATGGCTAAGTCAGTGCCGATGTAAGCTATACATGGCCAAGTCAGTACTGATGTAAGCTATACATGGCCAAGTCAGTACTGATGTAAGCTATACATGGCCAATTCAACTCTCCGTGTCATAAACTACCACCTAGCCATACACACAGCTTTCAAATAAATAATTTCTTTTCAATGGAACCAGTGTGGTGCCTGAGCTCACTCTTCCTACGAACTGTTCCAGCTACTAACAAAGTTGTCCCATCACAAGCTTGTCTTAATGTTGTGCACTGCACTGACCTAGACTAGTCTCGCACTTAGCTCTACGGCGCTCATATTCACTCAACTCTGTGAATTGTTCCACTTGATATTCTTACACTCCGCATGAGAAAATATCAGCAAGCATTTCGTAGACATAATGTTGCCAACTTTGATGGCGTATTATCCTGTGAAAGAAAAATAAAAGATGGATTACCTGAGCGATAAGCTCCGAACACGAGTCAAGCGAAGATGAAACAAAGATATGCTTTGACCTTTTATTTTTTATCTTTTACCTATCGGCTGACTCATCAACTAATGCAATGTGCATCTGTCGAGGTCACCATCCCCTCTCCCCGCTTAAGATGTTATCGCGTAGGGTTGAATACGATCAAGATTCCTGTAGATTTAACAATGTTCGCTGCTCATCTAGTTTGTTAGATGTGGTATTAGGTGCGCCCTGGAAACTAGATTGATCCATTCATTACTTGAACTTCAGCCTGACCCAACGTTACATCAATAGGACTGAGAAAGTAACATCCACATCCGCTTGGCTATTCTTAGTCTTGAATGCTGGGAAATACATTTTCAAATCTTGAGTCATTCAGTTATCACCCCCTCCTCCCCCACCCGCCCTGCCTTACTTCACACTTTTTTTTTTCTTTCCGATAGACTTGAACTCACGGTCTCTGTAGACGTGATATCTCGTGCAGGAATGTAATCGGAGTTTATCATTAGAAATAGATTCTATTCCCCTCCCCCCTCAAGTGTCTCCCCACACGTGCTGAATCCTCCTCAAGGTGTGCTGACTTTTCACTTCCTGTGGCCCCCCATGGTTCTTTGATAAGGTTGTTGGCATAGAGTGAGGAAAGTTAGTCTTTAGGCTGGCTTGTATATACAGGCATACATTTGATGTCCATTGAACAAATAAATCACGTTTCATCGCCACCATCGGTTCCTTGACTTTTGTCGTAGGGACGCTGCGACAGTTCGCGTAACCGAATCCTTCCACTTGTTCAGGAAGGCAGCTGTTCCTAGTAGGATATCAAGAGAGAGGCCAGCTCATTCTTTTCTGTTGTCCAGCCAGCTTTCCATTGGGCGACTTTTACTTCGTGCTCTCTCCACTGGACCTGGAAGAAGGACTTTTGATAGTGAGTTATGTCTTACAATATGACCAGCTCAGTTTTCGTCTCTTAACAGTATTGAGGTGTTCCTCCTTTTTGCCAGTCATAGTGTTAAAAAAAAACAAAAACTCTTCTAGTCCTTAAAGTCATTATGCATATGTTGTTGATAATAGAACAAGATTTTAGTTTGAGGGAGATAGCTTTGTTATGTATATTTTGGACACTATCGTGTTTGTCTTTGTAATGTTGTATCTGATAACGCAATGCATACACTTTCTTTCTTTTTTTTTCTTTCTGTCCATTGGCATATTCTTAACTTATAATCTTTCCTGTGTGTCTCGCGATCCCGCTCGGTCTTCTAAACAATCTTGACTTCCAACCAGTAGTCTTCACCCACTGCTAAGTCCATTTGATCTGCGCTACGGTGAATGCGATGACCTGCCAGAGAAAATTAGCCATGAGATGCTTCATGCCGTTTGGTCTTGGACTTCAGTGGAGCCCAGGCTTTCACTATACAAGACGTTTATACACTCAAGACTTTTCTGAACCAATTACACGTGTAGTCTTCATGTCTGTATGTCTTTCCTGCCGTTGTTCTTTCTCACTCTTCCGTATTTCGGCCTATATCTTTTATGACCATCATCTAAAGAAGAGAGTGCCAATAGTTGACCACGAAGTCATAGTTTTGACCAACATCATAGAGAAGTTTTATTTGTCCTATGAAATGGAAATTCATTTTGACTACAATGGACCTCATTCACCAATCGTAAACAAACAACATTTAGTCACGTGATCTTATTGATAAAACAACGGAAAAAAAACTGTCACGTGACAACCATCATGAATTAAACATGAGATCGTAAATTATATAGTAGAGATAGAGCCCCACATGGCTAAATGTTGCTTGTTTACGATTGGTGAATGAGGTCCATTGACCACCTCAGCGTAACTACTGTAACAATAGCAATATAGATCCAAATACGAACAACATTCACACACGAAACGCATACACACTCACCACCAGCGCTTTATGAATTAGACTTCTATCTACTTCTCGATGACGACAGATGACCTGGGATAAAGGAGTTTTCGTTGTTCGTTGTTGTTTAATGTATGTGAATTATTTTGTTCATTATTGTCAAGTTTACTTTGATCTCCACTTGCTCTGTCACAATGTAAACATACTCTGTTCCCATGATTCCGTGCACAGACATGCGCAAGTAATTTGAAACCCCCACCCCCTCATTTTTTGCTCTCTGCTTGTAACATTCATTAAAATGTCTGTGTCTGATAGTGGCTGGTAAGAAAATAAACACAAAACACTGAGAGAAAAAAAAACTTAAAGTATCAGGTCTGACTTCTTGAAGATAACATAAATCAGATTAATGCTCTACATATCTTTGGCCACATTTAAGCTGTCATACATGCTATCTTAAAGCTATCTTTTAATCCTCGGCTATTCTTACATTTTGTTCTTAATGGCCTTGAACTATTTTGTTTATATTTTTTCCCCGTAGATCACGTGACGTGGTTTCGCAAATACGAGCATGCCCATGTTATTACTGTTATTACTGTCGGTTAGTGCGCATGTCAATTGGGGTTAGCGGTCAAGTCGACTAGAAAAAAGTTGCAAAGAAAATGATATATTTTATAATGCCCTTTTCTTAGGTCTAAACACAATGTATTATAATGATGTTCCTGTCCTGTAATCTTGTCGTGGGAGGTAAATATTTACCCATGGAAACCAGGGGAGGTAAACAGACCATTAGCCTCCTCCTCTCGCCCTGGACAGCGGTTGTCATCAAAGACATAATGAGACTCACGGCCTGTGGTGCATGATGCCTGGACCAGGTTATCTACCTGGGTACTTCAACAGGCCAGTGTTGTTCGCGGTATTCATTTTGTATGCGAGCCTAGATATTTAATCAATTAGACCAAATAGAAATTGGCATTCTCTCTCTCCCCCCCCCCCCCATTGTTAAATTTTGTTTTTGTTTACTTTTAATTTCCAATAATCTCTTTGATATTAGTAGGTAGCGCAAGAATCTCAATTTTTCACGAGTTAAATCTGATGACTCACTATCTAATTATGGTAATTTGTTTGTGTGAATAAATAGCAGTAATAATATTTACGAAATAAAATAGTTTAATCCTCCAGGTAGAAATCATTAAAAAAAAAAAGATTGAACATACATTATATAACAAGCAATTATAGATGAGATATACGAGAATGTTTACTCAATTCTAGTTCAATAATACATTCACGGTAGTAGATCTAACATGAAGCAGTAAACTTATAGACTGAACAAGCAGATTTTTTAAAGCCTTGAAATTAGCGCTGGTCTCCCCTATATAAACCACAAGTTTAAGAGTGTTCTGCCATTCTCTCTAAAAATATGCTTTCATTTACGCTTCTGTGTGTGGTTATATATATATATATATATATTGTTACATATTTCTGATTTTCTGGCTAAACGTACTAGGCACACAAATAAAAGAAACACTGCAAAGAACTTGACGACTCAACTTCCAGCTTTAAATAACTTTATTGAATTATAACTATAACAATTCGTCACTGTAACATGTAGCGTATACGTCTTACATCGACTGTATCGACTGTAACGGCTCAAGTCCACTCTCTTCTACTGTCTCGCACAGTAGAGAACAGTGTCGACGACTGTACTGACTCTTTTCACATGAACATCTCTGGTTTATAAAGAGTCCCTAATCGCTTGTCTATTGTTGCAAAAACACTGCTAGTACCCTCTGGAACAACATGGGAGGAAACATCACATCCTGTTGTTGTTTATACATGTCGATTCCAGAGTATGCCTGCTGCAGTGTCATCTCGCCGAGGTCACACGTAGTGACCTCTAACTGTCACTGTTCATTTGTCACAATGCCCCCCCTTCGTAAATCTGTTCGTCCTCTGGAACAACACATGAGGCACGTCCCATCCTGTCTTTGTTTACATGCATAGATTCCAGATAACACTCGGTGCTGTGTCATCTCGCCGGGGTCACACATAGTGACCTCTACCTGTCACTGTTCATTCGTAACACTGCCCCCTTCTTAGATCTGTTCGTCCCGAACAGATTCTATTTCACCACGGTACTGATGGAGTCGGTCAACGTGGACAACCTTCAGCTTGGACCGTGGACTTTTCTGTATCCGGTAGACCACGTCGTTTATTCTTTTTACGACACGGTATGGACCTTCCCAGTCTCTTTGGAGTTTCGGGGATCTGCCTTTTCGTCTCTGTGGGTTATAGAGCCACACGAGATCATTCTCATGGAACCCCGACGTATTGGCCCGTTTGTCATACCTCGTTTTCATCAGGTCACTGTTGGTCTTGATGTTTCTGCGGGCCAATACATGAGCATTCTCCAATCGTCTTCGGAGATTGGTGACATATTCAGTTGAAGACACTGGCGTATCTCTCGGAATCCCAAATAACAGGTCACATGGTAGACGAAGCTCACGACCAAATAACATCTTCGCTGGGGTATATCCTGTGGTGCTATGAACGGATCCTCTGTATGACATGAGGAACATGGGGATATGGCTGTCCCAGTCGTCTTGTCGGTCATCAGTAACCTTAGACAGATGTTGTTCTAGGGTTCTGTTGAATCGCTCCACCATCCCATCAGATTGCGGATGGAGAGCTGTCGTGTGAGTCTTTTCGATGCCAAGTGTCTTGCACATCTCCTGGAAAACTTTGGACTCGAAGTTCCTGCCCTGGTCAGAGTGCAACTCATTAGGTACACCAAAGCGACTGATCCAGTTATCCACGAGTGTTTCGGCCACTGTGATAGCTTCTTGATTTGGTATGGCATAAGCTTCTGGCCATTTGCTGAAATAGTCCATGACTACCAAAATGTATTTGTTTCCTTTCTTGGTTTCAGGAAATGGGCCTGCTACATCTATTGCGATCCTCTCGAATGGAACACCAACATTATACTGTTGCAAAAGACCCCTAGTTTTGCGTCGAGGGCCTTTTGCTGCCGCACATATGTCGCACCTTCGACACCATTCCTCTACATCCTCTCTATATCTGAACCAGTAGAACCGCTGACGAACCTTTTCCAGAGTCTTATTGACACCAAGATGAGATCCGCTAGCGCCATTATGCATCTCTTTCAGTACTTCAGCAACTCTCACCTTCGGTAACATCAGCTGAAGGCGATTGGATGTTCCATCAGCAGATTCCCAAACTCTTTTGATGACACCATTGACTAACGTCAGCGAGTCCCACTGAGCCCAGTACGCCTTGGTGGCTACCCCCTTCTCAGAGATGTCTTTCCAATCTGGCCGTTGTCCATCTTCTTTCCATAGAAGAATGGGAGCCAGATCTTCATCTTGCATTTGGTCCTCTCGAATCCTTTTATCACACCAGGGTCCGGAAACATCTACTCCGAGCCGAAGACAATTGACAGCTACCTCCTTTTCTTCAGCCCTCTTGCAGTGCTTACATTCTGTTTTGCAGGGTCGTCGAGACAGTGCATCAGCATTTTGGTGAATTTGCCCTTTTCGGTGCTTAGTTTCAAATTCATAGGTTTGAAGACGTTCGATCCACCTTGCCACCTGACCTTCAGGGCTCTTAAACGAAAGCAACCATTGCAGAGCTGCGTGATCTGACCTTAAGATAAATTTCTGCCCGTATAGGTACTTGTGGAAATGTTTTATTGCATCCACAGCAGCCAGCAATTCACGTCTCGTCACACAGTAGTTCCTTTCAGCTCTCGATAGGCTTCGACTGAAGTATGCGATGACTCGTTCAGTTTCATCCACCTTTTGGGACAAGACTGCGCCTATTCCAGTGTTGCTTGCATCTGTGTCGAGTATGAATGTCTTCCCTGGAATGGGGTAGGCCAATACTGGTGATGAGGATAGTGTGTTTTTCAGCCTCTCGAAAGCTTCTTGACATTCAGATGTCCAAATAAATGGCCTCTTTTGCTCTGTCAGTTGATGAAGGACCTTACAGATGTTTGAGAAATTTGGCACGAAACGTCGGTAGTATGTACAGAGTCCCAAGAAACTTCTCAGCTCATGGATATTACTTGGCGTAGGCCATCGTTTCACTGCCTCAACTTTGTCAGGGTCAGTGCTGACTCCGTCATTTGACACAATGTGACCAAGGTACTTAACGTTTTTCCTGAATAAGGAACACTTCTTTGGGCTGAGTCTCATTCCCGCACTTCTTATCCGTTGAAATACTTCCTTCAGATTTGCAAGGTGCTCTTCAAAAGTTTTGCCAATGACAATAATGTCATCAAGGTAAACAAGGCATGTAGTCCAATGAAGTCCTCGTAAAACCCTCTCCATCAATCGTTCAAAGGTGGCTGGTGCGTTGCAGAGACCGAATGGCATCACAGTAAATTGCCAGAGGCCATTGCCAGCAGAGAAGGCGGTTTTCTCTCTATCATTGGGATGCATTTCAACTTGCCAATACCCACTCTTTAGGTCGAGAGTAGAAAATACCTGGGACCCTGCAATCGTGTCCAAAGTATCGTCGATTCTAGGAAGTGGATAACTATCTTTATGTGTGACTTCATTCAGAGCTCTGTAATCTACACAAAATCGCATAGATCCATCCTTCTTCTTTACTAAGACAATAGGCGAACACCAAGGACTATTTGAGGGCTCAATGATTCCTTGCTGCGTCATGCCCTCTATCATGTCCATAGCTTCTTGTTGCTTTGCTAGCGGCAAGCGACGTGGTGGCTGTCGAATCGGTCTGGTGTTTCCAGTGTCTATTCGATGTTGTACCATGTTTGTCCGTCCGCAGTCTGTTTCATCAGATGGCAGAATATCTTCAAACTCAATGATCAACTGTTCCGCTTTGCTGAACTGCTCATCTGATAAATTCACTTTCATTTCTGTCAGGAGCTTGGTAATTTGTGGATTGAAAGGTTTGGTGGAATTAACGATCGTGATATCATTATTACAGTTTCTTATCAGGTCAAGAGTATTACATATTGCGATGGGGCTGTCTTTCTCTAGATGTCTCTCCTGTAGGCCGAGGTTCATGATTCTGACGGGCACCTTTTGATCTTTTCCGACAAGGACCAATGTTTTTCCTACTGCCATTCCGCTGTTGTCATTTTCAATGCCTTCCACTATCGCCGTCATCGTTGCAGTTTGACCATGCTCTAACTTTCCCCAGATAATTGCTTCAGACTGAGCTGGCAAACTTGTATCTTCTGTTAAAAGGATTCTTCTTATTTGACCATTCTCTTCATCTTCATCCCCGAGCAAGGGAATCTCAACATCACCACATTTCAAAGTACCACCTCCGATGTTCAGAGAGAATTCACATTTCTGCATAAAATCGAGCCCAATAATACAGTCATCCGTAATGTTAGCGATCAGAAATTCATGTATAAATGACTGATGCCCGAGCTCAAAGTTTATATTTGTCAGTCCATGTATAGGCATCATCTCTCCACTGGCCGTCTTCAAGGAGTAAGAGTTCACTCTCTTGGTTTCGTTCTTTTTGACAATGTCTGGACGAATGACTGAACGTGAGGCACCAGTATCTAGAAGAAAACGGTAATTTCGAGATCCAATTCTACCATTGATGTACAGACTTTTATTCTTCCCTAACACAGCGACTGGAATTATAGTTGCAGGGGCTGTCATGTTCTTGATCGCCGATTTTTGCCCCATAAAACCGGCGAAAGTTAGTTTCCCTGGTAGACATGAGCACCTGACCTTGCATCTGTCTCCGGTCTGTGCTGATACTCTGTTTGTCGGGGAAATCTTCTCGTGCAGTTCCTTTGTAGATGGCCAGGTTCTCCACAATTCCAACAACGTACACTGGTTCTATTCTGTCCTTCTTGCTTCTTATTTGGTCTGCGTTCTTCTAGCACTTCAGTTACCCTTCTGAGAAGTTGTGTAAGATCTTCTTCTTGGACTTCCAGCATACGCCCATGATGGATATTCTTAGAGGCGTCTTTGGCGGCTTCATAGGAGAGGGCGTAGACCAGAGCTTCGCTGGATTTGCGCTTACCACTGATTCTTATTGCCTTCTTCAGTTCTGGATCTCGAATAGCATCAATGAATGCATCAGTGATAATGACGTCCAGAAAGTCTTGTGCTGCTGTTGGATATGCCAAATGAGCAAGACGTTCTATGTCCGCCTCTAGCTCTTGCAAGGTTTCACCGGAGCGTTGTTGTCGGGTTTTCAACTGAACTCTATAAACTTCTTGTAAATGTTCGTCTCCGTAACGGAGCTCCATAGCCTTAACAATGGCAGCGTAATCTTGTTGATTTGTTATTGACTGAAGCAGTTCTGCTGCCTTCCCTCTTAAAGCTAACACCAGAGCAGTCGCTTTCTCTTCTTCAGTGTTCCAGTTATTAACCTTGGCCGCTGCCTCAAACTGTCTTTTGTAAACAGTCCATGAGATGGATCCATCAAACACAGGCGGCTTTATCTTCCCAGAGATTTCGGGCACTAATGTTTTTGTTCTAGTACCCCGTTCCTTACTCAGTTGTTCTTGGACATGAGTCCTTATCTCTTCCATTTCTTTTTCCACAGTGTTGACTCTCTGGTCAATCTTCTCGTTCATAGAGCTCATCAGTTCATTTACGTTTTCATTCATGGCGTTTATTTTCTTGAGGCTCTCCTTCATTAAGTCCATCTGGCCCTGCATGTTACTCAGGACCTCTGTCATATCTGGGTTTAATTCAAATATGTATTCATCTGGATCTTGATCTTCCTCAATAAGGGCCTGTCTTAGGCGTTCTGTTAGTGTTTCTTTGTTACCATTGAGCTGCAGACCTCTCTCACGAAGTTCTTGCCTTAATTCTTTGACCAACAGCTGGTTAAGTAGTTTCCTCGAAGACATTTCAGCCAGAAAATATCCCACTTCTGACACCAATTGTTACATATTTCTGATTTTCTGGCTAAACGTACTAGGCACACAAATAAAAGAAACACTGCAAAGAACTTGACGACTCAACTTCCAGCTTTAAATAACTTTATTGAATTATAACTATAACAATTCGTCACTGTAACATGTAGCGTATACGTCTTACATCGACTGTATCGACTGTAACGGCTCAAGTCCACTCTCTTCTACTGTCTCGCACAGTAGAGAACAGTGTCGACGACTGTACTGACTCTTTTCACATGAACATCTCTGGTTTATAAAGAGTCCCTAATCGCTTGTCTATTGTTGCAAAAACACTGCTAGTACCCTCTGGAACAACATGGGAGGAAACATCACATCCTGTTGTTGTTTATACATGTCGATTCCAGAGTATGCCTGCTGCAGTGTCATCTCGCCGAGGTCACACGTAGTGACCTCTAACTGTCACTGTTCATTTGTCACAATGCCCCCCCTTCGTAAATCTGTTCGTCCTCTGGAACAACACATGAGGCACGTCCCATCCTGTCTTTGTTTACATGCATAGATTCCAGATAACACTCGGTGCTGTGTCATCTCGCCGGGGTCACACATAGTGACCTCTACCTGTCACTGTTCATTCGTAACAATATATATATATATAATATTTATATATACCCTAAACCTAGAGTTGCGATATGAACATTCTGTTGATGGCCCTAATCCTGAGGCGGTATCTGGGTGTATATTGTATATCTCCCCTAGAACGGATTTCTACTTGACATAAATTGGTCACAAGTTGGACAATGGGGAACATCATTTCACTGGATATACATTTCACCTCTCAGGTCCACGCGTCGTGACCACAGACTAGCTTTTGACGGATTTATAGCTAAGGCATGTGAAATCTTGTTTTATTCGGCGTGACGGCGACTCCAGTCATGGTTGACCACCCCGTTAAGTCTAACGCCCTAGAGTTCCCGCAGAAGTTAGTAGAAGGGGGGTGGTATGTTATTTGATCCCCCCGATTAGCCGTCCCCCTTTTTCTCCCACAAATCACATTTCTCGTGTCTCCGTATTCAGTGTGTTGATAGAAAAAGTATATTCTGGAGAGTAGTACGGTCGTTGACCCTTTGTTCACCTCTTGTGAAGTGAATCTCATTTACATATTTTTTTGCCCTAGTAAATATTTCATTTTCACAGGACTATCTTGTTCAGCACTCTTCAAGACGTGTACACTTGTATTGTCTACTAGTCATCCCACGTAGTCGAGTTTAATGTGAGTAGAGTTAGGTTATACACCCAGACAGGACACGTTGGTGTCATGGTTCTCTGATAGTAGATCTGGCCTTTTCATAACACTAGAGAACAGACAAGGGGGCGCGGTGGCTGAGTGGTTAAGCGCTTGGCTTCCAAGCCTTGGGTCCTGGGTACGAATCTTGGTGAAGAGATTTTGAATTTCGGGCTTTTTTAGGGCGCCCCTGAAATTGCCCTGAATGCACCCAACTCTAATGGGTACCTGAGTTTAGTTGGGGAAAGTAAAGGTGGTTGGTCTTTGTGCTGGCCACATAACACTCTGGGGCCACAGAAACAAATGATTTTAACATTATCTACCCTATAAATCGCAAGGTCTGAAAGGGGAACTTTACTTTTAAAGAATAGATGACAAATAAGAAAACCATAAAACAACAAACATTTCAAAAGGTATTCTGAATTACAGTAGAAATAAAATTATTCATTTTTTATTTTTGACTAAACTCTTCTTTCAATTCTCTTTGTTTGTTTGTTTCAATTATTGTTGCTTTCTTTCTCTTCATTTCATAGTGATCTCCCTTTCTCTACATTTTGTATTGTTTTCTTTCTCTTCATTTCATAGTGATCTCCCATTCTCTTTATTTTGAATTGATTTCTTTCTCTTCATTTCATAGTGATCTCCCTTTCTCTACATTTTGAATTGCTTTCTTTCTCTTCATTTCATAGTGATCTCCCTTTCTCCACATTTTGTTTGTTTTCTTTCTCTTCATTTCATAGTGATCTCCCTTTCTCTTTATTTTGAATTGTTTTCTTTCTCTTCATTTCATAGTGATCTCCCTTTCTCTCCATTTTGTATTGTTTTCTTTATCTTCGTTTCATAGTGATCTCCCTTTCTCTCCGTTTTGTATTGTTTTCTTTCTCTTCATCTCATAGTGATCTCCCTTTCTCTCCATTTTGTATTGTTTTCTTTCTCTTCGTTTCATAGTGATCTCCCTTTCTCTCCAATTTGTTTTGTTTTCTTTCTCTTCATTTCATAGTGATCTCCCTTTCTCTCCATTTTGTATTGTTTTCTTTCTCTTCATTTCATAGTGATCTCCCTTTCTCTCCAATTTGTATTGTATTCTTTCTCTTCATTTCGCAGTGCTCTCCCATTTTGTGGCTCCTTATCAGGTTTGAACTAGAGCTTCAAACTATGTATTCGATTTTACCTTTTTGTTAGCTAATGCGCATTCTTTGTCCGCGGTCCTTTCTGACACCAGTGATACTGGGCCTGGCTCTGTCCTATCTCTGGGTCTTAATCAGCTCCCCCCAAGTGACACGAGCCCGAAACTCCCAGCGTATATCTCTACTACTTGAGATTGTTGTAATGCAAGTCAACAACAATAACCAGCTCCAAAGTTGTGTGCTGAGCCGATCGTTTGCTGACGCTTGATAGCTGGGAGAATCAAACCTTCAAACATCCAGCTGACTCAGCAGTAACAAGAGGCTTCGCAGGTCTTTGCACCCTTCTGTCGCTGTGTTTCTGCATGCTAGTTGTTATATACGCGCCCTTTTTAAGCATTCTTTTCACTTTCGTTGAAGCAGACGATCACAGGAAAAAAAAAAAGTTGCGTGTTTGCTTTGGGTGAAAAGAAAATGATTTTCACAGCACAAATTTTTTGTTATCAAAACTCATGTTTCAAAGGGCAAGCACTCTATTTAGATATGTCACCTAATTACGTTTTCCTTTTTTCCCTTTGAAATTTGCATTCTGTCTAAGTGTTAGGACAGTCTTTGTCTGGTGGGGATTTTTTAACTATATTTTATATATCAGTGATTTTCACACTGTGATTTTTGGCAGCGACAAGAGATTGTTTCTTCGCAGAGCAGAAAAATGTAGATTGGACCTAAATCTAGACCCCTAGCGACAGAATTAATATTGCCAGCGAGTCCCAGATTTGATATTTCCAGTTGAATGTTATGTTTCTTTGTTTTGACATTGCCTTTATTTTAAAAAGTACACAATTTTGGGGTGAATGTAAATGAGCTGGGAGTTCATGGCGTCGTTCTGTCGGAGTAGTGACAAAGTGAAAGCTCTCTCTCCAAGTTTCTCCCATTGAAGTCTGTACTGACCGTTTTAAACAAGACAATTCTGAATACCATTGCGTTGGATGACTAGCTAATTACATGTACAGCCGAGGACTATATAATGTCTTGGTTTCTTTATCATTGAAAAAGTTGTATGTTTGACCAGACTGGTTTCTTGTGGGGTGACATCTTTGATCTATAGTAATTTTGTAAAATAAAAAAAAATATATGTATATGTCTTTCCAGCGATTTCCTTAAAACATAAACATTACTTCATTTCGGTCCATAAGTAAGTGCCTAATTTCATATTTTTAAAATGCATTTTTAAAGTAATTTTTTCAATGGTACTTTGTTTATATTGTTGTCTTCATTAAACAGACCTATCGACCTCCTAGATTAGAAACTCTTGACAGTTTGGTGAGCTTCTTCTCCTCCTATGACATTCTATCCTTTCTTTGGACCTTAACTCTTTTCTCTCCGTAATTATTTACCACATTCTGGTGGAATCAACGCTGGTATCGTCAGTTAGGAGAGAAAGAGTTAACTAGGAGAAATATTTTTTGTTTGTTCTCTACAAGACCCTGGAAAAAAAAAAGCAGCTTTGATGCTGCGGCTCATTAAATTGTTGTATAAAATCTCCCCCCCCCCCTCCCTCATTACTATGATTGTCTGACACCATTTTTTTTTTGGACCTGCTTTCCCAAGGTCATTTGCGGCTGATTTAAGACTTTTTTTGTTTACACATATCCCGCCTCTACCTCATACCCAGCCCTCAGCGTAATCACCATCACGTCACAGGTTATAGCCGTACAAGATTTGCGCCTGCATCTGGTGCCCTGGCATCAGGTTTAAAGTGCCTGGGATCATGATCTGCCTCCCTTCATCTCCACACTTTGTCAGCAGCAGTTCTTATCTCCCCCTTCCTTTTTTAAACAATCTGTTATTGTTTCCATAGCCTTGAGAGCGCTGTCCTCTCCCAGGAAGTGATCGGCTTGGTGAGCTTGTAAGGCCTATGCGAGTTATACTTTGTGAATCCAGCAACTCAACTTGTTCAATGGTGCCCCGTTTATAAACTATGTTGAATCTTGACTGTGTCTTCTCTCTGCGTAATGGCCCACTCCCCCCAAATACTCATGACATCGTTGTTTTTTACTAAAGCAGTGTTTCCCAAACTGTGTCCCGCGGAACCCTAGTGTTCAGCGAGGCCTGAATCGGCGTTCCACGAACTACTTTAATAATTAACTTTGTAGGCCACCACGTGAATTAATCTCTCTTAAATAAAATAAAAAAAGTGTTCCGCCAAATCCGCCAAATACTTTGAGTACGCGAAGTTTTCCGTTTAGGAACAAATTTGGGAAACACTGTTCTAAAGCATCAAGTTTGTTGGCAACTTTGAACTGTCTGATGCCGGAAGACAACAAAGTAAACAAGCAAAATAAAACAAAAATACTTTTTGAAAAAATACTTTTTTTTTTTTTTTTTTTTTTAAATTTGGAAGAACTCCACAATTACAGCCAGATATCAATAATGTAAGATTTGTTTCCCTTTTTATATCAAACAAAATTAATTAATTACCACTATTTAATAACTAATTGGTTAATTTTTTACATTGATTCTTGATTTGTTAGAAACGATGAATAACTGTGCAAAGTTTCAACTTGATCCGAGAACGGGATGTGGGGGGAAATAACGTGTCTATACCTGACCGACAGACAGACCGAGTGACTTGATATAGATCTAAGCATTGTGACTATGAGAACAGGAAGTGTCGAGTGTGTGACATCATGGTTTAAATTTAGAATGAAGCGACTTAATATAGATACTAGGCAAACAAGAGTGCCTTTTAATTTAACGGATATAAAGTATGAAACGTTTGACAGATGTGTGTGTGTTTGTGTGTGCTAGAGTGTTTGAACACTTTGTCGAGTCAAACATTAGCTGACACATTGTCCGAGTAATTCCCGCCGTCTGATTTAGTTCGTACACAGAGTTGAGTCCCCATGATGTCAACACGGCGTGGACTCACCTGTTACCAACCTCTGCCCTCTAACCAAGGAGAACAAGTCTTACCTTTGCCTGGATCTATTCAAACTTACTTACATAGCCTCACAAGTACCTGTTTTGAATTTTATTACGCACGCTTGCTTAGGTCTGGTGTCCTGGAGCTAGCAATGATTTATCGGAGTGGAAATTAGAAATGACTTGAAGTAATTCTGTTGGCTGATTACATTCTAAAAGTTCATGTATTAATTATGTGACTGGACAATTGTGTTTTGTTTCTAAGTTTGTTTTCGGCCTACTGGACAGTCTTCCCCCTTGTTTTTTGACAGTGCTGTGTGGATTTCAGAGTTTCATTGGTGAATGTGCAATGTTTTGTTTTTTTAATAGTCAGATCTGCGTGGGTGTGTTGGGTCAAGCGCTTTGGATTCTTTCTGGACATAAGCTTGACTTTAACTCTTTCTCGCCGTTATTATTTTTTCAACATGGCCACGTGTTTCTCATTACTATTTCACTCCCTTGTTATGGTTAAGCTTCACTAGCTTTGTTGTTTGTTATCAGAAAATGTTTTTTTTTTGGTAAAGAATTAAAGGGGAATGCGTCTGCTCTTTTTATATAACACAAAGTCAAGTTTATACAATAAAACATAAATTTAATTTAATTGGGTCAATGCAACGATGGTATCGTCGATTAGGAGAGAAAGAGTTAATGCCGTTAGTTAAACTTGTTGAGCAGAAGAGGAATCACTACGGCGCACTCTGTGTCAACTGCTTGCAATGTTTTGAAGTATCGAAGGCAGCCAATAGTCTCAGTGTTGAAGATGTTACCGTGTTTTGTTTCTCTCTTTCTTTGGGAGCTCGGAGTTAGTAGGTGGGGGGTAGCTGCAGAGTGTCCAAATAAATTGCAATTATTCATTGTCCATAAACATCTGAGGACAAGTCGACTGAGGCTTGCTGTCTACGGTAAATCGAAAGTTGGATTGACTTGCTCGTAATGGCTAATTAAGGACAGTGGTCATAACGTCCGCTAGTGAGGCGCTAAGTGGTGAGCAGCTGTAGAGTGACGTCGCGTGTGGATACAACTGAATTGTCGTTCTTAGTAAATAGTTTTTTCAAACATGGTCATTTGGTGGCCGACTTGAATGATTTCACGTAGACCTATGACTGATTTCACATGACCTATGAATGATTCACGTAGACCTATGAATGATTTCACGTAGACCTATGAATGATTTCACGTAGACCTATGAATGGTTTCACGTAGACATATGAATGATTTCACGTAGACCTATGAATGATTTCACGTAGACCTATGAATGATTTCACGTAGACCTATGAGTGATTTCACGTAGACCTATGAATTATTTCACGTAGACCTATGAGTGATTTCACGTAGACCTATGAATGATTTCACGTAGACCCATGAATGATTTCACGTAGACCTATGAATGATTTCACACAGACCTATGAATGATTTCACACAGACCTAGATCTAGTTCTGAAACTTATGACTTAGGTTCAATCTCTACCTATAGGTCTCTGTTTATCTGGCTTTATTCTGCTCACTGACCAATGTCCACCACTTTGCACCGGATCGTTCAAGTGAAGTCCACTTGAGCATCTTTAAGTGTATGGTGGGTCTGAGAAGGGGGGGGGGCTCACTGTATTAATTGCACTCCCATGGGAGTCTATTCCCGTGGCATTTATTAGCCAACGCGTTGTATTTTGTATTCAACTTGATACAGGTTCACCGTTTACGAATCTTTTAATGTTTAGATCTAGTTCTACATTTGAAGGATTTCAAATTAAGTTCATTCATGCAACGTAGACCGCGGTGAGTGAGTTTTGTTCTGTATCGTTAACCCATTGCCACCTAGACTTACAACGTTTGTTTTCTCTTGTTCGAGTAATAAAAGAATGATTTGAACATCCCTTAGGGGGTGAGTCGTTCTATTCTATTTTGATACTGGTGGTGGGAAGCGTGGTCGAGAGGCCAAGTGCGCTTGAACTTGGCTTGGCTTGGCAATCTAGAAGGGGGCTCGAGGTTCGACACCCGACTCGGGCAGAGTTGTGTTTACTGAGCGCCTAAAGGCAGCACTGAAAACCAACTCCTAGATACCCACTCCCCCTCCCTCCACAAATGAGATTGGACCAAAAGCGCTCTGAGCATGCTATAAGCATGAAAGTAGCGCTATATAAAAGCTATAATATATATAATAAATATATATACTGGGAAAGTTGTGTTTGACATCTTGACAAACCAAACCCAACATCAGATTAGTTCTCGTATTCAGGAAGGCTATTGTGTCGACGTGTTTGTCTATGTAGGAATCTGTTGTTCGAATGTTTCCCCTCCCCCAGAAACGTGTTGTTGTTTTTTTTTCCCATGAAACGTCACGATATTTTGGATGGCATAGTTTTGAAGTGACTCTACAGCCATTTCACATCCGGTCAATACCAGAGCAAGCGATTGAGATAGTTTAACTCGCGCTGTCGTTAATGAATGGATAACTAACGAGTGATCTTACTTCTTTCATTTTGAGTTCAGCTTCAAAACGATGTCTATGGTTGGAACAAAATCCGTTGACGATGACATCCAGCAAGGCAATGTCTTGAATAACGTCATTAAAACTTCGGGCTACAAGAACCCCCCAACACACACACAATGCCAAAATGTATGAGAAAGCCTTACAAAAATAAATAAATAAACAAGACTTTTGAAAACTAGGCTCGAGTTTATTGACCAAACTTATGACCACATCCAAAGAAAGTTTGTTTCGGCGTACGGGACAGAGTTCCCCTTTGTGTATTGACAATTCTATGTGGATTTCAGAGTTTCATTGGTGAAGGTGCAATGTTTTTTTTTAAATAGTCAGATCTGCGTGGGTGTGTTTGGGTCAAGCGCTTTGGATTCTTTCGGACATAAGCTTGACTTTAATACCGTCAGTTTTGAATAACGTAATTAAAACTTCGGGCTACAAGACCCCCCAACACACACACAATGCCAAAATGTATGAGAAAGCCTTACAAAAAAATACAAATAAACAAGACTTTTGAAAACTAGGCTCGAGTTTATTGACCAAACTTATGACCACATCCAAAGAACGTTTGTTTCGCCTTGTTTTTTTTTTTTTGACAATGCTGTGTGGGAGTTTCATTGGTAATGTGCAATGTGTGGGTGTGTTTGGTTCAAGCGCTTTGGATTCTTTCGGACATAAGCTTGACTTTAATACCGTCAGTTTTGAATAACGTAATTAAAACTTCGGGCTACAAGAACCCCCCCCCCTCCCCACAATGCCAAAATGTATGAGAAAGCCTTACAAAAAAAATACAAATAAACAAGACTTTGAAAACTAGGCTCGAGTTTATTGACCAAACTTATGACTACATCCAAAGAAAGTTTGTTTCGGCGTACAGGACGGTGTTCCCCTTTGTATTTTGACAATGCTGTGTGGATTTTAGAGTTTCATTGGTGAATGTGCAATGTTTTTTTTTTTTAATAGTCAGATCTGCGTGGGTGTGTTTGGGTCAAGCGCTTTGGATTCTTTCGGACATAAGCTTGACTTTAATACCGTCAGTTTTGAATAACGTCATTAAAACTTCGGGCTACAAGAACCCCCCCCCTCCCCACAATGCCAAAATGTATGAGAAAGCCTTACAAAAAAAAAAAAAATACAAATAAACAAGACTTTGAAAACTAGGCTCGAGTTTATTGACCAAACTTATGAGTACATCCAAAGATTTTAAACTGCTAGTTCAGTGTATAGTATCATACATCCTTCTGCAGTTGTTCACCTTTAGCGCCAACGTGCGTCACTCTCGTGCCACTCTTTCCTCTACCTGTCATTGGGCATTGTATTTCTTTGATCCTCGAGGCGTGGGACCAACATCCACTTTCCTTAAACGTTTCGTCTCCCTGCACTACAAAAAGAAGAAGGCCGGCTCAAACGTTTCGAGGAGCTCTGGGTGTCGGGTTTCTTTGTCAAACAGCCTTGGAAATATACCAACACCTGCCCACGAAGGATGCCTTCCAAAAAACTTTGTCATCCTTCTGAGTCAGCGTGTGTGCTTGGACCAGAAGCTACGTAGGGTATGGGTTCGATTGATATCAACCATTGCTTATTAACAATTGTGTGGACATTTTCACACTCTAGCCCAGTGGTTCCCAAACTTTCTACGTCTGGTAGACCATTTAAATTTAAAAGGAAGCTAAATAAAATGTAAATATTTATGACAGGAATTTACCAAACAAAAACTATACGCCTAAAGTGGGGTGTATGGTGGGCTGATTTTTTTTTTTTGGATTCGGCCATGTTTCACAAAAAAAAACAACACAGTTAAGTTATTTAAATATGATGTTAACAGTTACAAATTTAAAAATTCACTTGATTATCAGGGTTAAAATTCAAAAGTTAACTAGGTACAAATCATATGTGTGTATGAGTTAATTCCATTAATAGGAAATAAAATGTATGACTCGACCTGCTTAGATCGTGGACCCCCATTAGCATCTCATAGACCACTAATTCATGTTTTCACTCTCGTAGACCCCTTGGTAGTTGTCGTAGACTCCTTGGGGTCTATATAGATCACTTTGGGAATTACTGCTTTATCCCAATGACGGAGGCTCCGATATCAAAAAGGAGGTTCGTTTGTTTCTCCTCCGGACAGCGGGTAACCCTACGTAAACTTATGTTCATACTTGAAGCACATTGTTTAGGTAGTGACGCCCATGAATAAGACTCCGATGTTATTTGCTTAAAGGGGAAAATGACACACGTAATACTGTGCCTATTATAGTTGGTTGTTTGTAAGTCTAGGCAGTGGAAGTTCATTGTATAGGTCAGTGTAGGTCTGTGGAAAAGTCGAATGTTACAACGGGAAGACAACTCTCGAGTCTTGTGTCAAGTGTTATCCTTGATCTCGGTGTCACAGTTGTTGACATACAGCCTAGCGCTAGGCCTACTTCGTCAAGTCTACAGTGTAAAACTTTGCCCTTTACGGGTCTCGCAGAGGCGAATCTTAATTCAGAATAGGAATGGGCAACCGCAGTCCTTTCCGCAGAGCAAATATTAAATAGGTTGGGGTGTGTCAGGACCTGCAATCCGTAAAGCATAAACAGTAAACATTGGTGATATTGGCAGCGTATTTTCTTGCAAACCATATCATATAAACATTCTTTGTACTTCTAATTAGTTCACAGCCATACAGATGAAGCCAATGTCACTACTAGACTTAATTAATTGACACGACTAGCAATACCATAATCTAGATCGTTTTGAGTTCTTGGTGGTACTTTCTAAATATTTCAAATATATGTCATAGATTGATGAGTGATAGAACTCCGAAATGAAGAGCTATCTTAGTATTGTTTCATCATAACTGAGCCAAGAGTTTGATCGATACCAGCGGCTTTCTCATTATAACCTTTGTTTTTTTTTAGCGGGGGGCGTACAATCGACTTAAGGAATGATATTGGGTTCTGCTTTCTATTCAGTCCAGTATTGACCCGATCGAAGGTCATCCGCTAGGCACTAAAATTAACTTCGGACGAGGTTAAAGTTCTTAATTTACCAATGTCTTTATTTTATTCCTAAGTCACTTTACATTTTTCATGGTAGTGCTAACATAGTGTCCTTCGTTATGTGCTGCTAGAATGACTGATAAGATGTGCTGCTACAATGAATAATAAGATGTGCTGCTACAATGAATAATAAGATGTGCTGCTACAATGAATAATAAGATGTGCTGCTACAATGAATAATAAGATGTGCTGCTACAATGAATAATAAGATGTGCTGCTGGAATGACTTATAAGTTGTGCTGCTGGAATTACGAATAAAATGTGCTGCTACAATGAATAATAAGATGTGCTGCTACAATGAATAATAAGATGTGCTGCTACAATGAATAATAAGATGTGCTGCTACAATGAATAATAAGATGTGCTGCTGGAATGACTTATAAGATGTGCTGCTGGAATTACGAATAAGATGTGCTGCTACAATGAATAATAAGATGTGCTGCTACAATGAATAATAAGATGTGCTGCTACAATGAATAATAAGATGTGCTGCTGGAATTACGAATAAGATGTGCTGCTACAATGAATAATAAGATGTGCTGCTACAATGAATAAGATGTGCTGCTACAATGAATAATAAGATGTGCTGCTGGAATGACTGATAAGATGTGCTGCTGGAATTACTGATAAGATGTACTGCTACAATGAATAATAAGATGTGCTGCTACAATGAATAATAAGATGTGCTGCTACAATGAATAATAAGATGTGCTGCTGGAATTACGGATAAGATGTGCTGCTACAATGAATAATAAGATGTGCTGCTGGAATTACTGATAAGATGTGCTGCTACAATGAATAATAAGATGTGTTGCTGGAATTACTGATAAGATGTGCTGCTACAATGAATAATAAGATGTGATGCTGGAATGACTGATAAGATATGCTGCTACAATGAATAATAAGATGTGCTGCTACAATGAATAATAAGATGTGCTGCTGGAATTACTGATAAGATGTGCTGCTAGAATGAATAATAAGATGTGCTGTTGGAATTACGGATAAGGTGTGCTGCTGGAATGACTGATAAGATGTGCTGCTACAATGAATAATAAGATGTGCTGCTACAATGAATAATAAGATGTGCTGCTACAATGAATAATAAGATGTGCTGCTGGAATTACGGATAAGATGTGCTGCTGGAATTACTGATAAGATGTGCTGCTACAATGATAATATGTGCTGTTGGAATTACTGATAAGATGTGCTGGTACAATGAATAATAAGATGTGCTGCTGGAATTACTGATAAGATGTGCTGGTACAATGAATAATAAGATGTGCTGTTGGAATTACTGATAAGATGTGCTGCTACAATGAATAATAAGATGTGCTGCTGGAATTACTGATAAGATGTGCTGGTACAATGAATAATAAGATGTGCTGCTGGAATTACGGATAAGATGTGCTGCTGGAATTACTGATAAGATGTGCTGCTACAATGAATAATAAGATTTGCTGCTGGAATTACTGATAAGATGTGCTGGTACAATGAATAATACGATGTGCTGCTGGAATTACGGATAAGATGTGCTGCTGGAATTACTGATAAGATGTGCTGCTACAATGAATAATAAGATGTGCTGCTGGAATTACTGATAAAATGTGCTGCTAGAATTACTGATAAGATGTGCTGCTGGAATTACTGATAAGATGTGCTGCTGGAATTACGGATAAGATGTGCTGCTGGAATTACGGATAAGATGTGCTGTTGGAATTACTGATAAGATGTGCTGCTGGAATTACTGATAAGATGTGCTGCTGGAATTACTGATAAGATGTGCTGCTGGAATTACTGATAAGATGTGCTGCTGGAGTGACTGATAAGATGTACTGCTAGAGTGACTGATAAAATGTACAGGTAGAATGAATTATAAGATGCGCTGCTACAATGACTGATAAGGTGTGCTGCTGGAACTACTGATAAGATGTGCTGCTAGAATAACTGATAAGATGTGCTGCTGGTATGACTGATAAGATGTGCTGCTAGAATGACTGATAAAATGTACTGCTACAACGAATTATCAGATGTGCTGCTAGACTGACTGATAAGATGTGCTGCTGTAGATATACTGCTACACTGACTGATAAGATGTGCTGCTGTAGATATACTGCTAGACTGACTGATAAGATGTGCTGCTGTAGATATACTGCTAGACTGACTGATAAGATGTGCTGCTGTAGACATACTGCTAGACTGACTGATAAGATGTGCTGCTGTAGATATACTGCTAGACTGACTGATAAGATGTGCTGCTGTAGATATACTGCTAGACTGACTGATAAGATGTGCTGCTGTTGATATACTGCTAGACTGACTGATAAGATGTGCTGCTGTAGATATACTGCTAGACTGACTGATAAGATGTGCTGCTGTAGATATACTGCTAGACTGACTGATAAGATGTGCTGCTGTAGATATACTGCTAGACTGACTGATAAGATGTGCTGCTGTAGATATACTGCTAGACTGACTGATAAGATGTGCTGCTGTAGATATACTGCTAGACTGACTGATAAGATGTGCTGCTGTAGATATACTGCTAGACTGACTGATAAGATGTGCTGCTGTAGATATACTGCTAGACTGACTGATAAGATGTGCTGCTGTAGATATACTGCTAGACTGACTGATAAGATGTGCTGCTGTAGATATACTGCTAGACTGACTGATAAGATGTGCTGCTGTAGATATACTGCTAGACTGACTGATAAGATGTGCTGCTGTAGATATACTGCTAGACTGACTGATAAGATGTGCTGCTGTAGATATACTGCTAGACTGACTGATAAGATGTGCTGCTGTAGATATACTGCTAGACTGACTGATAAGATGTGCTGCTGTAGATATACTGCTAGACTGACTGATAAGATGTGCTGCTGTAGATATACTGCTAGACTGACTGATAAGATGTGCTGCTGTAGATATACTGCTAGACTGACTGATAAGATGTGCTGCCGTATAGGCGTTGATGAAAGTAGTTCATTTGACTACACTTTTTTGACCGGCTTTTTTTTTGTCACATCTAATGCAGACATAGCCGTTGCCCGCTAGGGGTTCTATTGTGTCACTGGAACGGAACATTGAAGTGGTCCAGGAGTAGTTTGCGTGTCTGTCTTACATAACCACTCTGGTTCAACTCCTTGTCACTCAGTAAAAACGTTTTACTCCTAAACCACACAGTTGAGTAGCCACCAGTCAGGATTAGATCGTGGACCTTTTCTGTTTTCCCATTTAGCCAGACGTTCCATGGTGTGTAAGATACTTGCTATTATCTGTCTAGTTCGTCTGATTGGGAAGCACGCACTGTTTTTGTGCGTTTCCTCGTTCCTGCATGTGAGTTGTTACTGGATGTCAACATAAGCTGTGTGTAACATCTACTCTCTGGCTTAATCATACTCTCTTCTCCTCCTCTTAGTGCTCCCCCCTCCTCCCCAATGTAGCACCCTCTTTCCACACGTATTTTATCTGTTGTTTTTTTTTTCTCTCTTTTTTTTTCGCCCCCCCCCCCCCGTTACCTTTTCCCAACACATCATCTTCATCTTGCGGAGAACATTTAGTGTGTGTCTAAAGGGGAGCAGTGTTTTTGTTTCATTTTGTTTGTATCGACTCGAGGAGTGAGTTGGACATTGTTTTCCTCCCCCCCGGACCACGTGAGCTGACTGACCACATGCTGTGTCGGACTGTGCGCGGAGTGGGGGTGGGGGCGCTGGCGGTGGCAAGGTTTCTGTCTGTGGTAGGCGCTATAAAATTCGATAAAACGTCAGCTCACTTGACCGCGTGGGTTTTATATTCACGATCTGTCTTTGAACCTTAGCCTCGCATTTCCAAGTCTTCTGATTTGACCAGACCCATATTGTGTGTCCCGTGGCTGTAGTGTAGCTGGTTAGAGTTATGGCTCCTGGTGTATATAATCTGGTGATCGACGTGGTTGTCTCATTTACTATTGCAGCATATCCGACAGTTGACGGACGAATGAAGCATTGATTGAAGATGTCATTAGGAAAACATTTTGATGATTCTAGCCACTTACGGTGTTAATCCCCTAACCATCACTCATTTATTCATTGGCCTCCTTCATCTCGAACACTTTTTCATATGGCTGTGGAGACTTTTTTTGGAGAGACACTCCCGTCCACATATATTGCATGTCAACGTGGCTTTCGCTTTGGTGGTAGAGGAGCTGGACATTTTTCTTCAAGAGCTTAGGCTTATGATTTTGTTGCATTAACCTTATACACGTGTGAGCAAGTTTATTCTTGCTCTAAATTAAACTTTTTAATGAGGTAGTTCCGAATCTCTGACCTACTGTATAAAAAGTCACGTGACTGTGGTCTTATACATGGCAATAATGGCAATATCTTCCTATGATAAGATGTAGATCTAGATTTAGTGCTAGCCTAGATCTAGTAGTCCTACTAAATAATCATAAACATTAGTGTATTATTGTAACATACTTTTTATTACTTAAAGATGTATAGATCGAGACTAGTTTCATGTTTAAATTACAATGAAACAAATGAGGTCAATAATGTAAACAATACACACCCACGTGACTGAGAAGAGATCCGGAACTACCTCATTAGATGTCTTTAAGTTTCTCAGAGTGATTGGTGCTCAAACACTTCAGTTCTTATATATATACGAGCTTGTCCTAACGTATGGAACGAGCATTGCATTTTTAACCCTTTTGTCCTTCTAGGTGTTGAATTAGGTTATAGTGAACTTAACAACTTGATATTTATTTTGTTGTTGTAAATGGCGATTTTCGTGTTATGGTATAGCGTAAAGAAAATAACCTCAGCTTAGATATTTGTATTGTCTAGTTTGTTTGCGGACAGCACAAAAGCTCAAGTTTTTTTTCGCCAAGCCGACATGTTCACGCGCACGCGCGCGCACACACACACACACACACAAAAGCGTACAAGTGTAAACTACTTTAAAAAAAAAAGATGTATACACAAACATACACCCATGCGTATATCGTGAGTGTATGTCCTGTACATGCCTAGCCACCCCCCCTCCCCAACCCCCAGGTCTCTGCTGTAGTTGCTCACTCCTTAAGAGTGTGTGTGTCATACAGGGGGAGTGTGAGTACACATCCTTACACAGCGCCGCCGCCGCGCTAAGAGATACAAATTTCTTTTTTGATCATTACCAACACGCTACTAGGCTGACGTCACCCCTCACCCCCCCCCCACCCCACACACACACATGCAGTTTATTGTTTGGTTTTTAAATTTGTCTTGTAGTTTTCTGTCCTTGAATGTTTCTACGAAAATGAAGGAGTCTCAACTTGTCTTCATAGACAATACAACAAAATTACTTTGGGCTAATCTGACTTGTAGTTACTTATAAAGGACGTGTTGTTTTTTTTAAGTTAGGTCGTCACTATATGTAAGACGAAAACTGACCCCCAGCGGAGAACGGTTTAGTCTGCATCGGATGTGGAAAAATATGCAGGTCGCAATTGGGTTTGCGTGCACTCATTCTTCTCTTCGGAATTATTGCTATACGGAAAAGGTCTGTTTAAGCCAAAGTGCAATATTGTTAGAGTTAGGTATAGAGCTATTAATTAGGCAAGACTGGTTGGTAATTTATAAATGGAAGCTAATCTTTAAATAGCTTGACTTTTTGTGTGTGTAGTTTTGGTGTACACCTTATGGAATAAGCTATGCCAGTATTTTAAATATTGTATATAATAATTTTAAAGCACTTTTTTGTGCACCGCAGGACCAACATTTCTAAATTCTTCTGTTTATGGGCAGTAAGTAATGTGTGGTAGTTTATTTTGCATCAATGATCTTTTAATATGGCCTCCTTGACATTGTTTATTTGTCCATTAAAAACAAAATCGTTCTCAATCGTTCTGATTTTAAATTTCTTTTGTTTTTCTTTAGGTTCCATTATATAGTCCCCCCCCCCTCCCAATTTTCCAATATCGCTTTCTCTTCTTTTTTTTTTTTGTGTGACTTTTTACTTATTATAAGAAGCGCTGTCTTCTGAACATAATCTTTACCCTAACGTAAACACAGAGTGGATAACTGGGAGTAACTTCCTAACTAAAGTCGGCAAGTACATGTATTGTTGATGCCCCGGTAACATAACTATCTTATCTTTTAGATTACAGACGTTACTCCCGAAAAGAAGATAATTACGTCTTATGCATTTCACGTGTGTCAATCTAGTCACGCGTGTAAATCAATGACTTAACTAAACTCTGCGAAGTTTTACTGGCTGATTCAGGCAACCCATTCCAACTACATAACAAAATGAGCTTGTTACAGACTACTTTTCTATTTTCATACTTTCGTGGCTAAAAAGAATCATTTTACTTGATTCTTTTTTCAACGAGAATTTAAAAAAAAAAAAACTTTAAAAAAGAAAGAAACGAATCCAGGCCTTGACACAGACCGGTGTTGAGAATCATTGATTCGCTTTCTGCTTGACTCTGCGTGAGCGAGGGCGCGAGGTGCAGGCCCCCGAGTGGCGGAGCGTGAGCTGGTAGGCTCGTGCGCGCGGGGGTGGGGGGCGCTGACCTCCTCCTGCCCCCTCCCTGTGACACAAAAGTCTTGTGCCCGGGTGTCTTTTTTTTTTCTTTTTTCCAAGACGACAGTGTGTGTCTCTCGGCATCACCTGTTGGTGTGTCGCTAGTTTAATGGAATCTGATCAGGACTTTGTGATTTCTTGTCCGCGTGGAACACAGTTGCGGTGGGGTGTTTGTGTAGTTTGAGAATCTTAGAGACTATAGTGGTATGCCCATCGTGTTGTCTAGGTCAGTGTGTCTCATTGTTTACGCACTTCTTTATCTATCTTACTGGATATCTATCTATCTATCTATCTATCTATCTATCTATCTATCTATCTATCTGTCTGTCCGTCTGTCTGTCTATCTATCTATCTATCTATCTATCTATCTCTGTCTTGACTTTCTGTCTAGCTATCTGTCTGATCTGTCTGTCTAGCTATCTATCTGATCTGTCTGTTTGTCTGTTTAGCTATCTGTCTGATCTGTCTGTCTAGCTAACTGTCTGATCTGTCTGTCTAGCTATCTATCTGATCTGTCTGTTTGTCTGTTTAGCTATCTGTCTGATCTGTCTGTCTAGCTAACTGTCTGATCTGTCTGTCTAGCTATCTGTCTGATCTGTCTGTCTGTCTAGCTATCTGTCTGTCTAGCTATCTGTCTGTCTGTCTAGCTATCTGTCTGTCTGTCTAGCTATCTGTCTGTCTGTCTGTCTAGCTATCTGTCTGTCTAGCTATCTATCTGATCTGTCTGTCTTTCTGTCTGTCTGTCTAGCTATCTGTCTGTCTGTCTAGCTATCTGTCTGTCTGTCTAGCTATCTGTCTGTCTGTCTAGCTATCTGTCTGTCTGTCTAGCTATCTATCTGTCTGTCTTTCTGTCTGTCTGTCTAGCTATCTGTCTGTCTGTCTAGCTATCTGTCTGTCTGTCTAGCTATCTGTCTGTCTGTCTGTCTGTCTAGCTATCTATCTGATCTGTCTGTCTTTCTGTCTGTCTGTCTGGTTAGCTAGCTCTATTGTCTATAATTTTGCATGGTTCTGTTTTTTGTTTTTCTCTCTGTTTTTGATTGGCTAATGGTATGATCTTACGTAGAAGCTGAAGTGACCAATGAAGTGACCAGTGACTATCTCCAGCCACGTCAAAGTACGCACGAAGTGGTTAGGTGGAGTCATCTGTTCATTTCTAAACATTACTATACGGACATTATGTTACTTAGTCATACTGGTGTGTACAAGACTTAATCCAACGTCATCTTAGCCTTAGGGTAGGATTTATTGTACTTGACTTGATCTTACATATTCTTGGCTTAGACGTTACTGGACTCGGCTCAATCTTACATCATCATGGTGTAGGTTTGACTGTATTTAATCTTACCTTACATCATCTTTGTGTAGGTTTGACTTTTTTAATCTTACATTAATCATCATGGTGTAGGTTTGACTGTATTTGATCTTACCTTACACCATCTTGATGTAGGTTTGACTGTATTTAATCTTACATTAATCATCATGGTGTAGGTTTGACTGTACTTAATCTTACCTTACACCATCTTGGTGTTGGTTTAACTGTATTTAATCTTACCTTACACCATCTTGGTGTAGGTTTGACTGTACTTAATCTTACCTTACACCATCTTGGTGTAGGTTTGACTGTATTTAATCTTACCTTACACAATCTTGGTGTAGGATTGACTGTATTTAATCTTACCTTACACCATCTTGGTGTAGGTTTGACTGTACTTAATCTTACCTTACACCATCTTGGTGTAGGTTTGACTGTACTTAATCTTACCTTACAACATCTTGGTGTAGATTTGACTGTACTTAATCTTACCTTACACCATCTTGGTGTAGATTTGACTGTACTTCATCTTATCTTACACCATCTTGATGTAGGTTTGACTGTACTTAATCTTACCTTACACCATCTTGGTGTAGGTTTGACTGTATTTAATCTTACCTTACACCATCTTGGTGTAGGTTTGACTGTATTTAATCTTACCTTACACCATCTTGGTGTAGATTTGACTGTATTTAATCTTACCTTACACCATCTTGGTGTAGGTTTGACTGTATTTGACACCCAATGTCGCGATTTACTGAGTTCGCCATCATCGATGTCACACATGTGTCAGTCATAGGCAACTCCCTGAGGAAGGTGTCGTCTTGGCACGCCACTGCCATACTGTGTCTATCGGCACTGCAAGCCCGGTGCCATTGACCAGGTCTGTGCGACATGTTGATGGCGAGCTCGGGGGACGGTAGGGTTGGGAGTGGTGTGGGAGGAGTCTACTTTCGATTTCATTTCAGCGCCCGGCGTGTGCGTTAAGAGCTGAGCGTGGGGCGCTGGGTGCTGAATGACATATTCAGTTTGATGGGATTAGTTAAGGATGAGCTGACGATTAACATCATCGTTGAGAAGTTTGATAGACCCCGGGCACTGTGTCATGACACTAGGCTGTGTTAATGATGACAAAATGCTGTCCTGTTGTTTGGTTATTGGTTAGGCACATGACCTATATTTTTATTCCAACATACATTTTACTTAACCTCACTCGATAGTGTGCTTATAAACAAAAAGCACACTGTCACTGCAAATTTGTTCGGAGTAACTCAAACAAAAAGGGGAGAGAAGCACATGAAAAAAAAATACCTTTAAATTTAATCATAATGCTAATTATATTCTACTACATCTACATCTTATTAATAATTAAAAAGTTTGTTTTATGTTTAATCAAATTAATTTTGTTCTAGCTTATTTACCTGCAAAAATAGAACGACCGTTGACATTTAATGTTTTCTTCGTTGACAGCCGAGTTGAATCAATAGAGTTACGAGTCTTAGCATTTACTTTCATTGCCACGATATGGCCCAGTGATGTAACATTAGGATGATCCTGTAGCATGGGCGTAGCCAGGGGGGGGTTCTTGGGGTTCAAACCCCCCCCGAAATGAAATCCCCCCCTTGGGGGGGGGGAGTCGGAATTGAGTGACTGATTTTTTGCTTTGATTTTGTTTATTTTAGGTGAGATTTTAATACTAAACCATCACTTGCCCTAGCACAACCAAAGGGGTTTTAAGTTTAAAACCCCCTACCAGGGGGGTTCGAGTTTAAAAACCCCTACCAGGGGGGGTTCGAGTTTAAAACCCCCTACCAGGGGGGTTCGAGTTTAAAAACCCCTACCAGGGGGGTTCGAGTTTAAAACGCCTACCAGAGCGGTTCGAGTTAAAAAAACCCTACTAGGGGTTTTGAGTTTAAAACCCACTACCAGGGGTTTTGAGTTTTAAACCCCCTACCTGGTGTTTTTACAGTTAACTCCCCCTCTTCTATAAAACAAAACAAAAAAAAAATGCAAACGAAAATCCCATAATTCCAAGAGCACAGTTAAGGAAGATTTTGATTTTAAAACCCCGTCTAAAATTTACGATAAACCCCCTCTTTAATATAAAAAAAAAGCTAATTACGCATTCAAAATGTTATGAGCGTAGCTAAATGGGTTTTGACTCAGTTTTGAATTTAAACCCCACTTCACTGGGGTTTGAAGGTAAAAAATACCTCTTTTTAATAATAAAAAAAAGCAAATTATACACTAAAAATGTTATGAGTGTAGTCTATGGGGTTTTGAGTTTAAACTCCCCTCCAGTGGAGTTTGAAGCTAAAAAGTACCTCTTCAATATAAATAAAAGAAAATTACTCTAAAATCTATGAGTGTTGTCAAAGGGGTTTTGAGTTTAAACCCACCGCCATCTTCAGTGTAAGAAAAAAAATGCAAATGCAATGAGCGTTGCCGAAAGGGGTTTTGAGTTTAAACCCCCATTCAGAGGGGTTTGGTGCTAAAAATACATCTTCAATATAAAAAAAAAAGCAAATTACACACTAAAATTATTTGAGCGTAGCCAAGCCAATCGGGGTTTTGAGTTTCTTCTACAGATGGCTTTTTTTTAAAGTTTAAAACCCCTCCAGATCCCCCTACAGAGCATTTTGAGGTGGAAACCCCCCAACAGAAGATTTTGACGATAAAACTTCTCTTTTCGATATAAAATCTAAAGCAAACTACAGTCACTTAATTCCAAGAGCGTATTCAAGAGAGGTTACACATTTTTACCAGTGGCAGGGCTCCATTAATAAACTGCAGTAAATAGTCATCTACCGAAATCGAAAAACACTAAATATAACTCAACAAAGATGGCTAAGACAGATTTCAGGAGTCAGTTATAGAGATCGGATCTAAATCAAAGAAATCCTATGCCGAACTGGGAGTCGACCCCTTAGTAAGATTGTGAGAGAACGACGCATGAGGTTAGCGGGACATGTTCTCCGACAAAATGAATTATGCATAAGAAGAGTTGCAATGATATCCTAGTACAACTTGACGCCACTCATTCATGGAGGTCCTCATGGTAGGTGGGAAGAGGCTTCAGACATTACCAGTGACAGATTTTTATGGAACCTGCTTGACGTCAAATGCTCCGAACGGCGTGGGAGGGTCTAAGTCAGTAAGAATAGCACATTAGGTTTTTGAAATAAAACTTTTTAATAGCATTAAAATGGACTGTAGATACCTCAGAATATGCATTTTGTTGGCTTTCAATACCAGAAATAGTGCTTGGCGGCGGGGCTTCGCCCCGCGCTGGGGAGCTCCTGGCGCTCCCTTAGACCCCCTTGCTGGTAATGGGGGGAGTCCACAATTTTATGGAAACAGCTTGATGGCAAATGCGCCGAACGACGAGGGAGGGTCTAAGTCAGTAAGAATAGCACATTAGGTTTTTGAAATAGAACTTTTTAATAGCAGAAAAATCCACTGTAGATACCTCAGAATATGCATTTTGTTGGTTTTCAATATCAGAAATAGTGCTTGGCGGCGGGGCTTTGCCCCGCGCTGGGGGAGCTCCTAGCGCTCCCCCAGACCCCTTTGCTAGTAATGTCGAGGAATCTACAATTTTTTCACTAACTCATGGAAGAACCTATTCTAGGGCACAATAAACGTCTTCCGAAAGAATGAAGGGTCAGAATGTAATACAGATTATGTACACACACACACACACATATATACATATAATTTTTTTTTCCCGGGGGGGGGGTAGGGGGGGGGAAAATTCACCCCCCCCCCAACCCCCCCCCCGAAAAAAAATCCTGGCTACGCCCATGTCCTGTAGTCATGTTAGGGTTTGTTTCGTATAGCTGTTGCTCTCATTTCAAACAAAGTGTGACTTTTTGAATATACTTTCTTTAATATATAGTGTGTTGTTTTTTTTTTAAATTTAGAGTTAGTCTTTTAGATCGGATGCTTTTTACAAAATACTTTTTGTGATGGATTGATACGTGGATTACTACTTGATTGAAATTAAACTTTTTAAAAGTCCTGTGGATATGGTGAGGTTTTTGTGGTTTCTTTTCATTGGAGATTTAACCAGAGGCATCACTGACCAACGCTTAAGGTACACGTAAGAACTGGGAGTTTGAATTTTTCTGTTTGGGGACTCAATTTTGAAGAAGCTGATGGCCATGTCCACTCCAAACGGAACGCCAGTCACCACACCGGTTCGGCTGACCTACAGCCCGTCAAGGGAATCTTCGGTCGGGCCTGCCGGAAGCGATACTTCAGAGTCATCTGTGGATTCCAGCAATCCTCACCCGCGGAAGCTCTTCCGCATCCGCTCCAAGGCCGGCGAGATGACGTTTGGTAAACTGCTGACCAACCCGACAGTAAGTGAGTTTTTTAAACTATCATGGCCTGAAGCTGTTGTCTGTATCCTTGCTGGGGCGTGGACGTTGCGCACTTTCGTTACAGCTGTGCACAGCTGTGGCTTCTGTCTCTTGGCTTTGCACAGGCTTAAAGGCTTTGCACCACTTACGATATCTCTGTACGCTTTTATGTTGTAGTTGTTTGTAATAATTTTATGCATGAGCATAAATACCTTTCTTTTTACACCAATATATACATATAAGGCAGTACACCAAATGACCAGCAGCATATCACAAAAGCACACACACACACCTAGCTGCGTCTCTGTCACTCTGTTCTTTTAGCATTCAGTATGTCAGTGAAGTATTGTCTTGTTTTAATTTTGTTTTGTTTTGTGGTTCTTCAGAGAACTTCAGTTTTAAATTTTAAATATCCTTGATAGAATTGGTCTTACAAATGTGCATAGATATAACAAAATATTATAGAGATAAAAAAAACGAAATATACTTTCATAGCACAAGTTTCATATTTCTTTCCCGAAATAAGACAATTAGCATTACTTGTGTATTGTGCCAGGTGGTTGAGACGAAGAACTTATGTTTGAGATCTGGTGGACAGCGGGATTAATATGATCCTATGGTCCATAGACATTTGTTTGAGAGTGGTAGGGAGTGGGAAGAGTAGGTGATGTTGTGCTGGTCTCCCTAGAGACTAGTGATATTTGCATTCGTCTGCCCAAGTTATGCCCACGAAGTCGGAATGACTTTGGATTCGCCCATTAGTTCCTTCAGCTCTGTATATCTTGCTTCATTCTCAGCTAGATTCTTATAGTTGTTATCTAAACGTTGATTTGAAAAACATTTTTTTTTTTGTGTGTGTGGCCACATTTAAAAACCTGGAGGCGTGCCAGATCTAAGTGAACTTGGTCAGGGGCAAAAACTCGTTGTCACTGTGACCTTCAGGCTTTTCAAAGTTGGAGAAATAGGAGTTATCTAGATAGACTTTAGAGTTGACAGTTTTTGAATTGGGAGGCGATTCGGTTTAAAGGTGGCGGGGTGGGGGGCTTGATGGAGAAGGAGCAGAGTGGGTCGAGACTTTAAGAACAATCAGCTGGTGCACGAGTCCCTGGAGAAAGTTTGTGAACATTTGGCGTGCTCTTCTAGTTTTACTTTTATGCTGTAGTAGATAAGCCGACACCCCCTCCCCCCAGTATTATGACGAGGAGGTGGGGGGGGGGGTTACTTCCTATGTGTCTGCTGATAAGTTTGGGCTCGTGAGTCATGACAGTCGTTTTGATTTTGACTGGCGACAGATGACACTTGATGAATTTATACGCTGGTCTGTGTGAAGAGAAAGATCTAGCTAGCAGTGGCTCTGAGACATACAGCTTTATTTTTTAAAGCACTTTAGAAAATAGACATTTTAAATCCAAAAAAAAAAAATTGCCCCTCTCACACCCCCCCCCTCCCCCCAGGGCCTCAATAGAGGTAAATCAGGGACGGAAAAAAACAATTCTCGACTAAATGGTGAAGTGGGTCAAGTCTGCTCAGTTTCGTCTCGTCCGACATCACAACCTAGCTGTCCCTTTAGTTGTAACATTTGGCTACCATCCCTTGAAGAGCTTTTCCACGACAGAGGGCTTTCCAAAACACTCACGATTCTTATGGACAACCTGCACCCATTAAACCACTGTTACATAAGATCTGAACGAAGTGGTCGTCTCCTTTCCATTAGGACTAAAACAGAAAGATTTTCAAAACTCCTTTATCCCACTTTCGGTCAGAGTGTTACAAGATCATCAGTCGTCATCGAGAAGTACATAGAAGTCTAATGGTTATGAGTGTGTATGTGTTTCATGTGTGAATGTTGTTCGTATTTGCATCTATATTGCTATTGTGATGGTAGTTACGGTGAGGTTGTCCATTGTAGTCAAACTGAATTTCCATTTGATTGGATCAATAAAATTTATGTTATCTTATCTTAATACACATTTGTTTTTCTTGACATAAAGGAGCTATTGGGATGCTCTATTTTATCAGAGAGAGAGAGAGAGAGAGAGAGATTATAAATGGTAGAATAGTTCTCTTTAATCACAAGTAAATGCCCACACCGTATAAGACGTGTGTACTGTTAAGGTGGTTCAGTTTCAGATCTTGCGATCTCTACGACAGGTGATGTTAAGGTCGCCTGCCTCTATTCAGTGCACAGTTTTAAATTCTCCACAAAATTTCGTTCTGTCCGCTGTTGTACCATTGATAGAACACCTCCCCCCCCCCCACCCCGCTTCTCTCGGCCCTAACTATTTTTGCAACGTTCTCCTTAGACGGACAGCAGTTTCCAGAGGCGGAGATGGCATTGCTGATCGATATGTTGTTCGCGACGTGACTGGAGTCTGTTGTGCTCGGCCTCCCTCAAATAACTTGGGCCGAGGGGGTTCAGGTTCAGTATGAGAATGTTTGCTGTCGAATCCTAATGTAGACTTGGCAATTTTGTACAAAGCTTTTATCAATTCCCTCTGTCAGTCTGTCTGTTTTAATTTGTGTGCACGCTATTTCTTCCACATCCATTGTCGGATTCAGCTGAAACTTTACATAGTTATTTCTTGTACCTAGCAAAACATGAATCGATTTTTTTTTAAATTAGTTAATTAATTATTGGTAATTAATTATTTTGTTTGGTATCGAAAAAAATCGAATGTAATGGTACTTATTGATCTGTGTGACTGTTGGTCCTCCTTTTACGATTCGTACACGATTTTTTTTCTCCCACTTCCGGTTCTCGGATCAACTTGAAATTTTGCATAATTATTAAAAGTCGATGACAATACATGATCAATTAAAAAAAAACAATTAAGTTAATAAATTTGTGTTATTAATTAATTTGGTTTAAATAGAATAACGGATATTATTCCTTCAGTATTGAGGTATACGACGACGGTGATTTTGCGGTTCTTTCCCTTATATGTATATATTATTAAAAATTGATTTGGAATTGTAGCCGTTACTCCTTCCCTCTGGTATTGTCGAGGAAATTGTAAATGGTGATTGCAATCCTGGAATTGGTGGTTCAGGTGAAAGGCTTCAAGTCATATGTCTTTTAAAATCCGGCAGTGTTGACTCCTCAACCATTGGACGCACTGAGTCACGTGCTATCACATGCGAAGAAGTCAGATCCATTATTGTAATACTGTATGCTCGGGAAAATCATGAACTGATTCTTTAATGGTACTAAGTAATCCACTATTTGAACCGAACTGATTTATTTTAAACGATGATAGCGTTTTTACGTCTTCCTTAGTCATTTTATCTCTCCCCCTCCCCTTCCCTTTAGTCAGTTCTATTTTCCCTCTCCCGGCTCCAAATCTTTGAATCCTCTACCCACACCTCACGAACACACACACACCATCCCCAGACCTGTGTTTGTAAGAAAAGTAAATGGCGTCATTAAAGGGCGCTGATTCTCTGCTGCCATCACTCACCGCTGGTGTGTTTGTATATTCGGAAGTCTCGCCCCCCCCCCCCACTACACCTCCCCTTATCCCCCGTCGCCCTTCACTCAGTGTTGCCTCCGGTGTCAGGCCAGAAGCGCGTCACCTGTTACTGTCCGTCAGACCACTTTGGAGTCTGGAGATGGAACAGAAGGTAGCACTGAATGAGGCTATCTCGACCTAGATACATGTAGACATGGAACAACGCATCGGGCTTTGAATATTTTAATGTTTGTTGTTGTTGTTGTTTTTGGTAGAAAACCAAGTTGTATTCAAGAAAATTGCATCAAAAGGATGAGGTAAATAGTTGTGCTGGGCATCATAGCTCAGAAGTTGTGTTGAATAGTTCAGTCACGTGATTACTATTCTGAGTATCTAGAGGCGGCAGTCCTTGTCGATACTTCTAAAGAAATCAGTTTACAGCAATGTCTGCAGCCTCTTCCCAACTGCAGCCCTGAAGTCCGCAATACCTCCATTATTAAATTTTAAATAGTATTAAATAATTTTACAAAATGATTTTAAAAAATTTTGGTGCAATTTGGGTATTAAACCTGCGACATCGTCAGCTGCTAGACAATATGCATTTTCTGATTCGGCCAGCGAGGAAGGTGTATTTGTGCGATTATTTATTGATATGTTCATTATATGGACAACTAGATCTAGCACTAGACCTAAAGTTCTGATTAAAATTCTAGTCTAGATCTACTTATAGATCTAGAATCTAGATGTAATCTATATTAGATGTATGTAAGTTTATAAGCAGCGTTTATAAACGTCAGTATAATTGAAGCAACTTTAAATGTACTCAGTTATCGCAATTATGTTAATACGGCTGCTAACGCCTTGTTGGCACTAGACCTAGATGTAGTCTCCAGCCAAATTTACGTTTATTTACTTTTTACTTTGAAAAATTATATCGGTCAAACTAGAGTTTTTTTCGTGTGGCCAACGAGCTAGTAATTCTTTTCTCAGTGATATACACCAACTGTTAAATTTCTAAGAAAATCATGAGAGCCGTTTTTGAGATTAGCTGTAGCGCACCCACCCAGATTCTATGAAGGAGTGACTTGAATAGAGCTATTGTAAAAAAATAGTTTGTGCTACGAGAACTTACAAATTAAAGTGACAAACAGTGGGGGAGGAGGGGGGGGGGAATGTATCGTTCACTGTTTATATTACGCATTTCACCAACACTTCCAATGTTCCGTACAACTTTTTGATTTCAATACACATTCGACCATTTTTTGAAGTTCCCATTAACTCACACTGTCATTATCATTTTTTATTTAATTGACTCGTTTATTTTGACTTTTATTTAAAAACAATTTCCTATCGATTTCGCCAATAAACTCGTGCTGCGTGACATTTTATTTTTTATTGTTTAAAAAATCACTTCATTTAGTATTGAATTAATTTGAATCAAATTGTTCCATCTGTAGAACTTAGTGGAACTAAAAGTTACGTTGTATTTTTCTATTTACTAAAGGGAACTAAAAATTATATTATTCTTATTTCTGTTGCTCAGTAATATCTCTTTTTGCATATGGCCGCCCCCATTCTAAGGTAAATCAGATAATTGGTATTGTAATAATTTTATTAAAAATATCGTGTAGATGTTTAGTTTACTATGCTATTTGAACATAAAATAGAACTCATTTGTAAATATTCATACTACTTATGTATCTCATATAATTCTATAATTAGTATATGCTATATATATATATGACTTGTTAACACCATTACTCTTCCCACTAAAGAGCAGCCATTGTAGGTTTCGTTATCCCGCCTTCAGCTGAACGTGACGGCCCCTAATCGAGTCGTGTCCTGCACGCCCCTGGTTTCTAGCTAGAGAGGTTTTAAAAAGTAAAGGTTCTTTACAGACCTAGCGATCTATAGGGCACAAGATGTTAAGGTTATCTGATTCTTTGGCCAACGTTTAACGAGCAGGGCGTCGTGTGGTCAGCACAACAACCAACCGCCTTTACTTTCCGATTTCCCCCAATAAAGTCAGGCAACCATTAGAGCTGGGTGGACTGGGGCGCCCTAAAAATCGCGAAATTCAAAATCCCAGTTTTCACCGAGATTCGAACCTAGGACCCCACAGGTTCGGAAGCCATGCGCTTAATCATTCAGCCACCGCGCCCCCAGAGAAGTTAGACCCAGGCATTAATTGTGAAAGCTGTCCAGATAATGGATGGCCATCTATCACTTGGTGGTTATATGGACAGGAGACATTTAGCATTGCGTGTACACGTACGTAACTTCCGGGTATTGGTGAGGCATGGGGGAAGGGGAGCTAACTTGCATTTCTTATTTCACTTTTGTTTTAAAATGTTGGTTGTCGACACAACTGCAAGGAGAGAAATGCTCTTGTTATGTACATTGTTTCATTGGGTTGTCCCATACTTTTTAGAATTCAATTTTAGGGCAATGGTCAAAAGAAAATATTTTTATCTAATACAATCTGAGAATAAAATAATTACACGTTTATTTTACAGTAAATATTTAATCAGAATAGTTCTATAGTTCTAAATGGCGCGTGCTGAAGGGGAATGCACCTGAGAATGAATTCAGTCGACTTTGCAAAGGGAGGACACTTAGTTGGTTCCTTCCACTTCAAAAAAAATGAAGAGTTACCTCGCTTGGAAGCATTATATTTGTTTTATAACACAGACCGTAATTAACTTCGATAGTTTTGTTAATGTAGTTAATCTATACCTTTTTTTTTTTTTTTGTTTTTGGTATTATCATGAGGATTATCTTTTAGCTGTCCATGTTCACTGCAATCATCCCAGTGACATCGGGGATTAATGTCACAGTACAGTTCATCAACCACCTCATTTCCCCCACTCCTGCATGTTTTCCCTTAAACAGCATATTTTAAATCACTTAAATACACAAAAGAAGAATATAATTATTTTTATCACGCCACCATTTCGTCTCGTATGGTAAATAGATTCTCACAGCCCAATATTTAACATGTGTGCAATATCACAATACTTTTTGAAGCTACCTTTTCATTCAAATTTTTTTATCACAATGTAGATTTTAAACGTTTATTTATTTTACATATAAAATAATGGAAATAAAAAATTCACCCCCCCCCCCCTTTTTCGCTGGTCATATATATCCATATACCTAGATCTAGTTGGTTAATACCAAGCACTGGAAACACTGCTCATGCTACACATAGCCACACATCTCTCCCCCCCCCCCCCCCCAAACTTGTTCATGACAGTTATTTCCCCTGGTTCCCGAGCACACACTGGTTGTCTAGCTCCGCCGTGAGTCGTGGTTATAGCCTTGTACTTGAAGCACAGGCCGAGTGGCACTGTATTGTTTTATTCATGAGAGCTTAGCCAGGAGGGGGCAAAAAAAAAAAAAAAAAACTTGATCTAGATTCTAACCGATAACTGAACAAATTCCATTCTGACACGGATGAGAAGAAGACTGGATTATTTGTCTCTATCATGGTAGACCATGTACGGTATTTGTTTTGTGTTAGAATTGATTAGCTTCATGTAATTTCTAGATCTAGCCTAGTTATCTACTTTATTGTTTTGATCACCGTAAGTGGCGTAAGTAACTGGCGTAACCGTTGTTAGATCTAGATTTATATCTAGACTAGATTCTAGATTTGACTTCACATTATCTCATTATGTAGTCTAAAATCTAGTTAGATCTTGTCTAGATTTATATTCATAATAAAAAGTAGATCTATCTAGATCTAGATCTTAATCTAAACTAGATCTATATTCTAGATCTATATAGATCTAGAGTCTCTAGATTCTAGATCTAGATCTACTCTACTATTCTAGATCTAGTCTCTAGTAAGATCTAGCTAGAGTATAGATCTATATCTATAACTATATCCTAGAAATTAGTCTCCAGTTAAACATGCTTCTAGATCTACATATATCTAGATCTGTTATTACTTGATCTAATTATTAGTGTTAGCCTATAGATCTAGACTAGATCTACTAGAATCTAGATGAGTCGTTGATCACATATCAGGCCTACATTCAGATCTGTCCCTCTACATTATAGATCTAGGTCTAGATCCAATTCTCTGTATTCAGTACGGTATGACATCACATAGATTACTAGACTAGATAGAACTAGACTCTTATTCTAGTAGTTATCTAGCACAGTGTTTCGGTGCAATTTGGGTACCGTTACTGAATTTTAGTGCGTTTAGTCGTCTACTAAATTAGATCTAGAATAGGGTTCGTGTCTTTCCTATTCAAATATTTAGATCTAGATCTATAAATATCATAATCACTATAATTAGTAACATCCAAAGTTTTAAAAATTCACTAATGAATAGATCAACGGGTTATATTTTCCCTATCACATAGAGTCTAAATCTATATGATTCCAATTTAGCGGTTTTCGTCTTTTCCTTTTGTTTATTTACTGTCGTCTGCTTGACGCCATGAATATTAATGAAATCTAGATCTAGTTGACGTCAGCGATTGTGGCGGGCTAAATGAACAGCTGGTGAAAAGCGCTCTGTTTTATCTATTGTCTCGAGTGATAGATTGTCTGCTCCTAGTCACTGGACTGCATCCGGCTGCTGAACAAGGACTGATGGGCTGTTCTCGTGTTCGTCTGGCACTTTACCGCGCAATATCGGGGGGCGATTTTAGTCAGTGTAGTAGATGAGTATATGTATTTGAAGTCATTCTTTATATTAGTACTAGACATACCGCTACTTCTACTGCAAGACATACGGATACTTTTACAAGACATAGCGGTACTATTACAAGACATACTATTAGTACTATTACTATTAAAAGACATTAGTACAAGACATACTGGTACTATTACAAGACATACCGGTACTATTACAAGACATACTGGTACTATTACAAGACATTAGTACAAGACATACTAATAATAATAAGGCTTGTATTTGAGTCCGAAAATGAATGAATAATGCAGTATTTTCCCTGGCTACGCAGCCCCAACTATAACCTACATATTTTGCCACATCCGGCGCAGACATAGATTTTTTTTCAATTTTTTTTTCGCCGTCTACGTCTGTCCTAGGCAGCGGATTTTCTCTAGGCCTCTAATGTTTATCCCGAGTTCTTAGCAAGTGACCTCCAGTTGTCTCGTACCGAAGCCGCAGGGGCGTGGGGGCTTTTGTACCGAGGTCGTTGTGCTGACCACATGCCAGCCTCGTTAGCCGTCGGCCATAGAAACAAGTAACATTTATATCGTCTGCCCTTTAGATTTTAGTACAAGACATATTAGTGCAAGACGTATTTATACAAGACGCTATCATAATATGATAATAAGTATAAGACAGTACCACATGTTATGACGTACTTTAAAAACAATTACTTGGACTAGAAATGTTTGGGGGGGGGGGTGTAAATAAAAAAAAAAGACGTGGGTGCTGTGGGAGAGGAGGGCTTAATCAATGAGATTATTTTTTTTGTGTACCTGAGGCACTCCCCTCAGTGTTTGGAAGGGGGAATTGCCGAATAAAAAAATAAAGCGTGTGTACATGCTCTCACTGATGGGGGTTCACGCGGTGAATTAACGGACAAAGGTGTGTGTACAAGCTCCCAGGGATGCAGGCCCGAGGCTCTCCTGGATAACTCATCACCGTGATGTCATTCCAAATATTTTTCTAAACCCGCCTTTCAAAAATAAAAATATATGAAGATGATTCGTTGCAACATATCTGAGAAATATGTTTTTGAGATTCAGATCTTGATAGTTGGCTCACAGATGCATCTTTGCTCCACCCCCCCCCCCTCCCCTCTCTTGTGTTGAACTCTGTGTCTCCTGGCTATCACTGGCCCTGATAAGAGATTTCTAGCAAGACACATCAAACCTCATATCTTTGCGCATGCTGACTGGTAGTAACAACTGGCTTTCTCGACCAATGGTTTCTGGGCATTAGAGTCAGACTGCTGATGTCAGTGTTAGGGAGATAGATGTATATGGTTTTTTGTCCTGATGTAAGGAGTTTCACAATTTTACTTTCGATTTCAGCACGTCCCTTAGTCTTCACCAACTCTCGTACAATCCTGCAGTTCTCGTACAATCCTGCAGCTCTCGTACAATCCTGCAGTTCTCGTACAATCCTGCAGTTCTCGTACAATCCTGCAGTTCTCGTACAATCCTGCAGCTCTCGTACAATCCTGCAGTTCTCGTACAATCCTGCAGCTCTCGTACAATCCTGCAGCTCGTACAATCCTGCAGTTCTCGTACAATCCTGCAGCTCTCGTACAATCCTGAGATTTTACAGCTAAAATAAACATCGGTTGTTGACTCTGCAAATGGTCAGTCGATGGTCTTTTTGTGTGGACTACAGAAGCCCTCAGGAGGCGCTGTGGCTGAGTGGTAAAGCGCTTGGCTTCCGAACCGGGGACCGGGGTTCGAATCCTGGTGAAGACTGGGATTTTTTAATTTCGGGATCTTCGGGCGCCTCTGAGTCCACCCGGCTCTAATGGGTACCTGACATTAGTTAGGGAAAAGTAAAGGCGGTTGGTCGTTGTGCTGGCCACATGACACCCTTGTTAACCGTAGGCCACAGAAACAGATGACCTTTACATCATCTGCGCTATAGACCACAAGGTCTGAAAGGGAAACTTTACTTTACTCTTTTACAGAAGCCCTGCGATTACTTTTTTTTTTTTTTGGCGCCATTCACTTAACTCCATAATAACTTCGTCAACCGTGCATCTCCCTCCACCCCCAATTAGTAAAATGACTTAATATGAGGTCAAATTGACATAGAGACTAAGCTGGTGTACATAATAACCCAACCTAAACGAAGCAGTGTAACTGAAAATAAAACCTAGCCTTCACAGAAATAAATACATAAAAGAAATATTCGGATTTTATTTTTAGTTCATTAAGATTCGAATGAATAAATGTGTATGTGTTTGTTTGTTTTTTTTATTCAAGTCTTTCCAATTCTATAGTTTTAATGATTCAAATAGCTCATTTCTTGTGGTTTTCTTAGTCTGGGTTTTTAGTTTGAATAGAGAGTTGAATATGACTTCAAATTCGAGCCCTGCGCGTGTGTACGTCAGTGTGCCCACGAGATCTTGTAACGTTGAAACTAGCTCCCAGATGTACAGCAGCACACAGCCAGGGGCCTACTGGAGTTTCTCACCGTGAACTCCACACTAGAGGAAGACTTCTTGCTAGGGAGCCACGGACGCGCTATCACCCACCGTTCAAAACATCTGTTATCTACTGCGGGCCTTTAAGGTCGCTGAAAGGTCGGCGCCGGGTGAAACAGACGGGAGGGTAGTCGCGTTTAAGATGAGTACTAGGTAATCGGGTCATGTTGGTTTGAAATTCCTTGAGTGATTCCCCTTCTGGTTAATATTTTCCTAAAGTAAGCTTGCTAAGGATTACTACGTATTGCTTGTCAGTACTTTTAATGCATTCAGAATTGTGTAGTACATTTTGTTTGACAGAAATTTTAGAATATATTTGAGTAGAATAGAACAAATATACACTGGCTGTTCATGGGTTCTTTGGGTAATTAATTCGGCTCTAAGATGCTGTCTTTAAAGTTGCTCTACCTCTATTCTGTGCTGCTAGAAGACAATTGACTCAGCTAGTCTTGTGTTTATATTACACTTTTGTCTTTCTATATCCTCATCGAGTTAAAATTGAAACCATTTTAAAGGAAATTTTTCGTGCTTTAAGGGTGCGCATCTCTGAACACTCCATTTCCCTCTCCTCCTGGTAGCTACGCCTTTTTTTCATGCCACAAGAAATTTATTACGATGCGTAACATTTGAGGCCTACAGCACTTGCTTGGACAGGAAATTGGTGCAGTTTTAAAGCATATCGATTTGGGTGAAAAAGGTGGGGGGGGGGTGCTACTTGTTTAAGAAGTGGTGATGAAACATGTCCGCTAGAAATGTTATTCCTATTTCTGTATTGGAAAACGTGCAGGTAACTTAAGGACTAAACGATAACGAATTCCGTGAAACCAATACTAGCGTCACAAGTACACTTTACAGAACGTTTCTGTGACCGTGGAATACTGTACTAGTGGTATGCCCGTCTTGTTTGGAAATGTTTTTATTCTTCATTGTTAGCCCAACCTCTTCCGCAATTACCTTCCTATCGGGACTCGTTTTCATTCTTCCTAAAGGTGAGATCGAAAGGAAACCATCTGAGCCTCAGTCTGGAATATGTCACGCTAACATAACACTGCTAGGATAGGGATCAACAGGGCCTTTTATCATAACAGTCTTCCAGACATCAAAAGACTTTCTCAAAAATGGGAGAGATAGAGAATGGTGATGTCTGGGCTTTAAAAGACAGAGTCCGAAAGCTAAAAGCCAGTTTGAAATGCCAGCTAATATCTAATTAAGATTTTAAGAAATGCATTTTAAAAAATACGTTTTTAAACCACTCCCTCAGGGGCACCGTTTTCTCGAGTAAACAAATCTATTAAAGCCTTAGTATAAAAGTGCTAGAGCTTGCTATCATGTTAATGTCCTGCGTGTCGGTAACTGGCAGTTGATCTAACCTGATGATAAGGTAGTGCTAACTACCTGAGAATCACCTGTACAATTTCAAAGGATATCAATGTCTGGCACTTGGTGAAGTCTCTTAGCGTTTCTTAGAATGTGGGGGCTCGACTGGGGGTGGGGACCGAAATCTTTTTTTTTTTTTTTAATAGTATCAAACAAATGTTGCATTTGCATTTAGTTTAAAAAAAAAAAACTCACGAGTATACAAAAGTAAAAACAATAGTATTACCAATGTTTTAGAAACATATTAAGCGATATCATTTAATCTTCTGAGTAGTACCTTTCATTTCGCTAGATATGCCTTCACCAGTGATTTAGTCTTGCTAAAGACAGGATGATCTAACAGCGATTCAGATGATTACAATACAAACTTGCTTGCTGCCCACATTTTCTCTCTCTTTGCTGTATCGCTGCATCACACCTGCTCACTTCCTACCTAGAAGAAATGGTGCAGACACCAGGAGAATGTATTTCTGAAGCTCCTAAAGCTGGACAACTCTTGGGGGGGGGGGGGGGGGTGCAGCGTTACTAGTTAAGAAATTGAGAAACAATGCTCTAAAAATAGTGTACTTTTTCTGGGAAGTATATCTTAGAGTTTAAATGTCAATTTCAGTATAAAACATCAAACATTTAAAGTGATTATGGCTTTAAATTTATGAATTGACACTGTATTAATGATGCCTACATTTGCTTTTATGGTGTGATTTGACTGTTGATACATGCGAACTGAGCATCCCCGTTATGTTTACAAGTAGACAGCGTGAGAACTCGTGACAATCTCCTCGGAAGTTTTCGGTAAACTGTTGACGTCTGCCCATTACCTCGTCCACTGTGTCTGCTTCTTTTTTGGCGGGCTGTTTGTTAGGGCGGCAGTGAAGGCTGTTATTTATGTTTTTTAACTTTCTTGCGTGCCAACACCACGTTAGAGCAAATACACACGTCTCACAACACATGCACACACACACCGCTTGTCTTGAGCAGAAGTGTAAGCTGTATGTCGCCGCCAATTAATTGTCATGCGATGGAATTGGATACGCGCGACCCTCTGCCACTGACCTCTTTGTTTTAGTGGAGGGTGGGGAATAGGGAAGCTGCAGTGACTGCCCCTCCCCCAAGCCTTTTCGCTGCGCCCCCTCCACTCATGGTCTTCTTCATATCTTGGACTTTTTCACATTCCTGTGCGTCCTGTTCATTCTTGTGTTACTTTGTGAGGGAGACCCAACAAGAAATGGGAGATTCTACTCACATCTAGATGTTATAGCGACAGGATGACACGATACTTTTCCTTTTCCTCATAGCCGGTAGTTGAGAGAAATCGGACTTTTGTTTGTCTGAAATTTGTTGTTTTTATGGTTTGTGGTTTATTGAATAACACATTGACCTGATCATTTTAATAAGAGTATTTCCCTTTGGATTACCTTTCTTCTGTTGTTCTACAATGTTAGCAGCGAATGAAGAGACGGTGAGTGACTCAGGTCCAAGATAGCAATGGATACATTTACGGTGTCTAGGACTAGATTCTAACTGACTTAACTAGACCTAGTTTTAAATATCCAGACCGATGTCATGTGTGTCATTATGCTGTAGATCTTGTCATGTTTTTTTAGTGTAGCTTTAACGATAATTTACTGGATTAAAATTAAAAAAAAATACATTTAAGTAATCGCATCACACAAATGTAGCTCTAGATCTAGTTTGGACTTATTGATTGAATGGTTTTATTGATTGAATGGACTTAGAGATTGACCATTCCTGAGCCCTATCCATGCAGTGGTGTACTAGGCGCATGCCTGTTTCTGTCTACTCACTGTATGTACATTGTCTCATACAAACTTGGACACGTACATGTGCATTATGTCACTTCAATGCAGTCTGCTACATTTCTGTTCTCGTCTTGCTGGCTACACGTTTGCTGGACACGGCTAGTGTCTGTGTGTTTGTGACCCACCGAAACACGGGATTCACACAACACTTCAAAAGTGTGTGTGTGTTGTTTTTCATTATCTCTCTCCCCCCCCCCCCCCACTTCAAAAGCAAGTAGATTTGGCGATGGAATAAAATCTGTCCGTACAGATTTGTATTCACAATCAGCATTGTTCCCATGCGCCTTCTCGTCATTCGTTGTTCATTGCTCAATTAGAATGGCTCAAGTAGGGGGACAGTTTTGACCAAAACAAAATGGCCATTCTTATTCGGCTTTTGTGATCCTGAGGCGCGGTGGCTGAGTGGTAAAGCTCTTGGCTTCTGAACCGAGGGGTTCCGGGCTCGAATCCTGTTGAAGACTGTGATTTTTAACTTCAGGGATCCTTAGAGCGCTTCTGAGTCCGCCCAGCTTTAATGGGTATCTGACATTAGTTGGTGATAAGTAAAGGCGGTTGGTAGTTGTGCTGGCAACTTGACACCCTCGTCAACCGTGCTCCACAGAAACAGATTACCTTTAGATCATCTGCCCTATAGATCGCAATGTCTGAAAGGGGAACTTTTTTTTTTTTTTTTTTGCATTGTCTACATTGGAGATTTGTCATTCACGCCAAACCGAACGTCGTAATGGCCAACTAAAGATATGCAATTATAGAAAAGCTTAAAACATATTTGATTCTGCATTGCATAAAATATGCACAGAAATGATGATGTAGCTATAGATACACCTAGCTTGTCAACACTTCCGTTAGTTTGTGTGTACCGGATACACCAAAAAGCTTGTTATTTCTTTAGGTTTTCCGCCATGTTTGAAACTCTCCACTAGTGGCTGAATGCTCGTTTCTTGAGTGTGATTTGGGTTCATGTTCAACTTCTTAAAGCTTTATGGCGAAACTCAATAACTTGGGGACACCACGTTAAATGCACGCTGACAGTGAGGCTAGATCCGTGACGTCGCTGTATCTTGGTGCCACAAGCTGGCCATCTAGGTCTTGGTAGGATTATATTTTAGATTTTTTGCAAGGGGTCTTTTGAGGTAATTTTGTTAACCTTTATGTACATATGAACTTTTGATATGACGTCGTAGAGATAAATTGACTCGAACTTGTTTCGGTGATAGTAGCTGGATAGTAAGTACGCTGCCAATGAGGCCACGTGATCTGTTGACTGCACTTTTACGTGAGTTCTTTACACACACCCACACACACACACTTACTCGGTACTTGTACTCGAGACTTTGATCTGTCCAGAGAAATAGGTTACAATAGCCAGTTTTTAGTTTTGCCCGGAAGTCAGCTCGAGTGCATGCTCAAGTCGTCTGGTGGCGCGAGATTTAATTAATGAAACAAAGCTACAGTTGTCCATGTGAGGAGGTGGTTAGGTTTGACCGTTAGAAGAACTGGTTTCGGTTGTAGTATGTCTTTAAGGAAGTGGTTACGTTGTAATGAAGGAAATGATTTGGTTATACTGCTTTTTTTAGCGGCCCCCGAAAGGGGAAAAGACGCTATTAGTTTTGTTTGGAATGTCTGTCCGTCCGTCCCGTTTAGATCTCGTAAACTAGAAAAGTGAAAATCCGACATCATAATAATACACCACTTCTACAACTATTCACTATTAATAGCAACAAACACGGGAGGCTCTTTAGTAGGGGAGATAGATATTTACCAAATTTGTAACACATAAATGCAAATGCTTCTAGATTATTTTTTTTTACAATTTTTTTTTTTTGCTTAATTAAGTAAGTTTTGTCATACTAAGTACTACATTTACTCACAAAAAAAAATGTTTGCTTGTTTTTTCAAGAGAAAAAATCTATTTAGTATGCATATAAGTTGGACATAATTTTAAACAACAATTAATAAGTAGTTTTTCATATTATCGCATGAACTGCAGCACGCTAGAAGCACTGCACACTTCACTTAATAATGAATTTTTTTTTTCTTTACGGAAATGTCAATTTCTCTTGAGGATTTGAATAAGAGATTGACCCTTTACAAAACAATTAGATCAATTAGATATTCATTATAAGTCATCAGTTAGGCGAGGACCGCTAGGGCACCACACAAGATCTGTCAACATTCTTTCTCCATTCTTCTCTGTCATTTGTCTTTGATAGAATTTCATTCTGATGTTCTTTCTGAAAATATTGAAACCTGCCTTTTTACCTGCCTGGTTGGACCACTTCGGGGGGCCGATTTTGAGTTTATGTTTCCACACAAACTGTCTTGGTAACCTTGTTTCTTAAAGCATTGGCTCGTTCTGCTTTCAGTTCTACTAATTGTGTTTAGTCTAATTTCTAATTAAAGTCTCTGAATAATCCCCCGCGCTTTTCGAACGATGAAAGGCATCTCATACACAGCCTGATTTTTCACGTAAAAAGAAGTCAATCTTTTTGTTTTGAAGTTTTTATTTGGTGGTGACACTGATCCTGTTGGAGACGTACCTGATCTGTCATTGAATTACCCCCCCCCCCCCTCCCCCAGCAGCCATCTTTAGAACGCATTCTCTTAGGATGTAGCCACCCCCGGGAGCTAGCAGTGAAACACGGTGTATACATATCGTAGCTTGGTGTTCTAAGCCTTGTGCTCTATTTAACTCTTTCCTTCCTGCCGGCAATTAAAATTAAAGCCGAGACTCCTGCTTTTGGGCTGTAGCTCCCAGCACGTGCTAAGTGCCACTGCTTGTAACACCACGTGCTAAGTGCCACGGGCTGAGAAAGTTGTTGTGTTATCCATTTACCTCTGACGTCTGCTAGCCCCCGTTTCTCTTCTCACGTTTGTGTGTGTGTGTGTTGATTCAAACTTTTAAAGTGGTTATGGACATGTCGGCTGATAATTAAGTTGTTGTTTTTTCTACAAAAGTTACATCAACTTTCTGTCTGTTTGTCTGTCTGGTACAAACTCCGTACACGTTATTTCTCCCACGCCCAATCTCGGCTCAAGTTGAAATTGTGCGCAATTATTTCTCTTACCTGACAAAAACAAGAATTAATAAATAAAAAAAAAGTTTGAAACTAACAATACATAACTATATGATCTTCTATTTTCAAAAGCATTCCCTGGCACAGTGGTTAGTGTATTGGCTTGAGGAGGGTTTAGCCCTCGAGTTCACATTCGGGTCGTTCACTTTTTTTTTTTAAAGCGATCCCCCCCCCCTTTTCTCCCCCACTCCTGTCCAACTGGTCCAGACAAGTGAGAGGATCCTAGCGTAGTGAGATAGGTATTAGCATGATATAGCGCTAAACAAAGACAATTGGTAAAAAAAATATTTCTAATCGCACAGATTGTTGTTGTTTTGTTAGGTGTTACAAGTCAAACTCATAAAGCGCTGGTTGTGTATGTGTGTGTGTGTGTGAGTGATTGCTGCTCGAACGTTTTCATCCATATTGTATTTTGTAAAGTAGTTACGCTGAGGTTGTCAATTGTAGTCAAATTGAATTTCCATTTGATTGGATAAATAACATTATCTTATCTTATCTTATTACAAATTGAATGACATGACTGACCCAAACTAGTTGATACAACTACACTTAATATAAGCCTTGCTGTTGTTTTTTTTAATGTTTTTGTTGTTGTTGTTGTTTTTCATTGCTAATGGAGTCTTTATTTGTTTCTCATATCCATCTATAGCTTGTCATTAGGGCCACATTATCGAACTCTTCAATATCACCCCCCACCTTCTTCACCGTTGTCTTTTTACCTGGTACCGATCCCCGTAGGATTGTTTTGTTTCTCAATGGCCTTTTGGTTTTCTAACTTATTATGTTTTTCAGCTTTGACAATGTTTTCAGTAAAACGAACTTACCAGTCTCTTTCATCATCAGACAATTATTTGGCAACACCTCTTTTGCTTAAATATTTTGTGTTGGTGGTTCATTATATATGAATATATTAGAAAGAGAGACAGGGGATACCATTATAAATGTGTAAGCTAGATGACTTTGGCCGCCCCCATTACTTATCGCCATGTTTGTCTATTTGCAGTTTGTCAACCCGGAGCAGTCCGGCTATGTGGGCTTCGCCAACTTGCCCAACCAAGTGCACAGGAAGTCGGTCAAAAAGGGATTTGAGTTTACCTTGATGGTCGTAGGTGAGGCACTCATTCATTTACAAAGTGCACCGACACGTGTGTCTTAGTGAGTACTGCCTAAACACTAAACACTCAAATATAACTTTGATGGGTAGCCTAAACACTCAAATATAGGCTAACTTTGATGGGTAGCCTAAACACTAAACACTCAAATGTAACTTTGATGGGTAGCCTAAACACTCAAATATAGGCTAACTTTGATGGGTAGCCTAAACACTAAACACTCAAATATAACTTTGATGGGTAGCCTAAACACTCAAATATAACTTTGATGGGTAGCCTAAACACTAAACACTCAAATATAACTTTGATGGGTAGCCTAAACACTCAAATATAACTTTGATGGGTAGCCTAAACACTAAACACTCAAATATAGGCTAACTTTGATGGGTAGCCTAAACACTCAAATATAGGCTAACTTTGATGGGTAGCCTAAACACTCAAATATAACTTTGATGGGTAGCCTAAACACTCAAATATAACTTTGATGGGTAGCCTAAACACTCAAATATAACTTTGATGGGTAGCCTAAACACTCAAATATAACTTTGATGGGTAGCCTAAACACTAAACACTCAAATATAACTTTGATGGGTAGCCTAAACACTAAACACTCAAATATAGGCTAACTTTGATGGGTAGCCTAAACACTCAAATATAACTTTGATGGGTAGCCTAAACACTCAAATATAGGCTAACTTTGATGGGTAGCCTAAACACTAAACACTCAAATATAACTTTGATGGGTAGCCTAAACACTCAAATATAACTTTGATGGGTAGCCTAAACACTAAACACTCAAATATAACTTTGATGGGTAGCCTAAACACTAAACACTCAAATATAACTTTGATGGATAGTCAGGTAAATCAGCACAACTCGTGGGTGTAAGAATGCCGGCAAAATTTTAATGTAAAACTATATATCAGAATAAAACACAAAAAAGATATTATGGACTGATTGTTATGGGGTGTGTTTGGGTGTGTGTGTTTCCATGGTGACGGTGGGAAGAGGTTAGTGATTGGCTGTGAATGATGCAAGAAGTAGCGGTCTTAAGTCAGGGGAGATGACTCCGGAACGTGAGACTGAGTGTTATTGTTTTGAGTTATATTTTGCTTAAAATACCATTTTATAGTATTACTAAATCTACTACATTCATTTCTTTTGCTCTCAACTTGGTTTTGTCTATATTATGATCAAAGTTGTATTTAATATTGTTCACAAGGAAGTGAGTCAAGCTATTTCAAGTTTTATTAGTTCAGATATATCATATAGTATGCCAATCGTTAACAACATTTGTCACCTTGTTGACTTAGACCAATGTACAATTTATAGAGTCCAGAGCTTTATTCAATCTTTATCTGGGTATTTCCTTTATTAGATCTTTATCTGGGTATTTCGTTTATTAGATCTTCATCTGGGTATTTCCTTTATTAGATCTTTATCTGGGTATTTCGTTTATTTAGATCTTTATCTGGGTATTTCATTTATTAGATCTTTATCTGGGTATTTCGTTTATTAGATATTTATCTGTGTATTTCGTTTATTAGATATTTATCTGTGTATTTCGTTTGATGATATTTCTTACTCTGACTGCTCACTATTTCGTTCTGTAGGTGAGTCAGGTCTGGGCAAGTCTACACTAGTCAACAGTTTGTTTCTCACAGACTTGTATCCAGAGAGACACATTCCATCAGCTTCAGGTAAGGAAGTAACTGTGGACTCCCTTGTCCTAATTACACCTCCCTCTTTCTCTCTCTCTCTTTCTCTCCCTCTCTCTCTCTCTCCATCTGACGTATACACACACAAATTAACTTTTATAAACAAGGTTTAGCATAATTGAAACAATATAGACATTCTTGCCTAATTTTGCCTAATGTAAAACACATTAACACACACACATATTCTCTGACACTTATAAAATATTTAATAACAGTGAAACAAACAAAAAAAGCTTTTTTAATTTTAGTTGTATAAACTAATTCCAGACATAACGAGAGAGTCACTCAGTTTTTCTATTGTCGATGTCCCCTGTCTAATAATACTTAGGATTATATTCGCATCCCGAAAGTCAATTCTTTACGGGCGACTCGCGCAAGAAAAACTGTTCGCCCCCCAGTCCGTTACGTGGATGCATTTTAACGGGACTCAAAATTGTGACTATTGGTACTGACTATTGGGAAAACATAGCCCTAAAGACCGCACTACGAGGAGAGAGATGGTGACCAAGAAAGCTATGGACAGCGAAAAAGCAATTGCCTCCAGTTCTGGAAGAAAAGTGTGTTATATGTGGGCCAGAGTGTTACATGAAAAAGTGTTCTACGAAACGAACCATTGTCGTTTGGACAGTATGGAGGTCAAATTAGGTCATGCCACCCTGACCTGTACCACGATATTGTTTTGATTGGAATCAAGTTTTGTTTTTAACATGTTACAAAGCCTATGTGATAAACAGCCTCTGATTACAAAAGAACCATTTATGACGATACAAAATGCATTCCAACCCGTTCAGTTGTTTGATTCAGGACCTAACCTTGAACCTGGGTACAGTGTTAACATGACCTGACTTTGCTAATACGCCACACTTGGTAGTTTTATGGTAGATCTGCCATACATTCTTAGTGTTCAGAGTCACTTCTGGTTTTTAAATTGCCACTTTCTCCAATACGTGTGAAAACGAAACAAACAATCGGATCACTTTCACTACACATATTGTTTTTTTTTTAGTGGGGGAGTCAAAACATTCAAGAGATTTGATGGTACATCTAGAGATATGATGGTACATCTAGAGATATGATGGTACATCTAGAGATTTGATAGTACATCTAGAGATTTGATAGTACATCTAGAGATATGATGGTACATCTAGAGATATGATGGTACATCTAGAGATTTACATCTAGAGATTTGATAGTACATCAAGAGATTTGATGGTACATCAAGAGATTTGATAGTACATCTAGAGATTTGATGGTACATCTAGAGGTTTGATGGTACATCTAGAGATTTCATAGTACATCTAGAGATTTGATGGTACATCTAGAGATTTGATGGTACATCTAGAGATTTGATAGTACATCTAGAGATTTGATAGTACATCAAGAGATTTGATAGTACATCTAGAGATTTGATAGTACTTCAAGGGATTTGATAGTACTTCAAGGGATTTGATAGTACATGTCTCAAGTGCTCCCCCCACTGTACATGTGAAGTGGACAAACTGTCTGTGCATGTTAATCTGGTTGTCACTAGTGCACTTAGGTCGGATAATCAGAAATACTGGGCTACCTTCAGAACATAAAACACAAGGGACTGTACTCTAGTACTCTTTATAATTAGCGACAAATACCCGAATACATAATAAAATACGGTACAATACAGTGAGGTCTGTTGACCTTTAACCTACAACCTTTCTGTTCATGTTGTGTAGTATTGTTGACCTTTGATATAGCAACCTTTCTGCTCATGTTGTGTAGTATTTCTCATCCTTAATAACAAGCTACTCTATGGCCCCTGTCTTCACTTAAGCAACTGAGCCTTCCCCCCCCCCCCGGGAGGGGTCAACACAACCCTGCATACTTTTATCAGCTGAGGCCGAGGTGGGTTGGTCAACAAAGCCCTGCATACTGTGGCTGTTATCACTCAACCTTCACACACAAACTGACACGCGCGCGCACACACAAAACTCGTTATGCTTTTGAGGACACCAATCAATTGTTCGCCTCTGATGGTCACTCAACATCCGATCGATGACCGGAAGGGTTCCCTCCTGTGTGGTCATTCATTGATTCATCAGCCTGTCGTCTTACACTGGCCTTGACTCGGCATGGAGCCTTGATACAGTACTAGAAGGTGGCTTTCCTTTTTTAAATAAACAAGTTGTCTTTCGTAATTCTTTCCTTTGGTCAGTCAATCTAGATCTAGTTGTGGAAACATGTACAGCAGCTGTAGCTTGGGGAGACAGGCGCCCTCCTTTCTGTCGTAATTCTTTCCTTTGGTCAGTCAATCTAGATCTAGTTGTGGAAACACGTATAGCAGCTGTAGCTTGGGGAGACAGGCGCCCTCCTTTCTGTCGTAATTCTTTCCTTTGGTCAGTCAATCTAGATCTAGTTGTGGAAACACGTATAGCAGCTGTAGCTTGGGGAGACAGGCGCCCTCCTTTGCATCGGAAGATGATGTTAAAAGCTGTGCCTACAAGAGAGGCGTGCATCTGTTCAGCAGCATGGACTTGTTGATGGCAGAAAAAGAAAATTGACAGCGACAACAAAAGCATTGCTTTTTTTTAAAATTATTATTATTATCGAAAATAATTTTGGAAATTAATTTGCAAAACTGTGATCAGAAATGCAATTGAAACAAAGAAGTATAATTCGAAATAGAAACTGACAGTCAAAGACACAGAATACAGTAGAAATAGTCACAAAGACCTAAAACTGAATGACTTTTCTTCTTTGACGCTATTATTATGCTGTGTCATTTTAGTTTTTTATTATTAATATACTCCCCCCCCCCTTTTTTTTTTCCTTTGTGTTTACATTTACTGCATGAAATCTTTTCTGTGTGTCATTGCCTTCTATGTGTGTGTGTTTGTGTGTTTTCCAGAGAAAATTGATCAGACAGTGAAGATTGATGCCTCCACAGTGGAGATAGAAGAAAGGGGAGTGAAGCTGAGGCTGACTGTAGTGGATACCCCTGGCTTCGGGGATTCCCTCAACTCCACAGACTGGTAAGTACTGGAACCTGAGTACCATGGAGGTGTTATCCCTCTTGGAAGGTTGTCGTTCTTTGTGTTTGATGGCCTTGTGTTCCCAGTTTAAAAAGCTAATGTTTTTTTTTTTATGTGTGTGCGTGTGAGTCTGAGGGTTTTGTTACCTGGCTCTGGCCTTGTTTCTCTCAAGGTGTACTGTATACAGTACATGTCATGTTGAGTTATCTGCCTCTTCAGTCTACTTGGGTTTTGTGTGGCTCCCTAGTTGTTCCCCCCCTCCATCAGTTAAATGTCTGTCCCTCACCTATGTGATTGTAATGCCTCTCTCTCTCTCTCTCTCTCTCACACTCTAAACCATCTTCTTTCTCTTAATCCTTTCCTCCTATAGCATGGCGTCCAATCAGATATTCTAGTCTAGCATTGTCTCCCTTAGTGCACTGCTGAAAAAAAAATGCTAGACCTCGGGGATACTCAGCCAGACTCTCAACACCAGGAGAGTCTTCTTCATGTCTGTATTCATTTGAAGAAAACTTTATAGACATAGTATGGCATGGGGCACAACTCCTGATCGACAATGGAAATATACAAATAAATAAAGTAGGCTAGATGAGATTATAATTATCTCTTTCTTTGGCCAGAGGTTAACCACCAGGCTGCCATGTGGCCAGCACAACGACCAACCGCCTTGACTTTCCCCAACTAAAGTCAGGCACCCATTAGAGCTGGGTGGACTCGGGGGTCGACCTAAAAATCCTGAAGGATTACGGGCACGGCATGGCCTAAATTGTGCCGATGTGCCAAAACTCAAAATCCCAGTCTTCACCAAGATTTGAACCCGGGACGTTCGGAATCCAAGCGCTTAACCACTCATCCACCCCGTCCCCTACAATATAAATAAAAAATATAATAAGTAATCCAGAACCTGTACAAGGTATGGGTACTTCAACAACAACATTGGGGACTGGTTTAAAACCAAAGTGAGACAAGGCTGCCTACTTTCACCAACTCGTTTCAACATCTTTTTGAAAGATAATGGAAGATGCTCTGGAAGGCTATGAAGGTACTGTAAGCATTGGAGGAAGAAGAATTACTAACATGAGCTTCGCTTCGCAGATGACATAGATGGCCTAGCAGGGACAGAAGAACTAGCTGAATTGGTGATGCGCATAGACAAGACTCCGCAGCATATGGCATGCAAATAAATGCCGAAAAAGTCAAATCAATGACACAATAGCCAACAGGGCTTTAAAAGAGGCATCATTAATGGGGGTTTGAAGTTGACAAGTGACTGTAGTTTTAATTACCTCGGAGCCGTCGTCACACAGGGGAGGGAACCAAACCCGAACTACTGCCCGGGATTGCACAGTCCACAGCAGCATTGGCAAAACTCAACACAATATGGAAAGACAAAGGCACAGTCCTCGGCACCAGAATCAGACTGATGCGCTCCCTGGTCATGGCCACACTTTTACATGCTTGCGAGTCTTGCGCGCTGACTGCAGAACTAGAGAGGAGGGTCCTAGCAATGGAATTGTGATGCTACAGAAAAATCCTAGGTATCAACTACAAAGACCCATCACAAACAGAGAATAGAAACAAGGTTGTTAGAGCGATTGGACCCCACGATGACCCGCTGTAAAAAAAAAAAAAACGCAAAATAAAACTCTATGGCCATATTAAAAGCAAAAACATTCCTTCAGGGAACAGCACCTGGAAAAAGAAGAAGAGGCCGACAGCGAAAGCGATGGGAAGACAACATAAAGAAAGAGATTTTCTTCAAGACAAAAGACAGAGAGGAATGGAAAGACGGGGTACAAATCTTGTGTGGTGCCCCAAGTGCTGCCCTCTGCAGTTCTCTGTATTTCTTTCTCTCCATCAATCTCTCCTACTTTCAGTAAAGAAAAAAATTTTTTTTTTCTTTTTTTCTCTTCTTTGAGTTGATCCAAAGGGAAGCTACTCTCAATATTTTTCTGAACTAAAGGATAGGCACTTTCACAGCAGAACATGAGCTGTCCAGAGAGATGCCATCCTGCGCTACCCCTCTCCCCTTTGGGTGGTGAGATCTCAACTGTAGAAAGAAAAACTATTTAAAAACAAAAAAAAAAAAAAAATTTTATTTCTAGCTGGAACAAAATTGGAGGAACAGTTCAAGTGACTAACTTCAAACGTTGTTCCCGATGGAGAGAGAGAGAGCAGGGCAAGGCAGTAAAAGAAGAATGAAGAGAAAGAGAGTGGTATGGGAAACGCAAGAAAACAATAAAATGAAGGGGTGGGCAGGTTTGGACGTTATTAGATCTGTGTGTGTGAGAGAGAATACATGGTGATCAGATCTCAATGCTGTTTTGTGAATGAGATCAAACCGAATCCTAGTTCTCTATAGTTGCCTGGGTGTGTCACCCGCACAGTGCTGGGGAGAGCTACAATGACAAGTCAAACAACTTGTTGGCCATCTACTTTCTAGGCCTAACTGTTTCCCCTGCTGGACATCCCTTACGATATTCAACTCTTGACTTTTACATAGCGACGGTAATGTGTACTTGGATTTAATGTCGCCGTGTGCCTAGGCTATATCGGTTGCCACGGCAACAGCTGGCGGGGGCCCGTCGCCGCTTTATTTCCAGATACATACGTCATCATTTTTAATGTAATTTTTTTTTTTTGATATCTCAAAAACTTTTTTTTAGTGTAGATTTCTTTTTTTTAGGGGCAAAAATGGGAGGTCAAGGTCGAAGGAAGCGCACGCCAGCGCATCCCCCCCCCCACACACACACAAACCCTTGAAATCTAAATTTCAGCAAATGTTTACATGTTATTAGATAGGGGGCACATCTGGAGATTCTTCAAGCCTGTCATGTCATGTGTAGGCGGCCTGCAGTTTGCTCTTTGGAGTGCTGCCTATGTGCCTGCCGCTATTTTTTAGTAATAGACCATAGAATGGAAGAACTATTATCACAAGTAGTTATTACATGTTGCAAAATTCTGTTGAGTTCGTTCTAGCTGCTGTTCTTCTACTAGATAATGGCCACTCCATACAGACCTTTTGTTGTTGTCATGTTATTTTATCAACCTTTTTAGTTTCTTAAATTCAAATTTTTTTTTCTCTGTCTCTTCCTTCTCTATTTCTCCCTCTCTTTTTTTTCTCTTCATCTCCTCACATTTCTCTAGTTCTCCTAGTATCTCTCTCTATTAATCTTCATGTCAAGCGCCTTACCTCTCTCTCTCTCTCTCTCTCTCTCTCTTCTTAACTTATAAGAATAGGGCCATTACGCTGATTCATTATTTTATTTTCCAGCCAGGGTTTAACATGTTGGTGTCCCCCCCCCACTAGCACTAGCATTAGCTCTAGCCTTAGCCTTAATTTTAGCCCCAACCCCCCCAGCCTTGCTCACCCCCAGGTCTAGATGAAACAATCATTTGTCTGTAGTCTGTGTGTTTGTATTTTGTTCTTGAAGAAAGTGAATATATAAAACAACACAACAGGTGATTCACATTCAACCTTGGGACTTGGTTACCTGTAGGCATGACATCAAGGTGTAAATCATAGGATTGAATCAGTACCACTGCTAGGTAGAGTGCCACCTAGTTAGCTTAGCTAGAGTACCACACTTACCTTAGAATTATAGGGAGAAGTGCCAGTGGGTTTTGTTGTGTTAGATCTAATGTACACAACAGATCTCTGTTAGACCACCAGATGTAATGCTGGCTACATTATACAACCAGTCAGATGTAATATTGGCTTCATTGTTACACAACCATGCAGGTGTAATGTTGGCTACACTGTTACACAACCATGCAGGTGTAATGTTGACTTCACTGTTACACAACCATGCAGATATAATGTTGGCTACACTGTTACACAACCATGCAGGTGTAATGTTGGCTACACTGTTACACAACCATGCAGGTGTAATGTTGACTTCACTGTTACACAACCATGCAGATATAATGTTGGCTACACTGTTACTCAACCAGTCAGATGTAATGTTGGCTACACTGTTACTCAACCAGTCAGATGTAATATTGGCTACACTGTTACTCAACCAGTCAGATGTAATGTTGGCTACACTGTTACTCAACCAGTCAGATGTAATGTTGGCTACACTGTTACTCAACCAGTCAGATGTAATGTTGGCTACACTGTTACACAACCATGCAGATATAATATTGGCTACACTTTTACACAACCATGCAGGTATAATGTTGGCTACACTGTTACACAACCATGCAGGTATAATGTTGGCTACACTGTTACACAACCATGCAGATATAATGTTGGCTACACTGTTACACAACCATGCAGATATAATGTTGGCTACACTTTTACACAACCATGCAGATATAATGTTGGCTACACTTTTACACAACCATGCAGATATAATGTTGGCTTCACTGTTACACAACCATGCAGATATAATGTTGGCTACACTTTTACACAACCAGTCAGATGTAATGTTGGCTACACTGTTACTCAACCATGCAGATATAATGTTGGCTTCACTTTTACACAACCATGCAGGTGTAATGTTGGCTACACTTTTACACAACCATGCAGATATAATGTTGGCTACACTGTTACACAACCATGCAGATATAATGTTGGCTTCACTGTTACACAACCATGCAGATATAATGTTGGCTACACTTTTACACAACCAGTCAGATGTAATGTTGGCTACACTGTTACTCAACCATACAGATATAATGTTGGCTACACTTTTACACAACCAGTCAGGTGTAATGTTGGCTACACTTTTACACAACCATGCAGATATAATGTTGGCTACACTTTTACACAACCATGCAGGTGTAATATTGGCTACACTGTTACACAACCATGCAGATATAATGTTGGCTACACTTTTACACAACCATGCAGGTGTAATATTGGCTACACTGTTACACAACCAGTCAGATGTAATGTTGGCTACACTGTTACACAACCATGCAGGTGTAATATTGGCTACACTGTTACACAACCAGTCAGATGTAATGTTGGCTACACTGTTACACAACCATGCAGGTGTAATATTGGCTACACTGTTACACAACCATGCAGGTGTAATGTTGGCTACACTGTTACACAACCATGCAGGTGTAATGTTGACTACACTGTTACACAACCATGCAGGTGTAATGTTGGCTACACTGTTACACAACCATGCAGGTGTAATGTTGGCTACACTGTTACACAACCATGCAGGTGTAATGTTGGCTTCACTTTTACACAACCATGCAGGTGTAATATTGGCTACACTGTTACACAACCAGTCAGATGTAATGTTGGCTTCACTTTTACACAACCATGCAGGTGTAATGTTGGCTACACTGTTACACAACCAGTCAGATATAATGTTGGCTACACTGTTACACAACCATGCAGATGTAATGTTGGCTTCACTTTTACACAACCATGCAGGTGTAATATTGGCTACACTGTTACACAACCAGTCAGATATAATGTTGGCTACACTGTTACACAACCATGCAGATGTAATATTGGCTACACTGTTACACAACCAGTCAGATGTAATGTTGGCTACACTGTTACACAACCATGCAGGTGTAATATTGGCTACACTGTTACACAACCATGCAGATGTAATGTTGGCTACACTGTTACACAACCATGCAGGTGTAATATTGGCTACACTTTTACACAACCATGCAGATATAATGTTGGCTACACTGTTAGACAACCATGCAGATGTAATGTTGGCTACACTTTTACACAACCATACAGATGTAATGTTGGCTACACTTTTACACAACCATGCAGATGTATTGTAAAGCCACAAACTGTGATCTCTTTTAGATGCCTTGTAGAGCCTCAGGTCTGTGATATTTGGCCAGCAGCATCTGTTGAAAACTAGTTTAAGCAGTTCACTAATGAAGCTAAATTTATAAACACTTCATTAGTGTCAGCTAGACACACACACACACCCTGACTGGATCTCATTACACACAGTTTACACAACACAAATGTCTGATGTTTCCCATGTGAATGGTTTCCCTTGTCTTAAAAGAGAAAAGAACAAAGAGATGTGTGATGTGTTGATCAGCAGCTTAGGAAAACTAGACTCACAAGACTCACTAATGGCTGCTGGGATTAGTTTCAATCAGTTAACTCTTTCTCTCCGTAATTATTTAACAAATTCTGTTGGAATCAACGTTGATATCGGTCTGTTAGGAGAGAAAGAGTTAAGATGGCTAGACTAATTATTTAGAGACAGTTGGTGAACATGTAACACTTCCTTTAAAACTTTGACCAAGCTTACAATGACATGAAGATCCTTTCCTGATTGTTCAACACCCACTAGTCTCCACTGTAGAGCAGAAGTATTGTAAGGCAGCTCGTCTACATGACTTGTGTTCCTCAACATTGTTCATTGTCTTAGACCATTCTTTGTTTGTAGAGCTGTTTGTAGTCTTTCTTGTGATGTCTCAATGTAAAAGGTTAGGATTACAGTGCTACAGTCCCAAGTGTTTTTGTTTTTGTTTTTGTTTTTCTCTCTTTGTGTACAGCTTCAAGCCCATCATCCAGTACATCGATGACCAATTTGAACGCTACCTGAACGATGAGAGCGGGCTGAACAGACGGCACATCATAGACAACAGAGTCCATTGTTGCTTTTATTTTGTGAACCCTTCCAGTCACGGGTGAGTCTTGAATGGATGGCAAGCCAACCTTGCTGAGCCTGACCTTTAACCTCTTTTACTTTGTTACTTACAGTAAATTACTTTATGTGGTGGCCCATATTTCAATGGTGTAGCTAGGATGAAGGGGGGGGGGATTTAAAAATCCCGTTGGGCCCCCACTTGAGAGGGCCCTTAATGAGTGTTTGAAATTGTTTTTGTTTTACATTAAATATTACACAAAATGCAAGGGTCCCCAAAGAGGTCAAGCCCCGCAGCCCACAGATGATGGCTAATCCCTAGCTGCACCACTGACATATTTGCTCACTTTTCTGCACCTCAAAAAATAATATAATAAAAATAGGATAATTTAGTTGGTAAATACAAAGTTAACAAATCAAGGACAGATAATGTTGTGGCATAAACTAGCTTGAACCTTCATTTAGAGTAGCTGTTCTTAGTTTTTTTGTCCTCCTCTTTGCTAGAGCTCCTGGAATCTATCAAGAAAAGTAGGCCATCTATTAATCCAAGAAAATTACCAAGTTATATACTTAGAATAGAAAGAAATGTAGTGTTAGGTTTGTTTGCAATGGGCGCTTTCTACAAGCACAACTCTCATTGGGTGCTGGTCTTTCCGATAGTGCTTAAGATTTTGTTCTATGAGATAAAAACTGTTAGCACTGTATAGAACAAATAGACTAAGGAATGTTCAATGTACTAGGCAGACTGGTTCAGTTTTATGGTGTCTATAAACATTCAAGTAGAGGCAGACATTGATGCCAGGAGTGCTTGTTATTGGCTTTGGTATTTATAGCTACAATTATCTCCAAGTGGTTCCAGGTGAGGAACAGCTCTCATTAGGAGAACCGAAAAAAAAAAATCTTTATTTTTTAGGAATGTTTCAAATGAGATAGGTGTTAAATAGGATTTGAACCAATACCCTGGGGGAACATCCTGTTATGTTTTAAACATATCTTTGCACTCAACAACTTTCAAAGAAAATATGTTTTAAAAGTTGAAAATAAATGTTTCTTTCTCCAGTCCAGTGTTTCCTAAACGTTTTCCTTCACAAAACACTTTGCACATTCAGAGTATTTAGCAGAACACTTTGCTTATTTTTTTTAGAGATAGAGAGATTAAATCAGGTTGTGGCCTGCTAGTTATTTATTCCAGTAGTTTGCGGAACACCTGTTTCAGGCCCCTAGTGTTCCGGGGAACGCAGTTTGAGAAACGCTGCTCCAGTCCATCCCTCCTTTTATCTCCAACCATTCCTGTTTGTACTGGGGAATATCAAACTATATAATCACCAACTGAATGACAACAAACTTTCTTACTACCCTCCAGGCTCAAGCCTCTGGACATTGCCTTTATGAAAGCTGTCCATCACAAGGTCAACATAGTCCCTGTCCTGGCCAAGGCAGACACGCTCACACAGCTGGAAGTAACCACACTGAAGAGAAAGGTGAGTAAAAAAATATTTTTTTATGGTACTGTATAGTTTGTCTCTTCAGCGTGATCAAGTGTTAGACATCCCTCAATGGGATCAGCTCTAAAACAGAATATTTGACATTTTTATTGGGGGAAGTGGTTGTACAAGGGGTATTACTCTTTCTATATGACATGACAGCATGTTGTTTTGTTAGTCAGTAGCATGTGAGCTGATTCAGTCACATTGATATTGTCACTAAGGAGTCTTCATATTTATTGAAATTGCACAGTAAGCAAAACCTGGTCTGATTTATTATTGTGCAACCACTAGGGGCCCAACAAGAGTCCACCAAGAAACATTTATTCACTAATTAGAAATGTTGGTATATGTTTGACTCCTTTTAAATGACCTGTTTCTAGTATTCAAAAATAGTCATAATTCAAAACATGTATATCTACATTTAGAAAAACCTAGGGGCAGGACATGGCCTAAATTGTGCCAAAAAAAAAATATATATATCAAATGAAAAACCTAGCAAAGAATTCAGGTGTCAACTGTGTTAGTACAGCTTTGGTTGTAACATTATTTTTAGCTTTTGTGGACAGTTCGGTCAAGACAAATTTAATATAACTTCCTTTTTGTGTGTGTGTGTGTAGTTAATTTACTTCCTATATCATATGAAACACTGTGTGTTGATGTTCTGGTTTAAACTTGTGTTCCTATTAAAGTGGACCTCTCAAATGTTGTTTGAATCAAGGACTACACACAGCCACACATTAGAACCATTCAACTTGCCATCAATAGCCTTGATGACATCCTGAAGTGGATTGTCACAAGCTAAAAAATTATGTCCAAAATAAAATTAATATTTTTTTTTATAATCCTAAAAATAAGTTTCAGTTTTGTTTTGTCAGTTTACTCTTTGTATTTTCCACCATAAGAAAGTCTTGCTGCTGTGTCACCATTGTGTCTAGCAATGGGGGCTTGGTGACTGGGCAGTAAATCTCTGGCTTCCCAACCAAGGGCTCCTGGGTTCAAGTCTCGGTGCGGACTGGGGTTTTAAGCTTTGGGATTTTTTTAGGACATCCTGAGGTCCACCCAACTCTAATGGGTACTAATGGCCATAGAAACAGATGACCTTTACATTATCTGCCCTATAGATTGTAAGATGTGAAAGGGGAACTTTACTTTTTACTTTATGTGTTCATTTTACCATCACAAAAGAGATACAAGACACAGATGGCAAAGACAAACAGACACAAACACTCTTTTGTTCCCCTGGCAATCAAATCATTAAATAAGAACAATCTGATATAAACCTTGTCACATGTAAATTATGAGTGAGTCTGGTGTGAAAATTGTAAGACAAATTTCCATACGGACAGTAAAGATTATTATTATTATTTATTCTCGGAACTAGTCAAAAATCATCTGAGTTTAGACCTAGAGTACCTTATTCTGATGATTGCAATCATTTCCTCTTGTTTAAAAGTCCTAGCCCCTGGATTTCTCTATGACTGGTTGGTCTTCTGATGTTTGTTTTTAGCTGAAGTTCTTTCCCCTGTGACCTTATGATACTCATGGTTAAACATCTCAGCTGTCATCTTATTCTCTTTCCATAATAAATGTGGGAATGTTTTTTTGTATCTAATTGCTCTTCACTCAAATAAACAAAGTCTATAAAAGTCTAAATTTTTCAGCTTCATGTGTATTCAAACCTTTCCCAACTCAGCAATTGTCAGACAATGTCTTCGCTAGAGTAAGAAATGGGGTGTAATCCACACTACTGAATCCGAAAACATAATTCACATAAGAAAAACAAAATATTAACAAAAATGGGGGGTACAAATGATCAACAATTGTAATAGAAAGATCAGGGATTAGGTTCATGTGTCATGGATGAGCCAGCAGAGTTCATTCAAACACCACACCATTTCACTCTGAGTTAAACATCGTCATCATCTGTCCCTTGATTTTAGTCGGGGGGGGGGGGGGGTCTGTTCACTTTACCGAATCCCTCCACTCTTCCTGGTCAGCAACTGTTCCTATCAATATCTGATTGAGCATCTATTTCATCCTCACCATTAGCACTATCAGTAATTCCCTTCTTCTTCTGGTCAAACAATAACATTGCCCTCATGGTCTCGTTTCCATTTCTCGAAACATTAGAGAAATTAAACAAAAATCAATTGAGTCAAAATTAAAAATCATTTTCTAACATTCTAAAAATATCAAATATTAATGAACTTGTAAAAAATAATGTCACTCTCTCTTTGAGGGCAAAGTTTGCAAAGAATCAAATAAACAATTAAAAATTTAGTTAAAATCCATGAGGCTACAGAGTTCTAATAATAGTGACTATAATGAAAAAAAAGGGTTGATGTTGGAATTTTGACTGTTGGTGTTTAGTTATTTCTAGTTGTCATTTGAAAAAGTAAGTATATTATACTTGCAAGTAATGGTAAGTCATTTAATGTCTCCAGATACTTGATCAGATTGATGAGTTTGGTATACGGATCTACCCCCTGCCAGACTGTGATTCTGATGAAGATGAGGATTACAAGGAACAGTGTAGACAGCTTAAGGTCAGTCTCAAAGGTCTTCATGTTCATGTCTTCATGTTGATGTTAGTTACTGTTTCTAGTTTTATAGTCGGCTCAACAGTCACCTAAAAAAACAACAAAAAAAACTTTAATTTATGATAAACATTTATTTGCTAATAAAAGTGAAATAGGGGAAGATAACATCATTTGTGTATATATTATTGATATTTTAGGCAATCATTATAACAAATATAGACTAATTAATGAAACATGTATAAATTAAAAAGAAAAAAAACAAATCCATTCATACAATTTATACACTTAATATTTTTCACTTTTTAAATGCAAGTAGCTTAATATGAATATGTTCTCATCACAAACTGTATTGTCCATTGGAAGAAAATATGTTTTTAGTTTATTTGTGTTTTCCAAAGTTCTTCTTTTAAGCCTTTGAAGCAGTGGGGGATAACTGACAGGATTTGAACCTTCTAAACCTCTTCCACTAGGTCCATCAGTTCCATTCTGAAGTCCTAGTGGTACTAAGCAGAAAAATATATTACTTGTGAAAACTAAACATGTCAGTGTGTCTCTTCCATGGGGTATAAGGTCTCCTCTTTGTAATCAAGATCTGTATCTCTTCATGTAGTCATTTGTATCTTATCTCTTATCACAGAACGCAGTACCTTTTGCTGTTGTTGGCGCCAACACTATTATTGAGGTGAAAGGTCGTAAAGTCAGGGGTCGCATGTACCCCTGGGGAGTAGTGGAAGTGGAAAACCCAGAACACTGTGATTTTATCAAACTCAGAACCATGTTAATGTAAGTCTTTGTCATTTCTAGAAGCTTCTCTCTTAGTAAATACGATAGTTAGTAGAACTTAGGTCTGTGCTTTGGTTATATTTGTTTGCTGTGCTAATTAGTTTGGTTGATTACCCAGCACACATATGCAAGACTTGCAGGAAGTCACACAAGAAAGTCATTACGAAAACTACCGAGCAGAAAAACTGGCCAACGGAGGCAGCATAAAGCATGGGTTAGTTTTTATTATTCTGTTTTGGCATCTTTCTTCTATTCATATTTGTATTTGTTTAGCTTGTTGAGATTGTAGCGTCTTAGCTTAGTGTGACCTTGTATGATCCATTGCATGCGTTGATCTGTAAATGAATAGATTCAAAGAACATTTTATGGTTGTACAAGTTATGCCTGTACCAACGGACATTGAAATGTGCAAGAAGCAGGTTTGGTTTGGTAGAGTCTGATAGGAAGTTAGGGTAATCCCATCATTTGATAATAAAGAATGTTTTAACAAATGATGTAGTCAGTACTCAAACAAACACTTGCACTACATTTATTGTGGTGGTTGGATGCTTAATTAATAGTGAATTCCCTTGAGACGTTGAACTTTGTGCATTTATTACAAAGACACTCAGCACAAGCCACTTGTCCAGTCTGATGACCCATGACAGTACAGTATTTTTCATTCCACCGCAGGACTAACAACTTGTTCAAAACCTACATGTTTTCTAGAGGCTATACTTCTGATGATACAATATCTGGCATTAGGTATAAGCATATTAATGAAAAAAAGTCTAACCTAAAAGTCATGCTTGATTTAATGTCTCCTATAGATTCAACTTTTGTGAAATAATTTTTTTCTTTTATTTTTTGTTTGTTAACTCTTGTTAACTCCCCCTGGATCATGTTCCAACAACTCTGATCTACTTCTGGTACAACTGGTAAGGAGCTCATATTTCTATCACATTAACCTTTTCCAATCCACCATTTTGTTCTCCTGCGTCTGCTCAACTGTGATCTAACCTTCTGACTAGAGTGGACACAATATCTCATCCTGCTTTTAATTCGTAAATTGGTGAAACGCTTCATGCGAAAATCTGTCTAACAGAAATGAGTACTATAAAAGGCCTAGCATTGTACTGAGCTTACCAGTATCTATACTGTGAATATTTGGTACTCAGTTTCCTGCACATAGGTTTCCATGATTCCCAATCTGACATTTTTAATGTACTGGTTAAAGCTCATTATTTTCAAATGAAAGCAAAACTAAACATCTAGTATTTGTTTTAGTATTCTCCCGGTTGAGATAGTGTGTCTGCTTTGCTATTTAAAGAATTCAAATATTCTTAAACCATTTTGACATTTCCTTTTTTTTTTTTTTTTTTTTTTAAATTGTTGACTCTGACCTATATATGTGCTTTATATATCATAGACGTGGGCACATAAATGTAGATCTTATTCAGACGTTGATACAAAAAATTGATGAGCATTCATTCTGTCACTATTATGCGTTTCACTTTATTTCCTATGTATTACATATTTGATATCTTGTATATCTACTGGAATAGTTTCTATATCTTGCTAGATCTAGTCTTACTACTTGCTAGAAGTCTGCACTCATGAATGTTTCTACTTGGTTTCATCTCTTAACAAACAGAATGTTCAGTTCATATTCAAGTCTCTTGTTTCTTTTGCTAGCACCTCTCAGGAGCTGTCAATATATTTTATCTTCCAACTCTATTTTTTTGCATCATTATAAATCCAAATATAAAAAAACACTTTATTTATTAACAAAACACTTCTGTGACACATCTTCAAGTGCTGTCACTCTAGTTCATTGTAATACTCTAGGCATGTATTCCAAACACAAGGGAGGCTACTACTTGTAATTACATTCATTTCCTTTGGTCAAATTGTAAAAGATTGCTACAATCTTTGGCTATACCAGGTTACTGGGGGTTCATATATATATATTTGCACAATTGTTGTGTGTACAGATAGAGGAACAATTTTTGTGTCGCCCTTTCTTGTCCTTTTCTAACCTTGTTCTAACTAAATCAAATCTAATCTTGTTTACATTTTTTTTGTTTTACAGTTGTTAATTTTTAATTTTTTTTTTTTTTTTGCTTTTTTAATTCCCATTGTTTTTTTTGCTTGTTTTTTTTTTTTTATATTATTATTTTATTTTCCTCTTTTATGTATATATATAAATATATATTCCAGATTGGTTTCTCTAAATTGTCATAAATATATAAAAACAAATAGATAAGCTGCTTAAGCTATAAATCTTTTTAAAAAATTATGCTCTTAGTAAAAAAAAAATCATTTTCAAAACCTTTGGTTTCAGGAAGAAAAGAAAAAAAGATCATTAAGAATCTACAAATATATAAATGTTGAGTTCTAGTTTAGTTGAGAACACAACAAAGACAAATAGGATAAACTCTTCAGTGGAACCCCACTCACAGACTTTAGCTTTTCTTGTTCATGTTAGTGGCCAGGTTTTTCTCCCTTAGGATGTCATAACACTCTTATTTAAAAGAAACATTTTTTAAAAGGCCTATTTGAAAGCAGAAAGTCTTAAATGTTTTCCAAGTGAGGGGATTCAGTGGCATCACAAATTACCCGTGGGCCCTGGTTAAAGAAGCTAAATGTATGATTGGGACCTATAACATCAATATGCATGTTTTAGGGTAAGTGACTACAAAGTCACAACATGTCGCAATGAGTCTCAAATGAGGCTGTGACATAACCAAATATAAATTGCTTCATCCTCTGTGTATCAGTACATTTAAAAAATGACATTCCAATATATGTACCACATGTGAGTGTCCTTACACTCAATTCAGTAACAACTTCTTACAGGTAATAGCGTCTTGTTACGTGAAACTTGTACACGTTTTTGAAAGTAAGAAATAACTATCCTTCAATGGCCTCTGAGTGTTTCTATTGGTCATGGGGCCATGGTTGTTACACAACTGATGTGATTGTTGAAACTAGCTTTGAGTAATTGAATGGGATAATCGGTCCGCGTCACATTAAACAAATACCTTGATTGAGAACTGCTATGTTCTTTCTTTCACTTCAGGAAATCTACTGGCTCTGTTGACAGGATGGAGAATGGGGGAGATTATTCAGACAAAGAGAGAGAACTCAAGCAGAAGGAAGCTGAGGTAAGCCTTGGTTCTAAGTTCCCTCCAGTTTAGTTTTACAAGGTGGCAGCTAGTGTTGAACATGTGTTGTAGTTACTTTCAGCTTTTTATTGACAATAATACTTTACCAGAATAAGTGGCCACCCTCGTTAACCCAAAGCCACAGAACCAGATGACCCTTACATCATCTGCCCTATAGACCACAAGGTCTGACAGGGGAACTTTTACACATACTATTATTTCGTTGGTTGAACCTTTTTTTTTTGTCGGAAACTCAACAAACACGACATACATTCATGTTGCCCTAGTTTTTTCTAGTTCGGGTAAAACATTTGTGTCTTTCTGTCTTCCAGTTGCGGAGGATGCAGGAGAGGCTTGCCCGCATGCAAGCTGAAATTGAGTCGAAGAAGCCTCAACATATTCAAAATGGAGATCTGAAGTCACAGGATCTCTAGCCTTGTTCACTGTTGGATAAATATATTTTTTATAGGTAAGTTTGTAATAATTTTTATTAATATCCAAGGATTCAACAATCCAAATTATAGACTTCTATTGACAGAAAGTAACATGTGACACTACTTCAAATTTCAATACCAGGAGACTACGAGTCAGTTGCTACCCCATTTCAAAGCCAGAAGACTTAATCAGCTGCTACCTTATGCTGTACTCTACAGAAACTTACTTTTTTCTTCCTCAAATAATAATCTGGTGAATTAAAAACATAACTTTAAAATGCTCAAAATCTCAAAACAATTAAAAAGATTAAAACAAAAAAAAAAAGTTCAAAATTTTAACAAAATTGTTTTGCATTTTAAAAAATTATCATAATTTGTTAAAATTATGTAGATGTTAGTATTAATGTTCAGCTGATCTAATTGTTTCTGTTTGTTAGATGATTGTTTGAACCTTCCGATGATTTTGTTTCGGCTTGTTCCTAAATTGTCATTACATTTTTTTTGTTTTTGTTTTAGATCAGTTCATCTCAAAGGGACGACAAAATCAGCATTTTTTTTAACGATAAATACTTGAACAGCTCAACTACACATCATCCTGACAGCTGTCACATGTCAGCAAGCATCTTCATTGAATTCCACAAATGAACAAACATCATCACAGCCATCAAGCCAAGACTCCACTCTTCACTGCATATTTGTATAAACCATTATGTTCATAGTTTATGTTGACTTAGCATACATTTTTGTTTGAACTTAAGGTATCAACATTTGAACTTTAAGTATCAACACTACAATTGGTTGCTGTTATCCAGTTTTAGGCTCAAATCTTTTGTAATGAAATTCATGGTAGCAAAAAAATTTTGACCAAAAGATGGTTCACTCTGACAATCCAAAACAAAAAGGAAATAACCTTCATAGCCAATGTCAAGTTTTGTGAATCTGTTCAGCTCAAGTTTTCATAACATCATGTACATATTGTCATCTTACAACATACTACATTGCAATGGTCCCCAACCTTAACGTCACCGACCCACACAATGCTATGTGACTCATGTGGGGTAGGTCTTGACTCTGAGGTTGGTAACTACTGCAGGAAGGCTCCTTTAGTATCAGTGCAATCTCTTCATCCTGCTTTATTTTGTTTCATGGGTACATTGGATTCACTCAAAATTTATCTTGGGATCAAGAATGAATTCACAATGACACTGTGTCCATTTCTATGTTCAAAGTAAATAAATCTAAATTGTTTGTTTTATCTGTATAATAAGTGTACAATAAATCAGTCCAGATCTAGTTTTTTTTTTTTTTTTTTTCTATCCTATGTATAAGTTTACAAAAAAAAATGAATCTAGATCTAGTGTTTTTTTCTCAGTTTGAGCACAATGTATTGCTATTCACAGCATGAACTTGTCAGTGTCAATATGTGATCATATTCCCCTGTTGTCTTCCAAGATAGACCAAGATACTAAGTTATCACATGATTACATAGGACCAAACATGATAATGTAGAGATATTTTTAGATTAGAAAAGGGGAAGTAACACACTCCTGTTGGTATGAGAGAAGCTCCAGTAACAATTCATCTCATTCTGATGTCTGATTTATTCTTACCAAGTTTATACACATTTTGTTGTCAATAATACAGACATAATTAAGTACATTTTGTGTCACTTTGTAAGAAATGAACATTATTGGTCTCCCCTGGTTCAGTCTTGACATGGCATCTACAAATGTCCAGAGTTAGACCAAGAGTTGATGAGCTGGCTGAGTGTGTGTGTGTAGTGAAGTTCAATATTTTGTTGATAATTCAAAGCTCTACATTGATAGCACTTTGAAATAGCAAAAAAAAATATTTTTTTTTTGGTTAAGACTTGATAATAATAATGTTTATTTTTGTAGAAGTTAATTTTTTTTTTTATTACATGCCAAGACTTGCTTTAGATTACTTACTTCATGAACTAACATACTGCCATAGAACTTTTGAGCCCGTTGTTTGGACTGTGTCCCCCTGAATGGTTTCATCCCTAACACTCTGTCTATGCTGAGATGTTCTGTTTGAAACTTGGTTTTTGTTTAGACACCTAGTCACTTGTCAGGGCTCCCAGTGAAGAGTGAAACTAACACATCACACTAAAACCATTTTCACCAGGCCAGTGTCAGGCATTATCAAACGTGTCTTACACTGACCATGCCTCAGTTAATCTTCTAAAGATTCTCTAAGAAATATTGTCTTAGACTTGATGTAGGATATTTTTTTTTTATTCAAAGTTTTGCACACTTCACTGATTTTTTTTTTTTTCTTTTTAATTTCTAAGTTTTTCATTCAAATAAAATTTCTTTAATGTTGTCAAATGTGTAGACCTAGACTGAGGTAAATTAGATTGAGAAGTAGGATCAAGTTTGATTTGAAGCTTATTTCAATAGTGCACAATCATTTTCAATTTTGGGGAGGGAAGGGGTTCATATAAAATTCTTATTGTGCGTTGAAGGTCTGCATCACTGCAAAAATGTAGAACTAAGTCTGTACAAGTGAGCAGTAGTGTCAATCAGTGCCAGATAGCACTTTGTCACACATGGCCATGTGGTCAATCAGTGCCAGATAGCACTGTGTCACACATGGCCCTGTGGTCAATCAGTGCCAGACAGCACTGTGTCACACATGGCCCCATGGTCTGGCGGCACTGACCTAGTACATATCATTATGGGAGTATTTGAATCCAGACTACAGCTGCAATGCTCTGTGAGCACTGAATCCCACACCTTGCTGCCAAAACATTTGATCTATCACTCAGATTGACTTTTTTTCCTTGCAACTTTTTCTGTGTCATTATTTTCAGTTGATGAAAATGTGTAAATAGATCAAATTTATTGTCCTCCATTTTTTTTCCCCCTACTTATTGTTTTGTATCATGTCTTTGTTTAGTTGACCTTGACCTAGATGTAGTTGACCTTATTTTTTTTTGGTCTTTTCTCATTTAAAAAAATATGTTTCTAACTTAAAGCTTTGCTTCAACATGATTTTGTGTGTATGTGTGTGTGTTTGTTTATTTTGTCACTTTGTTCAAGATAAAACTTGGATGGAAGTAAAGCGTTTCACTTACACATATATTTCAATCTAACAGACTTGAAGTTTTGAGTGTCAGTTGCACGATCAGTGGGTTTGGTCCCAGACCTTTGGTTATAGAAGGCCTGAACTCCGACCTGCAACGTCACAAACTGTGGGCAGTGGAGACCAATAGCCATGTTGTACAGACCTGTGACGTGGCAACGAGTTATTGGTCTAAACTGCCCACAGGTTGCGGCTTTACAGGTCAGTGTTCCGCCCTTCTTTGACAGTTGGTCTTGGTTTTAGACTAAGGAACAACTCAAAATTTTTCTTTTACATTGTTGTGTTCTCAATTGTTTACAGATCGAGTAGAAAAAAAAAAAAATTTAAAAATTCACACACCAAAAAAAAAGAAAGGTATGAAGAATTCATTGCTCTCGATTCATTTCATGATTCACTCTTCATCTGTCCAGATTACTTGAGCATAGACTTCCACTGTTATTATGTAGACATGTGTATAAATATACTATATTCAATGACATCTAAGAACTCTATGCTCTGTCTATATATATATATAAATAACAGGCTATAGTCAATGTACAACATATTGTGTTGTCTATATCCAACACATCTATATCTCCATCTGTTTTAACTCTGAAGTTTTTTTTTGTTAAGTGCCTAGTAAATTTTTGTACAAGATTTTATTTTACCTTCGTCTGTCTGTTTTGTTTTTTTTTTACTTTGATTTGTCATGAAACTGTGTTCAAATATTGTAGACCTTGTTTATTTTGTGTATCACATTTTCAAATGTAAGACTTAATAAATTAAAGAATTTCTGGACTTGATATTAACACACAAAACAAATATCAAAGGAAAAACAAGTTCTTGAACACTGTCTGAATGTCATCATGTTCTTAAGTTGATTTCTTGATCTTTGAAAAGCTACTGCTCACCATTTTGTCCATTGATTTTTTTTGTGTGTTTCTTTTAACATATACAAAAACAACAATGAATTTAAAGAATAAAAAAAATTGTTTGAAAATTTCATTCGTCTTTTATTTCTTTTTTTTTTTTTATCAACTTGAAGTAATCTTGTTCTTATTAACATCATGTCACATTTTGTACCTAACTGGCACCTAAAATAAGTGAATTTAAAGTCAAATATTCAAATTTTTTGAACATGGTACTGCCTTTTTTTTTTTTTAAACACTTTTTGTTCTGGTACCATTAAGAACCTTATTTCATCAAATTAGATCTATTTCTTTATGGCCTTAATATTTTATCAAGCAACATTTGTTCATGATTATCAAAACTCTAGGTGTAAAGACTGTAAAGAGCTTACAGCTGCAAAAAGCTGGCTAGATGAAGAAAATGGTAGAAATGGTGAGTTTAGAAGAAGGGGAGGTTATTAATATTGTAAATTATTAATTGTAACTCGGTATCACCACTTGACCTAATTTCACTGCATGCTTTGTATTTAGAGTACAAGATAACACATTTGTGTTATGACAAGACATTTGTATTATACGATCAAAGAAAACATTTCTTAGTTGGGAATAATGGTTACAGTAAATGTATCACAAACAATTGGAAAATGTCAGAGCAATCAAAAGAGCAACCTAAATAATTCTAGTACCAGTAACTCTTTAAAAAAAACTGATAATTCAAATTTAATTATATATTGTAGATCTTTGTTACAAAGTTAAATTTGTATCTGTTCTTTCAACAAAGAAAACTTAGCTCCTTCACGCCCAACACAATTTGACAACTCAATAAATTGCAGCTCCACCAATTCTTCCATCTAGTACTAGTTACTGCATCCTCGCTTGGTGCCCATCATAGCGGATTGGAGGGAAATGGTTGAGTCTGGTTGGCTCCTGGTAATTTGGTGGGTTGAACAATCCCCATTTCGGTGTGGGTATTTCTTGTGGGAAGGGTACAGCGTAGCTCCAGCTGCCTTGGAGCCCCTTGTTGTGTGGCATGGCCTTCTGTACCTCTTTCATCTTGACCTCATTGTTGAAGGGCACAAAATTGTCATGTTTGCGTGATGTTGGTTTCGATGGCTGCTCCCAGTGCCAGTTGACATTTTTGTAGTCGGCTGAAAAAAAGAAAATAGTTTCAAAACTAAAACTTGGGTTGACATAAAAGTCTAACGGTGAACAAAGTAAAAGAACTGTAAAATGGTGAACAAAGTAATAGAACTGTAAGCTGTAAAGACGACACAAGATACTGAAATTTTACAAAGAGAATAAGAGGAATCACAAAAAATATTATTATTGAAGCATGTTTTTCCATCAAGAAAAATTGCAGAAACAGGAAAAAAAAGTTTTAACAAAAAAAATAGTTACTCAAACTAAAAACTAAAAATATATAGGTTTGACTTGAGTGATACCATTTGTAAAATCACTAAACTTAGAGACACTTCAGGACAAAAGACTACAAATAATTCACTAAGCAATAAGCCCTAACAATAACAAAACCTAGTAAATAGTCTTAAAGATAATACACATTTCTTAATCTATTTTGCTAAGACAAGTTCATGTAAGTGCTTTTTTTTTTTTTTTTTTTCTAGCAAGGAAAACCAATGACTTAGTTGAGCATGAATATGTGTAGGAGACCACATGTGCATCCTTTTTAAGGAATGTCTATATTTTGCAATTTAAAAGGTAAGATGTAATTTTAAAAAGAGTTTTACCTCTTCGAATATAATTCACTTTTCTGTTGTACCAATCAGGATGACGTGAGGTTGATCTCCAAGCATGCCAATCTGGGTGTTCTGCACTCCATTTCCTCCAACCAGCCTAGAAATAATGAGTTGGCTTTTTATAATCAATTAGGCTTTATATAATGATTTTTTACCTTTATTATTAATTAGGCTTTGTATAATCAATTAGGCTTTATATAATGATTTTTTACCTTTATTATTAATTAGGCTTTGTATAATCAATTAGGCCTACAAATGTGAAAGAAATGTTATCTTATATTTGATATTCTAGATGATAGTTATATAATCAATTAGGCTTTAATCAATTATGTCTACATATGTGAAAGAAATGTTACCTTCTATATTCGATATTCTAGATGTTAAAGTTTTGATTGGATTTCATCTGCACTCTAGCTGCTATTATAAGAATCTTTAGTTTTGTGAGGAAAACATTTTTCCTCAACGATATGCTGTGAGCATTTTTATTTTATAAAATATAGAAGATACATCAAAAAGGAAGAAGACAAACTATGTATTTTAGGTCATGTACCTTATTTGTTAGTTCAACTTACTTTAGCAACATCAGGGTGACTGCAATGATATGGATTCCATTCATGTAGTTTAGGTTGCCTAAAATGTTAATATTACAAATGTAATACAAATAGTAATATTTTTATTTCTTTTAATTTGGGTGTGGGAAATGGGTACGTAGCCTACTTATGATGCTTAAGCTGATATAAGGCTATAATTATAACAATTTACATTGTTTGGTGTAAATTACATATAAAGAGATTTATATATATCTCGAAAGACACTGGAAGTGCCCAGATGAATCACTGGTTTTAGTATCATATATATTTTTCATATTTAAAATTTACTTTTAAAAAGGTCTACATAAATATAAAAGCTTCCCGAATGCAAAGAAGTCAATTAAGACACTTAACCAAAGTGTAATGAGACAAAGCAAAATAGGTCTAGAAGCTGATATAACAGAGCTGTCAGATGTTGGCAAAAGGAGGTAATCAACTATAACCAGTCCAAATGACAACTTTTGAAAGGATTTATGAAAAACACTTTTTTTTAATTAATTGACACTTTTAGTAGTTATATTATTAGGTTGGTAGTTAGGCCCGCCTAAGTGCCCTAAGTTAGGGACTTATGACAGTTAATGACGAACTAATTTGTGTAGTTCTATTTTAATATTGAATATAATTTTTATTTTAAAGGTTCCATTTCATTTATTTATATTATTATTATTAGTTAATATATCCAGAGAGTCACGGATTTAAATTTAAGGCCATTTATATAATAGTAATACAATACAGTAGGTAGGTGAGTCACCGTGTGTGAGTGTGTGTGGCTTACCATTCTTTCGGAAGCTTGGCTGGCGTAGAAAGAAATCCTATGGCAGCTGCATTTGTTGAAGACATAGATCTAGTTTATTATTAGGCGTAGAAGTCCTTTTGATGAACAAAATATTCAATGCCCTCACTAGTTTGGTCTTCTCTCCTATCTACCCTTTCTACGCTACTTAAGTTAGATATAGATCTACATCAAATTCTAAAACTAATGTCTTTAGTAGACTTTAAGTCACTTTAGTTGAAATTTATGAATGTACAAATCTGTAGTGACAACAATGTAAACTTCCGGTGTCTTATTGAATCACAGAAAGGAAAGAAAATTTAAATGCAGCTATTAAAGTAGAATCTAGATTTATCACTTAGTCATCAATACAAGAAAAATAAAATAAAAAAATATTTTAATATTGATCAGAGACTATTAGTTACAGTTAGGTAGTATAAAATAATAAATATATTCTAAAAGGTGTTACCATAGCAGCGCGTCTATGGTAACAATGCTTAGCAGTTTAAAAATAGGTGCCTAAATATTGTCAACATCTTTTGCCAGAGCAGATAAATAAGAAAAAAAAAAACACTAATTAATGATTTAATAATAACAATAAACAATCTATTACTATAACTTCAAAATATTAAACTTAAGAAAATTTATAATAATGTAGATCTAATGCAGAGCGAGCTACGTAAGTGTAAAAAACAGTTCTAATAGTATATCTTATCTTTTGTAATATGTGTAGACTAGTCGTATAGATCTAAAACTAAATGAAGATCATAGTTTAGTGGACTAAAAAAGTCACTTAGTCGTTGTTAATACACTCGCTATTACGTGGAGGCAGTAAATTATATAATAGATCTAGATCAATGTAGAGTAGAAGATTACATAATTTCTAAGCAAGTCCTAAGATTTATAATCTATGCGCTAGGAGTCATTGAACGATTTTATCGTAGCAGATTTTTCAAAACGGTGAAACCGTAGTTATTGACTGTTAAAATCATTAGCTGCTAAAGTAAACAATTGTGTATTTTTAAAGTTAAAGTAAGAAATGGCAGATACGCTATTTTTTAAAAGATCCCAAACAATGTACCCATATTGGGTCAATATGCCACCAACAGTCCCTCGTTATCCAGCTTCACAAGATATGTTCAGGTAATTCTATAGCCAATAGTGAGACTCATTGTAGTAATGGTTTAATCCTAATGTAACTGCTATGTATGTATAATAATAATTGTTTGTAATATCCATTAGGCAATTTGTCTTACAATTTGTGTGTTACGCTAAACAAAACATTATAACTATAGAAAACAAAATATACATTCACACCAGACTCACTCAAAAGTTACATGTGATATGTTCGTAGGACAGAATCATCTTTTTTGAGTGACATGTGTATTTCATAAGATAAGAAGATTATATCAGATAGTTGATTATGTTTAATGATTTGATTACTATGGTAACATAGGAGCTTTTTTTGTGTGTGTCTCTGTGTCTTTGTAATCAGTGTCTTGTATCTCCCCTGTTATGTTGAAATCACAAAAGCCTGACCCAGAGGGTGTTTTTTTTTTCTAAAATATTTTTAGCTTTCTTAGGAATTGTTGATATGGTGCGCAAGGGTGCACGCGTTCAATATAATAAAGTATCATTCTCCGCCATGACACTAAAGGTTGTGTGTTAACAGGAATATTTTTCTATTTATTTACTTTTTAATGAAAAACATTGAAATATTCTATGAATTTAGTAAGTGCCTAATTCAGCCAGGAAAACCAATGACTTAGCAGAGTTTAAGTCTCTAACTAACCTGCACAAACAAATTAACACATTAAGGACATAATTATCTTCTCTTTTGAATGTATAAGTTTGAAAAAAGATTTTTCTTTCCTAGTTTAATTTTATGACTTTTCCTCAGTCATAGTTTGATAAAAAAAAAAGAACATTTATGTAATAATTAAGTTCCATTTGAAAGTAGTGCATCTGATAGGTAACCAACATAATAATATGATATCACTACTATTGATTTCTAGTATAATTACTCTTTTTTTCCCTAGGTAAATTTTTAAAATACCAGTTCATAATGAGTTATGATACTAGATTCATGCCAGACTAATTTAAGATAATAATGTTTATTTTGACTGTTACTTTTTTAATTCATATCTATTAGCATTAGCACATTAAGTTATTAAAACACAATATAAAATTACTTCAACTGAATTTTGATAGCATCCTTATCACAGACTTTCCTGGCAGGATTGAAACTTCTGGTCTTTAAATTGATATTAAAACAATCAGACAGCTTGTTTCTTTCTTAACCCAATTCTCAGTCACACAGCAAGCAGGCCTCATTTCATTAGGTCATGTGACTGCTTCTTTCTTTATTTCAGAAAAATTTCAAGCAATATTTTCATCATCATAATTACCTTACACTTACTATTTATGTTTAATTTTTAATGTTGATCTATTTATCCTAAAAATTTTCATCTTATTTCAGACGTGAAGAACCAGATAAATACACTCAACGTAAAGGAAGAGATGGATACCAGGTAATCTATACACTTTGGTTCATTATAAAACATATACAAAATATTCACTAGATTGAAAAACATTAGAGTAAAAATGAAAGTGTCAGTGGTGGCTTTTAGATTCATTGACTGAAAATTTATAAGTGAGCTTCCTACTAACAATGGACTTTTTTCTTTCTTCGTTTCCTCCCTTAATTTGTCAGAAGAATCGTACACATTTAAAATTCCTTAATTATATCTTTGTCAACTAAGCACTAGCGATGGATACTTGTAGGACTTAACACATTTTCTCTGAAGAAACATCTATTTTATAAGATAGTGCTTAGCTTGCATGGCTTAGTCAATATTTTATGTCTAAAATATGTTGTGCCTTTATTTACTTCTTTGTATTAAGTTTTCAAATTCTGCATAGAATTGGACAGACAAGTGGTATGACTGGGGTCACCCAGTTAGGCGGCAAGAGGAACTACCACAAGTAGTAGACAGACAGGAGCCACTGTCTCGTCCTTGGCAATATGGCGTTCATATGGGAGTCGAAGGAGTGCCAAAGTGGACAAGGGAGGGAAAGGACTGGCCTGTAGATAACAAAAAATATCTCAAGTAATTTTTAAATTAACATAAACTTACTGTTTAGAACTTAACTTTAATCTAGTTTGGTTTGCCTTTTTTTTTAGTTCTTTTTGTCTGTTCTGTTCTCATAATGTCTTTAACCTTGTTAACAGTGCTGTACAAATTAAATTATCATCATTATGTAAGCAGTATCATTCTTATGTTATAAAAGGATACACAATTCTGATGCCACATAGATTTGGGCCATAGCTTACATTCGTTATCTAAAACCAAATATTCATAAATTGATTGACACTCAGCATCTGCCAACTTAATGTAATGTTGTATTTTTTTACATGACGCAGTGTCTGTGTCTCACTTTGAAAATGACTTAGACTTCAGTAAAAATCTTGCGGAAATTTCACTTTGCTTCCTACTTCCACTGAATCTACTTTCATTAAAACACACCTGCCTACGCCTGTTACTGGTCAACAAATAAAGTTATCTTAACTGCTTTTCTGTTGTCTTCCTATTCAGCCAGCACTATCTCTTGTCTATTGAATTTTTTGGTGTAGGACACTCCCCTCACTCTTGGATTCCTTCATCCATAATGCTCCTTCTTCCCTAGTGCTATTAGAGCATGGAATGGGTTGCCTGAGCCAGCCAGGAAAACCAGTGACTTGGTAGAATTTAAGTCATTGGTTAACATGCATGACTAAATGCATGACGCGTAGGACATAATCATCTTTTTTTTTGAAGTAACGTCTGTATTATATAAGATAAGATATAACAGGACAACTTAAGTATCAATGACCAAAGAGGCATTTGGAACAATGCCCAATGACTAGTCAAACGATGAATTGGGGTAAAGGAACAAAATATGGGTATAGTGGTGACCATTCTTTGGGAAGACATGCTTGCATGGGAGGGGAATGGGGACTATGTGGATGTCAAAAGAATTGGCGTCTGCTAACCTTACATTTCTATCCCCTGCCTCTCACAGTTGTGTCATTGGTTATCTTTTCACTTTACAATCTGCACAGCGTTCAAAGGGAAAAGACATTTCAGATCTTCAATCCCACTCAGAAGATTTGGCTTAGATCTGATAGAATATGGTATTAGTATTTTGATTAACTAGAGTTGTAGTTGCTGAGTATAAACACAATATGGTCTACTTTGCCATTCAACTGATTCCAGAGTTTATGTGTAAAAACTTTTGTTCATCATTTAATCAATTGTATTTTCTTCTTATCTAAACTTTTTTTTTTTACTCATTAACTCTTTCTCTCCGTAATTATTTACCACATTCTGGTGGAATCAACGCTGGTATCGTCAGTTAGGAGAGAAAGAGTTAAGTTTCCAGAACAAATATGCACACAAAAAAAATCTTTTTTGTAAAGTGTTTAGACTGAAAGTTAAACTTTGGAACTCGCCCCAGAATATTAAGTAAAGTATGTCAACTATTTAACGAATTATTAAATACGCATAGTTTGGTGTAAAAAAATTATATCTTTGGAGTTTACGCGCTGTCGTAAATCCTTTCAGCGCCTCCAATGTCTAATAGTAACATAATATTACATTCAGATAAAATTTGTGCCCCTTTTGTTTCCACAGGAACGGCGTGCCCAATACAGAGAACCACAGAGCAAGAGCTATTCGTGAGCTGAGCTTTAGGGACGATAAACTGTATCCGTTTTCAAACTTTATGACATCAACCTACCGCAGACCAGTGTATTCAGTTGCTGGCCCTATGCAGAAAGATCCAGTATTTGGTTTAACTAGACAGAGAAACAGGCACGGGTTTATGCCTTTTGAGGATTATTATTAATGGATGAACTAAGAGACATTTTTCTCTACCAGTCACACAGACTTAAGCTTCACTTTATTTTAGAAAAAGGATTTGTGTAAATACATTCTAAGGATTTAAAGTATAAAACTAAAACATTTTTTTTGTTAATGGCTTGCCAAAATAATTGTAACTATATACTTCTGTGATAATATATATTGTGCATATTTTCCATCTGTCAGAATTTATTATGTGATTTAACTTGAACTTTTTAAAAAATTCTTACTTTGGATGAGCAGGGCAGTGTTTGATTTATGTCAAACCTGAATAGATGCTATGATGAAATAAAAGGCATAGTGACCAATTTTATGGTTTATTTAGACAAAAACATTTAAAGACCATTTGATTAGGAATGTCTATTTTCTAAACTATGTTGAATCCATTCTGTGCAGTCTTTTAGAAACTATTTGAAAACAAATTTATTGTTCCTAATGATTATCAACCACTTGATCCTGAAATCAATTTAGCAGCATGTTTTTAGATACATATCAAGACTGAAATCAAATTAGGCAGCATGTTTTTAGAGAAATAGCTATGATAATATGAATAAAAAAGAGATTCACACATTTTGTTATTTATTTACTTCATTTATTGAGACTAGACAGTTCATTTTGCATGTGTCAGAGTGGGGGGTGTATGCAAAAGTGTTTTAAAAAGATCATATAATATGAACTAACATTAAGTCAACTCAAAAACATCCATGCAAAACAAGCATGCAATAGAAACACAGAGATAACATCAAAATAAAAACAAATCTATACAATACAATAGATGCTCATCAGAATCTGAATCAATAAAAAGTAATGGGGTGGTGGCTATCTTACACTAGAGCAGTCTTGGTCAAGAGAAGGCATTGGAGAGGAACAATGGAGTAGAGTTAGATGAGTTCAAAGAGTTGATGGGATTTACTCTACAAAGGGAGCAAACAGAAAGTCTCTCAACTAAGATATAAACTTCGCTTTTATTTGGGCTCTCATTGATGCTATTGGGGATACACTTTTTTTACTTTTATAATCTTGGTTCTGACCCCACAGCCCTGTGACAGATATCCTAGACTTAACAGCCAGAGGTAGAGATCTTAATGCACCACAGCTCTGAGGTGAAGGTCATAGACAAGACTTCACAACTCTGAGGTGGAGATCCTAGAAAAGATAGAATCCTTACATAAGACCAATTGTATCTAGAATCAAAACAGTAGCTCTGACATCATTAATACATTTAGAACCATGCTAGGCCATAGTTCATTTAACGAAATAAAATACAAACTTAAATACAAACTATATTGATCTTGATATTGATCTTGCTTTAGTTTTACTTCCACAACTAATAAGAAACATTATCCAGACCTGAATGTAGAAGTCTAGCCATTAAATCAAACCTAACATTACATCAAACCAAGATAAAAAGGGTTTCCCAAGTTTTATCCAGTAAGGTTACGGAATATATTACAAATTAATGAAATGATAGCCTCCCCTTAATTAGGTCCAACATCATTGTAAACAATAGGTAATAGCATATGACATTTCCATTATCATAAAAATAACAATAAAGATGATATAGATACATATATAGATGACACATTAATGAGGGTGCATGCAGTCATTCAAACATATCAACAAGTATAAAGACAGTCGTCCGTTGACATCTGACCTTTAACCCATTAGCTCCTTCTGCAGTTGGAAACGTTTTCCCGTTTTTGTCCTAAACCGTTGTAGAATGTTTCTGAAATCCCCTATTCAATATACTTTATTTAAACATTTTAAATAGAAGATTTCTTCTAGTCTCGTTGCAAGCGTGATTACAAATAATTTTGGAGATTACGGATTCTATTTTTAATAAAAATCGGGAAGGTTTTTATTTTTTAAATAATTTTTCAAACGAACAGGCCCATAGCCCCAGTGTATAAGCCCCCACGTGGGAAAATGAGTATTTTTGAAGTTTTTTATAATCTAGTGGTATTAAACGTATATATATTTTAAAACTAGACATATAGTTCTATTTTTTTAAGTTATCTGTTTGTTTATTTGTATTTGATCTTCAATTTGATTATTTTTTGCAAAATACATATTTTTTAGGATTTTTTAAATACGGAGTTATCCCTCCTTGCTTAGGACTTTGAAAGGGGTTTTTTGAACTGGAAATAGGAGCTATTGGGTTAAACAACAAAAAAATGATGTTCATAACATCTAAAGTCTAATTTTTTTGAAACAAAATCTACTGTGCCATAAAGTTTTCTGATACTCAGGAAGTTTAAGTTCAGATCTAAAGGGCTCTAATAATGATTACAAATATGACTCTCTTAAGTTTTGGTTACAGATTTGTTTAATCACTATCCAAGTACCGGTGTGTGACTCGAGATAACAATTTAGATTAGATTTTATCATGTTAACAAGAGACGACTGTAAAACAAAAATATTGGCTATTCATAAGTAAATGTACTCTAGTTGGGATACAAAGGGGAACAGCCAATCTGCAAAATATTTTCAAATTTCTTTAATCAACTTTTAAAGAGTTTCACAAATTTGTTTTTTCCCACTTCAGGATGTTCTTTAACTATGTTTACATTCATTGAAATAAAATTTAAAAAAAAATATAATGAACTTCTGCCCAGTAACAAATATTTGCACAAATTTAACACTTGCTATATTGGAATACAATGAAAACTACATGTAACTGAATGACTATTACATTAGATTACAAGAAATAAATAGCATAAATAATTAGAACAGGGGCCTATTTTTTTTTTTCCGCTTTCATATAGTTAAACAGAATGTTTCTAAAAATGGATATCCAAATTCTTGTACAAATTTACATTTGTCATACATATATTACAAAACAGAGAACCCATGGATACATTTTCTCCACTTGTCTTGATCCTTGTTGAGAGGCAACTGTCATTCAAAACTGAAGAGCAAGCAACTGCTTCAAGAACAACAGCAGAGGACCAAGAATGTGTGTGAACAAGTACAGATGGCTTTGAACATTGTGCTTTGGAGATGTTGTAAGGCATAGCCAGATTTTTACTCAATAAAAGGTCAAGAAGCCACAAAAAAAAAAAAAAGTGTACATTGTAATTTAAAAAAAGAAAGGAACCTGCAGAAGTGAACTGAACAAAGTTATATAGGTCAACAACTATGATTATTTACAAACATGCAATTATTCAGAACTTAAAATAGAATCAATATGTCAAACATTGATTGGCAGAGGATGTACATGTTTATTTTTGGGATCAACTTGCACTTTCAATAGGTTTCAGGTCAAGGACAATGTGACACATTACAACAGCCACAGTTCTTGTTTGCTTGCAGCAGCAACAAAAAAAAACAACAACCAAAGGTTTGAACTGTAGGGCCGTGGTTGCAGAGAGCTACTTTGAATGAGAGTGCGTTTTGAAAACACAATCTTGAGCGAGGCTCACCGCCAGGGGGGAGAAGGTGTACAAATAGGACTCTAGTAGTTCGGGGGCCCTTTTTTTATGCAACTTACATATGTATTAGCATTTGACATGTGGGGGGAAAAGGCAAAAAGGCCCACATGTACCCAGCAGTTTGGGGCCAAATATTTCTGGGAGAGGGCCCGCCTGTGTCACTATGTTCACTCTATAGCTCTGCTCTAAGATTGAAACCATCTAATGACAGAGCATAACAGAACTGATATGTTTTAGATGAACTAAGACCAGGAGAAAAAAATGTTGAAATCAATGTCTCAAAACTCCAAACCCTAAAACCCCACCCAAATAAATTACATTTGTAAATTCAGACAAGTTGATTAGCTACAAAGGTGGAAAAAAAAATTCTGATAAGTTTCCTGCGATTAATTCAACATCATTCTGAGGTTCTCAATGTAAACATAAGCTCTAGTGGTGCTTAGTATCATGACATGTTATGTTACTATCACTAGTGTCCACCAATGACCAACTGTACACTGCTTTGGTTTGCAAGACTGATACAACCCTGCCCTGAACAAAATATCATGTTTCCTACATTGAGTACAAGCGGCTGTAGAGTCAAACAAGGGATTCTTTCATTTTTTCATTATGAAACAAAACCTCCGCCATCGATATGGGAACCAACTCACCCCCTGCTATACATACACCAGGAATTGTGTTATCTTTTTTTTTTTTAAAGGCACAAATTGTTTTCCATAAAATTATTCAGGAAAAAAAAAAAAAGAAATCTAATATTTAAGTATTGCCAAATAAAATACAATAAAAACAGTACAAAACCCTAGTACTGAATGTAAAACACATACAAATGTAGTTTCTTGTTATAGCTTCTATCCCGTCCATACATGAACCCCCAGAGCAATAGCTAAGTAAGGAAAAAAAAATATTGAAACCTGAATCAAACACCAGGGTCTAAGAGTCTACTACTGGAAGAGGGTGACAAGTTTCTTGGCTGCCTTGGCGATGTCATATGCGTACTGTATCACTTGCTGAGTCTTGAGGCGGAAGTCTGGGTTGGGGTCCTGCTCAGGTGAAGGGGGCCATGATTTGCACTCGTCCCGTAGCCTCCTGGCACTCAGCACTAAAACTACTCTTGCGTCTTGTAATCTTTCGGAACCAATCTCCTGAAATAGAGTCCCAGTGGCAAAGATAATGTGGTTGTTTTTTTTTACATCATGTATAAGAACAATTTATTAGCTTAGTCCAGTGATTTCAAACTTTTTCCTTAACTGAACACTTCGCACATTCGGAGTATTTAGCTGAACACTTTGCTTATTTTTTTTTAGAGAAGTTAATTCACGTGGTGGCTTACTCATTAACCATTCCAGTAGTTTGTGAAACACTTATATCAGGCCTCACTGAACACTAGGGTTCCGCAGAACACTGTTTGGAAAACACTGGCTTAGTATGTAAGCCTCGTCTACTAAGTAAAAGGGTGGTGAATTAATTTATTTTTTGTTTGGAGGGGGGGGGGGTGTTAAAAGACACTCCAAAGCAGACCCAGATTTACTAGCCGATGACAAGCAGTGAAAAGATTATCAATTTTCTCTCCTTTCCTGCACAATGGAATTCTGGGTATCAACAGATTCGTCGACAATTAACTAGAACTTTCAAACACCCAAAAATTAAACTTCTGAATAAATAGAAATATTTCTGATCCCACATGCGCAGGAGAACACCTCTAAGAAAACGTACTTGGAATGGGCAGCATGAAGTGAAATACTCCATACGACTAAATAAATGTTAAAATTAGCACAGACAACAAAATGTCTGTAGGATTAAAAAAAAATTTTTTTTTGAAGGACTGTCCATGTGAGTTACATCCCCTGAATTAATCTCATGTCAACATTACAGCTACTTTTTGATAAGGAGGTAGGTAAATGCAATACTGAAGAGATACTCTGAACAAATTCCATTAGGAATCAATCCTACTTTAACAGCATATAAACTGTTTGCTGTTTGTACAAATGGCTATACTGGCTATAGCTGTAATAAATGAATATAGTCGAACAAGTCAGAATACTGTGTATAAAACATCAAAGTGACTCTAGTACATGTAGTAGTTCATGACTGTATTGTGTAGAGCAGCACAAGTCACAATACAAGTGACTACACCACCGATTACTGTATGATTGACTACACCACCGATTACTGTATGATTGACTACACCACCAATAACTGTATGATTGACTACACCACCAATTACTGTATGAGTTACCAATAGTTGTACAAATAACTATACTGCCAATATGATTGACTACACCACCAATAACTGTATGAGTTACCAATAGTTGTACAAATAACTATACTGCCAATAGTTGTACAAATAACTATACTGCCAATAGTTGTTTGAGTGACTATATTGCAAAGCATACAATGATACACACAGATACAGACCTGGGCACCTGTAATTTTAATTACAACTTGCAGACTACATATTTACTTTCCAAACCTAAATATTTACTGCTCTTAAATTAAAACCCCTGTGTCTAATTAATTAGTCACCTCTTTTTTATTTACTTGCTACAGTAAAAAAAAATAATATGAATATTCAAATACATCAAATTGTGGCCCCTATTTAATTCTGATGTAGATCCATCAATTTTGTTTTTTTTACAGGGGGAAGGGGGGAGAGAGAGAGAGGTCTCTAACTCTGAACAACAAGAATCACTCTTTTTGAAAGTGTCTCAAAACTTCGATATTTTTGTTTGTGGATAAGATTTAAACAGGCAGTTGTGGTTGTCACAAATAAATAATGGATTGCTGTTCACGTCTGCTAGTGGTATCCTGGCTGTTATAGCCCTTGTTCTTTTCAAAACGATGGGCTAATGAAATCAAAAGAGCAGACTAAATGAGACAACATTAACTGCTCAAATATTTGAAAACTGAGGAATATTTAAAGGAGGTAAAGAAAATTTCTTTATTTTTATCTTAGAGGAGTTATGATGATGACACGTGACAATAACGACGACAACGATGATCAAATGGAAAAAAAAAAGACTACAAATTCACTGAGGACCATGCTTACATCAGGAAAAAGAGAGGCCATCTCTGTGACAGCTGAGTATATCCGCTCCGAGCAGGACTCAAAACTGAAAAGAATGGGAAAATAAGCCACATAGAGGAAAACAAAATCTGTAAGCTTTACAACAGAATAGCAAAAGGCAGCACACACACACATACACACCAAAAGCAAACACATTAACACACAGACAAGAAGCTAATGTATTAACACACATACAAGAAGCTACCACAGTCATTCACAACAAGAACACCTACCTATATAACAATGCAGCACAACAGTGAAGAAGCTCTTGACAATATACAATCTCAAGCCATTGACATAATTATATATATAAATATATATATATATATTATCTTTATCTTTATGTTAGACGCTAACAGCTAAGATTTTTTTTTTGCGCAATTGATTAAAATGACAGCTGGCCTATATCATAAACTAAGATAACTTTTGCTTTTGCTAGAACTCTTAATAGTTAAATAAATATCAATGGCAATGACGTTAAAAAAAAAGTTTCAAAACTACGACAAACAATTCGTCAGTACCGAACTGTAGGCCCCGAGTGACAGATGAGTAACAGAACTCATGTCATAGGTCACTATTGGTGTAGTTTTAAAACTAAGTTCATAAAGTTATCATTTAAGTAGCTTCTTTGTTTTTGTTCATTATTTTTCAAAGAAAAATATATTAGGATTAGAAAGATACATAATAATTAATTAAAACCTAATTTTTATAATATATTTGTCATTAACAATTCTACAACAAGATTTAGACATACTTTAAAAGCACACATTAATTAAAACCCTTACATGTTGGAAAAATTAAATGGACCCCTTAATTATTTATCAGAACTCAACCTTATTATAGGGCGTGGTGGCTTAGTGGTTAAGCACCTGGCTCCCGAACCTGAGGTTATGGGTTCAAATCTAACTGAAAACTGGGATTTTGAATTTTCTTGATTTTTAGGGGGCCCCTGAGTCCAGCCAGCTCTAATGGGTACCTGACTTAAGTTGAGGAAAGTAAAGGCGGTTGGTTGGTTGGTGCTGGCCACAGGACACCCTGCATGTTAACCATTGGCCAAAGAAACAGATGACCTTAACATCATCTGCACTATAGATCGCAACCTTTTATGAAATCTAAATTATATAATTTTAAATACCATAAGTCACCAAAAATTCTAAATTATATAATTTTAAATACCATAGGTCACCAAAAAAAAAAAAATTTGTAATCAACTGAGCTACAAAGTTATTACATTTTCTTTTTCCTTCATGAAGACAGGCCTATTGTAAAGGTGATTACAGATTAAGAAAACTTCTCTTTTGTCTCAAATATGTTCAGAAACTGTCCCAAACATTGTTATCTGAGGCAAAAATAATAAAGTTGCCCATTTCGCAGATGAAGTTAATTTTCTGTGGACAATACATGACAGGGAATCCTATGGCCAGCACAATGGCTTAATAGCTTTATTTTCCCCAAAAGTTAGCTCTCAGCATATAAATTTAAATACAAAAAAAATACAACACTTGGATTCTTTGACATATCTAGTTTAGCTTGGCCACCTAACCCCTCTTATTTTCATATGTGTGATAGTAAATATGCTAGTTGTGTATATATTTCTCTATATAAAATATTAATTATATGGTCAATGTAACAAAGCCATGGGATATTTGTGACCTCTAAATGAATGATCGCTGATGACACTGGTGTGACAATCATGTTATGTTCAGGATGGCATTAGAGAAACTGCAGAAAATGCTGCTAGATATTTTCTTAAACAAAAACTTTAATATCTACTTTTAATGTGGCAATAATTGTTACAAATTTGCCAAATATTTTGCTTGTTGCTGTTATATGACATTTACTTATCATCTTATTAAGAACAATTGAGGAGGCGGACATTTATAGAATGCCAAAAAGGTTTCATGTTTAAAAAGTGTCAATAAAATATTTGCATACCCAGATCCCATTTAAAAATACTATTGTCTAGTCTATGGAGCTATATTTGAACATTCCTGCTACGCTACATATTGCTCTAAACTAAATGGAATTATTTACCCATTAAACAGCTGAAAACAAAAGACTATATCCCTATATGATAAAGTTAGCATTTCAAACATAGACCTGCCAACTAAAAACATGCAATAAAAAAAACAAAAAAACTGACTAAAAACAACAGCGAAACAAATACACATTTTTTAGCTAGGTTAGTGAAGACTGCAGGGCAGAGTCTATTATTTCCTGACAGAGCTCGCTTTTTTGAGGTCATGAAAAATTTTTTTAATGTTGCCGATAGTCTTATTTTTTTAAATTAAGTCATATTTATTTGTAACAATGACAAAAAAATGGCCAATGGTCAACTCAGACTGAGCCCTCTGTCCAATATTTGCACACAGAGTGATAGAAAGCGGAGACACTAACCTCCTGTGTTGACCTTCCTGGGCAGATTGTAACAGTTCTTGAATTTTTTTGGTTACTTTCTCTGTTTTCTTAACCACCTAGTGTTGGATCACAAACAAATTGTGGAGATTAAAATTAATAAATATAAGTTGTCTGGTTCAAGGACTTAACACTGTATTGAATGACGCTGTATATTAATTGAATGTAAATCCAACGCTACCTCTTGCTGTGTAGGCATGTTGGGATCTTCACCCACGGCTATCAAGGACGAGTTGGAACCTTGGCCTTCACTTTCTGATGATTCTCTGATGGAAGAAAGAACTTCCTGAACTTGAACGTCACTGGACAATAAAATGGTCAGTCAAATAAAAGTTTCCATTAATTCTAGAAATCTCACCAGATTAAAATCTATTGGTCACAACAACGGTGCTTCATTGGATACTAAGCTAGCAGCACTTTTGGTCACCTATAAATGAGAGTTTTGCAGTTATTCTTTTTATCTAACCCACCCCAAAAAAAAAAAAAAAAAAATTCAATGTCTACCATTCACTGTTTCTCCCAGCTGTATGGCTTGGGTGCTTTACAGTTAACACATTAAGCTATTAACTCTTTCTCTTCATAATTATTTACCACATTCTAGTGGAATCAACACTGGTATTGTCAGTTAGGAGAGAAAGAGTTAAAATTATTTGGATATAAACAGTTACAAAATGAGTATGTGATGTCATTCTTTTCTAGAAATTACATCCTTATTTTGTGACTACTCAGAAGAAATACATTAAATGTCATACTGTCATAATGTCATGAAATACATTTTAGTCCTATCCGCAGGGGTGCCACCCATGAGACCAAGTAAACCCTGAAACCCGAATTTCCAAATTTTACAAACCCTGGACTGGACTGGACTGCTTATACATAATTATAATTTATTTGTATAAATCTATTGACCAATCAATCTATTTTTTCTAGCCTCTAAGTCTTCAGGCGAACGCAAACTTACTAATTTAATTCTTCAATCATTGATTCTAGTTCTGATCTAAAAATGATGTAAATATCCTAAATCTAGATCCTACTTCTAGAATACTCTAGACCAATATAGCTCTAGACTAGTCTAGACATAGGCTAAGGCTCTATGTCTATATGGAACCTATACAAATATTAAAATATAAAACACGGAAAGAAAAAAAAAATTTCTCACTCGTGAATTTTTTTTTCTTTCTATTTCTAGATCTAGGACTAGCCGCTAGGTACGCAAGTAGATCTAGACTATATCTATACTAAATACAAGACTTTACAGTCTAGATCAGATCTAGATTGATCATAGAAATAGATCTGACTCCAAATCGAGCCGATTTGAGGCGCGTTCCGTAGATCTAAAAATTCTCTAAAGATCAAGAATGTTTACACTTTTTTGTCACTTAAAAAAAAAATACTGTACCGGTAAATAAAGCTTAGTGCGCATGCAAAGTGAAAGTCTCGCGAATCGCGAGATATGAGACTGGTAGATTTTGTTTAAAAATTAACGGGGGAAAATGACCAGAAATTTCGAAAAAATCTAAATCAACTAAAACCCTGGATTTTAACAAAATTGTAGAAGGCAAACCCGGAGGGAGGAAAATAGGACCCCTCTAAACCCGGATTTCCGGGTTATTCCGGAAAAGTGGCACCCCTGCCTATCCGTAATAGTTCACAGTGTACATTTATATGCCCACATGTCAAGTAAAGTTCCCCTTTCAGACCCTGTGATCTATAGGGTAGAATATGCAAAAAGCATCTATTTATTTGGCCCATGGTTAATGAGGGTGTCATGTGGATAGCACATTAACCAACTGCCTTTAATTTTCCCCAACTAGTGTCAGGTACCCATTAGAGCTGGGTGGACTCAGAGATGCCCTAAAGATCCGGAAAAATGAAAATCCCAGTCTTCACCAGGATTCGAACCCGGAACCCTAGGTTCAGAAGCCAAGCACTTTACCACTCAGCCACCACACCTCCCTGTAAGCACATGTAATAAAGGCAAATATTCAGACAATCTAATAGAGGCAATTCTTCTAAATTATAAAAGCAATCTTTTTTCAGCAAGCTTAAAGGAGTGGTCAAGCGTCCAAGAAAAAAAGATACTTTAAGAAGAAAGAAACAAAAACTTGTCTTTCTGAAGTACTGTTGACCCTTGATAGTCCAACAGCTATGAGACCGGGAGGTGTCGAATTATTGATATTATCAAAAATGTCAGATTACCAAAGGTTAGCGGTACTTCAAAGAATTGAGCTATGGTCGCACCTCTTAATAATTTCCTGTTTTTCAAGAAGAGGTCATGTGTTATGCTTGCCAACCTTGTTCACCATCATTAAAGAGGGAACAAAAAAGTCAACGCTGTACAGGAGGTAAACTGTCTAGTAGTAATCACAGAAAGATAATCAAGAACATATCACCATTTGAGACATGAAGCACATGAGAAGAGGTGAAACTTGCATGTCAAAGCATGCGTGTGCAGCTGAAGCATACACTGTCACCAAGTCGGCGCCATGTCAGATTACTGAGTGTGTTGAATTAAAAAGTGTCGGACTATCAAGGGTCAACTGTATTACTTTACAATTAAGCGGACCAATCTGTTCGGACTATCAAGGGTCAACTGTGCTACTTTATACTGAAACCAACCTATCAGTTGAGTAATGAGATTTAGGTGGCACATCATAATGTCCTTCACCCCCAGGCTGACTAACTGGGTCATCCACTGAGAAACTGCCAGCCACAGAGAGACCTTTACTCTTGCCCTAAAACAAACAATAGATTCATTCACAATTTTATTTTAATTACAAAGTTAAATTTAGAATATGAACAATCATCATAATGACACTAAGAGTTGGAAAGATCTTCTCAAAGCTTTGATCATTATTGTATAATCAAAGGGAAGGGGAGACTAGAGATGTACAAAATAAATCAAATTTTTGAAAACAAAATGGCAAAAGAAAAAAATTAGTAATCTTGTATTGTTCTAGTTTTTTTAAACATCCTGTACAAGACATTTACTTTGTAGCTACTGACTTGTACTTCTTGCTACATTTTATTGGATAAATGTTGATATTCCGTATATAAATGAATCAACAACTAAAAAAAAAGCAAGAACTTTTGACCCAATTATTTTACTGTGAGTCAGATATCAGCAAATCCTGTTATTTGTTGTCAAAAACATTTGGTCAACAATTGATATAATAAAAATACACCTGAAATTAAAATGCTATGATTTATTGAAACAACTGAACTGTCCATATTGAGTTGTGTTGTAAAGTATAATTAGCTATTCTAGCAGAGATTGGCTTCACAACCAGGTCCACAGGAATGAGATTGCTTATTTTCGACCACGAAAATATGGTCCTTTTTTATAAGATGTTGATCTTATGGGCTGATGTTAATTTATTGGGTCATTTCAGGTTTGAGAAATGGAACATAACTTCTAGGTGTGATGAATCAAAAATCTATTTAATTTTTGTTATTTTCTTGCCAACTTCAGGCCATGGAGGCAGGTGTAAAGTAAACCCTATGACTCAATGATGTTTCTTCTTTGATCCTATTTAATTAAAACGAGTTCAAAAAAAGAAATACTTACAGCGGCAGAGCCACTCATGGCAATGTTAGTGACAGAAGTGGACGACATGATAGGAGTTGTTGTGCCAGAGTTCTGGGGAGGTGAAGAAGTTACTCAACAATGTCAATCAAGATAAAAACTATTCTAAAACTGTCAATCAAGATAAACACTATTCTAAAACTGTCAATCAAGATAAACACTATTCTAAAACTGTCAATCAAGATAAACACTATTCTAAAACTGTCAATCAAGATAAACACTATTCTAAAACTGTCAATCAAGATAAACACTATTCTAAAACTGTCAATCAAGATAAACACTATTCTAAAACTGTCAATCAAGATAAACACTATTCTAAAACTGTCAATCAAGATAAACACTATTCTAAAACTGTCAATCAAGATAAACACTGTTCTAAAACTGTCAATCAAGATAAACACTGTTCTAAAACTGTCAATCAAGATAAACACTATTCTAAAACTGTCAATCAAGATAAACACTATTCTAAAACTGTCAATCAAGATAAACACTATTCTAAAACTCTAACACAAGACTGAAGCTGAAGAGAACAACAGAATAAACTACAGAGTAAATCAATCAGTAGAATAAGCTGAATAACAATTATTGAAGGCTTTCATCGTAACACAAAGCATCAGACAACCGTGTCAAAACAAAACAATCCCACAAGTCCGAGAAACAAAAATGGAGGATCCTCCCCTAAAATTTTCTCTTACCACATGTCTGCTCATTTCAATCATGGATGTAGGTCGAGGACCACTTGACCTCACCGAAGGGAGTTCATAGTCGAAGGCATCGCCATTGTTGTTGTTTCGATGATTGCTGTCCAACTGATCATCCAGCCCGTTGACAACCACATTAGAAAAATCATGACTGAGACGTAGATTGGCATTTTCTCTTAACAATGTGTCCACCTAGAAACAAAGGAGAAATAGGAACAAATCCTTTTAGCATGAATCAAAGAACAAACAAAAAAAAAAGAGAAATTCAGAAAAAATAAAATAAAGTTGACATTGCAACATACTTGGTCTAAACAAGAGAAGACGTCTTTCTATTACCATAACATTGGAACTAGGATTACATCTAGTTCTAGTAAAATTGGTATAACAAGAAATGCCATTTAACTTTAACAAAACACAATATACTGGCGTATTGAAAACACAAACCCACAAAAAGGTCTACAAGAAATACTATGAATATTTATGACTAACTAACATTTATAAAGTCATTAAATATCATAATTAAAAAAAACAAAAAACATTAATCATATAATCACAAAAAAAATAAATATAAAAACCAACATTACAAGAACTATTTTAAACTAGAATTTTACAGACTTAAAAACATCAGAACAATTATATCAGATTATTTCTTTTTTTCTTTTAATTTACAAATTCATTTAAATAAATAACATCTTGAGAAATAAAAAGTACATGTTTTCTCTTTAATCCTCTATTTAGCATTCATTGACAATTATAAAAGTTTTCTCCTTGTGACCTAGATGCATACATAACCTACAAACTACCAATAAAAAAAAAACAACAACAGCTATAACAAACAATCAATTGTTGATATCAGTGTAAGCCCTTAAAACTATATTAATTTCACATCACTAGCCTGACGGAGCATATGAATCAACCAAGCATTTTTTTCACGAAGTCCATTAAGGTCCTACAATAGTTGTGGAGAGGAATATTTTAACTCTTTCTCTCCGTAATTATTTTTCCACGTTTCAAAGGAATTATTAATTTTGCTCATTACTATTTGACACCCTTGTTATGATTAAGCTTCAGTAACTTTTTCATTTGTTATCAGAAAATGTTTTATTTAGTAAAGAATTAAAGGGAATGCATGCTCTTTTGATATAACACAAAGTCAAGTTTATAAAATCAAACATTAATTTAATTTAAGGAGGCCATATCAACGATGGTATCGCCAATTAGGAGAGAAAGAGTTAAAAATGTAACAAAAAAGAAACATAGCATATTATTATTATTATAATGATTATAAGACAATTTTCCTTTTTTTCCTTTGCATATTTATTTACAATATATCTTGAATCCAAATTCATGTAATAAATGCTCAGTAAAGCTAGTGCAATTAGTAGTGTCTTGTAAATATTACACCTTACCTACACTAGAAAATGCTTTTTCTGAAGTTAATATATGAATATAATAGCTTACCCAATAGTGTAAAAGATATGGTTGATTCAAAATAATTGATGCCAATTTCACTCAACATGAGCAAGATTTAAAAAAAAAAATATTTTATATATTTAACTTTTGTTACAAAAACTATTTTATATTTTTAACTTGTTCTCTTTTTTGTTACTCCAAGAATATTATAAGTACAGGCATTTCATTGTTAGTATTGTTCATGAGACACCAAATCTGCAAGAGAAGGTGCCAGTTAAAACAGGTTTGAAGGTAGAATGGGACTCACCTTTCTTTCCAGATCTTTCTTGGCTTGCTCCAGTTGTTTGATAGTTAATGCAGAAGCAGCCAGCTGCTTGCGCACTTCATAGAGCTCCTCTGATGACACTGGAGCATCCGTTTGCTGCTCAGACATACTCTGGAGGAAATAAAAATATTTTCCATATTAAATTTTGCTACTTAACGAAACAATAAACACAAAGGCTTACTTTTTCTGTCTTTTATATTTTGTCACACTTTTCCTAATGCATATTTATATTTATTAATTTTAATTTTAAAATATTTCTTTTTTTTATCTAAACATTGTTAACAAATTGATATCTTTTTTTTTTTAATTTTTGTATTGTATTCAACACAGATTTGACATACAGAATAAAATCTTAAAATTAAGTTAAGAAAGGGGAAAAAAATGTGAATAAGTTTGTGTGTGTAAGTGTCAAACCAAGAAAGTGCAGACTGTGCTTATTTCAATCCAATATCTACACAAGCTTAAGATATCAAGAGCAAGCAACAAATGAATTTACAAAATTTAATACACTCAAACAAGAAGTAGATAATTGATGAATATTGATGAAATATTTGATTGATTTATAGATTTATTACATAGTCTGAGTTTAAACTTATACATATTAGAGATGCATTGAAAGCTGCTACAAAAAATGTGGTCATGGATAATTTATATTAATAATAATGAGTTCAAGTTTATTTAATTGATTGTGTGTCCTTAAAGTTGCTGTAGCTGATTTCATTTAATGTTTAATTTTCTTAGATTTAGCATTAGATTAGGTATTGAAGTCTTGACAATGTTAGGAAAAAAAAATGAGAATAGATGGAATTGATGTCACAATGATTGCAAAACCACTTCTAGATGTCAAGTTGTTACGTTCCTTTCTAGAATAAGACTCTTTAAACAGTACATTAACACTAAAACAACAACGTCATCGCTTAGAACTCATTTTAATTCTCATGAACACTAGAACACTATTTCGTTTCTATTTTCTCCATTTTCTTTTCTCCTCCCCGTTCAACACGCATTCGCACCATTTCACATTTACATTAACATGCGCACGTAACACCCCCCCTGTTTAACAAGTTCGATGTACATCGAACGTCCCAAATATAAATTGTCACATATCTTATCAGCCTATTCCAAGTTAAAACTACTTTAAATTCTCTGTAACATAGAGAACCATAATGTACTACAAAACAAAATCATACACAATGACATATTAATACCAATACAATTCTAACATTAGATTTAACATATAGCATTTATATTCACCCATTGTGACAGTAACAATCACAATACTAATTGTTATTATGAACAATTGACACATATATATATCTATGCATATCTCTATGTAATCATGCAGATTTCGTTAATACCACTTCCCGCCTATAATTCAATTTAAATCTATATCTGTTCACTAATCATTGTTGTGTATACTCCCAATTGGACAATCCTCTGTGGAATATCTACTACACTCCGTGCCAGAATTTACACTTGTAAACAATAAAATAGATTAATTCTTAACAGCATGTAAGTAATCATTATATACCCTACACAATCTCACCAACCTAAGTACATCGTGATAATGTATCTGCCACAACATTTTCTTTCCCTGGTATTGTCTTGATCTCAAATTTATAGTCCATCAGTTGTAATGCCCACCTAGCAATTCTATTATTACCACATTTATTTAAATTAATAAATGCCAACGGAGCATGATCAGTCCATAATTGGAATTTAGCCCCCATCAGATAAAAACTTAGCTTTGTTATGCACCACACAATTGCCAGCCCCTCTTTTTCAATAGTTGCATAGTTTAACTCTGCAAGGGTTAGTTTCCTGCTTACATAAAAAACAGGGTGTGCAATTCCACTATACTCTTGCATCAAACAGCCCCCTATAGCTATGGATGAAGCATCCGTTGCCAAAATAAATTCTCTAGTACTATCGGGCAATTTTAATATTGGGTTTTCAGAAAACACCCTCTTAATCTTGTCTAGCGATCTTTGACATTGTTCAGACCAAACTATAATGTTAGATTTCCCTTTCTTGGTAAGATTTGTAAGAGGTTCAATCATTTCTGCAAATTTTGGAACAAATTTTCTATAAAAATTGCATAGACCTAAAAGGCTTCTAATTTGTTTTTTTGTTTTTGGTACACTAATATCCATTATTTTTGCAACTGTTTCTTCCAGTGGTGTAATTGATTCATTTTTTATCTTGTATCCCAAAAAAGGAATTTCACTAAGTCCAATTTTTATTTTTGTTGGTTTCAATGTCAAATTGTTTCCCTTGATAATAGCAAATATCTCTCTTAGACTCTGTAAGTGTTCGTTCCAGTCCTCACTGAAGATGCAGATATCATCTAAATAGCAAATAGTGTCTCTTCTGTGGCCCAGTATCTTTGCCATCATCCTGTTAAAAGTGGCTGGGGCATTTACTAAGCCAAAACTCATCACATTCCACTGATAGACTCCGAATGGTGTCTTTGCGGATAGTGGTTTAGCTTCTTCCTTTAGAGGTACTTGCCATTATCCTCTAGAAAGGTCCAACGTGGTGAAAATTTTCGCTTTTTTCAATTTAGTAAACTTTTCCTCTGCCTGTGGCATTGGGAATGGGTCAAATTCTGTAACTTTATTTAGTTGGCGGTAATCTACACACAGTCTAATGTTACCACATTTTTTTTTAACCAGTACAACTGGTGCAGCACATGACGAATTAGATGGTTCTATCACTCCCAATTGAAGTAATTCATCTATTTCTTTCTGTAATGCTTCTCTGTGATGCAATGGTACAGCATATTGAGGTAGTTTATTTGGAACTCTGCCTGTTAATTTGATATCATGTTCTATGATATTCGTTTTTCCTGGTAAATCTGTAAAAATATTCTTAAAATCTTCTAATAATGTTGTTACTTCCTTAACTCTGTCTGACGAAATTCCCTTCACTTCCACATCTTTCCATGTTTGACTGGCATCGGTTGAAATTGTTTCTATGTGTCCCAATCTTTCTTCTGTCTCAATGTCTACACTCACGGATGTACCCATGACCAATGGGTCTTCTTTACTGCTTTTTTCACTTTTTTGTTTCGACCTAAATTCTTTTAGCATATCCACATGGAATATTTTCAGCCTTGAATCAATATTAATTTCATAATCCACATCACTAATTTTCCTTGTTACCTTATAAGGACCCAACCATTTCGTGAATAGTACATTCTCCTTATCCTTTAGTAATACCAAAACATCTTGACCTACTTCTAGTTTGGTCAATTTCCTGTGTTCATTCACCCTAGACTGTGTTAGTTCATTTTTATCAAGCACATGTTTGCTCGCTTCCTCACAAGCCTTTATTACTTTATTTCTAGTTTCTGTCACTATATCGTAACTTTCTTTATTTCCAACATGTTCTTGTGGGAGTATTAGTTCTTTTAGGATTGCCATTGGGCCTCTTGGATTTCCTCCATAAATCATCTGAAATGGCGAATACCCCGTGGTTTCGTTACGGCTCTCTCTGTATGCGAAAAGGATTGAGGGTAATGCCACATCCCATTCTTTGGGATTGTCATCTGCTACTTTCGACAACGCTTTCTTTAACGTACAGTTAAAACGTTCACAAATACCGTTGCTCTGCGGGTGGTACGGGGCTGTAAACCGTTGCCGAATTCCAAACATTTTCAAAAATGTTGTCGTTAGTTGGCAGTGGAACTGTGTGCCCCTATCTGACAGTACCTCTTCAGGAAATCCAAACCGTGTAAATAATGTATATAACGCTTGAACTATATCACTGGCTTCAATTCTTTTTAGTGGGATCGCTTCTGGCCATCTTGAGCAAACGTCTATTACAGTTAGAATATATCGATGACCCCTATTTGATATCACCGGCATGGGTCCAATCAAATCAATCGCAATCTTCCTAAATGGCCTTTCTGGTATATCTACCTTTTGTAATGGAGCTCTGATTTTTTTAGTGCCTTTCATTTGACAAACTTTGCACGACAACACATAATTTTTGATGTCTTTGCTAATAGATGGCCAATAAAAGTCCCCAAATATTCTTTGTTTTGTTTTGTGAATTCCCATGTGGCCTGCATATGCTTCATCATGCCCATTCTTCAATATAACATTTCTAAATTCAGCTGGTACAACAACCTGTATAATTTTTCTTCCTTGTGACTCAATTTCTCTTACCAAAATTCCTCTTTCTATATAAAATCTTCCTCCTCTACCTCCTTTCTGGGCCAACTGACGCATCTCTGGGTCATTTTTTTGTTCTGTAATAAACCTTTCCTTGTTGAATACTACATCATTAAGTTCTAATGTTTCTGAGTTTCCTATTAATACTTCTTTTTTTTTTTTCTTATCTGGTAACTGAAATAATTTTTCCAGATCTCCTGCATCCAGGTCCTTACATTTGGATCGAGTAATACTCATTCCGAAACACTTCTTCCAATTTCCCATATCCTTTTCATTGCAATTCTTTATACCTGGAATATTTCCAATAATCAAATCAATATGAGTATGGTCTATTACACATGCATCCACAATTCCAGTAAAATATGGTGTATCAATTTTAATTCTAGCAACTGGTAATTGTACAGTCTTCCCATCAAACATCACACAATTCCTGGTTTTGCCGGTATATTCTTGTTCTTCTACTAATTTCTTATTAACACCCACAATTGTACTGCCTGAATCTCGTATCGTCCTTGCTATTTTGTTTCCCACGAAAGTCTCAAAATACTCTAGGCTTCCTGCACATGTTAACATTGAAAGGCTTTGATCTCTTCTATCTCTCACTCCGCCGTATCTTCCCTGTACATTTCTTTGGTATCGCCCTCGGTTACTATAAAAATGTCCTTGTCTACTACCCATTTGGTTCCTTCCTTGTCCTCTAAACCTATTTTGTTCATCATATCTAAATCGTCTTCCATTGTTGATGTAGTTGTCTCGTGTATCTCTTGTTCTGTTAAATGCAACTATTTCTTCTATGTCACTGCCTCTGGATAGTTTCTTATCGGGATGTGCCACTTTATAAGCCCTTATCAGTCTCACTATGTCTTCTATGGCTTTTGGTTTCCTCTCCAACAAAAATATTTTTAATTCCTCCTGACACTCATAAATTGCTTTGTCTATCATTAGAAATGTCTTTAAACCGTCAAAGGTCTTTTCTATTTTAGCGGTTTCAGTCCAATTTTCAAAACTACTGGTCATTCTGTCCAGGAATGTCTGTGGGTCATCATTTGTTTCTATCGCACAGTTAACAAATTGTTCACGGTAGTACGCCTCTGTTTTTCCGTACGTTCGTAGTAATTGTTCTTTCACCACGCTATAGCTGCTCTGGTTCATGCATATCTTCGATGGAACCTCTGCTACGAATGACTTCGATAATAAGAATGACCATTTGTCTTCGGGGTATTCCAGTTCCCTCATTTCAATTTCAAATTTCTTCAAAAAAATGTCTATGTCCATTTTAGCTTCTTCGAATATTGCACCTTTATACTTTGCTAGTTTGTTCCCTGTAGTTTCCCCTTTTCTTCTATCACTCTCTTTTTCTTGGGTTGTTTTTAACTTTTTCTCGGCCGTCTCTTTTTCGAACGCCAATCTCTCTCTTTCAATGGCAACTAATTCGTTTTTCTTTTCCCTTTCAATGGCTATCTTTTCTCTTTCTCTTTTGTCCTCCTTGTCTAATCTTTCCTTTTCTTTTTCTCTTTCTCTTTTGTCCTCCCTGTCTAATCTCTCCTTTTCTTTTTCTCTTTCCATTGCTAATCTCTCCTTTTCTTTTTCTCTTTCCATTGCTAATCTCTCCCTCTCCATCAACCTTTCTTGTACGTATTTTCTTAGTTCTGCCCCTTCAAGCTCTAACAACCTTCCCTCTTCTTTCAACGCTGCTACCTCAGCCTTGTCCGCCATTTTCTATTACTATTAATCAAATTGAATAGTATCCTATCACTAGATCTAGAATATATAATATGATATCTCTACTATCTGTTGACAGGAGATCAACTGTGTATAAAGGACTACGTAGGTTTTACCTTTACGTTGGGCGCCACTTGTTACGTTCCTTTCTAGAATAAGACTCTTTAAACAGTACATTAACACTAAAACAACAACGTCATCGCTTAGAACTCATTTTAATTCTCATGAACACTAGAACACTATTTCGTTTCTATTTTCTCCATTTTCTTTTCTCCTCCCCGTTCAACACGCATTCGCACCATTTCACATTTACATTAACATGCGCACGTAACACAAGTTTTGTAGTATTTCACACAGTCTACTCAAAATATCACAAAGAGTTAAAATTTAAACACATCATCTAGATCAGTGTTTCTCAACCTTTTGAGACCGTAGGATCAGAGATAAATTATTGGGTCCTAGTTAAGGACCATGTATGATAGTTTAGCAACCCCTGATCTAGACCACAAAGATAATTGATGTCCCTGGTCAACAGATCATAGTTTGAGAAACCCTGATCTAGACCACAAAAATAATTGATATCTCTGATCTAGAGACCATAGTTTTAGAAAACATGATCTAAGACTACAAATATGATTGATGTCCCTGGTCTACAGACCATAGGTTGAGACACCCTGATCTGGACAGACAAAATGTAATAACTCTGTGTCCAGTCAATCTGAAACAAACAAGTTAGTCACAAAAAAAACAACACAGGTAAACAGCGGAGGTAGGTAGATTATTAAAGGGAGAGAAGAGCAATAGACTCAAAACACTTTTCCCATGATGCACTGTGCAATGGACACCCTCACCTCAGTGAATGAAATCATAGAAGACGGTGAGTTGGTACGGTTTCCTTTGAGGAGCCCCTGACAAGGGAGAGAAATAGGCTTTAAAGGGGTGAGAACGGCGGTGGCCTACATACATATGGTGTGTGCGTCCTTGCAAGCATGTGTGTGTGTGAATATATTTGGGAGTGCATTACAAAGCTGTAAGAGGAAATGTTTATAAAAAAAAAATAATTTTAAAATCCTCTGGCATCTCACTTTTCTTCGGAGGTACGACGAGTGCAATTTGGACGTCTTGAGACATGGTAAAGAGTGTTTTTTTGAATGTCTCTTTGAATGAAATGTTTAAAGTTGAAAAAAAACAACAACATAAAAACAAAAACAGACAAAATGTAAAAGATTTAAAAAATTATCAAATGAATTTATATGTTTTCTTGACTTGTTACTACTTGGCTTCCCAAATTTTAAACTAGTAATAATCATCAAATGCTATTTAACTATTTATATAATCAACAAAAGATTACAATTAAAACTTTAATAAAATTCACTGTAACTTTATCTGCAAACAAATATTTTGAAACTGAAATGAATATCTTATACTTGTACAACCCAATCATTCTACCAAATAAACTGGTTTACCACAAAAGCTTTTGAATTACATCATTTCATTATTATAGTCAGTATATTTAGTATTATTGTTTTTTTTTTAAATGTATTACATTAAAAGTTGATTAACTATTACTATGACTTACATAGACGGCTATATAGACAACATACAAATAAGAAATGTTTGCAAATATATTTTAAAAAATGAGCAAAGATCAAAGAATAGAAAGTCATTGACATACTTCTGCAGTAATATCAGGTCTCATCTCCTGACGAACACTCTTAATACTTTGGGTGTCGATGCTGCTGTAATCTTCATCTGACGCCACACTGTCGTATAGAGGCTCGTCATCACTAATAGCACTGATTCTCTGGGAATTCAAACCCATCTTGTCTGAAAGAAGTATTAAGTTCATTTTGAAAAATCTCTGAACAATTTTTAGCTTTTCTACTACTGTGTTTTTCTTGGAGATCTAAACATACATTCCTGTGGCAGCGTAAAGAAAAGATCATTTTATGCTAGCAAAATGACTTAATTTTCCAGAGAAGGGCAGAAGGTGAACATATGATCTTCCTAATAAGCAGCCAAGAACTCCAACTACTCAGTCGCCTGTTTCCCCTGTAACATAGAGGGAGATATTGTTTTCAACAGTTAAATTCTTTACCTGGGTCTTTCAGTGCACTTGATGGGGCAGTTATTCCCGTCTGTCTCCGCCTTGCATCATGCAAGATATCCACAACCAAGGTAGTGAACTCTCTACAATTAAATCTTGCCAGTTTCTGGCGACCCTATGAAAGCACAAAGGAAAGAGAGTTGATTTTAGAACAGAGCCGAAAGTGCATTTACACAAAGGAAAGAGTTGATTTTAGAACAGAGCAGAAAGTGCATTTACACAAAGGAAAGAGAGTTGATTTTAGAACAGAGTCGAAAGTGCATTTAATTTAAAAGGGCATAAAAGGTAACAAGGATGGCTGCCTGGTTGTGCGGTTTGCGCGCTGGACTGTCGTTTGGATTTATCGATGGTCGAGGGTTCAAATCCTTGCTCGCTCCCATCCCCCGTCGTCCTGCGGGAGGTTTGGACTAAGACGTAAACTATCTTCAACTCTGAAGGAACATCCGAAACATGTAAAACATTTTACAAACTAACATTTTACAATAATTAAACCCCATAGTTTGTTGTTTGTTTTTTTTATCTATCTTCAGTAATCATTTTAGCTTTGTTTACAATGGAAATAGTTCTCACAAAACCTCCATAAACACTTTAGTGTTTCACAATCATCTGATAAATGGGAAACATGATAATTATGAACAAAACTGACAGCACTAGTCCTTAACCATTGCCCACTGGCAACACTACTTTTGAAAAAATGAATTCTAGACACTTTCTAGGCTATTATTTTAGTCGCAAACCTTGCAATGACAACAGATATTTGTATTGAAGAAATCAATCAATTATGTGATGGGCATACATTTAGCTACATAAATTCATCTAATAGCAATGTCTTTGATTTTGAAGATTAAGGATGAGTGCACTGTTTCACATGACAATGCCAACCCAGATGGAACCTGCATATTTAGGTTTCATGAAACACTATAAGCATCCAGCCTGGGTTAGGTGTGTTGATTGTACAGAACAAAACCAGGCTTTAGGCCAAATGTCAAACACAGGGGCTCAGTAGTCTGAGACGGCTGTAGACAGCAGATGGCTGTAGGTTTTATTTTGGAGTTTCTTGTCTCCTAGACTGGCTGCCGACAGAGAATATGGAACCGAGTCTGCCTCTCGACCGCAAATATAATTCCTTATAACAGCTTCATCTCGCAGAAACAGCTTACTCCAGACTGCCTGTTTTCCTTAAGGCCTCTCAAAGACCAGAACAATTTATCTAAATATTTTTTAAAAAGTACAACTGAACTGTAAGCATTATAAATTTAATTGAATACATTTCCCCCATATTTGTACACAGTTTTGAGCACTTTACCTGGTTTCTTGTGGTAGAGAGCTCTGGATTTACTGGGAGATGTGGGACTGTAAGCCTTTCACTCAATACTGAGGTGTGATCATGAGTTGACAGCCAAACTAAAAGATACACATCATATAGTAAGTGACAATACCTTGTGAAGCTTTAATGGGTAATGTAGCTTTAGTGCAAGTTGAATAGTTCAAATGTTATGAGAATACCATTCTTTGGAATAACTAATTATGTTTAGATACTAATTTACTTAATATCTGACAATTAAAATATTGTAAGTATCAAAATATTAGAACTATAAAAACATAGGTCTATGCCTTAAAATACCTATTACTTTCCATTACAGAAACCTGAACAATCTAATAAACCAACAATCACATCTAAATATCTAAATCTAAATGAAAACTTTTTTTTTACAAATATGCTCCATCCAGAAAACCATGACTATTATAAGAAGAAATATTAACTTATCAGGATCAGAAAGACAATTTTGAGTACAGTGGACCAGCTTCTCTGTTGATATTTTGATAAGGACAGCTACTGATCAAAGGTAGAGTGGAGGGATAAGGTTTCTCAAACCAAACCAGCATCTCTATAAAGTAAGTCACAGGACTAATGTATAGTTCATCCACTGTGGTTCGATTATGACCACTTTTGTCATCCAGGGGGCTGGAGGGCTTTCCACTGGGGTTTTGTGCCTCCTCGTGTGGCTGGTGAGACCTACATGAGCCCGGGCAGGTTATTCCAGTCATTGGCCTTGCTTTTTTTCTCTGACGCTTTTATTCTGCCAGCGCTGTTCTCTTACCCTCTGCAATTTGTGCGCCAGTTTTCACGGTGTGAAGCCATGATGCTCTATCATGTGCTTCTGGTGGCACGGTCAACACTGAAGGCTTTTTGGAGAGGCTTTGAGGGTGATCTAAGACAGCAAAAATAAAAGGTAACAAAAAAAAAACACGAACAATCAATATTATAGCGGAGACTTACTTGCATCATTCTCTCGCCTATCTACTTCATCATAGACATCCATTGCCAACTCTTCAAATAAATGGTTTGGAAGCTGAAACACAAAAAATGAGTCACGTCATGTACACCAAACAAAATACACTGGTTCGACAAAATAGAAAACACCAAACTGTGGGAGATGAGGTTCAGATCTTCGAGAGAAAGGAGAGATAAATTGGTCACACCCTTAGGAAAGATACTAACAGAGCTAGACAAGCCTTAGAGTGGAACCTCCGTGGCACAAGACGTAGAGGAAGACCAAAAAGAATGTAGCGACGCAGTGTACTAGATGAAGCCGAGAGGATAGGAAAGAACTGGGAAGCCATTAAAAAACCTAGAAAGAGAAAATGAAGAGTGGCATGTTTTTACTGAGGCCCTATGTTCCATCAGGAATGCAAAGGAACGATGATGATGTACACAAACTTCATTAAAATAAACAGAAAAAAAAAAAGTCTTACAGCTTGCAATTTTTTCCTGGCTTGTTTGGCAAGTTCTGATAGGTCAGCATTACTGAAAGGAAACAAAACAACATCACTTTCAATGCACATGATACTTTAGGAGCTTTTAAGTTTTAATTCTTGGCTTCAGATCATGGTCACTCAGACAAGCTTTGAAAAAAAAAACACTCAAACATACACATATAAGAAATAACCAGCTTACTTGTCTCCAAGTTCAGGAATTTTAAAATGTATTCCAGTTCTGTGATCTGTTGGTACAGACAGAAAAACAAAATGATACAAAGGATTAGTAAAACATTTCAAACAAAGTTGCCGATTCGTTCATTTTTTTCGTTTTGTAATTATTTACATCGTTAAAAATATGTAACAATTCCAGTCAATTTATTTAAGCAATGAACAAATAATAATTATTTTTTTTGCGTAAAAATTGTTACATCTAATTAAAGCATAAATGTCAATGACTTCTCAAAAACTAAATGTTACTTGAATATTGACATTCAAAACTGTAGATAATTGAAAATGAATAAAAACCAAAATGAAAACCTGATGTAAATGACTACAGCGTCAAACAAATTAATTTTTTTTTAATACAACTCTCTAATAAATCTTAGCATTAAGTCTAAGAAGTCTTTGAGCTTCTAGAATAAGCTTTCACTTTGTCAGACACTTCATACCTGGTTTGCGACCACAGATGTAGTATGTCAGCCTGTCAGTCAGTTCATACTGAAGTTCAACTATTCTGTCCGCCAGATCACAAAAACCTTCAACTCTGAAAAGATTAAAAAATTCAATTAGCGTCATCAATGCAATAATGGATTAACCTAGTAAAACCTAGTACAAGATTACTAAACACGTGTATAAAATGTTTATTATGTATTGTACTATGAGTCGAGAATGTTTATATAAAAAAAAAAAAAAAAAAGCAGAGTACTTAGCATAGTCATATGGAGTGCGTCCATTGGCATCTTTAGCTCCTGGATCAGCTCCATATACACACAGAAGTTCAACTTGTGATGTCTGACCAGCCTGAGCAGCTACATGAATAGGACTATTGCCCTTTTCCTGGGAATATTCAAACAATACTAAGTTGTTTTGTTCTATAAATGAATCGTTATAACCAATGTGGTGACACGGGTAGAAGTAGCAGTGTGTGTGTGATCAGCTGACACATGTGACTCAGGTCAGCATGATACTAGTGCTCAACTATGATGGAATGGACCTATAGGACAGTGTGCTGGTATGAACTCTCCACAATTAAATCACTTGGGATATGGTCATGTGATCATTTCTATTGTTTTCAAGAAGTATCAGAGCCACACGATTTGATTAAGACCAGGACAGATCAGCACAGCCAGACAGGCTGAAAATGTGAGTCCAGAAGCATCATGATTCCAAGATGAGACAGAGAAATAAACTAGTCAAGTTTAGTAAGGCAGTTGTACAGTATTTATTAATTATAAAAATATCATGTTATTTTGGAGCCTGTGTTGTCAAGTTCTTAAGCTGTTTATGTTACGTGCAGTGTTAGCAAAGAGCCTAATCATTAGAGAATCATAGCAGTATTAAAAAAAATACACCTGTTGTGCCCTGGTTATCTTTATTCTAGCTTATTTCTAATTACTGAGAAATTTTAGTCACAATTTTTGGCCATACTAGATTCTTTATCAAGAGGCCTGAACAAGACACTGGCCCCAAAACACCCCTATAGAAAGAAAACTACATGGAGAACTCCCTGATTTGGAAACCACTGCGCAGTTCATCTCGTATATTAATCTAGTCATCTGAACGCTCTAACAAAATAATGAAAACGAGGAAGAAGAAGAAGAAGAAGTCATACTAGAATTTAGTTCCAGAATTTAATAATTAACAGGAATCTATACAAGATATTTACAGTCTAAATAACACAATACAGTTACTGCTTACCCTGTAAAAATAGTTTGGGTCAGCCCCTTTGGACAGCAGACGTAGGCACGTCTCCACATTATTTGTTCGAACACTTGAGTGCAGTTCCTAAATAAAAGAACAGAATATTAAACAGTTATAAAAAAAGAATATTGGTATTATGTAGACACAGTACATGAACATCAAAGCTGGAGACTTTCCAACTATCCATTTCTCTTACCCTGCTAACATCATCTAAAGAGCTGGCATCACTGTCTTTATGTTTGTTCACAAATGACAGAAATTGATACTTGGCTCTGATAAAGTCTGATTTGTTCGGGCTGAAAAAAAAATGAATTTGAAAATGAAAAAAAGAAATCAATTATCAAATCGCAAAATTATAATTGTCAGCATCAAGTCATTTTTTTTTTAATTATTTTTTCTTGAATCAGTTAACTGGCATAAGGTATCTAAAAAAAGAATCTTTGAATAAAAAATCTGTAACAATTTTAAAATTACAAAATGTTTCTTACAAATATTTATCATTAAACACTTACTGCAGTGGGTCTCTGGGCCCAGGTTTTCGGCGACCGTGTTTATTTTGAGCAGGGTCAAGCATGGTATGCTCCCAGATATTATTGGCACCATTGCTGGCTAAATTGTAAACCATCTGAAAGACGAAATTAATACAATGCAGGAATTTTCAATAAAAATAAAAGACTTATGTAGTAAAGTAACCACCATTTCACTATTAATAGTTACAGTTTATTGTACTTATTGTAAACTTACTGTATGCTGACTTGCAGACCAGAGTCCTTTTTTAAGATTTTTCACTTGTGAAATATGACGGCCAAGACTGCGGTGAACACTACAGCATTCATCACAGATAAGGACGCCTCGATTGATTGATGCCCATGTTGGATCTGCAGATGAAAAGAACTATTAACATGCAATCAAACCTTGATATATTGAACTCAGTTTGTTTCTTATTGGTTTTTATTGATTCCAGTTTGTTTGTTTTTTTATTGATTCCCAGCCAATCTCCATTGTAATAATTGAGTTTTATATTACGTTTACTATGAGACTGTGGGTATATCAAATCTGAAATAATTTATCTAGTCCAAGTTCTTCTATCAAGATGTGGTTACATCAAACTTTTAGGGCATTCATCTAGTTGCTATACTTCTGTTTAGATACAAAACAAAAAAATATAGACTAGAAACCTAATCATTTTGAGAACCATTAATCTGAAAAAAAAACAACAACCAGCATCATTAAGACAGACACACTCCCATGAAAGCTATTTAGAAATGGATTTTTTTAAAATTATATATTACCATTTAAAAAAAGCTCTGTCCAAAATAGTAAAAAAAAAACAACAACTGACCAAGTTATTTTGAAATAACATCTTATCTTATCTTATATAATACAGACGTTACTTCAAAAAAGAAGATGATTATGTCCTATGTGAACAAACGATGAAGAAGAGTACCAGCATATATTAGTGTGATATAAATGAAACACAAACTACAATGCTTTACCAATATAAACAGAACACACAAAAGATTTGATAGCACTCTATATAGGAATTTTTTTTTTCTGGGCAAACATTATATTTTGATGTACAAAATGGGTAAGACTACTATCCTCACCTGCAGCAGTACAATCGGCACAAACTGGAGGAGGTCGCATGCTGCTCCTGGACATTGTCATCTTTTTCTGATCAACTCGCTTTGTTTTTGAATCCGTGGTGGTAGTTTAATATACCGAGCCCACTCAACTCAATCCTGAAACAAACACAAGAAATCCTCTCGAAACAAAATAATAGTTACAAGTAGAAAGGTTCACCTTTATGTTCTTGTGTTTTTAACTTAAGCCAGAAACAGAAAAAAAAAAAATATGACATGAAATTAGTATGACAGAAATGAGTATGAGAATGAGAAATAAGAATGACACTTGGGAAAAGGATTTAGACCAATTGTTTTTCATCCCAATCAAAGTAGTATTTTAAAGAAGAAAAAATATATCTAAGGTCAAGGTCAAGGATGTGAAGAACATTGTTCCAAAGATACACTGCTTCATACTAATTTTAGCAAAGGGAAGTATTAGAAATGTTTTTTTTTAAATTAATTTCAGGTTGAAGTCTTCTTATTTCAAGATAAGCATTCTGATGCAAATGATAACGTTTGAAAGGATCAGATCTGAAATCTGTTAAGGACTGAAATGATTACTCCTTGCTTAAAGTCTTTTAAGAATAGGTTTCTAAATATCAAAACAGAAAGAAAAAAAAAAAGGAAAGAAACAAATTTACCTTGCTAACTATTAGATTCTTATCCCTTCAAATTTAAATCCATGTTTTTAAATCATTCTCTTCACAAGAGGGTGAACTGTGGGTGGACTTTTGATCATGAGGCAGGAAACATTCTAAACTGATAGAAAATATTGGTAAAGGCATGAAGTTGTACAATTTATCTAAATTTAGTGGTTGCTGTTATAAAACAAAGATATAATGGTTGCATGGAAGTATAGGCTTTTTTAATATTATTAGCCCTCAGCCCCCTGGATGACAAAGTGGTCATCATCGAACCACGATGGACGAACTATATATATATATATATATATATATAATATTATTATGAATCTATGCTGGTCACAGTAAGAAACATCCAACAGTGATTTGGGTAAAAACAACAAAAAACAAGCAAAATATTAAAAATCCTTTTCTTAAAAAAAAAAACAAAGCTAATCTAAAAGGGGAAGAACTCTGTCCTAAAAGCTATATCTACCAATAATGTACAAGTTATTTCCCTTATCCATTATCAAACCAAATAATTCATTACCAATAATTAATTGACTAATTGAGTATTTTTGTTTATTGATTCATGTTTTTTTTTAGGTTTAAATAATTATTTAAACCATCAACTTGATCAGGGAATGTGTGAGGGAGAAATAGCATTAACAATAATTATTTAAGGAGACTAAACCCAAAAAATTTAGCCATAACTGTGAATACTGAAGTTTTAGTTTCCTTGTTGCAATTTAACTAAATAATGAATTACCAGTAATTAATTATCTAATTGATTACTTTTTTTTATTTATTCATATCTTGTCTTGTGTCAATGAGTAATTGTGCAAAGTTTCTGCTTGATTTGAGAATGGGTGTGACAGACAGTGAGTTGATATAATATAAAAGCTTTGTAAAAAAAAATCAGAAACACTGGAGGTCGTATAAAAAAAAAAACTTAAGGAAAAGATAATAAACATAGACAGCTCAAGGAAGGAACCTATTTGCAATTTGTTGAAAGTTTTAGCATTATGTTTTAGTTTCTGCACTTGATTATAATAAATGATAAATACATTAATCTACTTAATTGTGAGAATTTGTCTTTCTTTTCTTATATTAAATTAAAAATTAGCACAATATTTCTGTTTCAATTTCAATATGGTTGGGTGTGGCCAAGAATTATACTTATAAACATTTGTATGCATTCTGTAAAGAAATGCTTTTAAAAATAATTGGATGTTACGTCAACCTAATATATATATTTACATATTGTATGATCATTAATGTTGTAAGATATAAGAAATATTATTTATATTCTGCTCAATAAACCTCTTTGAAAGGCTTAACAAATTTAGAAGTTAAAGTGAAAAACATTTTTTTCAGGCAATTTGAGAAATGGGGACTAAAGATAGATCTCAGAAAGTACCAGAAGGTTATATTTCCCTGCAAGGCTCAATAGTTGAACCCTTCAGACCACCCCAGGATCAAATAAGTCTTGAATATAAATATTATTTAATAAACCTTTTTAACAAATGTTTAATTCAATTTGAAATGTATCAAATTTTTTTTTATCTTTGGGCTCACTTTCTTAAGAGCTGTGTGGAACAGTTGGAAAGAAGAAACACCACTATTCACAACTTAGTCCACTCTTTACATAGTGTTAGACAGTTAGTATTTTTAGTTTATGTAGAGATGCACCATAATTGACGGATTTTGAACGCGACTAGTGACGGTAGGACTTAGTTTGGTTAGAGGCTACTTAGAGACAGAAAATCAGTTGGTGATAGGATTTCATAAGGGTAGGACGTATTTTATCAACAGAGACTGTGGTTTTTTGCTGGATTAAACCTTTATATGAATTGTTCAACGGTTTTGGACTTCATTTCTTCACTTGTTAATCGTGAGTGTAATCTGTCCTGTTGGTTAGTCGCATTGAAATACACATGCACAAGAAACCCAGATATCTCCAGAGTAATCCTGTTGAAGTCAGACAGGCAACACTAACTACAAGACAGATAGGCATCAAAATAGTTATTTTTATCAGTCATGGATCTAGAGAGGTACCTTATTTAGAATAACCTATATAGAGTATAGTATTTATAATTTATATGGTATCTAGAATGTACTATAATTTTAATGTGTAAATCTCTACTAGATTTAGATCTAGATCTACTCTAGTTAAAGTTTAGTAATAGTAATACTGGCTAAGCCTATGAGTGACAAAGTCACTAACACGACTAACTTGACTAAGACTAAGACGACTTTCTTTAGATTGACTTTTGAGTCTTGACTGTTTACTCATACATAAAGTCACACCAGTCACAGAGTGACACTCATCAGTAAGTAAACTAACTCAACTTATTTATCTATAGATCTAAATCTAGATTATTCTAAAATCTAGATCAACTAAGTTACTGAGTTAGTAAATCTGACTAACTCAGTAACTCAGTAAGTCACACCATCACTAATCACTAAGACTAAGTGTAACTAGATCTAGATCTAATTAAACTATTAACTCCGTATTAACTAGTCTATATAACTAGTCAACTAGATTCTAGTTTCCAGACCTAGATCTAATTATTCTAGTGACAAGTCTAGTGAGTCTAGTAGTGTCACAGTCTAGCTAGAACTAGAGTAGTTTATGCTATTCGGACACATATAGGCCAAAATTTCAAAGTTTGACTTTGACATAGAAAAGAAAATGAAGTATCAAAATCTTCTTTAGATTTTAAGGAGAATAAGGATGACTACTTATATTTGTACCCCTAACCTATATTTGTTATTATATTAAGGTTAAAGAGGTCATGTGTTTTCATTTAATTCAGACAAATTTGACCCACATTATTTGATTCCGGACACCATAATTTATTTCAGATAGTCTCTATATTTAGGCATCAATAAACTCAGATTTAAATTCTATATTAACATTAACTAAATTTTAAGATCCCCAGGCATAGCCCCTCACATGAAATCATTAAGATGTTTTCAAATTATGCATAAATACAAACACAAAAAATAAAAATATAAACACACTTATTCTACCACAATTAGGTCACTGGGATAGTGATTGCTACACAGACTTTTAGACTTTTTATGTTTGCATGATTAGATGTGTGTTGAATGTTTGTGTTTTTTGTTTATTAATTTAGTAAATTTCTAATACAGATGATCTTTTGTAGCATAGTACAGGTTAGGATAGCCATTCTTGCCTAAATAGCTGAATCCTCTATATTCTCTCTCTATAAATCTAGATCTATCAGAAATTTCTATCTAGTAGGTCTAGATCTAGGTATTTAACTTCATTCAATGTACCAAGCTCACTCAAAATATTTGCCCATTTATTCTCTATTAAAAAAACAAAAACAAACAAAAAAATAATATAATAATATAATATAAGATCATTAACATTGATGTTCAAAACTGGCTGTTTGAAATAAATTTTGGTAAGAAAATCGTAACACCCTAATTTTTTTTGTAAGGAATCAAACAACTTGGCTTATAATCAAATAAATCAGCTCCAAAAACAGAATAAATATTGCTGGGATCATTAGCATCTAGACTTAGCCAACCAAAAACTAAAGTATAGTCTTAACCCTAAGAAGAGGTAAAGAAAATAAAGAAAATAACCGAAAAAACAACCTGACTTAGACATTTGAAATTCTTTTTTCTTACAATAAAAAGACAACTAAATGGAAGGAAATTGGGTCAGAATCATTGGAAAATGGACAAGCACATTATACAGCGCACTAGTTTCATATTAAATATCAAAATAAAGATTTAATGACCACAAAAACAGCAAGTGTCAGAATTCATGTAATCACTGTAATGTCTGAATTAAATAAACTACTCTAGATCTAGACTCTACTAGAGTTAGAGTACAGTCTACTACTAGTAACTAGAACTAGAGAAGTGTTAAGTGTTACTGTTTTAGTATTAAGTCTAAGTCTAATCTAGTCTAAGTCTAAGTCAACTTAATAAGTTAAGATTAAGTATTAAGACTAAACTAAGACAAGACTACAAGACTAAGACTTATTTATTATTTTTAAGAGTAATTAAATTTTAAAAGATTGAGTTGACTAGATTCTAGATTAACTTAACTTTAACTTAGACTTAGTTTTGACTTACTCAGTAACTCACTTAACTTAGTCTAAGTCTCGGAATTAGATTCTAGACTAACTGGGTAACTCTCAGTAACTCTTGTCTAGTAACACTCTTAGACTACTACTACTACTGACTACACTACGGACGGTCTAGATCTTATCAATCTTCTTAGACTTATATAATAATACAGATGTTACTTAAAGATAAAATAATTTAATGTTTTTTACAAATTCACAGATCAGAAAAATAAGCAGAATATAAAGAGTCGAAGCTAGCAATATTCATAAAAACATTAGATCTACATTTTATTTACACAGATTCTTTCATAGACGAAGATCCATTTTTTTTCCCTTTCAATTCTTCCTGGACATGACCAAGAATAAAATTGAATGTCGCAAACGATGACTCATTTGTTCATTGTAATTGTGTAATTCATCCTTTCCAATTAGATATAAACCAACAAAACAACATATTGCTTTTTTTGGTTCAAGTTAAGTTAAATTCAAGCTAGTTCCTATAGATGTATTTGTTTTATAAATATTCGATATACGTTTACGACTCTTAAAGATCCATTCGCGGCCCGGTGGTCGGCAGGCCCGGTGGTCGACATGCCCGAATCCTTTCTTCATTAGTTTAGTGCCTATCTAGATCTATAGATCTATCATAATGGTGTAAATGTTCTTTATCACTAACGGGTCGCGCGTGTTCTCGTAACGTATGGTCAAATTTGGATTTTAAACAAGTACTAGAATTCCAAGACAAGCCTTATTATTATTATATATTATCCGACAGTGACGCTGGGCAGGGTATTATTCCCACCTCGTTTTAAATAAAAGTCTGTTGGTTGTTGATTCTGAATGGGTGGAGGATGTCTGACATGGAGTCGTGCAATGTCCTGCCTGTGTTTCCAATGTAGATCATTTGACACCTTGAGCATATTATCGCATATATAACCCCTCTACTATTACATTTAAATTTACCACTAATCTGATGGTCATTTTAGGACAAGTGATGGTGAAGTGATTTTTGAAGTAACGTCTGTATTATATAAGATAAGGTGTAGTCGAGACCATTTGTTATAAAAGGCATGTACACTGACATGCAACGTCACAATCTATGGGCAGTTTAGCCCAATAGTTCGTTGCCACGTCACAGGTCTGTACGACGTAGATGTTAACAAGAGAATTTTTGGCTAGGTTTGGGCAGGACACGTATCCCGTATGGGGGAAGAACGTATGCCAAAGGCAGTCTTTCTTTGGTGAGCTGAAAGATTGTTGACGTAACAGAGGTGCCCCACGGAAATGCTTTAAAGATCACTGGCTTTAAATGACATAGAAAAGATCCCCTGGCTGCAGGCGGCTTCAGAACGAGACAGCTGGAGATCACTTACAAAGGCCGCGGGATACACATTTGAGACCAAAAGAAAATCCGCTGCTGAGGACAGCAGACGTAGACGGTGCAAAGAGAACGAATTGACCACCAGCGTACAGCTGCTATGTCTGCGCTGGATGTGGCTGTAAAGTTTGCCTCCTTTCTGTCTTGTTGTGGGTGTGCAGTTGACTAAATTCGAATAGATTTGTTCGTCGGTTCTGACAAGATTTTTTAAAAAACTAGGACACTGAGCAATTATTATAAATAATGTAGGCCTAAAGTTTTGTTTTTTGCTTTTTTTTATTTTTTTTATTTTAGATACCACTGAGTTGAGACATTATTATTATTATTATAGCTTTTATATAGCGTTACTTTCATGCTTATAGCAATCTCATTTGTGGACCAGTGGGGGGAGGGGGTATCTAGGAGTTGGTTTTCCGTGCTGCCTTTAGGCGCTCAGTAAACACAACTCGAGTCGGGTGTCTCGAAAACCCCTTCTAGGTAGCCAAGATCAAGCTTCCCATTTGTATTTGCTGCCTTTAGGTGCTCAGTAAACACAACTCGAAGTCGAACCTCGAGCCCCCTTCTAGGTAGCCAAGCCAAGCCAAGATCAAGCGCACTTAGCCTCTCGACCACGCTTCTGTGGAAGTTCTAACATTTGTCTCGAGACCTTTTACTTGTGTTGCTACCCCCCCCTCTCCACACACATCGTGTTACTGGTTTAGACTAGAAAATATGAAGAATTTATGTCCTAAGTACCTGGTCGTGTGGAGGTGCGGTGGCTGAGCGGTAAAGCGTTTTACTTCCGAACTGGGGTCCTGGGTTCGAATCCTGGTGAAGACTGGGATTTTTAATTTCGGGATCTTCGGGCGCCTCTGAGTCCACCCAGCTCTGACTAATGTTGGGAAAAATTAAAGGCGGTTGGTCTTTGTGCTGGCCACATGACACCCTCGTTAACCGTAGGCCACAGATTCAGATGACCTTTACATCATCTGCCCGATAGACCGACCACAAGGTCTGAAAGGGGAACTTTACTTTTACCTGGTCGTGTGGTATGCGCGCAGGACTGTTGCCGTCTCGATGGTCCCTAGTCATATCTACCCGCTGCCATCCCTAACCCTCGTCCTGCGGAAGGTTTGGACAGGAAGTAGATTATCTTCAACTCTGAAGGAGCATCCAAAACATGCCAAACAGTTCACAACATATAACACATTAAAAAAATAATTCTCGATCACTAAGATTTCCCCCATGTTCACCAGTCCTGCACTTTGCAACCCCAGTATAATCAACGGTCACATCGCGATGGTCTATTGACCTGGTCATGTATCGCTAATAGTTGAAGAGTCGGAGTTTCCGAGGTCAGTCAGAACGTCCATTGTTTCGTTATTGTTACGTGCGCATGTTAGTGTAAATGTGGAACGGTGCGAATGCGTGTTGAAAGGAGGGGAGAGAACCAAAAAGGAGAAATAGAAACGAAATAGTGTTCTAGTGTTCATGAAAATTAAATGAGTTCTAAACGATGACGTTGTTGTTTTAGTGTTAATGTACTTTTCAAAGAGTCTCATCTTATAAAGGAACGTAACAGTTATATTTAATTGATATATCAATTTCTCTCGTTAAAAATTATTACAGGTACATAGTGCTGTCATTCTTTAAGTAAGCCTAAAATGTAGGCTATAATATAATATTAATAGTATAAGCATCATTCATTATTTCAAAACTTAGCTTCACATTTGAAATTACTGTAGAAAAAATATTACAGGTACATAGTGTTGTCATTCTATAAGTAAGCCTAAAATGTAGGCTATAAGCATCATTCATTATTTCAAAACTTAGCTTCTCATTTGAAATTACTATACTTAGAAGGCTTACATTTCGAAATGCATAAGCATTGGCCTGGCGTCTACAGCCGTGACCTCCGTGACTACAGCGCACTCAGTATCATCGCGCAGGGATCAAATCAAGTCAGACAAAGAAGGGATCGACGCGGGACTTGTCGTCTGATGCCGATACTGAAAGGCAAAAGACAATCGAATCAAAAGTAAACTCCTTCGTGGTCAAACGTTGAGCAAAAGTTGTAGGCCTACATGTACAACAGAGTTGGTAAAAAAAAAATATGTTAAGTATTTATTTTCATTCTTACTTACTTCCTGGTCACATGACTCTTTATACCGGGAGAAAAAAACACATTTTCTTTGCACATTAAACTCATCTAGATCTTGACCAGAACAAACACACTGGCTCTTCACCTTCTTATTTAGAACAACGCTGGCAGAAGAAAAACGCCAGAGAAGAAAAGCAAGGCCCACGACACTAGCTCCAGCTGGAATAACCTGCCCAGAGTGCAGCCGGACATTCCGGGCTCACGTAGGTCTCACCAGCCGCACGAGGAGGCATAAAACCTCAGTGCAAAACCCTCAGCCCCCTGGATTATAAAATGGTCATCGTCGGACCACGATTGACGAACTATATATTCCGATTAAACAAACTGCAGTTTCCTATAAAATACCATGGAGACATTCCCAAGCTTCTTTGCGGTGATCCATAGATCAAGCTATTATAGTACGGATAGTGGATGAGCCATTAGGGAAGCAAAAAGAACTTCCGGTGGGGTGTCATATGGTGTGTGTGTGTGGGGGGGGGGTGCCAAAAGCTAAGGAGTTAGATTGGGCCTACACTTTCAGGAGATGAAAGAAAAAATTACCACTCTGCCACGATCAACCACACAGCTTCTTCAACTCCCCCCACGCTAGCCTAGACTACTTAGGCCTACCTAGCTTGCTCAGTGGTCGGCATATGTCTATGTAGCCTTATGTACGCACGCGCGTGCGTGTTTGTCTGCACTTTTTAAAAATCTAGTTCCGTTGCCTGGTCGTGCGATTTGCACGCTGGACTGTCGTTCAGATTTATCGATGGTCCAGGGTTCAAACCCTGCCCGCTCCCATCCCCCGTCGTCCTGCGGGAGGTTTGGACTAGAAAGTAATTATCTTCAACTTTGAAGGAACATCCGAAACATGTAAAACATTTTACAAACAAACAAGACAGTACTAATTGATCGTGAGAAGGAAAAATGTAGATGTTCTATCAGGGGTGCTCGGCCCTAGGGCCTAGCTATCTAGTCCCGAGATCCCTTGGATAGCGTCATCGGGATGGAGGGGTGAGGCGACGAATGTGAATCTGCCTGAAACCAACACTGAACGATGTTTTCACGAAGGCTTAGGCCTATAATGGGAGAAGCTTATTATTGTCTATAGAGTATAGCCTACTAAGAGACACGTCTTTCATGACATCGAACCCAAAGTAGGCTTAGCCTATATTTAGGCCTACGGTAAAATAATGCGATGTTCACATTACAGGTAGTGTTCTCCACATGAAAGGGCCTTCATCTGTATCTGAAATGGAATACGACAAGGAATTTAAACGCGTACAAAATCACGTCGCAAATAAGAAACGTAAATTAAAAAAAAAAAGCCATTACGCCCCCTCCTTCTCTCAATTTTGTCCAGACGTTGGGCGCCCCGCTTTCTTTCACATTAAAAAAAAAAATAAAATGTTGACTTTATTCTCACCTAACGTAACCATCAACTCTTTAACTGCCTTACGAAATCGCAATTCAAAATACACATGGGAAGACCAGGAAGGGGGGAGGTAACTAAGCTATATTTTAACTAGATCATAGGAAAGGCAACGGAACTAGATAAAAAAAAAATTGCAGACAAACACGCACGCGCGTGCGTACATAAGGCTACATAGACATATGCCGACCACTGAGCAAGCTAGGTAGGCCTAAGTAGTCTAGGCTAGCGTGGTTCTGGCATATATAGGGGCGGTGCATTCAATTTGCGCGAGAAGAGGTGAATGTAGGCCTATATTTGCTCCTGCTAAGTACATCTCCTGCCATACCATTTCACATTTTAGGCATATCAGAAATTAGCTTTTGAAGGGGGGCGTAATCTCAAAATAATCCGAATTTTAATGAGATTCTTAGCCAAGAGGGTGTAATAAAGAGAAAAGAAATCGCCGCCATCTCCTTTTTTTTATTTCCTCAGATTAAAACATCAACCTTAAAGAATAAATAGGCCTACGTGTGTCTTGTGTTTTTATGGAGGGTCACTATTTCAAATCAGATGAAGACTGGGATCTTGAACTTTGGGGTCCTTAAGTCCACCAAAAGCAACTCTGGTAAAAAGTTTGCACGCTATTTCTCCCAAACCCCTTCTCGGATCAAGTTGAAATTTTGAACAATTATTCATTGTCACAGACCAGATTATTTTGTTTCAAAACAGCGATGGAAATTATTCCTTCAGTATTCAGATACTGTTAAATATTCAAGGTTCCGTCCCCTTAGATAATTGAACACGTTATTTCTCCCACACCCATTCTCGTAATAAGTTGAAACTAGACAATTATTTATTGTACCTAAGAACCTAACAATTAATTAATTCCACTCTTTAATGAATATATGAGGGGGATTTTCACCGATGTGTATTCATGATATACACATCTTCTTTTTTGAAGTAACGTCTGTATTATATAAGATAAGATAAGATGATATAGATCTTAAGACCAAATTTAATTTTAAGATGATTATAATATTACATTTGAAAAATTATAAGCCAAACCAGAGACCCTGTGTGGCCAATCAGCTAGTATTTTCCCCCCAAATCATTGAAGCCAGTGTCGGATTTACCAATAGGCAACATAAGCTATAGCTTAGGGTCACCAAGAAGTATTTAGCACTACATATGAAAGGGTCCAATATACTAAATAGCTTAGGGTCACCAAGAAGTATTTAGCACTACATATGAAAGGGTCTGATATCCAAATAGCTTAGGGTCTATTCAAGTCTAAATAGCCACTATCTGGTCTGAGTAGTTTTCAAGATCCGTGTCCTCCCACGAATACTTTGCAATATAATATAAGAGGAATAGTAACAAACAATTTTATTAAATACTTTCTAAAAACAAAGCTGATCTAAGGGAAAGTGCCGCTAATTACTGCCCTTAATCTAAAAATTACAGGTTTTAGCTCCCTTTCCACTAAATAAAACATAATTAGTTACTAAGTACCAAATGCTTAGATAATGGTTAATTTTTTGGATTGATTTGTTTTTTTTGTCGTCGACTATGATTAATTAATTTCAACTTGATGCGAGAATGGGAAGTGGGGAAAAAAACGTGTCAAAGCGAAATAAGGGGATTAAATCTATCTATCTCTCATTAATAGGCACTTATTCCAATAACAAACAAAATAATTAATCACCAACAATTAATTAACTAATTGGTTACTTTTTTTGATTGATTCATGTCATGTAATTGTCATTTTAACTTGATGCAAGAATGGGGAAGAAAACATGTTCAAACTTTTTAACAGACAGACAGACAAACAACGTGAGTTGATATAAGCTTTGTAAAAAGATATAAGGCTTGCACGTAGGGCTACTTAAATGTAACTAACATAGCCTGACAAAGACATATCAAAATTAGTCTTGAGACTTTATGCTAAGAATACTAGACTAACATTGTCATATCTACACTGTCCAGATGGCAGATATATGTCCCAAGTAGACTTGATCTGTAAACTCTTCAAATTGACAGTTCTGAATTTAAGAAAACTCACTCGAACTTTACAAGATAAAGAGGACCTGGCATATTGTTACAATGATTGCTTATAGAATTCAACTTTTGCCTTTTTACAAAGCTTATATCAACTCTCTGTCTGGTAAAAAAGTTTTTACATATTATTTCTCCCACACCAATTCTCGGATCAAGAGTAAATTTTACACAATTATTTCTAGTACTGTACCTGACAAAACAAAAATCAATTAAAAAAAATTAACCAAGTAGTTAATTAGCAATTGGTAATTTTTTTTTTTTTGGTATTGAACAAGGGAGAGAAATAGTACTTGACATAGGTGGTGGCATAAGTTCATTAGTCCCCTTCAAGAGGCTTGATTCTAATTCAAGTCAAACAATTTTAAAAAAAATGCACTTAAAAAGTGACTTCGGTAATATTCACCCAGATACCCCCTTCTTTCCCCCTGCCCTTTCACAACTGGTCCAGACAAGTGATAGGATCATAAGTTCCTAATGTACTGAGAAACCTAAAAGCGTGAAATAGCGCTAATCAAAAACATTGGTTAAAATATTTCTAAACGTACCGATTTATCGTTGTTAGGCTAGATGTACTGGGTAATACAAATTTAATTACATGACTGATCCAAATTAATTAATACAATTACACTGAATGTAAGCTTTGTTTGATTCTAAAAGTATTTTTTAATGCTTTTCATGAGCATTACAGTTGCAATTATTCTTTTTATTCAATTAGGTTTTTAAATAGTGATCTGTTTGATACATGCAGTACAATGGTGTCCTTCCTTGGTTTATTCATTGGCTTCCACCCCCCCCCCTGTTTCTTCGATTTCCTGTTATTCTTAATATAGTTTAGACTAGCACACTTACCCCCTATCTCCCCAACTAGTAGCTATTACATTTGACCTATTCTTAGTGAAAACTGATCTTGCAAAGTCACTCTAGACTCTAAGGAAAAGAACAATCTAGATCTAAAAGAAATCTAAACTAAAAATGTAAAAAAAGACAATTCAAAAACTGTTCAACAAGTTATTTGTTTCATTAGATACAAAGGGAGAACATTTTTAAAAAATGTTGTACTCAATGTATTTGTTTAATTAAAAAAAAGTACAGCCAACAAAACAAGTCATTCGATCAATGACGCCAAATGCAATGTCTAATTAATTATCAAGTGCCTGCTCTCTTTACATAGCCATCCATCAGAACATAAGAAAGGAAAAAAAAACATAATGCACGGTATCCAATGGAGCCAAGACAAAATAAATAATATGAAAACCTTTGCACGCCCGGAGAAGTTGACCTGATCAAGCAACATTGATTCATATTATTACATTTATATAAATAAAAAATGTCAGCACACACAAAAAAACAACAACAGCATTGTGACATTTACTAATAACTCTCACAGAGGAAACATTGCCAGGTAAGCTTAGCCCTAATGTGCCAAAACAATTTGGTGCACGATATACAAACAAAATAGTTCAAGTATATATAAACGTGTGTTTTTGTGTTGTAATAGTACATCATAACTCATTTACACATTCATTGCACTGGTTGATCAAGTTCTTCAATGGTTAATGACAAAAACATTAACCACTGATATAAATAGGCTACACATATTAAAAAACAAAAAATACAACTTTCGGAAATCTTTTTTTTTTGTTACAAAATGAACCACAATTATGCTGGTCCGCAAAACAGTACAGAAGGCAGCAAATTGTTCATGGTCATAAAAGGGTTCAATCTCCCGCAGCATTCTTTGTGTTTTCAAGGTTAGACATTAACAAGACTAATTGAATAACACAAGCTATGCAGCAAAGTTTATGACATATCAAGCTTCCCCAACCCAATTATTGGTCCATACTTAAGAAAATTAAAAAAAAAAAAAAGAAAAAAAAAGTGGAGCATGAAAATATGACATTTCCCCATAATTGTCCCGATGAATAACTTTAACGCTATGGCGTTTTAAACCAAGGTTAAAATTATTTCAGCATCTCTTTTGGTGTAAATCAAAATCTGCCTTTCATCCAGTTAAAGCTAGTTGTATAAAATAAACATTTTAGGTATTGTAAAAAAACAAACCCACCTGATTTGAACATTTCAAAATGTATCAAAGTTAAACTCAAAACAACTTAGGATCCTGTTAAACATTACATTAAGGTAGAAAGGAAACTTGTCTTTACCATCTCACACACCATCATCCAAAATACAATAAAATATTATGTTAGCATAAACCAAAACAGGTTTGAATTCAAGTCTTGCAGCTGAGAATGAGGAAGTTCAATCCAGTACCAGGTAATGAAAAATCCAACAGCTTAGCACACTGTACCCTTGGATAATGAAAATACAACAGCTTAGCATACTGTATCCTTGGTTAATGAAAATCCGACAGCTTAGCATATTGTACCCTCAATGACCATATGCAAATACAAAATGTGAACAAAGCAACTACTACTTCTGACTACTCTACAGACAACTAAGTTTTCAGAGAGTTTCATTTTGACAGTTTCCAATCATGAGTTCAAATCAAATGTGCATCAACAAAAAGAAGAAGAAAACCAAAAAAAAATGTAAACGAAAGACACATCATCACATCAGTTTTTCTCTAACTAATCCATTTCTTGAGTTAAGACTTAGATTGTGCTACCACTGCTGAGATTGAAACAACTCTTAAATAAATTAGTTTTACTTTGCACATTCAAGTCATACAAAAATAACATCTTTAAAAAAAAATAGATGTGTGCCATTAATAACCCCATGAGAAACTTGAGTAGAAATTTCTGTTTCACTGCGACTGCAAAGAAACAAAGCTGGAAAGGAGAAGAAAACCTGCGGTGAATGGAAGACACACGCCCTTATCATTGTCCAGTAGGTTCCATCTCCTCGGAACCATCTTTAGTTTCCATAACATTATCATTACCTTGCAGGTCGCTTAGATCATCGACCAACATTTGTTCAGCTACAATAGCTACGTGGCTGTTGTCCACGTGAACCTTAAGAGGGGTCAAAGGTGATGGTAAATTACTATTTTGACCTGAATACGCAATATCAGGATCTACTTTGACTTTGCGAGGCCTGATAATCAGTGGTGTCCTCTCCTTGGCTTCGTCAACTTTCTTGATAAAGTTTTCCTTGAACTCGTTCATGTCAGCTTGAAGCTGAAGCACCTCCGCCATGACCTTTTCCTGGCGCTGTCGGAGCTCGGCCAACACTTTCAGGTTGTCATACATCATCTGCAAACCTTTGCATATCTGCTCATTCCCAGAGCCTGGAGGGACAGCTTCCCCAGACATGTAACGCTCAAAGTCTGTGTTGCTGATGTTCAGAGATTCTGCGTTGATACTTTCCACAAACGAGACAGCGCAACACTAGAAACAAAAATTTCAAACACAAATATCAAATAACGTATAAATAACTTAATAAATCCCAATTAAATAGATTTTTTACAGAGCAAGCATATTTTAGAAATAAAAATGAAGTGATAAATATAGTAGATATAAATTTAAAAATAAACTAATGTCTTTTAAGTTTCTCACGGGGGTTAATGTCTTTTAGAACAAGTGTTAGACAAAATCCCTACATTAAAAATATTTCAGATTGACAAAGAGTCAACATTTCTTATTCTAGGTTTGTAGTTCAAAGTAAAAGCAGATGATAGCTGTACTCTACGTGTGCAAGTCATTAACTCACTGGTGATCTCTATATTATTATATACATTATTGGACATGCAAAAGAATGTTAACATTTAAAAAAATGGCAATGTCTTCCATTCTGAAGACAGGATGATTGCAGAGTTTCACATGGCTACCCACCCTATTGCGACCTGCCTATTTTAAACAAACATTTAAATGAACAATTTTTGTCAAAGAGATGAGCTGGAGAATCACACGATAGATTTGCTGTTTGATTGCAGGCTTTTGAAAATATAATTTCAGAGAGACAGAGACACACCCAACTCCCCGGCCTAAAAAAAAAAGTCTTTAGTACGAGGGAAGAAATTAAGAATTTTAACCTAGCTATAATAAGATACACCCAACTCCCGGCCAAGAAAAGTCTATAGTACGAGGGAAGAAATTAAGAATTTTAATCTAAGTTCTGAAAGCATTAGAAACCCGCTCACAAGGCCAACTCAGATTGCACGGGGATTTAAAAGTTTAATGGGAATTTATCTTAAAAATAACATTACATGAAGGGAAAATAAAGAAACAAACCAACAAAAGACTGGATGACATTACATAATAGACCGGCCCATATTCTGAAAGTTCCCAAAGTATGTCAGAAAACTGTCACAGATGACAAACAGTGATTGCGTTTGTCCTCCGTGGCGCACCATTTAAAGATATTTGGTTGCTCTCACCAGATTTGTAAAATAATATCCTTCCTCCCCGCTCATGAGACGTGTTGGGTTGGCAAATCTTGTAATGTATTGAATATTAGACTGCAATAGTGGAGGGTTCGCTTTTAACACAATGTAGATCAAGGCAGGCAGAAATTCGTCAGCGCTGGCTGGCCCCTGTTTTGATTTCCGCAGGACTTCAAATATGTGTTTGCTACAGCTGACTATGCACTGAAGTTTGTCCTGGGTGGCTCTTTTAGAATCCAGCTCAATAATATCTGCAAGAACATTTACCAATACAAGAACATTGACCAATACAAGAACATTGACCAATACAAGAACATTGACCAATACAAGAACATTGACCAATACAAGAACATTGACCAATACAAGAACATTGACCAATACAAGAACATTGACCATTGACCAATACAAGAACATTGACCAATACAAGAACATTGACCAATACAAGAACATTGACCAATACAAGAACATTGGGAATAATCTGAAGTGTCAGGGAGTGTATGTGTTTCTAATGCCACCATGAGTAAAGGTGGGTGGATTGTTTGGCTTTATAGTCTGAATAGATTCTAATGAAATCAAGAGGTGGTCTGTCGTAGTTCAGCTTATAAATAGAGGTGTAAAAGTTGAAGAAGGGAGAACGAGTGAGAGCTTGTGAAAGAACGATGTGTATTTTTCAAATTGAGTTATAAATATCTTGTTCAAAGTATTATTTTTAATGTGTGTTTCTACATACATCTATATTTGAAAGCTGTGCATTCAACTAAAAGTTATATTCAAATTTGTTTCAAATGAAGTCTGTTCAAGTTTAGTTCAAGTTCTACATTAAGAATATAACACGCCAACATTAGTTTAGTTTTACTAGCTGTTTGGAGCTACAAACTTGCTACCAAGTATTGACCTGTTCTTCAAATGCATTCCCATGGGAGCTCTTTGATTACTAGATATACAGACGATGCTGGAACTGCAAGGTGATTACAGACTTGTAATACTACATGTAATTTCAGCATCATATCTGTAGATCTGACAAGACAATTAAAATCCCTGACTAATCTTTGTCCATCAGGTGTGACAAGCTGCAACCCAACTCTTTGTGCTTAGATATATGTTATATTAAGTTGTTGACAGAAATTGGAGGTTTGGTAGCACGATTTTCTACTGTTCAAAATTTCAAAACAGATTTTTATGAGTTTCCTTTGAAGTTTAAATAAGATTCTTTTGAAGCCTAAAAGTATGTTTACTGAGTTGTGTAAAGTGAAATGACTAATCTTGTGTAAAGTCTAATGACTAGTCTTGTGTAAAGTGAAATGACTAGTCTTGTGTAAAGTGAAATGACTAGTCGGGTTGTGTAAAGTGAAATGACTAGTCTTGTTGTGTAAAGTGAAAGGACTAATCGTGTTGTGTAAAGTAAAATGACTAATCGTGTTGTGTAAAGTAAAATGACTAGTCGGGTTGTGTAAAGTGAAATGTCTTAAAGATTAACAGCCTGAAAACATAATGAAAGATTGACTAGCATTATGATCTGTCGCACTAATTGTACATTTTTATTTCAAATATATATTGAGGGCAAAATTCTTGTTGATTTAACTCAATTCCTCTTGGTCTTTGCTAATCTAACTAAATAGCAACAAATCTTTTCCCTGCTTTAGAGACCAGACAAATGCTAGGTGGTCACTTTTACGAAAGAAAATGTAGATGGCATCACAGACCTGTTATTGCACTGTCCAGTTCATGTCTGATTGCAGGATCATTTTCATTTATGAGCGTGTCTAATTGAGGTGCTCTAATCCAGTGGAGACTCCTTATCCGGTTCTGTATAGCAAGATCTCTCTCCTCATCATTGGTGGAGGGATGACAAAAGATGGACGGGTAAAGACGAGTCAATATATAGCGCTCGGCAAAATCCATCACCTTGTCAATCACTTCTGAAGTAAAACCTGCAAGTGAAAATCAAGAATACAAAAAAATATTTTCTATTGAAAACAAAATAAATAATACTAAAACATACTGTAGAACTGCACATGACTTTTTGATTAATAATAATTGATAATTAATATTATCAATATTAAAATTAATAGTGTCTGGGTGCCTTCAATACTGTTCAAATATATTCAAAGGATCATTTAAGCCCAGAAAAAATATTTAGTTTAACATAGATCTCGGCCCGGGCATGATGTAAAAAAAGCACAGAATGGAGAGATAATGGCCTTCCATGGGTTGTAGTGTCATTGGGATGGATGGATAGATCAAGCCAATCAAAACCACACTAGGCTTACTAGAATATGGACCATCTGGCAAGGTTCAAGCAAGGACTGTAACTTTTACCTCAAAAAAAAAATGTTTAGTATATTACCAGGTATTTGATATGCATACCAACTTTGATGAATAGTGGAAATAAACAAAATACTCCTATGCTCCCCAATTGACCCCCTTAAAATGAAACAAAACAATGCTAACAAACAATTTTTTAGGCCACTAATATACAATGGAGAGAGAGAGAATAAGTACAGTGTAGAGAATATAAATAGTATTTATCTAAGTTATTATGTTGTTCTACCTTGCCAAATGTTTCGTAAACTGAAAATAATTTTAGAATTTAAAAGAGCCACTTGGATGACCAAATGCACAGCTGTTAGATCAACACAACATGATCCCTTAACAATTATATCGGTGGAAATCAAGATCAAATCTTAGTTGCTTTCTGTTTAGTACCCATGTCTCAGATCCATATAGAAGAATTCAGATAACCACCATCAGGTAGGTAATGATTTTTGTAGGCAAGCGTAGTAAGGCACCTAAAAGCACGATTAGCCCTGGCTAGATAGCTATTAACTTCTCTTAAAAGTGTTGCGACAATTGATACTATGCTTCCCAGATATGTGAATTGGTCTACCAACTACTAAATTGCCTCCAGCTTGAGCTGAGCATTTTGATTGGCTTGCGCAGGTCTATACCACTCTTTACACTAAATGCTGTCCACAGTGGCACAGAAGTCTGAGATGGCTGTGTACAACAGATTACCATAGGTTTTAGTTTGTAGTTTTCATCTAAACTGGTTGCCGACTAAGACTACAGAGCCCAGTTATCACAATAACAAAATAGCTTTTGACATTTTTGTGTCTGGCATATATATATATATATTTCAAAATGTTTTCATTTAGATGGCATTAAAAAAAATTAAATTAATCAAATAATAAACATATTGCCCTTACCTTTAAATACAGGCTGACTGTTGAGTTTGTCATTTAAGCTTGTATAAAAGTCTTGGACCATCTCGGACAAATCCTCAATGGAAAACTCCTGGTTATGCTGAACACGTTCTATGAAACCTCGGACCTAAAGTCAATTGAAATAAAATAATCAGTGAAAATATTAAGATTGTGATGTGCCATTAGGCGCTCTCTATTCCCGTTGTTTTATTTTTCTGCTATTGTAAATTGCTGTATTTTTCTGTAAAGTAAATATGTTTGTCAATGCAGACAAATAAATGTGTAAAAATGAATTCTCTAATTGAATAATTGTGTGATAAGCTTTTAATTTTCTTTTCCATGTGTGGTTGCAATGGAGATACTAAAATCTGATCAACTAGTGTCACTAACCAGCTTGGAAATTTCTAATGCTGCTGGCTTTCTTTTGATGGACTTTAAAAACTCAGCGAATTCTGTTCCGATTTTTTGGCTCTCAGCACTAATGCGGCGTGGTTCTTTGACAAGAGGCTGATTATCTGAAGGAAGCAAAAATTTAGATGGTTATTAATTCAGACGGATTATTATAATTTTTTGAGTTACAATGAACAACAAAACAATGAAATATCAACTATCATTATTATGCGTTTTAGAATAAAAGTGTTCTAATCTTTATTTAAATTGGTTGAATTGATTATCCATTTTTAGTGTTTTTAATACTTAAATATGTTTATATTAATTGTAGGTTCCCATTTATCTGTGTATTCAAAAAAAAAATAAGTGTATGCTGTGGACTATTTTAAATGAATGTATCCTAACTCTACTGGGTGTTGTCTTACCTTTATTGGGAGTTTTCCTAAGGAAAGACTTGAAAGTATTGCTGCGCTTGTTCACTTGCTGGGTTTTTTTCTCCTCAAATTTTGAGAATGAGGCTCTAACATCAGCTAATTGTGGTCCCCTAAAAAAAAATTTACAAATATGAAAATTTACAAAAAGGCAGTGTAACAGGAACTCTAAAATTACTAAAGTGTTCATGACTGAATGAAAGTACAACTGATGGTAACTTTAGATAATGTCTGATACACAATATAAGCAATTTTGCTCAAGAATAGATCATGCCAATAGATTCATTAATTGAACTGAGCACACCACTTGTTTATCAACGGTGGTCATAGATTTTGGTTATGAATCAGTTCACCTGCAGTAGTTGTACTGACCACACCAATTCCCCTGGAAGGGTTGAAACGACATTAACATCTCTCAAATAGTAATCACAAAATTAATTCAAAACTGATCTTCTACCTCGGTGGTTGAAAAAAAAAAATTAACACTAAACCCAAAAGCAAATTGCAAGAGACTTAGTTTGAAAATTGTTTAGAGTAAGAAAGTTGATGCAATGCTTATAGAAAGCTGGCACAAAGAAGATAATTTGATTTAAACTTGTTTTAACTCTTTCTCTCCTAATTGATGATGCCAACGTTGATTTGACTATCTTTAAATTTAACTGGTTTTTGGATTTACAAACTAAAATTTGTGTTGTGTAAAAAGAGCATGCATTCTCCTATAATATAATAATTCAATACAAATATAACATTTGCTGATGACAAACAAAAAGTTATTGAAGTTTAATCATAACAGGATAGTGAAATACAAATGAGCAAAATGAATAATAATAAAATACTATTGGAACAAAAAAAAATAATTAAGGAAAGAGTTAATCTCAAAAATTTTTTTACTCTAAACACATTTTTTGCAACAGAAAAGCCTCCTACAAAAATAGTAATATTCCTTTTAACAAGACCCTGTTGAACAAAATAGAAATTAATGGTTTATTGTTTGTTTTTAAACTTAGTAATTTACTATTGGTGTATATGCATATGTACCTATGCAGGTATTTAATCTGAATTTGTGCTCACAAGAGGATTTTTTTTTTACTAAGTAAATAACATCTCATGATCATTTTCACTTCCCATTTTCCTAAAGAAAACTTTCAAACAAAATTTTCATAAACTAAATATATAAAATAGTATTCTAAGTAATATACATTTTAAAAGATTTACTTTTTCAAGATGGGAGAAATCTGAGAGGCTTCCTTGGCAGCGTCATGTTGCATCTGAGCTTTATGTGCTGTCTGATACACCTCTCTATAACATTTGCTGCAGAATCCTTGCCAGGCAGGGTTGCCATAAAAGCCACAGCCATTTTTACACAACAAATCTGTTTCATCTATGTGGAATGTTTTCTTTTTGTTTTGTGCACTCGTAGCCATTGTACACAGCCAAGTTTATAAAACTGTTTGGCTAGCAAGTTAAAAATAGTTTCATTTTTTTTTTTTGTGGCTGATTTTACTTCAGAAAATACTTAACATCACAGGTCTGAAAAACAGAAAGAGTATAGAAAATAATGAAGATGTGTGAACATTTTACAAATTTTAAGTTTTATGTTTTGTCAAGTACTCGAGTGTGATGTGAAGTTAAACCTAAGCTTCCAGTAAGTTGTAACATCATCTGGAACAGGGAATGTTTCTGAGGTATATATCATGGCAACCCGTGATATAGACCTATGTGGGCGAGAACACTAGATCTAAGATGATGTGATAATCTATCATCAGACTGCATTATTGATCCTTACTGGAAATTTGTTGTGATTTCAAGGACACTTTTTTCTCTCTTTTATTTGAAAACAACAACAAAAATTCCACACACACCACACAGATATGTTGCATTGAGTGATTTCCCCAAGACGTCTTCATCTTTTTCATGTATACATAGTTCTAAGTTTAAGTAAGGTCTAAACAAGTTTAAATTTTTGAAATAGTTTTGAGTTTTTGTATTGTTCAGTTCTCGTCTTATTTAATAGACAGATATCCATCACTTCACATTACACTACTAATCTTAAAACATTTTCTACAGATTTTAAATTTTACACTTAGTTTACAGATACAAACAAGTTTTAATTTTTTGAATAGTTTTGAGTTTTTGAATGAGTCTTTGTACCGTTCGGTTTTCGACTTATTTAACACACATTTCGCATTACACTACTAATCTCAAATACTTTCTACAGATTTTTAGTTTTACTTTTAGTTTACAGCTTACTAGATAATTAGTATGATTCTAGCCACGAGCTCAGGATCATGATCATCTTGACATATAGATCTACTGATTTACTCTAAGATCTACTACTAGCTATATAGATCTATACTTTTAAGTATAACTAAAAAATAAACACCCTTAGGCTATAATTTTTACATTTTACCATCACAAAGGATCACAAAAAAAAAAAAAAAAAGACAAAAGAACTCCTTTGTTCCCCTGACAATCAAATCATTAAACACTAACGCATATTTAGATCTATTATTCTAGAACTATGAACATTTCATTTTTACATGTAGATCTAATTCAATTGTAATGTTTGAATGTAAACAAAGATACTATAATTCTAATTATTTCTCTATCTAGATCTAGATTCTATCATCTGCTGTATTAAATGCTATTACAGCTATACTAGTAGATCTAGATCTAAATAATACTACGCCCGTTTCTTTGTTCCCAGGCTGCAGGATCACTCCTTCTTTTCTTTTTTATTTTAATTAAAGGACCCCATTTTAATCCCTAACATACTTTTTTTTAGCTAGTAAATTAGTGTGTATCTGTTACAATGAAATTTTAAGCCTTGCTCTTTCTCTCGCTTGAAAAAAAAAAAGGATTGGTTTTGTCTAAAAGGAAGTAGAAATGACGTTAGGCATATTAATAAGTAGACTTAAGGAAAAAGAAAAATACTGCTTTTGAAATAAATTCTATTTTTAAAAAATAAGGCTTTAAGTGTAGACTGCTGCATTTTGTGAAATACCAAAAATTAAATACAAAGGTTTGATAGAAAGCTTGCAGTTTTTCGCCAATAGCAGTCCTCAGGTTGTGAATCTGGCAAAAAATGTTCTTAGTAAGAATACCTAGGAGGTACCTAGGAACCTGTGTATGAAATTTGATGCGGATAATTGCACAACAGTTTAATAGATTTCGTGATCAATGAATCAGTGGTATTTTCGCTTATACATAGTGGATTACAGACAATTATTAATTTTATAGACTAGGTCTTTCTAGGAAAAATTTTCACTCATCTAGACTATTCTAGACTAATAATAGTTTAGTAGGCTACGACACTTACACTACTTACAGTAGAGTTAGAATCTAGATTCTAGATCTATAATCTATGTTACACTATGTCCTATGTATATATATATTAAATATATAATATATATGTATGTTGTATATTTAATTAATATTATAGAATAGATCTATTTAATTTATAATTTAGTCTATAATTAGATCTAGTATTATTATTTATAAATAAATTTAAAACATATACATTTTGACATTTCTCACATTTACAACAATACATGACTATGAATGTGATTATTGACATTAATTTTTTAATTTAGTACTACAGACTAGGTCTAGGGGGGTAGTAGTCTAGAGTCTAGAGTTAGAGTCTAGACTGTCTAGAGTCTAGAACAGATTCTAGACTAGGATTAGAGTATCATTATGTAATATTATTTTATATATATTCTAGATCTAGAATCTAGTCTAGTCTCAAGTCTAGCCTAGCCCTAGGCTTCCCTAGACTTAAAATAAAGTTTAACTTAAACTACTTAAAGACTTAATTGATGACTTAAACTAGATTACTAGATCTATATTATCAAACACTTTTTACTTTTACTTTACTAGCACAGATTAGATTTCTATATGATCTATATCTAGAAGTTCGATTAATAGTCTATATTATATCTAGAGATCTAGATCTATAGAATATAAAACTAACCACCAAGTAGATCTAGATAGAATAGATCTAGTCAATCTAGATTTCGTACAACACACAATGACAATAGTAGTCTCATGATCAACATCAACAAACCTTGATAACTTGGCCAGGTACAAGTAGATTTAGATACGATTTAAAAAAAAAAAAAAAAAAGGGTTAATTAATATAGACTAATATCTAGAGTAGATCTAGAGGAAAGATCTAGGACAAATATTAAAACAAGGAACATAAAAATTTATTTAAAAAAAAATAAATAAAAAAAGATAAGTCCTCTTTACGAAGCTGATGACTTCTTGTATTTTGCCCTTAATAATAGCAGAACATTTTCCTCCCCTCCCCCCCCCCCAAAAAAAGTTTAGAGCACGTATTTATCTACTCAGAGTAGATCTAATAAGGCTTGTCTTCGAGGTCGAAAATTAATGAGGAATGCAGTATTTTCCTTGGCAACGCAGCCCCTGCTGTAACCTACATATTTTGCTACACGTAGAGCAGGCATAACCATTGTCAGCAGATGGTCGATTTAGATTTTCTTTTCGCTGTCTACGCCTGTCCTCGGCATCGAATTTTCTTCAAATGTGTATCCCGCGGCCTTTGAAAGTGACTTCCATCTGTCCTGATATAACTATAACATTAAAGCATATAATACTTGATGTCTCCGTGTTAGTGTGGTATGCGTAGGCGCTCTGGAGTGTCGTCTCAATGGTCCGGGGTTCGACTCCTGCCTGTCGCAAGCTATCCTCACAGGTCGTCCTGTGGGAGTTTTGGACTAGTATATAATCATATGGATATAATATTATAATATTCAATTTTAAAGGAACATGCAAAACTAAAATAGTAAAACAAAAAAAACAAAACTTGAAGATAAAGAAACGTGAAAAGTTCTTCGAAACAGACACACTTAAATTAATTCATATTATTCACATTCAAGGGATAAGAAGGTCACTCAACAAACTATACTACTCATTGGCAGCTCGTTTTTAAGCTTGTGTCCAAACGAATTCTTTGTTAACGTTTTTATCTCCAGCCTTATTCAACGTGATATTTGGGCGCCTCTGAGTCCACCCAGCTCTTATGGGTACCTGACATTAGTTGGGGAAAAGTAAAGGCGGTTGCCCGTTGTGCTGGCCACATGACACCCTCGTAAACCGTATGCCACAGAAAGAGATGACCTTTATATCATCTGCCCCATGGACCACAAGATCTGAAATGGGAACTTTACTTCTCTTTACCTTTCAACGTGAAACCCTGCAAGGATTGATGTCATGATGCCTTTCAGTCTAGTCTTTATATGCAGAAACATACAGAAATATTGTTTCACAAGCCACTTACATTAATTACAGCATAAGCACTAACCCAAAAGCCTAGCTGACAATTAATACATCTGATCTTTTCTGTAATAGCCTTGTCGCCGTACCACTGTCTCATAATTTAAGAAAAACTGAGATAGAAAAACAAAGAAAATATGGGAACCTAGGCTTGGAGATTAAGCGTCTATGGAAATTGTCCAAAATAACAATATACCCCATTGTTATATCAACCGAGGGGATAATAACAACTGACCTTACAGACACCTTCAAGGCCCTTAACATTCCTAGGAACATCTTCGTTGCCTGTCAGAGGGCGGTACTGCTGCAGACCTGCCACATCACCAGGAAATTCCTCAGTGGAAATTGTTAAAGGGACTACGATGAATTTTGTTTCTCTTTAGCGAAACTCGACCCTGGCAGCGCCAGAGAATGACTACTCGTTCATTTCTAACATAATAATAATAATAATTTCCTACGAAAATATGACTATGATGCAACTCCTCTGAACCTAAATAATGTTGATGTTAATGTCAGTTTGGACGACGTCGGGCATGAGATTCGCCAATGGGAAGAAAAAACACTCCACGAAAAATTCCCGGCTTTATTACATGGGGACAACATTGACAAGGCCTCTTCCTTAGCATGGCTAAAAGCAGGTCATCTCTACCCTGAAACGGAAGGCTATGTCACAGCAATACAGGACAGAGTAATTAGAACAAAAAATTACGAGAAACTTATCCTAAAACTCAATATTGTTGACAAATGCCGAAAATGTGGAAATTTGGGTGAGTCAATTGAACACATAATGGCGGGATGTTCAGCCCTATCGGAATCTGCCTACCTAGGTCGCCATAACCAAGTTGCAAAGCTAATACACCAGCACTTGGCTTTGACACACAATTTGATCGGTAAGGACACTCCTCCATACTACAAATACTCACCACAAGAGGTTCTCGAGTCTACGGATCATCTGCTGTACTGGGATAGGCCTATTTTGACTGACAAAACGGTAGATTTTAATCCCCCTGATTTGCTGCTCATCGATAAAAAAGAAAAGGCCGCCACCATTATTGACATCGCCGTACCACTATCTCATAATTTAAAAAAAACTGAGCTGGAATAACAACGAACATATGGGAACCTTGGCTTGGAAATTAAGCGTTTATGGAAATTATCTAAAATAACAATATACCCCATTGTCATATCAACCGAGGGAATAATAACTGACCTCACAGATACCTTCAAGGCCCTTGTCATTCCTAGGAACATTCTCGTTGCCTATCAGAGGGCGGTACTTCTGCAGACCTGCCACATCACCAGAAAATTCCTCGGTGGAAACTGATAAAGGGACTACGATGAATTATGTTTCCCTTTAACCGTTTAACGAAACTGGACCCTGGCTTCGCCAGAGAATGAATACTCGCTCTTTTATAATAATAATAATAATAACAATAATAATATAAGGCTTGTCTTCGAGTCCGAAGATCAATGAGGAATGCAGTGTTTCCCGTGGCTACGCCCCCAGCTATGACCTAAATATTTTGCCACAACCAGTGCAAGCATAACCATTGTCCGCAGGTGGTCGATTAAGCTTTTCTTTTCGCCGTCTGACTCTGTCCTCGGCAGCGGATTAACAGCCCCATATATATATCTCTATCTAGCTAGTTATATTTCTACGTATGCTTTAAACATGTTTGTCAACGACCCGGAAAAAAAAAGCATCAATAAAGATATACCTCCTCCTTTGATAAAAAAGAAATGTACCTCCCCGGCGGGGAATCGAACCCCGGTGTAACATAATAGTATTATATGTACATTTGCACACTAGCGCGTCAGTGCAACACCGCTTGTGTTTACGTAATAAATGGAGTTCCTAATATGTCTTCCCTCTTAAACACTAGTTTGTTATTTGTGTAACACGAATATTCTACATGGTGTCAGAATAAAACTTGAAAAGCTGTCCAGACAAAGGTTTTTATTAATCTAATAATGGCTTCTTTTTATTTTGAGCAACCAATCTTGAATTGGAATGCTAAAGATCTGTATCAAGAGTTTCTAAAGTTTCAACAGCAGGTGAGCTTTTGTTTCAAAGGACCGTTAGCTGGTGCCGATAGTAAACAAAAAGCCGGATGGCTGGGAATGTGGATAGGCCAGCAAGGCCGTGAGGTTTACAAAACTCTAAATATTACTGATAGTGAAGAGGGAGATCCGCAATTGCTATTAAAGAAAATAGAAGACTACATAAGGCCAAGACAAAATAAAAGAGTGTCTAGATTTAGAGCACATCAGAGAAAGCAGGTAGAAGGAGAAAGTTTTGATAACTTTGTTAAAGACCTAAAGCTTCTCATTATGGACTGTGAGTATGACAACCCAGACGATATGCTTATTGATTTGATCATTAGTGGAGTCATACACGAAAAGGTACAATTAAGACTTCTTGATCAGGGACAGAAGTTGACCCTTAACAAGGCTATAGAAATAGGACAACAATATGAGATGTCGCAAAGCCAAGTGAAAATGTTTAGGGGCCAAGAAGTTCTAGCGATCAAGAGAGGGTCACACAATGTACTCAAGCAGAAGTCTAAAGACAACTCAGATAAATTATGTAGTAAATGCGGCAAGAACCACGAAAAGGGAAAATGTCCAGCAATAGGAACCACATGCAATTTCTGCAAGAAGAAAAACCACTGGTTTCAAATGTGCAGAAAAAGACGCAACGTCAATCTAGTAGAAGATGACAGTCACAGTGATGAAAATATTATACCTGTTAGCACTGCAAGTAGCCAGTATAGAAAGGGTAATATTGAGAACATCAATGTCGTCGAAGACAAGTGGACTGTAAAACTAGTCGTGCATGGCAAGACATTAATTTTTCGTATCGACACTGGTGCAAGATGTAACATTCTTGTCAAGTCAGAGTTTGAAAAGCTCAAAGACAAAGTAAAACTTGCTTATTCAGCAAAGTCGCTCAAGTCTTACTCTAATCATGTTATTAAGACTTTAGGAGCAGTAGTGCTACCTTTGAAAAATAATATCCAAGAGGTGAAAGCAAGGTTTGAGGTAGTAGACATTAGTCAAGAGAACATTTTGAGTGGTGACACAGCAGAATGTTTAGGACTACTACAACGGATAGACAGCATAGAATCCAAGGCAGAAGACGAGTTACAAAGAGAATTTCCTGAAATGCTGAAAACAACTGGAACACTGCCAGGAGAATACAAGATTCAGTTACAGGAAAATGCTAAAGGAGTTATTCATCCACCACGTCGCTTAGCAGCATCTCTACGCAATAAAGTTGAAGAAAAACTTAAAGAAATGCAAGCTGATGGATTTATTACTGCCGTACATGAACCTACTGAATGGGTTAGCTCCATGGTTGTTTCGTTCAGGAATGACAAAGTTAGAATATGTATTGATCCAAAAGATCTCAATAAAGCAATCAGAAGGGAACATCACCCGATGAAAACTATTGAAGATGTGATCACTAATATTCCAGATTCGAAGATATTCTCAGTTCTCGATGCCAAGTCAGGGTTTATGCAAATAAAGCTTGAAAGAGAATCTTCATTTCTCACAACTTTCAACACACCTCTGGGAAGATATAGATGGTTACGATTACCTTTTGGTATCAAATCAGCGCCAGAAATTTACCAAAGAATTATGGATGAAATGCTTCAAGGAATTGAAGGAGCATATGTCATCATAGACGACATTCTAGTAGCTGGTAGAGATGTTGAGCATCATGATCACATTTTGAAACAAGTCATGCAAAGAGCAACGAAGTACAATCTAAAGCTGAACTATGACAAGTGCAAGATAAGGCAAAACAGAGTACCTTATATGGGCCATATCTTGTCAGAGAAAGGTTTAGAACCAGATCCAGCAAAGATAAAGGCAATTATTGACATGCCAGCTCCTCAAGACAAAGATGGAATCAGAAGATTTCTAGGTTTAATTCAGTACCTAGCAAAATTTATTCCTTATCTAAGTCAAGCAGATGCTCCAATACGAAAGCTTCTAAAAGATGATATAGAATTTCAATGGAATCATGAACAAAACAAGAGTTTCAAAGAATTGAAACATCTTTGTACAAACCCTCCAGTTTTAGCATATTATGATGTCAACAAGAACGTAGAGATAGAATGTGATGCAAGTAAAGATGGACTGGGAGCAGTATTACTCCAGGAAGGTCGTATAATTGCATACGCATCAAGAGCTCTCACAGATACAGAAACAAGATATGCTCAAATTGAGAAGGAAATGCTCTCAATTGTGTATAGTACAAGCAAATTTCACTGCTACATATTTGGTAAAGAAGTAACAGTTTATAATGATCACAAACCTCTGGAGCAAATCTTCAAGAAACCTCTATTGTCAGCACCAATGAGAATACAGAAGATGCTAATAAGACTGCAGTGGTATGATCTGAAAGTCTGTTACAGAAAAGGCAAGGAAATGTTTATCTCCGATACACTTTCTCGTGCACATCTACCAAATACTGATACACAGACATGTGAATTTACAGATGATTCAGTGCATATGATCTCTGTAAGTGATTCAAAATACAGTGAAATTAAAGACTGTACAAGCAAGGAACTTTCAATGCTTCTGGAAGTAATTATGACTGGTTGGCCAGACACAAGAAGCGAGACTCCAATTGAAGTCAGGCCGTATTGGGATTCAAGAGACCAGTTATCAACTTCGGATGGTATTATATACAAAGGTCTGAGAATAGTCATGCCACCAAGCTTACGTAAATACATGCTAAATCTGATTCACAAGTCTCACTTAGGAATAGTCAAGTGTAAGCAGAGAGCCAGAGAAGTCATGTATTGGCCAGGCATGAATGCAGACATTGAAGTGACAGTTAGGGATTGTAGCAGGTGTGCTGAACATCAGAATCAAAATGTGTCAGAACCGCTGATGCCTACCAAGACACCAGACCTTCCATACAGCATGGTTGGGTGTGATCTGTTTAACTTTGAGGGTAAAAAGTATGTGCTTCTAGTTGACTACTTCTCAAAGTTTATTGATGTCAAAGAACTGTCACAGGAAACTACATCAGATATCATCGATCGAAGCAATGAAGAGTATATTCGCATGCCATGGAATACCTAGAAAGTTAAGGTCAGATAGCGGGCCACAGTTCTCTTCAAGGGAATTCCTGAATTTCTGTAAATCATACGGAATAGAGCATGAAATGTCGAGTCCTCATTTTCAGAGTTCTAATGGTGAGGCTGAAAGAGCTATTCAAACAGTGAAGAAACTTTGGAAGAAAAGCGAAGACAAATTTCTGTCGCTATTAGACTACAGAACTACTCCACTGAGTAATATTAATTTGTCGCCAGCACAATTACTCATGGGACGCCGACCCAGAAATTTGTTACCTTCTAGCGAGGAAATACTCACACCTAAGACACCAGATCTCAAGGTGGTGAAGAAACACTTTGACTCCGAGAAACAGTCTGAGAAACATTGTTATGATAAGAGGAAAGGAGTTAAGAGTCATAATCCACTACAAAACGGAACGGCAGTCAGAATGCAACTTAATTCTAAGTGGAAACCAGGAACAGTAGTTTCGAAGCATTCTAAGCCTAGATCATATAATCTCAAAAGTGGAAATAAGGTCTACAGAAGAAACAGAAAACACATCAGAAAGTCTTCTGAGAAAGCAAACAGATTTGACAATAATTATGACTTTCCAGATGACATCTCAGAACAACCAGAACCACTAGATCTAGAGAGTCCAAGATTACAAACTACACTAGATTGTGAGCCGCCACTACACACTGCTTCTTCTAACACCTCTAGACCACATGAACCTTATGTAACACGCTCAGGCAGAATAGTTAACAAACCCAAGAGACTTGATTTGTGATGAACTGATTAGACTTTTTAGTTGACTAGTTTGTTAGTTATTCTGATAAATAGATTTTCTAAATTAAAGAAGAGAGATGTAACATAATAGTATTATATGTACATTTGCACACTAGCGCGTCAGTGCAACACCGCTTGTGTTTACGTAATAAATGGAGTTCCTAATATGTCTTCCCTCTTAAACACTAGTTTGTTATTTGTGTAACACGAATATTCTACACCCGGTCTCCCGCGTGACAGGCGGGGATACTTACCACTATACTACCGAGGAAGATATCTCATTGATAAAACATATTTTAATCTTTCTAAATTAAATTACTCTCATGCAATGCAAATGTCTTGGAGATCTCGGAGTCTGTAGCGGCTTTAGGGGTGGCAAGTGGGACAACTGCCCCAGGAATGCAGTATTTCCCGTGGCTACGCAGCCCCAACTGTGACCTACATCTTTTGCGACAACAGATCAAGCATACTCTTTGTCCGCCGGTGGTCGATTAAGCTATTCATTTCGCCGTCTGCGTTTGTCCTCAGCAGCGGATTAACAGCCCTATATATCTATATCTAGCTAGCTACATTTCTATGTATATTCTTTAAACATGTTTGTCAACGACCCAAACAAAAACAAAAAGCATCAATAAAAAATATACCTCATCGTGGAGTATTTTTAGCCTTTAATAAAAAAAAATACCTCCCCGGCGGGGAATCGAACCCCGGTCTCCCGCGTGACAGGCGGGGGATACTTACCACTATACTACCGAGGAAGGTGAAATGATTGTAAAGCATATTTTAATCTTTCTAACTGGAATTACTCTCATGCAATGCAAATGTCTAGAAGGGGGGGCCAGGCGATTGAAGATTCCCTTTTTACCGTCTGCTTCAAAAACCAGGATTAGTTAAACTTAGTAAAAGTTTTATTTGAAAGTGCTCTGGTTCTTCTTTGTAATTAATAGTTACTTTCCGACTCCAGCGGGTTTGTAAGAAACTATTAGTATCTAGTAGTATCTACTTTGTTGAATTCTCTTCATGCCAAAGGTTTCTGGATCATTATAATATCATAATATTATCCTTTAAGGCGAAATCTTTCATGCAGAACAATTACAATACAGTAGGCCCATACTACGTAGTCAAACGGCCACTAGTACCTTACTAGGCCAATAATAGAATATGCATCCTCCGTTTGGGACCCCTCAACTCAAGAAAACATTAAGAAACTGGAACAGACACAAAATAGAGCAGTGTGATTCATAACAAGCGAATATTCACATTTGACTAGAGTAACACCTTTAGTAAAATCACTAAATTTAGAAAGCCTTCAGGACAGAAGGCTCAAAAGTAAAGTAGCAATCATACATAAAACACTGAACCATAATCTTCAAATACAAAAACAAAATTTAATAAAATACTCTGAAAGACACAAAGATAAAGGCACATTCCTCGTCCCATATGCTAGGACAAATTTGTACAAATACTCCTTCTTCCCTAGTGCTATTAGAGCATTGAATGGGTTGCCTGAGCTAGCCAGGAAAACCAGTGACTTGGCAGAATTTAAGTCATTGGTTAATATGCATGACTAAATGCTTGACGCGTAGGACGTAATCATCTTCTTTTTTGAAGTAACGTCTGTATTATATAAGATAAGATAAGGTACTATGCTAGTAACAAAAAAAAAAAAAAAGCGTTAATAGTACATATATACCCTTACGGCTCAGGGCCCCGCAATCCGCATATGACACTCGCCCAGGGCCCGTGCACTGCTAAGGCCGGCTCTGAAAGGAGGAATTGTCTTTTTCTTTTTTTTTTTATAAAAGTTTTTTTTAGATATTTTTCTAGTGCATTATCATGCATATATTTAACATCCAATTCCAGAATTACCCAAACTGTTTGTCAAAAACAAGTCCTTATCAAGGCTTATTCATTCTTTCTGGTATCTTTTTTTTTTCAGTGTACATATGGCCTAGACCAGCGGTTCTCAACCTTTTATGCTCGGCGACCCCTTTTTACAATCCCCCACTCTGAGGCGACCCCCTCCCCCCGATACACAGATACAGCACTAGAAGAGTAGACAATAACAACCCATAGTTTCGATGGCCTTAGACGACCCCTGGCAAATCGTCAATCGAACACATGGGGTCGCGACCCACAGGCTGAGAACCCCTGGCCTAGACTAATTCATTCCATATTTTGATAATTCTAATACGCAGCTATAAATTTAGATCCCTTTCGAATCTAAATTTAACATTTGGCTGCCCGGATTTTTATTATCACCATTCTTGATCTATTATTGGTTCTGATTTTTTATTTTGTTCTTATACTTAATATTAATATTTATTATTTAATTAAACATTAATTAGTGTCGTCTTCAGTACTCTTTCAGACATATTTTTTTTAATAAAAGGGGCATAACTGCATTTTAAAATGCTCTTCAAATATGTATAGGATTAGTTCCCTTGAAAAGAAATATATACATTACAAAACCTTTGTACGCGTTGTGCTTTATATGCACCGAAAAACCGGTTTCAGAATAGGATACTACCAGTTGCTTTAGTGCAGTGGTGGAGGCTGTGTGGTTAATTGCTTGTCTTCCGAACCTGCCCCTAAGTCCTGGGTTTCAATGTCGGTGAAAACTAGGATTTTGAATATCGGGATTTTTAGGGCGAATTTGAGTCCACCCACCTCTAATGGGTAGGCTACATGACTTTAGTTGGGGAAAGTAAAAACGGTTGGTCGTTGTGCTGACCACAAGTCCCCCTGCTCGTTAACCGTTGGCTCCATAAACAGATGGCCGTCATACCATCTGTCCTACAGGGGAACAGGAACTAAACTGTAGGCCTATTGCCATATCACAATGTCTTCAGGGATTGCAAAAAGTGCCTGCAGGGAAAAGTACCAGGCAAAAGAAAGCGATGTGAAGACAACATCAAATAATGGACGGTCCTGTCATTGAAACAGATTCTTTTCAAGGCAAAAGACATAGCTAAAATGTTATTTAACCTTGGTTAGGCCAATGCATCCTCCGTTTGGGACCCCTCAACTCAAGAAAACATTAAAAAAACTGGAACAGACACAAAGTAAAATCACTAAATTTAGAAAGCCTTCAGGATAGAAGGCTCAAAAGTAAAGTAGCAATAATACATAAAACACTGAACCATAATCTTCAAATACAAAAACAAAATTTAATAAAATACTCTGAAAGACACAAAGATAAAGGCACATTCCTCGTCCCATATGCTAGGACAAATTTGTACAAATACTCCTTCTTCCCTAGTGCTATTAGAGTATGGAATGGGTTGCCTGAGCTAGCCAGGAAAACCAGTGACTTGGCAGAATTTAAGTCATTGGTTAATATGCATGACTAAATGCATGACGCGTAGGACGTAATCATCTTCTTTTTTGAAAGAACATCTGTATTATATAAGATAAGAAGATAAGAGTGTAGAAAGGTAGACTAGTATTTATTTACTTCAGGACTGAAGAGGTTTCAATCCGGACCAAGCAACCTTACATTTTTAAATACCATCTTATTATGGTCTCATATGGCAAACGTAGTGATGGACATGGCTAGAGTGCTGGCTGTTTAACAGCCAATCAAGCTTTTAGCTACCATCGAATTTTCAGAGGGCAGCTATAATATTTACTTGGCAAAATGAAAGAGAAAATGTGATTGGTTGAGGAGGGCGCTTCTTGATTTTTCTGCTTAATGCATATTTTCTTTTATGTTATATCGTACTACGTGTAACGTATCCATTTGTCGTGACTGCTAACTAGACAAACTATGATCTACTGCTACAAGGAAAGAAAGATCACTTATGTGAATTTGTCCTAGTAGATGGAATAAAAGAAGTGCCTTTATAAGAAGTTATATTTATGTAATATATATATATATATATATATATATATATATATATATATATATATATATATATATATATATATATATATATATATATATATATATATATATATATATATATATATATATATATATATATATATAAATGTTTTACATAATTCGGATGTTCCTTCAGAGTTGAAGATAGTTTACTTCCCTATATACTTCCTACTTCCTATATATATATATATCATGGTGATGAGGTAGGAATTCGACATCTTTTGAGGGCCAGGAGGTGGCTTGACCTCTTTGGGGGCCCCTGCATTTTGACATTCGACATCATGACATATTATGAGATAATGGCGTAATATTTAATATTTAAAAAAAAATAGAGCATTCATTTGGCCCCCCCCCCTCTACTCCCTCGCCCACCCTATAGCTACGCCACTAATGGTGATGGTTCAGTGCAATGTCTATATCCTATTATTGTTTCTGTCGTGGGGCTATAAGTTTAGTGATTGTAATAAAAGTGTTAGTCGAGTGCAATGTTTTCCAAATTGAGTTCCGGGAAGCCCTCCTTGCTAGCTAGTTTTCCGCGAGGCCTGAATAGGTGTTCCTCGAACTACTAGCCTAGGCCACCACGTGAATTAATCTCACTAAAAAAATAAGCAAAGCGTTCCGATAAATACTCAGAATGTGCGAAATGTTTCGTTATAGACAATAGGAAAAAAATTTGGGAAACGCTGGTCTAGTGACATTCTTACCAAATATGAATATTTATTTGTTATGAATCTCGCGGATCGATTTTGCGCCGGTCCTAATATTGGTTTAACCAGGAACGCTCGTGAAAAAAAAAAAAAAAAGTGAGAACCACTGGTCTGATTGAAGCATTCCGTAAATGTAATTCTCTCTTGCTTTAAGACTATTGTAAATATGTCCTCATAAATGACAACATAGTCTATACCTTAAAAGGTACACTATTCATAAATTGTTCTCGTAACCCTAACTTATATGTGATCAATGTTTAGGGGCGTCACTTTTATTGTAATAGTTACCCCTGCTTACTATCGAATGATAGTAAAGTTTTACCATTTAGGGCCTTAAACGACCAACCAATGAAATATTCGTTTACTATTCAACGCAAACCATTTATGGGAATGCTTAAAATAGATATATAGCTTACATAGCTTAGTCAAAGTTTCGAACAAAAAGTATATAAACAAACATTTATGTATTCATTCTTCATTAGGAGACCTTGTATTTGAATCGAAATATTACTTTAAGTTAAAATTTATTTAAAGTTTGTATTTAGATAAAGAAATTTACATAATTTTATTAATCAAATACATGACCGACAGAGGGCGCATCAACATTTCACGGGACCTTCAAAGGAAGTAGTTCATCCTACCGTCACGCCGGCAAACTGACCCAACTTTTTAGTGGTTTTACATTGACAAATTAAACAGTAACAATGGCATCAGGTATCAAAATCTCAGACGAAGTAAAGGAACTATACTCCAAGATCTGCATGACATCTTCTAAACAAACCAAACAAAAATATGGAATCTTTAAATTTTCGCCCGACAATAAAATGTTAATCGTTGAAAAAGTTGGCTCTTACGGAGACCCAGACAGTGATTACGATAGTGTTATTTCAAGTCTTCCACCAAATGATGTAAGATACGTTGCTTTTGATTTTGATTTTGTCAACAAAGATGGAACCAAGAAAAGTGAAATGCTTCTTATTTCGTGGTAAGTATTTTATAGGTCTATCTAGATCATATTTAAATTGTAAGCCTTATTCTATACACAAAAGTTATCTATTGGGATGAAGAATTTTTCTTTTGTTTTAAAATCCGGAAGTGGATTGGTTATAATTGATATGGTATGTGATATCATTTTCATTTTTCATCATTTTGTATTGAGACAATACACAAAAGTCTTAATTATCAATAGACTTAGATTATTATATTCTTGATCTTTTACTCAAATTAGGATGCCTACTAGAATCTAGTTTTTAAATGTTAACTTCTAGATCTAGATCTATTTCTGTTAATTGGATAGGGGACTGTTACTGGAGTCTGGAGTACTGTCTTTATAAACTGTATATAAATATACTTAATATAATGTAGCAATGTAGGCAGCCTGGCCTAGTCAAAGAGTTGACAAGACTGAAGTGTAACTAAGCTATGTCAGCCTATATCTATGTAGATACTTCGATTTTCCGGTCGCGCAAGATTTTTTTTGGTTACCGGAACCGGTAGTATTCGTGCGGCAGTATTTAAGCCGAAAGCAGTGGTGATTTCGTTCCAGTCTGGTTTTGTCTTCAAAATCAGACACATAAGGATAATCGGAGCCCTTTGTTTGTTCAAGGATCGGATATCAGTTAATTCTTTGGATTTATATCAGTGCTTTTCTATCGTCTTCATGGAGTTCCAGCGTGTTGAGCATAGGGGTAAGTTGACCATCCATAGTTTTTTTATTATTCTGAAAAGCATAGTTATTTAAGTCAATCCATGTACCTTAATATCTAATCTAACTATTTTTGTTCATATTATCGCAATAAGTGTTACACTTTTTTAGTAAAAAGTGACCCAGTGCATCAAGTATCTTGGCTAGAAAACGAAACTAGCCGCCATTACTAACCGGAAATGATAGATTCAATGGTTATCAATGGCTGCATAGCTTTTTTGTTAGATCGATTTTTTTTAAATCCATCATCTAGAACAGATTTATTTAATCATCCGTGATTTTGAATGTTATTTTTTAAACTTTTAGAATGATTTCAACCTAGTTCAATTGATATTTTTCGTTTTTAGTTAAATTTAAGTGATAATTCTTGCAATAGCTGGTAATATAATTGCGATAATTATAAAACAATTTTTATACACAATTTTAAGTGATAGTTACCATAATAATCACTACTAATTATGTTATAAACAAGTTATAAACAAAATAAAACACAAATCAATTGAAATATCATTTTATTTCAATGAAAATAAATTTTCAGATATTAATCTATAGATCTACTTAAATCTACTATATTCTCTATTAACTCTATATGATTTAGGATAATTGTAGAAATTTATTTTAAAGTAAAGGCTTGGCTGGACTTGGACTTATGAAGTTGAGCCTTCTATTTTACATTAAATGTCTTATTAAACTGCATTTTATTAAAATTGTACATATGTGTAATTTTGTTTGAAACATTTTTTTTTTCACAATTAAATAAAACTAACTTTTTTTTGTTACATTTTCCCCAGATAATGTGGGCGTGGCAGGCCTTGATGTTGACAATAAATTTCGAAGGCTGGCTGCCTGGTCGTGCGGTTTGCACGCTGGACTGTCGTTTGGACTTATCGATGGTCCCGGGTTCAAACCCTGCCCGCTCCCATCCCCCGTCGTCCTGCGGGAGGTTTGGACTAGGAAGTAATTATCTTCAACTCTGAAGGAACATCCGAAATAAGTAAAACATTTTACAAGGCATATGACTGATGTGAAGAACTTTTGCAGGAAGATTACCCGCAGCTGGCACCTAGTTGCACCCTACTTGGATAAAAAAATTTCTATCGATGCTGCTGGCAAAAAGACACCTATCCAAGTCCTAAGACAGCACTGAACGACCTAGTATGGTGAAGAAGTTGCGACCTGAAGGTGATGTTGAGGCTACTGAAAGGCCAGGTAACACAGAACAACACTGAGCTTGTTGTTGCAGAAAAGCGGTCAGTCTTTTAAGGTAATAACTTTTACATTTTCTTTTGTAAATTCATTTTTATAGTTTCAAAACAATTCCTTTTTAGGTGTCTCAACCCTTTTGACATTTATTATATTTATTAACAGGGCTTTTTGGCAAGATGTTGACTGGACCGTGGATGACACTAATCTACAAAATGAAAGATGAAACATTTTAAAGATACCATTTATGCAGCTATTATATTTATTCTCTTGTTTTCTAGATCTCTCATGTGAAGGTCTGCATTGACAAACTAAAGCCACTAAAGGCCATTGTGGATTCTCCAGAGAATCTCCTTTCAATACTAACTGATTGCTTTGGCCAGACTCTGGATACTGAAGATCTCGTTCTGAAAACCCTGAGAAATGTGACTGTTGATGAAGTATTTATCGAGATCACTAAAGAACTTGCTGAAGGTTTTTGTAAGGTGCTACAGTACTTCAATTGATAATTTCCAACAACAAACAAATCCATTATGTGCTTACCCATCAAATAGTTAGATATATTTTATTTTAATGGAACATGTTGCATATCTGGGATGTTATTTATTTAATGTGAAAAATATAATTTCACAATACAGATGATAATTGTGCTATGAACCATTTATATTAAGTCTTGATAATTTTACCTTTTCAGCAAGCCTACATTGGTATGCATTAAAAGTATTTATTCTATTTCAGCAAAACATATAGGGTACACCCAAACAATGTTCATCTTCAAACAATCATGCATGATCCTCGCAAGCTTTGGATACTGACGTACATTTGCAAACGCACTCAGACTGATAACATCAAGAAATCTATATTTGTTATTTACATTATATGTAAATTTAAATACTCTTTTTTTTTTTAAATTTGTTTTAATTTTGTAAATCTTGTATAATTATCTCAAAAGTCTAGATTAAAATGTTACAGCTCTCAAAGTATGAAATAGAAATTTTTGTTTTTATTTTTGTGTTGTTTTTCCAACATGCTATTCATCCAAAGTTTATTATAAGTATCAGCAAAAAGTTGTTCTTTTCAGTTAAAAGCCTAAAAAGTAATTTATGGCTAAAAAAGTTGCAACATTTTAAGTGTCAACATAATGAAAACTTCTGTCTCAGATTATAATAAAATAAACAAATAACACATAATCATGCATGCATTCCTGTAGAAAACTTCATTTAAATTTCTCAATTAATTACATAAATTTTGGTTGTTATAACCATAAGTGTCAACATAATATTTTGTCGAAAAAAACTCAAACTTGTCATTCCACATTTATCAAAAATCAAATTTTCAAAAAAATTCTTATCTCAGTGTTAAAATGGAAAACACATAATCATGCATTTCTGTTTAAAATTTCATTTAAATATCTCAATTGGTTAAAGAGTTATGACCAACATAAATTTTGGTCGTTTTTTAAATTGTCGTTCCACGTTAACAAAGAAAATTTTTTTTTTCTTAAACGTCTTTCTCAGCACTATAATAGAATAAATAAATAACACATATTCATGCATTTCTGTTGAAAATTTCATTTGCATATCTCTATTGGTTAAAAAGTTATAACCATGTAAGTGTCAACATTTATTTTTTTTTTTTCGTTTTCGAAATGTCGACCCACATTTAAGAAATTAAAAAAAAAGTTTCAACTTCTATCTCAGAATTATAAAGAAGAAATAAATAACACATAAACATGCATTTCTGTTGAAAATTTCATTCAATTATCTCTATTGGTTTAAAAGTTATGACCATTTATGTGTGAATATGTATTCCGTTTCTGTCGTTTTTCAACACCTACCCCTACATCAAGGGCTTAACACAAAAAAGTGTTAATAGATATCCCAGATTTAAAATTGTCATAATTATCAGAACATAATTGCGCATTTCTATGGAAAATTTTATTACATTATCTTTAAGCGTTAAAAAGTTATAGCAATTTAAATGTATAAGCTCCTCCTTTCGGTCACAATTTTTTGGGTATTTTAATAGGCTAATTTTCCGATACTAAAATGGTCATAACTTATGTTCTAATTAACCTAGAAGCATAAATGAGGTATCAATGAACTCCATTCAAAAAGATCTATCTAACTATACTAGTTTCATTTAGATTCATTAAAGTTGAATTTTTTATCAAAGTACCTAATCTATGTAATACAATAATAATGAGTAGTATTAATAGACTATGTAGGTAGGCTATAAAAACAGGAAGTGTGGAAGTAATGACATAATTTAGAGATCGAAATAATCAATTTTTTTTTCTCTCTTGTAGATCTAATTGAAAATCAATAATACTTTATGAATGAGTGAAAGAGGTTTTAAAGAAGTGTTATCAACTTTAAAAAAAAGTTAATTACAATTTTTTTTTTATTTTGGAAAAATACCCTTTTTTTTTCACCAAAATACACAGGCCAGAAAAATCTTCAAATGTTAATTTTTTTTTTTCACAGTTATCATGACTGGCCATAATTCTACCAAGTTTTATTGCAATATCTCTTGTGGCTTGTTTTCAAAGTTAAAGAAATATAAATAGTTATTTACACTCTATTATCTGGAAAACTCACTTCAACTTTGAACTTTTGACCTGGGGGTGTGTTTTGCCTAGTCTTGTTTAGCTAGTGAGAAAATCTCTCACTCGTTTCATTGCGCTTGGGTAAAAACGCCACAAAAAAAAACACAACTTTCCTTTAAACGTACAGTCATAATTTATACATCATTGGAAAGTTCTTATGAAGTATTCTAAATGATATACTAACAAAAAAAAAATTTTTTTTTCTACGACAATTTTATTTCCCCTCCCTAGTCTATGTAACAACTAGAAATAGTTCAATTCTATAAATAGAAAGTAGATCTGTGAATTAAATTACTCAAGCTCTGCCTGTATTGTCTAGATATAGAGTGTAGACTCGACTAGCCTAGAGAAGTAAAGAGTGTGTTTGGGTAGGGAAAAGGAAAGATGTACTAGTATTATAGATTGTAGATCTTACAGTTACGTTCTACACGGTGCTTTAATCAACACCTATCAAAGAACATTTTCTTAACTTGAATCCAAACCTAACTGAACTTGACACCTAATTGATATATTTATATTTTAAATATTCAAGTACACTGTCAGATCTTATATAATGATCTATATATAGGATGCTTTAAAAAAAAAAACGAAATATTAAAGCATAAGATTATTCTTGCCATTTATGTGACAAAGGTTTAGATATGTGCGTTTGTGGTAAAATAGTGATCTTGCATTTGCAAAACATTTTTCTAAGTAGCCTGATTGAAAATGTTTATATCTAGCATATTTCTAGTTTGCAAAGCCTTCTAGTTGTTTGTTGTAATTTTTCTTTTAATTAAAATAATTTGCTTGTATAGTATTATTAATAATGTATATATAGTTTGTTCTGTTTTGTTCTTCAAATGATTAAAATGTTGATTAATAATTAAATGTAGAGGTAATTTTTTTTTTATAGTACAATCTAAAGCTCTCTTTTCATTACCGGTACATCATAGTCTGACAACTAATGTTCAACAAAATCTACCATAATCGACACAATACTTAAACATAATAAATATCACATCCTTTCTTTTTGAAAGTTCTTCGGACTGGCACTCTTTTTTTTATACTATGTCTATAAACAACTGATTTTGTAGGTCTAAAATTTGGTTTTTCAGTGTTATCATTTGCCATAGTATTCAGTGATATCTTTGTCTTTACTTGTATTTAAAATCTTGTGACTTTGTTGTATGTTTTTCCAACACATCTCAATATGATTTATTACCTGGATGATGAATGTTTTTTTTTTTCTTCACATCTCTGCTTTCTGACATGTTTTTCTTATTAGGTGCAAATTCTGACTTTCACTCTGACAGTGTATTCTTTTGACGATTTTAAATGAGTATCATATCTCGCTCTACTCTTCATTCAGCCAATACTATCTGTAGTTTGAGATGATGTCATCCATTTAAGATCAGATGGAATTATCTTCACTAGTAGTTGTGGTGTTGATTGTACAAGTATATTTCTGTACTCAAACATGCCATTTTGTAAGCATTAACCATACCAACACCTCAGTTTTTTTTTTTTTATTTTTAGGGCTTGATGTTTTTGTTGCAAACCCCCCCCCCCCCCAATCAAGTAGAAAATTGTATTAGAAACTGCTGAATGATAGATTGTTGCTGTTTCTTCTGATATGGGATGTCTACTGAAAGCATCGACCTTTAATTTTAAAATGTTTTGCTGTTTTGTCCTTAAGTCGCTGATATCAGGTCACTTAGAAAAATAGTTAACAACAAGCAAGTTGTTATTGTTCTTTTGTTTCAACCAGTCATTCTCACCTTGTTGTGTATGTGTGTTGGACAGCATGAGGAAGATTTTTTTCTTAATTTCTTTTGAAAGCTGCACATGTTGAGCATGACATGATTGTCTAAAAAAAGCTTCGATAACTCCTTTCTTTATTATTGCTTATGATTTTTTTTTTTTTTTTTTTTTTTCACTTGCTTATTAAATTTGGCTATTCATTGACATTATTGCTAAAATTCTTCAGTTTAACATCAGACTCAAGTTGATGTTGTTTTTTTTTTTGTTCTGTAATTATCTGATCAGTGCCTGAAGTTGTGTGCTGTTGTGTTATCTCGATTGTTTTTCACAATTGTATATCAATTTGCATTATTATTGATAGATAAGTTAATGTTAATGATATCTCAGCAATCTCAGCAGTCTTAACATCATTAACAGAAGTCTTGGTGAAATCTTGTGATAAGGCTTCATTACAGTAGTTTGCAAATGTCTGTGATATGATAGTACAGTTACCGTTCTTCCAAAATATAGTGGTGAAAATTTTCAGCTACAATAACTATCACAAACAATTCCTTTGTCTAATATCTGAATTTTTAAATTTTTTTTTTTTCATTGATAAGCCTCCGCGTTGCAGTCTTGCATTATTTATACATCAGAAGTCTTACTGAATAGTAATAGGTTTTTCAGCATAATGATTACACAACTGGATGTTAGCTGTCTTTTTTTTTTATTTGGAAAGCTTTTTCCTGCTCTGATAAACAATCATGCATATTAACCTAATATCATAGTTAGCCTTGTTAATTAAAAACCTTTCAATTAACTTTGCTCGAGCTAGTCCACTAGGCCTAATTATATATCAATCTTAATCATAAGAAATGACTACTATATTGTTTACTAGCTATGGCTAGATCTAGTCTTATTTCAGTTTTTTTTTATTTGTCAATGTTATTTAGAATACATAACATTTTCTTTTACAAATATCACTTATGCCTTGTATAATTTGAGTATAATACTGATTGTTAATATACATCTGCTTATGTTCCTTGATTGATACATCTCTATAAGGCTTAATGACTAGGCTTTGAAACACATGTAAGACTTATCAATGTGGGTCAGTTTGAAAATGCCATGATACAGAGAGATAACAAGTCATCTAACTCCCGAATTGAACTTAATAACACAGATAATAAAACATTGTTTTTACATTAATGCCAAATTTAATTTTTAATGACAATTTTTATAAACAAAGTAGTAGGTTAAAGAATTATAATTTTTTTTTTTAAATTTGGAAAAAAAATTATTTCTTGACTTTTATGTGCCTCTATTTTAATGATTATATCTGGTTGAGCAAAAACTGCTTGGTGTAACCATAATACTTCAATTACCTTTAACATTTTGAAGAACCTATTTTTGTTAGTTTTGGTTATTTTGTGTCACAGGAGTTCTTGAGGTGTCAGAATGTCATAGTGTGATCTTATTTGTTAATATGTTAAGATAACTTGAGGCTACTATAGTGTTGTGTAGATTAGACAATGCTCTTTTAGTACTTGGTTTATTGAAGGCTTTTATCTCTGATCTTTATTAAACACTTAAAGAACATCTAAATATCTTAAGAAATTGAAATAATGAAGATCCTTTAATTCAATATACAAAAACTTTAATTCAGGAACTAGGAATCACACACAGCATACATATTGTACAAAATAAAACAGTACAAATTGAATATCTTCTTCTGAGCTCATTATAAAATAGATTCAAACAAATGTATTAATTCTACAACTCAAAATTATGCGACTTGTCCAAGTTCCGTCTACAAACTTTTAGTCTACAACCTTCCTCTACGAAATCCTGTCTACATCTGACACCTAGCTGATCTAAAACCTATTTCCCGGCAAACCACGCTTCCAATGATGTCATAGCACTTTCGTTACAGAACCTTCTATGAAAAAGGCAGAGTTAATTGCTAAGATTACTGCCGGCAGCTAGTCTGCTGGATGTGACATTTTGAATGGTGTAAACTATCTTAAAAGATTCATCAGTGGGTGTAAATGTCTCTTTTGTGTGTGTGTGTGTGACTTCATCTAAGCCCCACCTACCTTGTCAAATTACTATAACCATAAAAATTTTTTTTAGGTTAGCCCAGTAATGCATTAGATAGAGAGTGAAACAATGGGTGGAAGGGGGTATATTGTGTACACTGTGAAGTAACAAGATCTGCACTCATGAAATTTTACATTGGCTTAAGCTCTTTGGAGTGAGACCTTAATTAAAAAACATTTGAAAAGGTTATTTTAACATTTGACTTGTATCCTGTTCAAACTTATCTTTCATTTCTATAGTGCTTACAAATGATCTGATCTTATTTTTAGGCACCCTGACAATGCCCCCATCAGACAAAAAATGGTGTGTGCCTCTACGTTCAACGCTCTGAAGGCAGCTCTGTCTGTAAGTAAAAACATCTTAGAAGGAGATTCCTACGGCGAAGTGGACAGTAAAGCAGCTTTAGAAAAGGTTGGAGGGAAAAGCCTTTGTTAGGATAATGGTAAGTAGTCACTCAATAATTGATAGGCTTATAGCATTTAATCTTGTTTTTAGAATTCTCTATTAGCAGGTTGAAAGTTGTAATTGTTATGACGATAAAAATCAATTAGCTGAACAAAGGATTTCCTGCTTTATGCATACATAATTAATAGTAAATTCCTTGTGTAGTTTGGTGTTGCTATATTTGGTAATAAAATCTACCCAAATTCTCCCCCCAAAAAAAGAAAAAATGATGTGTGTGTGTTTGTTATGGCATATGTATGTGTGTTTGTGTGGTAATTTAGAAGCAGCAGAGGTCGCCATTAGGACAAACTTGCAATTGCACACAATTCAAGCAACTTGTAAGAGTTTTGAGTCATATCATGATAAAAGTCTCAAGATTGCTGTCATCAAATTCAATATTTGATAGTTTCATGCATTGAATAAATCCACAAACAGCAAGTTTTATGTGTATCCCAGGTACATAGCAGTATTTGAAAAGCATAGTGTTTAAATAAACCAAAAAATTATAATAGTGTTTGTGCATTTTTGAGTCAAATTTCTACGATCTTTAGCCTGTAGCACAAAGTAATTTTTATGATGTAGTTGGCAACAGATTATCCTTAAAAATGGTGTCCTCCTGTCTATTTTTTTAAAATCTCATTTCATTTTCTTACGTCCTTCTTTAGGTTCATTTATAGTGCCACTGCATTTGTTCATATCACTTTCTTCTTGTTTCACTTACTGTATTTTATTGCTTTAAGGATGTCAATGGGATCTTGACATTGGAAGGGTAAAAAGAGCTTATCACTATGATTAGCTTTAAGTGGGTAAATACTCAAAATAATTTAAAACTTTAAACCTCTCTCAAATACATTGTCGTAAGGACAGTTTTTTTTTTAAATAGACATTCTGTTTCATCAGTGTAGTTAGTTTAGTCTGAGGGTTCAATTATTCAAGTGAAAGAAGAGGAAATGATGAGTGGAGTTCATAATAGATTGGTTCAGTGGAAGTTAAAATACTATTCATTATATGATGTTCTGTTTTATAAAGCAAGCCTTTGGGTTCTTTAAGAGAGGAATGTAGTTGTGTTTATATGACATTTTTTATTTACAGTATTGTCCACCAAACTCTTTCCTAATATTTTGTGTTTTTGTGTTTTCTTGCAGATGTGCTAAAAGCCCTGGAATGTGTTGCTTAGGAAGATTTTCTGTGAGGGTCAAGTGTGCTGCAAATCAGTGATTTTTTTTTCTAATAAAATTGAAGGACATTTTTTTTTTTTAAACTGTGAGGGTAGTAACTGTTGATGTCACTGACTTGTGTTTAAGATTTGCTGTCACATGAGATTTGAACAACTTTGTTGATACATGTTTGACAACAGAAATGAAATAGATTTCACAAATTATTTAGTAGATGAAGTATTGTTGAAACACTTTAAAGCTAATCAGTTTGAAACCCTCGCAAATGCCATTTTATCTTGTAAAAATATTTTAATGGCTTTTTTTTTTCTTTCCATGCTGATAGAAGAGTTTATAGACTATCTTAGTATCTTTTTTAAGTTTGCTTAATTTATTATAATTTTTTTTTTTTTAAACTGTCCAATTCTTAATATATCATCAATCTGTCGATTGAATGACAGGTGTACTATGTACAAAAATACATTTTTGTATGATTTGGTGATGTCCAGATGTTTTCATTTCAACTGTCTTACTGTCTAATGTATGCTCAATGCTATTTATATTACTATAATTCAAAACAACATGCAATTATTTCCAGAACAAAAATTTAAAAATTTTGACAGGGACGAGACGCCATTTAGTATTTGGGGGGAATGTGTGGGTTTAATATTATTGTTTGTGTCATGTTTTGTTTTAAGTAGCATTGAAAAGTAGATCATTCTAGTCAGCCGAGTTGTATGCTAAGAGCTCTGTAACATTTTCTTAAAATAATATTTGGTTATATTTAAAAAAAAAAAAAGTTATGATGAAAAAAGGCCGCTTTTTGCAGATTCAACCAAGAACAGAAAACAAAATATTTTAGCTTGAAGTACTTGTCCTTTTAATAGGTCGTAGTGCTTCTTGCTCGCTGGCTACTTTCATATATGCATGGCTTTTGATTTCTTTGTTCTGTCAACAAAACCTTTTAGAAATTTGTTGTTGCTGCATGTGGAGAAACACATTGAGTTGACCCTACTGGCTTGAGAAGATGATCTACTGTGGCTACTTGACTCGTGCACTGATTATCTAGTGTATTGAATACTTTTTTTTTCTTATATACATGCTAATAACAAAAAAAAAAATGTTACGAATTTTTCCTAATGTTTGATGGAAGTAAATATTTTGTTATGTCATCATCTTCTACTTATTTGTGTTTCTTGATCATTTGGACAAGTGTGACATAACAACAGCCCCTAGTGAGAGTTTGGAATGTGTGACAGCTTAATCAAACTAATAGGAAACTTAACCCCAAAAAAAATGCTGCTATAAACTGTGACACAGTTTTCTTAAATGGATTAACTCTTTCAGTGTGGCGTTACTCTCAGCGAGTAATTCATGTTAAAAAAAAAAATAGACATCTTAATGGTTCCTCTTTTTTAGTTAAATTCCCGGGACCCAAAAAATGTAAATAATACAATTTCTTAGTGCATTCGTTCATCTTTCATGAAATTTAAAGTGATTAAATGTTAAGTATTGTGATTTTTAAAATATTAATGGATTAAATGTTTAATTAAAAAGTTACATCTTTCAGTATATTGATTTCTTAATGGATATTAAAAATATTTTCTTTTTCCGTACTCGGTTTAAAATAAATAAAAAAAAATTTCGTTTTAATAATTTATTTAATTTACTTTACTTTTGTAGCTTTTGTAGCACATTCATTTTCCTTTAAAATAAAATCAAATATGTTAGGTTATTTAGTAACTCTACCCCCTTGAAAATTTGTGTTCAGCTGGAAAACTCAATTTTTTCAATCAAAATAATTTGCACTGAAAGAGTTAATACAGCTTGATTGTAATAGCTAGAAAATAGTCAAATACTAAAGGCACTGTGTAAATATGTAGTACATAAACTTTAATGCATCAGTATAGACATGGACAAGCAGCCAGGAGCAAGATCAAATAATACAAGTACAAATTGTATAACATGAAGCAAGTTATCTTACAAATATACATATAGTCTTAAATAAGTGGAATGTTGAATGCACATTAACAAAACAAACAACCAAACCCTCTATATGTTAATTCTACTAGTACATTGAAACCTGTTGGGACAAGTCTTTATCACTACCTATGATTAATAACATACACCAGTATCTTGTGGTTATGTTTATAAAAAGTTCAACCATCTGTTGGCAGTGTAATGAGTAACTACATGGTAGTCAATAGTGAATACCTATTACAAGTTTCATTGATTTAGAACCACTATTTGTAGATTATTCCTTTTATAAATTGTTTGATAACTAATTCAGAGAAACAACCAAGGATATGTCAGGGTATAGAAAGAGATGGTTGCATTCAGAAATTGATGACTTTAATGAAGTTGCAGCTTACATGGCAGTAACTAATACCCAAGTAGTCTACTCTGATATAGTAACTAACATGAATGGCCTAATACTCCTAGACTGGTAATAATAACTAGCCCAGTTGCTTATCAAGTAAAGTGCCATACATTAACAAATGCATTTTGATATTTAACATAACTTAGCACAGTTTCAATGAGATTGTATGTTAGCATTCTGATATTTAACATCTGAACTCTATGCATTTGTAGCAGAAAGGCAAGATAAATAATATGACAGCATGATTTATAATTCAAATCTAAACTACAAATCTGAATATAATCAGACATTTTACGTTACATAATTTAAAGATGAATGGCAGTTTCATTTGTGATTTAGAAGGCCAATATTTTAACCAGTGAGCTGTTAAGTTATAATGGGGACGGAACTTCCTTGTAGAAACATGGAACCAACATGACAATCTTGACGTGTTGTAGTTTTTTTTTTTTTTTTTAGGCTGTTCCCTTCTGCAGTAGTCTTAAGAGCTTTCCAGCACACACTGACACACCACTGGCAGCTGCTGTAGTTGGTCGAGGTGACAATACACTCCCAGGTCTTGACCCTGGAGTTATAGGTCTTGGTGTCACAACGTCTCTGGGAGTGTAGGTCGATAACAATGGTGTGAGTTTGTCAACACCATTTAGTGATAGAAGATCCTAGGAATGTAAAAAGAAATAATTATTATATATATATATATTTCTTCTCCGCACAACCATGCGGGACACCACGCACGCACACTATGATTGAACAGGTTACATGAGGCTTTAATTGGGGGATATTAAATATACTAACATACAATAATTAATAAGCTTCTTGAGCCATTGAATTCACTCTAATAATAGTAAGTCTACATTTATTATCATAGGATCTAGATCTAAATATATGTAGGCCTACAAGCAAATTTTATTAAAAAAATGGATTTAGGTCGATTTGCTTTTTTGAATACTCCATTCATACTATTTTTTAAATTCACACATTCGCTTTCTTATAGCATTATTATTTTGTTTAATTGTTTCCAAAACACTCTCAGTGACTATATCGACAGTGGTACGCAAACAAGACCTGCGGGTCCCGGGTAAAATACGGCTAGTATAATATATTTACCCAGGGGTGCAAAAGTAGGTACACAGTAATTAAAAAAAGAGAAAACAGATATTTACTGCAGTTCTATTACTGAAAGAATAAAAAGAAAGTACCCGTATGTAGTTGCTAAATTAAAGCACATTTAATGCTTTAATTGAAAGGAAATATTTATGCAACAGTTTGTAATAATAAATGCAGTAAATATATACCTACTTTTGCTTGCCCATGTGTATGTAAAAATCAGTCAATTAACCCAAAACAAAATATGTGTAGAGGTAACTTACCTTTAGAATTTCTTGCTGCTGGCAAAGACTTCTCAAGGCAAGCATCGCATTTATCTGAACAATAGTCTGGGCATCATGACAGGCTGCTTCCAGCAAACTGAGGGAGATAGAAAGCAATAGATATATGATATATATTTATATCTGATACATATTAAAATTTAAGTTTCTTTCAAGTCAACAAGAATATCAAATGTAAATTGCAAACTATCAAAGCAACATGAAAATCTTATCTAAATTACTAACAGTTAACCATTACAGAAAAATTAATTTAATGAAATAATTTTAATTTTCTGAAAGCCAACTTACTGGGCAACTAATTTACATTTCTTTATATCGTTGAATAAAACAGATGAATGCATTCCCAAGTTCCCACAAGCGCCTGAAAAGAGAATGCACACATAGCAGTAGTTTATTAAAAAAAAATATTTTTTTTTCATGCAAAGGTTCATTAAAATATACAATTTAAATATGCTTGGTAGCATGTTGCATTCCAACGAACGGTTCATTATTTATACATCTGTCTGACTAGAACCTTTTATTATGTGAGTCTGGAGAGAGGATATAGAAAAATAAATGACCACTGTTTAGAGTGCCAGTGACTCCTCAGTGAAGGAGTGATTAAGCACTTGGCTTCCGAACCTGGGGTCTAGGGTTCAAATCTCGATGAAGACTGGGATTTTGAATCTCTGGATTTTTAGGGTGCCCCTTGAGTACTTTCAACTCTAATGGGTAATGTAGCCTACTTGACTTAATTTGTAGAAAGTGAAGGTTGTACTGGCCACATGACACCCTGCTTATTAACCGTAGGCCAAATACACAGATGAAATTAACATCATCTGCCCTATAGATTGCAAGGTCTGAAAGGAGAACTGGGGAACTTTAGTAACATACTAAATTGGCCAATCAAAAGGCACTGGTTAAGGTATAGCTTTTCGCCACATGATTTAAAATTTAAAGAGCAACTCTTTTTTCCCATGAGGATGTCAGTTACTCTATCCAGCTATCATTAAATTACCTGTCTTGAGGTTAAGAACATTTGGGCTAGCTAGGGGAGGATTTATAAGTGTTCAAATTAAACATGATAGTTGCTGGTACATTTAATTGTTCAGCTCAAACATGACAGTAGCCAATAGGGAGAATGAACAGTAAAAAATTACTCTCTACTAGAAAGAAAGAAAGAAATTAATAGAAAGCAGAATAAAATGGAATGGACCAATCCTCCGTCAAATTTAAAGATATCATCAGCATCAATCATTGGGCCTCTTTAGTCGTGAAACAACTATGGTTCATCCTGAACAAGCGAGATGAAAGCCTGGGCAGTGTTTATGGTTGGAATGATGTCGCCCACACAGCAGTTCCCCCCTCTCCGTGCAGCTGATGAGACCAAAGGAACGGAATATCCGATACAGTTTGGGATCAGTAGCGCCGCAGGCTCTGGCAGACATGGGAAAGCTTTGGGAGACAACCCTGAGGAAAAATCAGGAGCTGGTGACCCTTAAAGATATATGTAAAGATATATATCTAAAAAACTTACTTGCAGCATTTGCCCTGGTCTTTGTAATTGGATCATGAAGTAGGTCGACCAAATGTGGTACGGCAGGCCTGAGTTTGGGATACAATTCACCACTGTGGTAACAGGCGTTACCAACAGCATAGGCTGCACACTAGATAGCAAGAGTAAATCTTATTCAATACTTTGATTGAGATAAAATTATGTTTCAGATTCTACTAGTTTAAGATAAACAAATGTATATCTCTGAACTCCAGACCTTTGTTTGTAAGCCAAAACTTTTAACCTCTCAGCCACCACAACCCTCAACCTTTCACCTTTCACCAAGCATTCAACCTTTCACCAAGCATTCAGCTACTCAACCTCCAGATTCCCTTCTTCAAAACTTGGTTTAAGAAAATATTTGGCTTGGACTTTTTTTTTTTTTTAAATTGCTTTTAAATAGTGCATCTTTCATGCTTACAGCATGGTCAGTGCACAATGGTCAAATCTCTTTTGTGTAGACCAGTGGGAGAAGTGGGTATCTGGGAGAAGGTTTCTGTGCTGCCTTTAGGTGCTCAGCAACACTCGAGCCCCCCTGGATAGGTATCTAAGTGGTTTTTTTTACCATACAGCCCAAACAAATAACTTGAGACTTCAAAAGCTACTATTACCACCACCACCATGGCTAACAACATCCAAATATAAAATGTTCTTTAAAGCTATAGGAAGTCCAACAATGAAAATGATGTCAGTAAGATTCAGTATCTAAGTCACACGAACATCTCAGTCTCATGATCATACCTAAAATTCCTTAAGCAAACTTCATGTTTGTTTCCTCAAATGGAGTCACATAATTAAAATAAAAACACAGACAAGGTTTTAGAGAAAGAGGCTAAAAACACAGAAATATGGTAGGAATCCCAGAGTTCAATGCATTCACTTAAGAAATTAAACTCCACAGACATGAGAGTAATGACAAGTAAATTAACTACAAAACCATTTGTGTATTAACTGGGCAAAAAAAAGCTGGTGTTATGTTAAAAAAGAAAAGACTTTGATTTCACCACTAAAATAGTACATTACCTTACGAACATTAGAATCAGAGTCTCGAAGACAAGATAACAAATGGTCCAGGATTTTGTCTCTGGCAAAAAAAACAACAAATTTCAAATTAAATTAACTATAAACACAAGACATCTTACTTTTCTTTTTGTAATAGTAAGAAATGATTGATGAATCATTAACTTAACCTAGTACTTACCATGTTGATAAGTAACTTGAAATGTTTACTCCCTTAAAAGCTAAACAGTCCAACCGCCACTCCCAAAATTTTTTAAATATTTCATTTCTTTATAATCTTTGGTACTCACTCCCCATTGATCTCAGACAGACAACATGCTACACCACTTTTAAGAAGAACCTATCTGTTTAAAACTTTTTTAGATTGTCATTTTAGCTGTCATGTTTATGTTTGTAATGTTATCACAGCGCCTTGAGCGTACATTTTGTTTGTTAACAGCGCTTTATAAATAAAAGTATTTTTACAATCTAAATACTTTCATTCTGATAATCAGAGCATCGAAGTATTAAGAAGTATTTGATCCCTTGTCAGTACACACTATGTCAACAGGTTCTTATAATAATTATTTCTTAAGGTTATGTCACAAGATAAAATGAAATCACCATTTCATTGATTAAGCTGTTGCAGATTTGGAGAATGCTCTATTCATCTCTCCTTTCCCAATTGCATATATATCAAAATTGCAACTCTTTTAGTTTCAATTCTAACCAAATTAGTGATAACCAAGAAAATGATGTACTAAATAATATTGCTACATGTCTAAATTGCTTTCTAAAAAAAAAAAAAAAAAAAAAAAAAAAAAAAAAAAATTGTGGGGGGAACACATTTCAAACAATTTTTTTGTGTGTTTTAATGACTCACTTGTGCTTGATCACAGAATACATCTGATCATTATGTCGCATGATGTTTCCCAGCAAGCTACAAGTTCTAGACTTGATGGCAGATTTATTGTGAGTGAGGAATACAGACAAGAGCAGATAATCACCTGAAATATAAATATTACAGTTTAATCCAACTTTTCCAATATAAATGAAATGAAAAAAAAAATAAAATGAAAAAGATGTTTTAAAGATACAATTTGTTTTATGGTTTTACAAATGTAGATAGAAACAATCTTGAATAATTAATTGAATCTTATAAAAAAAATAATATTAATAAACCCAAACCACCCTTTGCAATCCTCATAGAACATAGGGCCTCAGTAAAAACATGCCACTCACAATAGTCTATTGCCAAGTTTTTAATGGCTTAGCAGCTCTTTCCTGTCCTCTCATAGAACATAGGGCCTCAGTAAAAGCACGCAACTCTTTACGGTCTCATGCTAGTTTTTTACACCCAGCTCTTTCCTGTCCTCTCGGCTTCATCTAGTACACTGTGTCGTCCTGTTCATATAGGTCTTCCTCTCCGCCTTATTCCCTGGAGGTTCCACTCCGTCTAGCTCTGTTGTTGGTATCTAAGAGTTTGACCAATCCATTTCCCCATTCATAAGATCTGCACCTCTATATTTCTCTGTCCACACATCACCAACAGTTTGGTGTTTTCTATTTTATTGTACCAGTGTATTTTTAAGATATTTCTCGCGAGCACATTGCCCTGCCTCATCGTGGCGCTCGCGTGGAAACGGCCATTAGAGGAAGTGGCTAGGTTAAATGGGTAATAACACAGGCATCCCCACGGGTAGACGAGAGTCCACCCATTGCACGGGCGGGGTTGTAATAAAGTCCCCACAAACCTGTCACCAATCCATGCGCTGTTCCTCAAAGGGACCGTTACATAAATGGCAGATCCCGCACAGCTAGCTCGGTACATTGAAGGAAAATGGCAGAAGATCCCGGTGTATTCTCGGCCTTCGGCCATATCTAGCCCATGCGTTGGGTGCCAAATGCAACGGTCAACAGCAATGCTTTACATAGGCATTGTCTAGGTTGTTTTTTTTACTGTTTGGCGTCCAAGCAGGGTTTTTTCAAACTTAGGCCTCGAAGAGCCTTCGGCTCAGCCCTTAGACATCAACAAGATATTTCTCAGACATCTGCTGATGAAGGTCTGTACTTTTTTTGTTGTTGCTTCAGCTGTTCTCCATGTTTCAAAACCATTTCATTCAAAACTTGTTGAAATAAGAACAGAAGCATTTGTGTGTGTGTGTGTGTGGATAGGGCTGCATCAATACGTCTAAATGTTCAATGCACATATTTGAGCATCTGTATGCTAGTCAATGAGCTCACTTACCATCAGAACCTGTGAATATATTTTTGACCAGGTCAAGGTGCTCTGGGGAGACTCGTACCAAGTGACTGCACATTGAAATGATGTCACAGATGACTGACACAGAGGCTGTAGTACTTAGACATTTGTTTAGGAAGGGAACAGCCTGGAAAATTACAAAAGCTAGAATCAGCAATCTCTTGGCATTACAATATCTGAAGCCTACAAAACAAAATAATAAAAAAAAAAGGAAAAATAGTGACTGATAAAGTTGAAAATTAAAATAAATTGAAGATTGAAAATATTTTAGATACCTCAGCAAAAACAGTGCTTAAACAAACTTGTGTTCTTTTTTAATTTTTTTTTGGTATTTCCAAAAAGAAGTTTTGTGTCAAGATCAAAATCTGATTTCTTTCACTATCACTACCGGTACTAAACTTAGACTCTACAAGATTATCAAGACATGCAAACACTAACCTACAGAGGTGCAGGCTAAAGAAACACTCATAACAAACCATCAAGGAGAGAACAAGTCTCATTTTAGGAAAGACAATAAGGGAGACAGAATAGAAACTATAGTTGAGTAGTATTAATGGATCAGCTGGACTCGGGGAGAATGAAACTGAATGGCCAACTTAAACTTTTAAATTGACGTGATCAATTTATAAAACAAAACCTTTATATTAGTATGAAATGGGTGGATAATTTTTTTTAAATTTATAAATGACTGCCATTGTGCTTACCTTGTAAATTATCATTAGGATTCAATTAAAAAAGAATTTTTCAATAAGTTTCATCTTTTATAAATGGGAAGCGTGTTCGAGAGGCCAAGTGTACTTGAACTTGGCTTTGCTACCTAGAAGGGTGCTCGAGGTTTGACACCCGACTCGGGGCAGAGTTGTGTTTACTGAGCGCCTAAAGGCAGTACGGAAAACCAACTCCTAGATACCCCCTCCCCCCCAATGGTCCACCAATGAGATTGGACCAAAAGCGCTCTGAGCAAGCTATAAGCATGAAAGTAGTGCTATATAAAAGCTATAATAATAATAATAATGACTGTGATAATATTTTACTTTGTGAGTCTTTACTAGAATTCAATGAGAATGTTATGTCTGAATAAGTTTTTTCTTTTATAAATGATTACCATGGTGTTTTACCTTGTAAGTCTTTATAGCTGTAGCTAGTTGTTCCACAAAGATTACATTTCCAAGTACCAGACGAGACAAGAGTCCAATGGGTGTCTCCAATGGTGGACCAGATAGATATTGCACACATGCCCCAAGCAACCGTGGTACAAGCTTAGATGTATACAGGCAACTGTGTCATGAATAAGATATTACAATGTATCAGTTTTGACTAGAATCAAAAAAATCTCAAGTCAACCTTTCATCTAGAACCAATGTAATTTTAAAATTTCTATTGGGCTAAAGGTAGGGAGGCGAGGTCAAGCGCTTGGCTTGGTTGAGACTAGGATTTTTAATTTCGGGATCTGAGTCCACCCAGCTCTATTGGGTACTTGACATTAGTTAGGGAAAAGTAAAGGTGGTTGATGGTTGTGCTGGATATATGACACCCTCGTTAACTGTGGGTCACAGAAACAGATGACCCTTACATTATCTGCCCTATAGATCCCAAGGTCTGAAAGGGGAATAAAAAGTCTCCCATCTCTAGCACATTAAATGTCCACATGAGATTGAACCAGAGGGCACTCAGCATGTAATAGAGATGCCTTGTATGATAAATCAAATAATTGCTTCCCTGGATGAAGCAGTTATACAGGGTATCCACTAGTTAAATGTTGGTTGTTATCTTGAAAGTTTTTAATTTATCCTTGTATTAAATTAGGTCAGCACCTAATGTATTACAATTAAACCCTAAGTAAAAATGTATTACAAAACATCTTATTTGTGCATATGTACATTTGCACCCTCTCAGACAATGTTACTAACAGCTTTGTTGAATCACTGATCAAATGTGTACACATAGATATTAGCTTAATGCTGTTATTTCTACAGAGATATTAACTTACTGCTGTTATTTCTACAGAGATATTAACTTACTGCTGTTATTTCTACAGAGATATTAACTTACTGCTGTTATTTCTACAGAGATATTAACTTACTGCTGTTATTTCTACAGAGATATTAACTTACTGCTGTTATTTCTACGGAGATATTAACTTACTGCTGTTATTTCTACAGAGATATTAACTTACTGCTGTTATTTCTACGGAGATATTAACTTACTGCTGTTATTTCTACAGAGATATTAACTTACTGCTGTTATTTCTACAGAGATATTAACTTACTGCTGTTATTTCTACAGAGATATTAACTTACTGCTGTTATTTCTACGGAGATATTAACTTACTGCTGTTATTTCTACGGAGATATTAACTTACTGCTGTTATTTCTAAAGAGATATTAACTTACTGCTGTTATTTCTAAAGAGATATTAACTTACTGCTGTTATTTCTACGGAGATATTAACTTACTGCTGTATTTCTGCTAGCAGCTCATCCGATGTGTCTACTGCAAAGGGGAAACAACCCATCTGTGTGACAGCAAGGATAATGTCTTCTACCAATTGAGGACCATCACCTTTAAAACTGAAACATACAACACACACAAACACACATTAGACATAAAACACTGAACCATAATCTTCAAATACAAAAACAAAATGTAATGAAATACTTAGAAAGACATAAAGATAAAGGCACATTCCTCGTCCCATATGCTAGGACAAATTTGTACAAATGCTCCTTTTTCCCTAGTGCTATTAGAGCATGGAATGGGTTGCCTGAGCTAGCCAGGAAAAAACAATGACTTGGCAGAATTTAAGTCATTGGTTAACATGTATTACTAGATGCATGAGACATAGGACATAATCATCTTCTTATTTGAAGTAACATCTGTGTTTTATTTATAAGATAAACCTAAAAACTGAAACATACAACACACACACATTAAACTTCACCCACATATTATTAAAAGTAACATTTATTATAGTTCTCTGAGAGGATATTCTGACTTAGTAGAATCTAGGTAATATCTTCTTGGCAGTTTAAAAACATTTAAACCATCTCTCAATAAGACACTAATTATTCATTTGGCACTAACTTTTCAAAATGACTGAACTTCTAGAGTATAACAGATGCAAATATAATTGCTACACTACGACTGCTTTTATGGATCCTTATGGAAATTTGTTGTGATTACAAGGACTCTTTTCTCATATACAGACAACACAACAGAAACATACACATAAATAGAACAGACACTACATAAAGAGTTCATTCAGCGGCGTCACACAGGCATCTTGGCCTTTTTCATGTTTCCTGATCAACGAGTGGCGTTGATATAGTCTGATGGAGTAAGGTACGAATGAGTTTTTTGTACCGCTCTGTTCTTGTCTTGATTGACAGCAGTCGCCCACTTCGCGACGACTTGATGTATTTCTGATGGAGCGGGTGGCCGTTTTTACAATTAGATCATATCAATTTTATAAATGCCAGCTTGAGCACTAAAAATGTTTTTTAGCTTGTGAACAATACCAATATAAATTACAAGGGATAGGGTTGTTAAAATAATTTTGAACGGTTATGTGTAAAATAGAAAATATATGGCTTACGCCAGCTTTTTTAATAAAATAGTCTCTGAGTTTATATATGTAGCCTTTGTTTGTTTTTTGTTTAAATAATTGTGTTTTAACTTATTACAGAAAATATTTACTTCACTGATATTACCAATAAATTTTGTGAAGGCTTCTACTTACTGCTGATGTATTCCCTGTAAAAATCCAGGATGCAAGAAATGAACTAATGTAAGCATCAATATACTGTCAGAAGTGGCCAGATTGGGCAGACACTGATAAGTTTCCTTATTAAGAAAAAGAGAAATGGTTTAGTAACATATTATTTAGAAGGATTTACAATATAAAATGTTCCAAATACGTGTAAAAACAATCATTCAAAGTAAATTTTAAAAAAAAATCTACCAGCAGAAAATGTTAAGTAAATGAAGTACAAATGTTAAAATGTAGCAAGGTTGTGGTCATCTATCTATATACATGTCCCCCAAGAAAAGTCTGGTAATAAATGGCCTTACAAGACCTAGGTTTAAAACCCAAGCAATTTAACCCTCTGCAACTCAAAAAAAAAAAAAAAGATTAACAAGTCCTACATGAATATAGCACCAGCTCTGTTGAATACAGAAGAAGAAGCACTACACCTTGTTAATGTAGTAGATGGTAGAGAGAAACTCGAGGTGATATAGTTCAGTGCTATTTCATCAGTTACTAAGGCTACACGATGATTGCTTGTTAGCAAAGTTTGCAATATTTAACAATGAAATAAGTAAAGTAAAGTTCTCCTTTCAGACCTTGTGATCTATAGGGCAGATGATGTTAAGATCATCTGTTTCTTTGGCCAATGGTTAACAAGCAGGGTGTCATAAGGGCAGCACAATGACCAACCGCCTTTACTTTCCCCAACTAAAGTCAGGTACCCATTCAAGTTGGGTGGACTCAGGAGCACCCTTAAAAATCCTGAAATGCAAAATCCCAGTCTTCACCAAGATTCAAACCCAGGACTCCAGGCTCAGAAGCAAAGTGCTTAACAACTCAGTCACCACACCCCTAACAATGAAATGGTTGAACTTTATTTCAAAAGCTAACTTTACTTACTGACCATCTACTAATCTAGTATAATAACTTAAGTCAAACTGATAGTAAAATGTAAAAAGTTCATCCAGGATGTACTGACTAACCTTAGTAAAAACAGTTACAGCCATCTGCAGTGACGCCATAAGTCCTTGCGGAGAGATGAGCGACCAATCGGGAAGCATGAAATTTTCAGGAACATCTGAACTGTCCCCCTTCCCAACAAGCATTGGTGACTCCATCTCCACATTTATGACTTGAACACCCTGTGCTATCCTATGCCACATTGCATCCCAGATTCCAGACTCTATGTACAAACTGGCAACTGGACTGTCACTCTAAAGAAACAACAGAAGAACATTGTAAAGCTAAATACAAAAAAAAATATTTAAATAACAGATTCTAATACATCGAGAAAATTAGTTTATAATTTTATCATTATGGAGAAACTGATAAGATTTTAAGATCATTTACTTTGTTCAATACTGAACGATATAAGAAATGTGTAAAGTGGAGATACTAATTTGATAAGGAAATAGAAATTTAAACAAATAGGGCCTATCATTGAATACCACTAACGGCAACTAAATAAAAAAATACAATCAAGTCATGTCAATAAAACAATACTGAATGATTCAATAAAAACACAGACAAATTAAAAACAAAAATGGGAAAATCTACAGGCTAAAAAAAATAACTGAATGTTTGTTACTTGAACATTTTAGAAAACTTTTTGATAATACAACAAATTAGCCTCCATGTTGCACTACAGCATTGGCTCCCTTGAAACTATTTTTAACTTCTTGTAATTCTAAACCATTAAAAAACATTTCCATTTTGATCTAGATCTCACTAATGTCTGAGCTGAGTGTGCAAATTATTTTACTGGATTGTAAAAGATAGTGTAGATGACATCAGACCTATTTTATGAACTGAACATTTTAAGCTTTGAACATCAATAAACATTTATTTATTAAGAGACAACTGTCTCTGTTCAAATTAAAAATAAGTCTTTAATTTTTATGGAACAAAAAAAAAAAAGTGCGTCCACAGATTTCAAAAATATGAAAGAGATTTGAATGTTTCTAAAAACTATAATAAAACATTGAAAACATTGAAAATTTATAGCAAGATTCAGCACTTAATTAATTCTATTTTATCTGCGCAATATTTAAGATGTTACCAATGTTTCTAAAAACTATAATAAAACATTGAAAATTTATAGCAAGATTCAGCACTTAATTAATTCTATTTTATCTGCGCAATATTTAAGATGTTACGAATGTTTCTAAAAACTATAATAAAACATTGCAAAATTTATAGCAAGATTCAGCACTTAATTAATTCTATTTTATCTGCGCAATATTTAAGATGTTACGAATGTTTCTAAAAACTATAATAAAACATTGAAAATTTATAGCAAGATTCAGCACTTAATTAATTCTATTTTATCTGTGCAATATTTAAGATGTTACGAATGTTTCTAAAAACTATAATAAAAGATTGAAAATTTATAGCAAGATTCAGCACTTAATTAATTCTATTTCATCTGCACAATATTTAAGATGTTACGAATGTTTCTAAAAACTATAATAAAACATTGAAAATTTATAGCAAGATTCAGCACTTAATTAATTCTATTTTATCTGCGCAATATTTAAGATGTTACGAATGTTTCTAAAAACTATAATAAAACATTGAAAATTTATAGCAAGATTCAGCACTTAATTAATTCTATTTTATCTGCGCAATATTTAAGATGTTACGAATGTTTTTAAAAACTATAATAAAACATTGAAAACGTATAGCATGATTCAGCACTTAATTAATTCTATTTCATCTGCGCAATATTTAAGATGTTATGAATGTTTCTAAAAACTATAATAAAACATTGAAAACATTGAAAACGTATAGCATGATTCAGCACTTAATTATTTCTATTTTATCTGCGCAACATTTAAGATGTTACAAATGTTCACATAAGAATGTAGCTGACGATGGATTGGATGTTTTCCATTTTCCTTAAAATATGCTGGAGGCTTCTCATTTTCCTTAAAATATGCTGGAGGCTTCTCATTTTCCTTAAAATATGCTGGAGGCTTCTCATTTTCCTTAAAATATGCTGGAGGCTTCTCATTTTCCTTAAAATATGCTGGAGGCTTCTCATTTTCCTTAAAATATGCTGGAGGCTTCTCATTTTCCTTAAAATATGCTGGAGGCTTCTCATTTTCCTTAAAATATGCTGGAGGCTTCTCATTTTCCTTAAAATATGCTGGAGGCTTCTCATTTTCCTTAAAATATGCTGGAGGCTTCTCATTTTCCTTAAAATATGCTGGAGGCTTCTCATTTTCCTTAAAATATGCTGGAGGCTTCTCATTTTCCTTAAAATATGCTGGAGGCTTCTCATTTTCCTTAAAATATGCTGGAGGCTTCTCATTTTCCTTAAAATATGCTGGAGGCTTCTCATTTTCCTTAAAATATGCTGGAGGCTTCTCATTTTCCTTAAAATATGCTGGAGGCTTCTCATTTTCCTTAAAATATGCTGGAGGCTTCTCATTTTCCTTAAAATATGCTGGAGGCTTCTCATTTTCGTTAAAGATTTTTCCCATTGGAATTAAAATTGCAAGGGTTTAGTAATCTAGCAGCCTCCAATGGTATTTTACAGCCTTATTTCTTTTGAGACAGATTTTGTCACAGCTTGGCAGCCATGGTATTGTGATTATACCCCAAAGAAAACTTTGGTTTGCAAGAGCTACCAGCATTTTTGTTTTTTAAGTGTCACATGAACTGAAATGAACATTATGAGCCGAGCAAAGGTAAAATTTGTCAAACAAGAAAGATGGATGTCTCGCTGTCATAAAACTGAAGATCAACAGAGAGCTGTCCACTGAAAAGCTAAACTCTGAAACTATAGGTAAGCTTCTCGCTGCTTCCTGGGTTAGCTTTACAGTTTTACAACGGAGGATTTCAAAGATTGTAGAGAGACATGATCAAGAAAGAAAAAAAAAAGGTACAACGGAGGATTTCAAAGATTGTAGAGAGACATGATCAAGAAAGAAAAAAAAAAGGTAAAAGGGTTTTAGGAAAGTTTTAGGCTGGCTCTGGACATTGCTGTGCACGTGAGAATAAACATTAATGTTCACCTCATTGCAAGCACGAATGAAAGATTGTAACCACTTGTACTTTAAATAACCATTCAAATGTTAATGTGAATCTATTTTAACTCATCACTGTGTGTTTTGTGAAATTCTAATCTAACTACTCAAATGCATGAAAGTTTATATTTAACAGCTGAGCTTCATTTTGTTTCACTAATTTTAATTTAGAAGCCTCATCATGAAAATAAAAGCCAGGAGATAATGCAAGAAAAAAAGCAAATTAACTTCCCCTTTAAGACGAGCAATCTATGGGTCAGATAATGTAATGGTCATTTTTTTCTGTGGCTCATGGTTTACTAGGGTGTCATGTGGCCAGAAATCATCGCCTTTACTTTTCCCCAACAAATATCCAGGTACCTATTAGAGCTGGGTGGACTTGGCGTTACCGTTAGATCCCAAAAAATAAAAATCCCAGTATTCACCAGGATATGAACCCAGGATCCCTCAGTTCAGAAGCTAAGTGCTCTACCGCTCAACCGCCGGACCTTCCAGGAGATGAAGACTGTTTAAATATTACATAATATTATATTATACAATAGCTAATAATTATAATATCACAAAATGTATAATGTGCAAATATTCTACTACAACATATGTAAGTGGTAAAACAATAATCACCCACTTTATAAGAGGACTCCCTTGTTGCAGACTGACAGTAAGACAAATAATGTTAAATAAAATCAACTTAGAAAATAGAAGGACTTTAAAACTAGAAATACCAAGAACAACCTTAAATTATTAAAAAAACAAAATGAAAACCATGTCAGTGAAAATCAACACTGAATACCTGTAATTCTATGTCTAAACAGCTTTCCTAGGGTCACAAAGAAAGTTATTTTAAAAGTTATTTTAAAATGTTGGTGAATTATTTTTATTTGACTTTAACACTCATTTATTTCATGCTTATTTTTAAATAATACTTTTTGACCTAAATAATTTGCATGCTAAAGGTTAACGTTTTTCATTAGAGTTTCAATCCTAAACCCAACAAGATGCAAAGTTATGTGCTTACCCCACAGAGAAGTTCATTCAGCAACATCAAGAGACCATCAAGCACGCCAAATTCAAACGGTGGACGGACACAGATCTGAAGGAAAGGAGAAAACAACATGAATAATTATTAGTCTCCATCAATTAAAATTTTACTCAGAGGGCAGCTATGTATGGGGGAATGTGTCAGACTGAGACCAATCTTCAAAGAAGGCCTGAACACTAACCATTGACATCGGAATCTGTGGTTAGTGAAGACCAATAGCTCATTGATTTGGCAACAAGCTATTGGTCTCCACTTCCCACAGGTTACGATGTTGCAGATAAGTGTTTAGGTCTTCTTTGACGATTGTACTTTATAAACATTTAAAATTTTAGGGTAAGTAAAAAAAATGCAACTATGTATATAGACCATAAACCAAACTTATATATGTCATAAGAATAGCTGAATAGATATTATTTAACTTTATGAATATAAATGTAAAAAAATTGAACATTTGTAATAGAACATTTGAGATATCTATTACAAGTAAAAACACCTTGTTTGAACAATTGAAAAAGAAGGATCAAGATGCAATACAAATTTAAATTATTATTAGAAATTTGGTACTGATTTTAAACTTAAGTAAATCCGTCAGGTTTGTTTATTAAGGCAGCACAACACATTACCTGATCTAGGTCGGTGAAGACAGAAAGACAAGCTTGTAACATTTCATATGGTTGAACTTCAGCATTGACGCCACATGTCACCAGTTGACTGAACAACAGGGCTGCAGCGGCCTACAAATTCAAAAATAATTATTCAAAAGAACCACAAAAATTAATTTCCCTGCACAGATCAAGATGTACGACTTTTGAATAATTGTTTCTCTTTAAAAAATCTAATGAATATGTGTTCAATTTTTTTATTTCAATAAAAGCGTGGTCGAGAGGCCAAGTGTGCTTGAACTTGGCTTGGCTTGGCTACCTAGAAGGGGGCTCGAGGTTCGACACCCGACTCGGGCAGAGTTATGTTTACTGAGCGCCTAAAGGCAGCACGGAAAACCAACTCCTAGATACCCCCTCCCCCCCACCGGTCCACAAATGAGATTGGACCAAAAGCGCTCTGAGCATGCTATAAGCATGAAAGTAGCGCTATATAAAAGCTATAATAATAATAATTACAAATAGAATAGTAAACAATATTTAAAGTATACTTATAATGGCTTAAAAACACAAGACAACATAAAAGAATGGATGGGCATGTCATTGAAAGAGAGTTTTATTCAAAGCGAAAGACAGAGAGGAACGGAGAAACTAGATCTCACTGTGTGACTGGCGAGTGTTGATTCTAAAAATAGCCCAACCATCATGGCAGCTGACGAGGCCAGTCTGAAAAAAAAAATTATGAATATATAGGTCAGGTATGAGTCTACTAGAGTAACAATGCCTAAGTAACGTAAAAGCCACAAAAGTTAGGAATTATTTGATATGAATAGATAAATGTGTTGTATGTTTTACATGTTTCAGATGTTACTTCCAATGTGAAGATTATTACATCTTAGCAAAGCAGGGTTTGAACCCTGTAATCATCAAGACCATCAAATGACAGTCCAAAGCACACCCAGCACTACTCCCTCTCCAAGTAGCTGATGTGTCCAGAGGAACAACAAGTGCTGGTACAGTTTGGGATCAGCAGCATCCAAGGTTCTGCCAGGATGTAGCACTGTGTGCTGCCAGGATGTAGCACTGTGTGCTGCCAGGATGTAGCACTGTGTGCTGCCACGGTGTAGCACTGTGTGCTGCCAGGATGTAGGCAAGATGTAGCACTGTGTGCTGCCAGGATGTAGCACTGTATGCTGCCAGGATGTAGCACTGTGTGCTGCCAGGATGTAGCACTGTGTGCTGCCAGGATGTAGCACTGTTTGCTGCAAGCTGCTTAAGGGTCACTAGCTCCTGACATTTCCAAAGTGTTGTTGCTGAAGCTTTTCCTATGTTTGCTGCCACAAGGCAGCAGAAGTTTGGATTCAGTGTTTACCTTCTCTTACGTGGGTAGCCAGCAAATGCTAATGAGACCCTCAAGCCCAAAGCTTACTGGTTTGGGCACGTGGAGATTATATGTAGACAAATGTTGTTGCTAATTTGCGGTTAAACACTGCTTATAGCTTATATTTCTTTATGCCTATAACACTACTTAATGTGTAAGCAGATCTGAGTGGGGAACATCTTCGCCACTACTTACGGTGCAGGGAGACATTGCTGTTGTATGACTATAACGCTGAGGATATACAGAACCAGTTCCACAGCTGTATTGACCTCCATGTCTGCCAGCTCAACCTGAAATTGACATTGGATCATGATTTAGGAATGATGAGAGATAAGTTTCAAAGAACTTATCAGCAACTGAACTAGTTACTCTACGTAATCGTGTTAGTTCACAGGAAATAAGCCATTTTTTAACTCAACAACAAACCCATTACTGTGCTGCTCCTTTGCATTGAGACATATTTGGTTCACTCTATTACATGCTCGAATACAGTGAAGAGAATAAAAAGTAAAAATCCAGCACTAACATTTCCGCGCAGTGACAAACATGTACCCCTTTTAAACTTTGTGATCTATGGTGGTAGATGATGTGAAGCTATCTTTTTCTATGGCCATCAGTTAAAAAGGGTGTCATGTGGCCAGCACAACAACCAACTTCCTTTAGTCCACAAAAGTAGGTCAAGTACCCATTAGAGTAGGGTGGACTCAGGGCGCTCTAAAAATCCAGAAGTTTAAAATCCAAGCCCCCATTTGGTAGGAAACCAGGCACTTAAGCACTTAGCCACCATGCCCCAGCTCATATCAATAATGAAACTAAATCTTGTACTTTAGTCATGACAGAAAAAAAGACATGTTCATGTTCCAAAGCTTTGATATGAGGTCTGCATTAAAAGTGAGCTATAGTTTCCTGCAAGGAACAGGACCAGGAAAAAACAAGTTGAGGCAGACAGGGAACGTGATGGGAAGACAACATCAAAGAATGGACATCAGAGGATGTCATTGAAAGAGATTCTTTTTAAGGCAAAAGACAGAGAAAAGAAGAAAGATGGTCTACAGATCATGTGTGGTGCCCCAATAGTTCAACAGTGAGATAAGGTGATAGTTTAATACTGTGCTCATTACAGTTTCAAGGATAACATTAATTTGGTATATAACTCCCCCAACTAAAAAAAAACAACAAAAAAAACTCAATCTATACCATATTAAAAAGTTGGACACGATGAACAAAAAATGTCCTTGAGTAATAAAATTAAGGAAGAGTGAATACATGATGTTGCATTATATATCCGCTGCAACCTACATAATTAACAACATCTGACACAATGAAGCATAACCCTATAATCATGTCTGATATAATCATATTACATATACCTAGAACTTGACTCCATTATAAGTAAAATTGAAATTTTAAACATTTAATAATGTAAAATAGTTTTAAAAAATCCTGGAAATAATTTTTTTTTCTCATAAACATAAAATGTAACAAAATTAACAATGAAGTGACTAAATATAACACTTTTCTTTGAGTAACTAAAACTTAATCTATATTCTACTTCCAAAACAACAAAAGGTTAAAAACAATAATTGAACATATCTTGTGATTTCAAAAATTTTGTGTTATATTCATTCACACCAAAATCCCACATTAAAGAAACTTCAAAAGTTGAACAATTGGTCTGTTAAGTTGAACAATTGGTCTGTTAAGTTGAACAATTGGTCTGTTAAGTTGAACAATTGGTCTGTAACTTTCCCCTCACCCCACCAAGTAGAAACAATCTGGAGAGTTCCATGTCATCATGGCGGTGTACTTTCTCCACCTTACCCCCACCTGGGGTCGTCATCGCACTGCTGGAGTAGTTTCTATCTTCAGTGACATACTCAACAAGGTCAGAGTTCATCTAGGTCAACAAGGAAGACAACACATCAGTTTGCTACACATACAGAGTTCGAGGGAGGTAACAAGACCATTTTAATATTCTCAAACACCCTTCTGAAATCAAATTAATTATTCACAGAATTTAAATAAAAAAATGTAAAGTACCCATTTCAGAGCTTGAGATCAATGGGGCAGATGATATAAAGGTAATATACTTCTGCGGCCAACAGCTTATGAGGGTGTCATGTGTCTAGAACAACGACAAACAGCATTAACTTTTCCCAATTAATGTCAGGACCACATTGGGTAGATTCAGGGGCAATCTAAAAATTCTTAATTGAAAATCTTAATTGGAACCATAGACCCATCAGGTCGGAAGCCAAGCAATTTATTACTCAGCCACCACGTCCCAGAAGTAATAAATCATTTGACTTTTTAAAAACTTCTTGTAATTCAAGTACTGTTCCTTATGGTTGTAACATCAAGTACTGTTCCTTATGGTTGTAATATCAAGTACTGTTCCTTGTGGTTGTAACATCAAGTACTGTTCCTTATGGTTGTAGCATCAAGTACTGTTCCTTATGGTTGTAACATCAAGTACTGTTCCTTATGGTTGTAACATCAAGTACTGTTCCTTGTGGTTGTAACATCAAGTACTGTTCCTTATGGTTGTAGCATCAAGTACTGTTCCTTGTGGTTGTAACATCAAGTACTGTTCCTTATGGTTGTAGCATCAAGTACTGTTCCTTGTGGTTGTAACATCAAGTACTGTTCCTTGTGGTTGTAACATCAAGTACTGTTCGTTATGGTTGTAACATCAAGTACTGTTCCTTATGGTTGTAGCATCAAGTACTGTTCCTTATGGTTGTAACATCAAGTACTGTTCCTTGTGGTTGTAACATCAAGTACTGTTCGTTATGGTTGTAACATCAAGTACTGTTCCTTATGGTTGTAGCATCAAGTACTGTTCCTTATGGTTGTAACATCAAGTACTGTTCCTTATGGTTGTAACATCAAGTACTGTTCCTTATGGTTGTAACATCAAGTACTGTTCCTTATGGTTGTAGCATCAAGTACTGTTCCTTATGGTTGTAGCATCAAGTACTGTTCCTTATGGCTGTAGCATCAAGTACTGTTCCTTATGGTTGTAACATCAAGTACTGTTCCTTATGGCTGTAACATCAAGTACTGTTCCTTATGGTTGTAACATCAAGTACTGTTCCTTATGGTTGTAACATCAAGTACTGTTCCTTATGGTTGTAACATCAAGTACTGTTCCTTATGGTTGTAGCATCAAGTACTGTTCCTTATGGTTGTAACATCAAGTACTGTTCCTTATGGTTGTAACATCAAGTACTGTTCCTTATGGTTGTAACATCAAGTACTGTTCCTTATGGTTGTAGCATCAAGTACTGTTCCTTATGGTTGTAACATCAAGTACTGTTCCTTGTGGTTGTAACATCAAAAAATGTTTTACATGTTTCGGATGTTCCTTCAGAGTTGAAGATAATTACTTCCTAGTCCAAACCTCCCGCAGGACGACGGGGGATGGGAGCGGGCAGGGTTTGAACCCGGGACCATCGATAAATCTGAACGACAGTCCAGCGTGCAAACCGCACGACCAGGCAGCCATCTGTTCCTTGTGGTGAACCAGTACAACCAAGAAAGAGAAGCAGTTTGGTTGATATATAAGATTTTATGTTATTTTTTGAATTTACAAGGATATTACTATTTTCTGAATCAAAGTTTTCTATATTCCCAGCATTCTAGAACCTCAATGACTCAATTGACTATTTCTGAGATGAATATGTAGTCTGCACTTCTGATTGACATAACAATGGTTCTGAGGTAAATCCTGCCATCCCATAGGAGGTTTTGGTTTGGATCTAATAAATTTCATTTCTAAAGGAATGGCTGAATAGCATGTAACAAAAACAAAGGACCTATAAAGTAAAAAAGTAAAATGATCTAGACCTCTTAAAGGATAGAATTTTTTGCATGTGACTTCTCCACACGCTTGGCACTCTGATAAAATCCAATCCTTTCTTAATTTTTTGATTAGGCATGTGAGAAATACAACTTAGATTTGAGGTCTTCCAACCCTTTTAACAGAATTTGTAAATGAGTCTTCATTTGAAAGTTAAGTGGTTTATGTTGCAAACCCCCATGCCCCACATTTTCAAGAGGCATACTTTATGCTCTGTGGCACAACTTAGAAAAGATTCTCATAGAACTGTAGGATCACAACATATAATTTAAATAACTCTACACACAAGGTAACTAACTACACAAAAAGGGAAAAATCTGCAAGCAAAGGAAACTAGCGGTGGATATAATATTTCTACAGTCACATAGGTTTCATACCTTTCCGATAATTATGCTCAACAAAGACTCCATGTGCTCTGGGTGTTTATCTAAAAACTGACAAAGTTCTGGAGAAGCTTGAACACAGCTGTAGATTATCTGTAGGAAACACACACAAACTTCACATTATGCAAAACCATATTTAAAACTTGCAACCCATGTCAAAGGGGAGACAAAAAAATCAACAATTAAACCCCCAAAAATTAAACATTTTAATTTCAGTTCAGACATGAGAATGAATGAAAGTCAAGGTCAGTATTGTAAATTAGGATTTATATATATATATATATATATAGGATCTTATTTTTATTTTTCATTTAATGTTAATGAACATTTCAGGCCTGAACTGTTTAGTTGGAATGCATGAAAGATATATTTTAAAAAAAAGCTAAAAATACTGTGATAGGTCTTGATCTTGTCTGACTTCGACAGATTACTCTGGAGATATCTGGGTTTCTTGTACGGGTATATTAGATGGGTTTAAACTACTAAGTAACAATTAAGAAGTAGAAAGACTTTAGCCCAGACTGTTATATACTTGAAAGAAGTTTAATACTGAATAGGCCACAGTTGAGTCTCTGTCTGTAGTACAAAATTACCTCCTTGAAGTCTTAATACCAACTGACTAATAATAACATAAATATACTATAGCCCACTAAGCCGTGACATCATAATTCAAAGTCTGTCAACTATAGTTTGTCTCTATACTAGCTAAATGTCTGACAATACAAACTGTCTAACTTACTGTTTTTTTTTCTGTTGAAATAAAGATATCTTAATAGAATCTATTTTGAAGCATCTTCACATTTGGTTTACCTTAAGAGTATTGCAACAATGTAATGGATGCCTGGAGAGAAGAAGGACCTCATGACCAATGCTATCTGGCTCCCTGATCATTGTATCTGCCAGATAATCAGCAACCTGTTGCACACCAAGAGAGATAACACCAATATAGAATCATGCAAATAATACAGTTTCATTGTAAAAATATTTATTTGTGAAGTCTTTGCAAAAAATCTTGTTTGTGGGTGGTCTAAGCACACACATTTTTTGTAAACAAACATTACTAACTATTGCATTGGTGGATTTAATTCTACATTATTCAGTTTACTGGAGGAGAAAGTTTGCAGACATGACATTATGAAATAGTCGGATAGGTTAGCAAATCATGAGTCTTACAAATGTTATTGCCTCCTCGTAATTTTTCTATTTGGATTAATTATTAGACCTTCCACCATTATAGATTCACACTACATAAATATCAATTTTAGATCTACCAGTTGGCTAAGCAGAACAAGCGACAGGTTTACATGTCTAATGGTTTTTATTTTCTATTGATATATTTAATAGGAACATGTTACATTTGCTACATTGGTCACATTTTGCTACATTGGTCACATTTTTGTTACATTGGTCACATTTTGTTACATTGGTCACATTTTGTTACATTGGTCACATTTTGTTACATTGGTCACATTTTGTAACATTTATTGCTGACCTTTTTCTTGCCAACTTTCTTGCCATCTAACTCCTGAGTAACATAAACAACTGACACCAGGCTTGAAATAGCTTGATGGATTATCTGCTCCATTCGTTCTGACGCAGCCTGTATGTTGCCTTCCGCTATTTCTGGTAAGGGGAATTAATAATTACATTCTAATTGCATGTAAAGAATAAATTTAAAGAGATAAGAGATAAACTTGCTTGGTCATTGTTATATTCAAAAATTTTGACTACATTAAACTCATGTAGTATATATATCAGCGCTTCATTCAAAGTTTGGCAGAATGAAATATTTGCTTTCTTACTATTTTATGTTCATAATGAACATTATTACAGCAGCCAGATACAATACAAGTCAAGACTTGAGAGAGTGCAAAAGAAAGAGAATGAAACTAAAATGGGAATCAAAGTCAAATCTTATTCACAACACACAATGCCACAAAAATTATTTATTATTAATAATAATTATTAATTAACCCTAATTTGTATTAATTTCCTCCGCCCCCCCCCCCCCTCCCCCAAAAGAGCTACCTGAAATTATTGAATTTAGAACAGGACATTAGCCTCTGTTAAATTACAATCTTAACAAAATAAATCCCTCATACCTACCCCTTTGAAGACACTGCACCCACCCTAATGAAACCGTATCCTCTTTGAATGCCCCCTCCTAATCCACCTTAGGCAGACCCTGCTACCACTACAGCCCAACATAAACAACGCTCTCTACGGCAGTGCTGAACAACTGAAGAAAACAGCACGCTATTTTTTCCTTGGCACAGTCTGCAAAAGAGCTCACAGCTCAGCAGCAATAAAGCTGGCTAGAAGAAGAATTAAGAGATTTAAAAATCCATAATTAATACAGTAAGCTATGATGGCATTGGTATCTAATAAATAATATCTTCAACTCCAAATAATTGTTTGTTTAAATAATAAACTATTCCATCATGTCCTCTTCTGTGCTCTCAAAACCAACACTAAATAATCTGCCTGTTAACTGCTTGAGCCCCCCCCCCCCCCCAAAGACCAACACTAAATGTCCTACCTGTTAACTGCTTCAACACTTCAGGGTTGCCCTTGGTGGCTAGTAAAATAGCCTTAAGACTTTCTTTATGTTTGACCACCAGGGAGGAGAAATATTTATCTGGGTCTTCCACATTTCCTCTTTCATTGGCTCCACTCAAGAAAATAACACACTGGGGAATAAAGTAGACCAATGATAATAATAAGGCTTGTCTTCAAGTCCGAAGATTAATCAGGAATGCAGTATTTCCCATGGCTACACAGCCCCAGCTGCGACATACATATTTTGGAGACTAATGATTGTATGCTATTTATAAAATGATAAAACAAAGTTACTTTTTTCTGTGACTAAAGATCTTCAAAAAAGCTAATTTAGGATACTGGAGAGTTGCACTACATTTACCCTTTAACCTCTCTCATTCGACTGGTATGGAGAGCTATTAACACCTTGTCCTGTCTGAAGGTTCCTTACTGTATAAGACCTTTCCTGATTTGGGTCACATACATAGTGCCATTTTACAGGCCTTCCCAGGGACAATCTTTACATTAACCAGATTTCGCCATGTAAGCATTTATAAGTCAGAAGATTAAAAAAATGTGCTAAAGACATTAAGGAGTGATCAGGTATAACTCTTATTGAGAGAGAGAATTGAAGATGGTTAACACAAGATCTATGGTATCCAGACTACATGTAGTTCCAATCTGAACACAAGCTCTACTTTATCTCAACAAAGATACTAAGTGCTGAATTAAAAAGAAATAATTACCAACAAAGTCTGCTCCAACAGTCTTAAGTCTTCATCAATGTCCTCATTCACTAGACTTGGTATCAAGGACCAGAAAGTATGTACTGCATTGTTGTACTGGACCACACTTAAAGAAAAACAGTAGTCCATTAACTATTGTGTAAAATGTCACACATGCAAATAAAACAAACCATTTACATTTCTTTTTCCAGTTACACAATAAGTGCTTGCATTAAAAAATGTGAAAATTTTTCCACCATAAGCAAATAATTAATGTGTTACCCTATTGTTTTGCAAGTTAAATTTTTTTGTTTAATTTTGAGTATTTTAATGATCCATTCATGATGTCTAAGAATATTAATAATTTAATTCTGATAAAATAATTCATAACTTATTAGATTTTGGGGAAAATTTTTTTTTACTTGAAATGCAAATTATTGCTTATTAAAATTTAAAATTAAAAGGAGGTAACCAAAAGCTTTTTTTTGTTTCAGAAGATCATGACAAAATATCTCATTGAGAAAATGTGTCTCCTATTTTAAATGTTTTCATTAAAGCCTACAATAAAAGTTAAGGGAAATTTATTGAACCGACTCTGGAACAGAAAGTAAACTAAAAAAAGGTAAATAATGTCTTACATTTGTTTCTCCTTAACGTCTGCATCTTTCCAATCCACCCAGGTGATTTCACAGGCAAAGTAAGCATTTATGGTGATGGCTATGTCTATCAGGATCTGCTGTGCCCAAGGTTGCTGGCAATCAGAAGATAGCATAAAATAAGAAAAGATTTTAAATTATAAAAAAAGAGTATCTCAAAAATTTAATAATTATAATATTCAGATAAACAAAATCACTTTTTTAACAAAATCAAAATCTTTTGAACTTTTCAGATAAAACTCCTTTGCACCTTTAAAATGTAAAACCCATTTAAATTATAATTATCAATAAAACAAAATTTAATATTTAAACCTGTTTTATCTTTGTACTGGACAGAATGTCTTTCAAAAGTTCCAACAATTTATCTGGAATCTGAACAAAATTACAGAAGGCAACAATTTTCTTGACATCACTGAAAAGAAATAGAAGTAAAAGTTAAATAAAGTCAACTGAGTTAGGAAAGAAATTTACAATGCCTTGCATGGTGTTACTCTAATCAAATGTAAGTATTTTTTAATTATATACTTTAATGATCTCAATTACACATATCGAGTCACTTAGTGAGGTTGTGACAGAGCGTCGCATGAGGTTTGCGGGACATGTTCTACAACAAAATGAACTACGTATACCAAGAGCTGCGATGATATGGAGGCCAATATGAGGAAAGCGCAAACAGGGACGTCCTCGTATTACTTGGCGCCACACCTTCATGGAGGACCTCAGAACAGTGGACACCTGGTGGGAGGAGGCTTCAGACATTGCCAATGACAGATCTTTATGGAGACAGCTTGCTGCCCAATGCTCCGAAAGGCGCGGGAGGACCTAAGTCTAAGTAAGTTAATGATCTCACCATTTAAGAGTAACCATGTTTGTAATCACTCTGAGAACAGACCTCAGTCTGGAGGCTCCTTCCAGCATACAGTCTCTCACCTGCCAAGAGGAAATATTGAATGGGTTTTATTTATTGATCCTAAATATAAATGCTTTATGACAAACATAATGCTCATCAGCCTTTAATATTCCATAGGAAATTTACTTTAAAACAAGATTAAAAAAAAGGAGACATGTGAAATATAAAAATATGTTCACAAACAAATCTAATTCAAACCTTTGAAAGAGAGTTAACTTAATTTTTCTTTTGAAAGAAATGAAAACAATGTCCCGTTCTTTGGTCCTTATGTTTGAACAATTAGCTTAATGCTGGGACATGAAAAATAATCAACAAAAATGACAGGGCAGTGTAAAATGATAAATAAAAACGCCATGGCAATGTACTAATGTTCAATACTAGCCTGAACTGAGCTGAAAATGATAAATAAAAACGCCATGGCAATGTACTAATGTTCAATACTAGCCTGAACTGAGCTGGAGATAAAACACGAGTGTAACTTTTTGATAGCATCAACATCGTCAAACAACTGGAGTGTGAACTCTGGATCTCCGTCTGGGTCGGTCAGGTCAATGAGCCTTTGCCATTCATCCTCGCTATCTGTCTCCTGGTGGGAAAAGCGGCAAAACAGAAGGCCATAACTCTTAATACTAACTCTCTTTACTTAGTAAACAAGTCAATGCACCCATCGCATGCATGCTCTTTGGGCTCTGGTCCAATATGGGATGAAGGGGTAGCTGAGACAATGTTGCTATAAAGATGATGTTAAAGGCTTCAATTTCTATGGCTGATGGTTTACAAGGGTATCATGTAGCCAGCACCACAACCATGTTAACTTTCCCAACTAATATCAGGTACCTATTAGAATTGGGTAGACATCCCAAGGATCACAAAATTAAAAAACCCAGTTCACCTCATTTCAGAAGCCAAATACTTTACCACTCAGCCACCTTGCTCCTTGAGTTAATGTAAATGTTTTCAATTCCTCGGAAAATGACAAAATGTATGGCCAACTTACTTCTCCATCCAGCTTGACATTCTCCATATTGAGACTTTTCTCTGGTTTCTTTTTCTTGTTGAGCACAGTCCTCCCCTCCACTTCAATGCTGGGGTATTCCTTCTTGTAGTCTGTACTGATCCTGTTTGATCTTTGAGTTACTTCCCCTGCCTTAAATGCAAAATTCACTTTGAATCAAACAATGCACGTGTATCTTTTTTTCTAAATGTGGGTCTCAATATGAGAGTTTAATACAGAGACTATGAGCTTTCTACACACACAAAAAAAAAAAGAAATCTTTTGACAAGACTCCAAATGAGTTCTTACTAATTTTTGTGATTGCACAATTACGAAAAATATATTTTTTTAAAGAATTTTGTTTAGAGTGTATTTTTAAAGTCCTTGACATTGTTTATTGATTCCTATTCGATACATATCAAATGTATTATTTATTTAACAAGAATATGTTTTTGGTTTAATGGTTTAAACAGCTTTGATCTGAAGTGCACAGTAAAAATAACAACAGATTCATAAAACAACAGCATTATATTTTCTCAGTTCAAGTAAAATTTGTGAAAGTTTACGAAAGGATATTAAAGTTTTCAAGTTTGTTTTTGTAGGTTATTATTTGAAGTATATTGAATGAAACTAACCTTTTCTTTTAGGGAGGTGGGCTATAGATAGATTATAAATATCACTTAAGATCATTCCTAATTCTCTTGAAATAGACTTTTTGACTAATTGTAAAGTATATTTTGTTTTATACAAATAATGAAGAGGCAAATTAGTTGTCATTATAAAACTCTGACATTGAATTTCAGTAATGTTGAAGGTGGCGAATGTATTCCCAAATGAAAAGTTTCATTTCAAAACTCTTGTCACAACTCAGTTTGCCTTTTCAAACTGGATTAGGATAAACAAGTTGAGCCTAATAGCAGACATTTCGACTTAAACAAGAAACAATCACGTAACATTCTGAAATAACATCTGATTAATAACACCCCCACCACATACACACACACACACATATATATATATATATATATATATATATATATATATATATATATATATATATATATATATATATATATATATATATATATATATATAAATAAACTATTTTATTTTAAACAACAATCAAATAAATTGATACAGATACTTAAAACAAAGTTAAATTTAAGACTAGCTAGACATTTGAAAAATTGATAACAGTTAAAAGAATTGCATTGTAAGCACACTCAAAAGTGACCACTTTTTATATTAAGCAATAAAAGACTAAAAGATTAATGTTTACATTTTGACTTAATTTTGAAATAATTCAAGTTTCTATGTTTCCATAAAAAAAAGAGTTCAGTAATGTATAAGTTTAAAAAGAAAGCAAGGAGCAGTGGCGTAGCTAGGGTGGGCTAGGAGGAAGGAGAATTTAAAAATCCCCCCGGGCCGCCACATGAGAGGGGCCTCAAATGAGTGTTTTTTTTACATTAAATATTATGCAAAATGCAGGACCCCCAAAGAGGTCCAGCCCTACCCCGGGCCCCTTCAAATGATGGAAAATTCCTAGCTACGCCCCTGACAAAGAGAGTATTACTAAATCTACAGAATAAAAACAAAATCCAAACATTTAATTCTTTAGTCCTTTAAATTGCACCGACTACACAGACTAATTATAATTACAATAGGTAATTTTGTTATCTAGTTGCATTCAATGGTATAAGTCATTGAACTTTAATCAAATCTTCACATATAAGATCTAAGATAGAAGCCCAGATAAAGAAAAAAATAAAAATTGAAAACAAAAAAAATTAACATATGATGCTATGAGAACAAGTGAAGTGTTTGGCTTTTACAAAGCATGAAGGGAGAAAATGCAGCAATAAAATATAAAATGTGCCCAATTGAAACAAAATAGCTGAAGAATATTTGAATAACTTTGCTACAAAAATAGTTTTTAAACAATGTTCAATAAAAGAATGTTGAAATGAGAAAGAAAACAAAAATATTTTAGGTGATGTTTATTTATGTCTTGGGAACCAATTTTCATCTCTATAGCCCGTTCTTAATGAGGATCTTGTAGAGATAGCACAAGGCTCAGTTGAAGCAGGTGAGACATGAAAAAGTCAACATGAAAGTATAGTTGAGGGTTGTATCACATGACCTTGTGCTTTGTTCTTGTTTTATACATTTCATGCGTTCCTTCAGAAATGAGAATTTATTTCCTACCCATCCCAACCTGCTGCAGGACCACAGTGTTGAAAGTTGGAAGTGCAGTTAGCGCCCCCCCCCCTCCCGTGTCTATCAATCTAATAAACCAATCACCTACCAAGAGTCTATCAATCTAATAAACCAATCACCTACCAAGAGTCTATCAATCTAATAAACCAATCACCTACCAAGAGTCTATCAATCTAATAAACCAATCACCTACCAAGTAACCATCCAGACTGGGTTTAATTTTTAATTATTTTAGTTTCCTCATTAAAAAAAAAAGTAAAAAAGGGAAAGAGAAAAAGTGCTAGGAAACTGTCTACAGCTCAGAGAGATATAAAATGATGGGATGCAGCGATGTGGTGATAAAACAAAGTGATGTAACGATAATGTGAAGATGTCCCAAGAAAAAATTATAACACTTAGCACTGTTGATTTTTTCTTTTCTTCTTAAACAACCATGACCAAGCCATAGTGACCAGGCCATAGAGAGTGCTGCAATACTTTAAAAATAATTTTTTTCCCAGTAATTATGAGACCAATAAAAAAAAAAAAAAAAGAAACTAAAAAATATCAAGACAATATTTTTCTCGTATTCCATGATTCATTCTAAGGGGTACGTAGGATAGAGTTAAAATATGCAAATATTTTCTAAACTTATTTTACGAGACATCCTCACATATAAAGTTTCTACATTTAAAAAAAAACCAACAATGCCTGTGCAAATACACTGTATATTAACTTACGTGTACACACTCTATTTTATTGTGAATATTATTTATCTCAGATTTCATTACAATAGATTATAATCATATTACCTCTTCCTTAGCTGGAACCTGAATGATTGACAAATACATGGATGTAATATGAATGATTATGTTATAAATACAAACAAATACATTGAGGGAAAGTTGTGTGAGTAAAATAAGTAAAGGATAAGAAGTATAACAAACATCTCTCTTTACCTTGCTACTATCCGGGTCATCCCATTCCTTCTCTTTCCCATTCTCTGCTTGGTCCCAAGCCTGAAGTCTACTGTGTTTCTGGCGCTGAAAGTATTGGTAATTTTAGCATAAGTAGCAATTAACATGACTCAACAAGAAAGATCAATTTTTTTAAAATTGATCACACATAAATCAATTTTTTTTAAATGACAAAACAGAGAAATATGAGTATTTATAGGTAAAATGTTTATAGCACAAATATTTTTTAACTCTCTCTCACATTTTTCTCCACGTCTTCAATTGCCTTTTTCCTTGCCCTGGCCAGGATTTTGGATGTGCCTGGTGGGTTAGCTTTTGACTTGGATTGCTCCTCCTTCAAAACGATCATGGATGATGTCAAAGGTTGAGTGAATGGAGACGGCAATTTTGTGTCCTCCAGGTTGACTGAAATGGGAACCAGATAATTAAAGATTTTATTGGAGAAAAGTACCTCAAAATGTCTACAATTTTATATTAGTTTTTTCTTTTTAATTATTAAAAAATTGATCTTCGGACTTGAAGACAAGCTTTATTATTATTTGCTTTAAATTATGTACTATAATTTAGGTCCTCCATTGTCTTTACATTATTTTCTGTTTAACGAATAAATCGATAACATTTTCATTATTTGATTTCACTTTAAAAAAATTAAGTTACAATAACTTTTATAGCTAACAGAAACATTTATTTTAACATCTTTTATTTTTCTGAGTTCGAAATTACATTACAGCTTACCTTTGACCTTATCTGCAATAAACGGATGATGAAGGAGATCCGGCCAAGCTAGACGATACTTTGGATTTTTGTTAAGTAACCCTGAGAAGGAACGAAAGTTTATTATCTATAAATTAAATTTTCTTTTTCTAGACCAGAAATATTTCTTGATTATTTACCTTTGGATCCAGGGGACACGACATTTTTTTAATATTTAGCTTTAAATAAACAAAATTAAAAAATTACAAGAGTTCTTGGTATAGAACTTGCTTACTTTAATAACAAAAACTGGGATGTTAATTAATGGTATAACTATTGTATTTATGTATTTATTTTAATTGCTTTAAGTCTTAGACATTCCTTTAGATTACTAAAAACCTAGCCCATGGTGACAACATGTTCAGAGCATATACCATTTTTATTATTATAGCTTTTATATAGCGCTACTTTCATGCTTATAGCATGCTCAGAGCGCTTTTGGTCCAATCTCATTTGTGGACCAGTGAGGGGGTGGGGGGGGGTATCTAGGAGTTGGTTTTCCGTGCTGCCTTTAGGCGCTCAGTAAACACAACTCTGCCCGAGTCGGGAGTCGAACCTCGAGCCCCCTTCTAGGTAGCCAAGCCAAGCCAAGTTCAAGCGCACTTAGCCTCTCTGCCATGCTTCTATATGACCAGGCTGTCATACCAACCCGAGTTTTTTTTATTAGATAAATACGCCTTTAGTGAATCAACACAATAGTCATGGCTAGTCATTTTTTGTAAATAAAATAACTACCAATTAAAAGATCAAAATCTAAAGCTATTATTTAAATCACACAAACAAATAAAACTACTATCTTTAGCCCTGGGTTTTTCCAAAAACTTGACAACTATAAATAATAAGACTTATTAAATAAGTAACCTATTGTTATAACTTTTGACATTTTCAAAGCCCTCAATTACCTTGCAGAAAGTCTTTGAAAACTGGGCTCATAGTTTTGGGCCATTTGACCGGGTCCTTGATGATCATGGTGACCAACTGAAAAATGCTGTTGGTGTAGAATGGTGGGGATCCCACAAATAGTTCATATAGTATACAGCCAAGTGCCCTAGAGAACAAAGAAACATCACAAAGTCATTATTTCACATCAAAAGATGATAATAATGACAACTAAATATTAAACTAAAATGTATCACAAGGGTTTTAGTTTTTTTAAAACTCCGTACCAGTATGAAGTTGTAAAATAAAATTAAGGAAATCACTCAATTTTTACAAAACTTATATCAAGTCATTTAGTCTGTCTGTCTGGTAAAAAGTGTGTATAAGTTATTTTTCCCACACCAATTGAAATTTTGCACAATTATTTTTTTACCTGAAAACACAAGAATCAATAAAACGAAAATTAGCCAATTAGTTAATCAACTATTGGTAATTAATTATTATGTTTATTATTAATTATTATTTATTGGCATAGACAAGACATGAATCAATATAAAAAAAGATAAAAATAAGTCAATTAGTTATTTTGTTTGAAATCAAAAAAAGGAAAATAACTTTTACATTATTGGTAGATAAAGTTTTACGGGCAGAGTTCTTCCCTTTTCTATAAGCTTTTTTTTTTAAAGATTTTTAATATTTTGCTTGTTTTTAACCATCCTTACAAACCCAGCTGGTCTTTTAGACAAAATTTATTTTTTTGTTGCAGAGAGTACTAAAGCCATAACTAAATACCAAACTTTTACTTTGCCCTTTTGGTTTGCTATGCATGCTAAGATCAAGTAGCACTATTGTATAGAGCTGTTTGCCTGAATCAGCCAGGAAAACTTTCTACGTTAACAGATAAAAGGCAACAATCATATATTTTTAAAGAAAAAAATGTAATTTTATACGACAGAATAATATAAATAGAAACAAAGGCAGCATAATGTTTATTAAAATTTGAATGAACTTTATAGCTAACCAGTAACTGACCATAAGTCTGCAGTGTGGTCATATGGTTTCTCCTCCACCAACTCTGGTGACATGTACAATGGTGTACCCTGAAATGCAACAAATGTAAAATTTTATCTTTAATCTTTAAGTCCCTATGGGTAGTCAGTAAATTGTTGGGTACATGCACAATTACTCAGTACAATAGGGTTTCAGGACAAATGGTTCACAGAAAACAACTATTCATTCCTGACTATTGTTTGACTGACAAATAATTTTAAAAAATGGTTCTCTTGACACATGGTTAGCTTACACAGTCAGAGCTTTGGTTAGCTTACAGAGTCAGAGCTTTGGTTAGCTTACACAGTCAGAGCTTTGGTTAGCTTACACAGTCAGAGCTTTGGTTAGCTTACACAGTCAGAGCTTTGGTTAGCTTACACAGTCAGAGCTTTGGTTAGCTTACACAGTCAGAGCTTTGGTTAGCTTACAGAGTCAGAGCTTTGGTTAGCTTACACAGTCAGAGCTTTGGTTAGCTTACACAGTCAGAGCTTTGGTTAGCTTACACAGTCAGAGCTTTGGTTAGCTTACACAGTCAGAGCTTTGGTTAGCTTACACAGTCAGAGCTTTGGTTAGCTTACACAGTCAGAGCTTTGGTTAGCTTACACAGTCAGAGCTTTGGTTAGCTTACACAGTCAGAGCTTTGGTTAGCTTACACAGTCAGAGCTTTGGTTAGCTTACACAGTCAGAGCTTTAAGGCTAACAGTTCAAGAACAATGAATGCCAACTCTTATATTAGGAAGTCGGAGCTCTGGGGGCTAACATTTCATGAACATTGTGTAAATTGAAAACAAATGTGTGACCTTATAAAACCCTAGTGGAGAATCGTCAGAAAACTGAAATAGACCTTCACAAACTGTGCTTCTGTTCAACCCACCTTTAAGTCTATCTGGTTTTTATAATCTAATCTAGGTAGATGCTTTCATTCACATAGATATTCCATTACACCAAAACAATGTTCCCCTTTCAGACCTTGCAATCTACGGGGCAGATGATGTTAACGTCATCTATTTCTTTGTCAACGGTTAACGAGCAGGGTGTCATGTGGCCAGCACAACGACCAACCGCCCTTACTTTCCCCAAACTAAAGTCAGGTACCCATAAGTGTTGGGTAGACTCAGTGATGCTTTAAAATTCCAGAAATTCAAAATCACAGTCTTCACCGAGATTTGAACCTAGGACCCCAGGTTAAGAGGCCAAGCACTTAGCCACACCGCCCCCGCCCCCCATCATACCATTGCGGATTACACATAAAGTATAAGGCAGGGAGCTTGAAAGCTAAAAATAGCAGTCTAAAATATACTGATCTTTTTAGTAGCTTGCAGAAGCTTACTTTGCTTAGGAGCTTTAACTCTTTCAGCACGGGGTTACTCTCAAGGAGTAACTTCGCTAGCAATGCTGGTGGAGACCTATTTTCTTTAAAAATAAAACCAAATGTTAAATAATATAATAAAATTTAATATGTTACATTAGTTTTAGTAACTCTAACCACCCTGCAGATTTTTGTTTCTTTAAGAAAACTGAATTATTTCCATAAAAATAATTCGTACTGAAAGAGTTAAAAAGCTTGTAGGGAATGAAGAAGGGATTTCAGGGGTTTCAAAGTTCTTCTAATCATATGGGTTAAAAATGATACCATAATAGAAGTGTGAAAGCTGTTTTAACTTTAATACAAGAAAAAAATTAAAAATACTTTAAAAAAAACAACAACAACATATTAAGCATAGTTGTATTCATTAGTTTGGATCAGTCATGTAATTAAATTTGTAATAGACCTAAACTAACAATAATAAATCTAAGTAATTTTCTTTTTGTTTTTGTTTTGCGCAAGTTGTTGGCTTTCTAAATGTTCTATGAACTTTTCACTAGTCTGAACCATTTGGGAAAGGTGGGAAAGAGAAGAAGGGGATGTCTGGGTGAATGTTACTGTGATTGGTTGTTAAAAGCATTAATAATAAAAAAAAGAAAAAGAATTGCTGAAGGACCTGAATTCAAGCTCGAGGGCTCAAGCCTCCTCAAGCTATCACACTAACCACTGTGCCAGGAAAGTGCTTATAAAAATAGAAGATTGTTAGTTTCAAACTTTAAAGCGGTGACCTATTTCCCAATTCTCTCTACAAAGTATTAAGGGGACTATACTATACTACATCAGTCAAGTACAACATTTATTACAATTCGATACCAAACAAAATAATTAATTACCAATAGTTAATCTAATAACTGGTTATTTTTTTTTTACTGATTCCTGTTTTGTCAGGTAAAAGAAATAATTGTGCGAAATTTCAGCTACATCCGAGATTGGGTGTGGGAAAAATAATGTGTACTACAAACCAGACAGACAAAAAGAGTGAGGTTGATATAAGCTTTGTAAAACGTGAGACCCATAGGTCAAATAGTTGTAGGTCAGCCCTGGTGTATTACCTTAATAGAAGTGAGCACGAGTGTGTTGGCACTCATTCCACGAGCAAATCCAAAGTCACACAGTTTTATCACTCCTCCTTTACCCAGCAAAATGTTCTGCGGCTTCATGTCTCTATGTAGGATTCTGTGTGAGTGAAGGTAGTACAGAGCTGAAACCAATTGTGCGGCTATGACCTGAACCTAATGAATTTTAAACAACCATTAATTCAATAGGCACATACTCATTTATAAATGTATAAGCTCTATAACTGATAAACATAGCATAAATGCATTTGACAATACTGGAAGATTTAAAAATTCCTTATACAGCCATGCAATCTATTCTCAGGACCCCTAAGACTTTGTGTTCTCTTTATCATTATGTTTTACATAGGATAGGGAAAAAAAAGGTAAATTTTGTTTTCTTTTTTATGAATATAAATTCAAATAAAAAAATGTTTACTTGCCTGCTCCTCTGGTAGACTGGCATCATCCTCCAGAATTTGAAATAATTCACCTTCAGCAAAGTCAGTTACAACCACTACCTAAAAAAGTGATAACTTCATTTTTTTAGCATTTCAAACCAGTAAAGTTAAAATTATTTCTTTCTTACTAGAAAGTATCAGACTTTCATCAAAATTGCTTCCACTATATCTTTAGCATTATAACCCAAAGCCTTCCTAAGGAAAAAAGATAGGAAAGAGGCACAGAGACATAAAAAAAATGCAAAGTGGAGTTGGGCTCATCATTCCTAATTGAAAAACATGACAGGCTAGGCACCCTGAAAGACACAAAGATAAAGGCACATTCCTTGTTTCATATGCTTGGGCAACTTTGTGCTAATGCTCCTTCTTCCCTAATGCTATTAAAGCATGGAATGGGCAGCCTGAGCCAGCCAGGAAAACTAGTGACTTGGTAGAATTTATGTCACTGGTTAACATGCATGACTAGTTGCATGATGCCTAGTACGTAATTATCTTCTTTTTTTGAAGTAACGTCTGTATTATATAAGATAAGATAAGATGGAGTGGATTCCTCAAGGAAAGAGGAGATTGGTCAGGCCAAAAAAAATTTGGAAGATGTCATTGGACCTGAGGATAAAATGGTTGTGGTAAAAAAAAATTCCCCAGTGAATCAATCATCATATGGTCCACTGGCTGGGTGTAGCAAAGGTCTAAATAACAATTGAGATTTCAATGGATCCTGAATTTATAGAATTCATCAAACTTCTAATAGACACTTGACACTGAATTAAATAGTAAAATCAGCAGTTGGTTTTTGTCATCATAATTAAAAACACCTGCGTCTAAACCTGTTTATGAAAAAAAAATAATATGACTTGAACTCCTACTAGATCTTGAAAATAAGCTTTTTTGTTTCTCTTATATACTGGCAGTGGAAAAAAGAAATACTATCACTATTTTGGAAGTGGTATATGAACAAAACTTAAAACAGCTTTAATGCAGACCAGGTTTAAAAGAGCCCCAGTGAATATTTGTTTTGTACTTTGTAAAGTTACAGCTAAGAGAACTCATTCCTTGTTTTAAATTTGGTTACATTAAGGGCGATCACTCAAGTATCACTATACCATAAATTTTTATGGTACTTTGAGCATGTAAAAGCACAGAGGAGTGCATTACTTTCTCTAACCCAGTAGGCCTATTTAAAAAAATGTAACCAGATAATGAGAATTGATTACCTCTATATCAGTTGAGCAATCCAACATTTTAACTATATCTTGCTTTTCTTTAAAGAAATGCTTTTGTCATAATCAAATGTAACTCACAGCAAGTAAAAACGATGTCATACCTCCTTATCTGTGTCGAAACTGTCGAGCAATTCAATAATGTTGTCATGTTTCAGGCCTCGCATAATTTCTATCTCTCGTCGAAGACCTTTCAACTCCTTTTCTGACTTGCCTAATTTTGGAATGAACTTGAGAGCGACAATCTATAAATAAAAAGTTTTCAATAAAGAGTTCAATTATCATTCCAATAAATGGATGGATGATAGACAAATAGTAAAAAAATTGGAATGGTATTAGAGATTTGCTAACATTATATGGTATAAAAATATTTTGATTAACAATTTATAGTTTTGTTTTCTGAACTTAATTTACATTCATTGTTATTGAAAAATTATAATATTGTTATTGAAAATTATAATAATATGGTGCTGGTATGATGCATGGTCTTGTAATATTGTAGTAATCCTAGATCCAGTTGCGTATACACTTGAGTGAAAACTTCAATAATTTAATTTATGCAGCATTGTTAGCAAGCATGCTGTAAGTTCAATCTCAACATTTTTGTTGCCTTTTTTAAAAATTCCAAATAAACAATAATAGTAAGCCCTATCAGAAAGTTTTCAAGAATGTCATATAAGTATACTCAACAAAAAATGACTTAGGCTCATTTATAATAATACAAATAAAGGTACCAGTAATAATTATTGAGATTCTTAATCTATGTTCTAGTCTAAAAAAAATATCTTCACTAATGAACAGATATTCCAGTACAGAATATGAAGGAGGTAATCCTGTGAATAACATATTTCAGCTTTTCAAAGCCTAGAAACTAAAATTTATTATTATTTTTTTCTTAATCAGAAAGGCATAAAGATAAGGGCACATTTTGTATTCCATATGCTAGGTCGATTTGTCCATATTCTCTAGTGCAATTGTCCATATTCTCTAGTGCAATAGTCCATATTCTCTAGTGCAATTGTCCATATTCTCTAGTGCAATTGTCCATATTCTCTAGTGCAATTGGGGCAGTTAAATTCTCTAACTAACATGCATTACTAGATTAACACATGGATGTGCGTAGGACGTATTTATCTTGTTTTGAAGAAACATTCTTTAATTTATAACATAAGATCATTTATACTTTCAAAAATAACTACCTGTGATGTGTATTTCTTTCTTCCTTTGTAAACTTTCCCAAACGATCCTTCTCCTACCAATTCCAAAACATGGTAGTTATCCATATCTTCTTCCTAGTAAAAAATAGCGATTAAAGTAGGATCAACATGAATAAATATAATTATAATATATAAGTCATTATAAATCAATAAGGGTGTCGTTTCTCATGTGGAGTTGCTGATTTCTCATCAAGCTCCTCCCCAGGTGGAGGATAGGGGAATGCCCTCCAGATATGGTGGGTACCAGGGAAATAAAATATCCAAGGTGGACCAAAATCAAACCTGCTGCCTTGCAGGAAGTAAGGGATCAACAAAGGCTAGACATATATGAGCTAGACAAAAAAAAGGTTCTACCAAGACCTAGCATGGGTTTATCAACTGACTAACTGGCATATGACATATATGAGCTAGACAAAAATAGGTCCTACCAAGACCTAGCATGGGTTTATCAACTGACTAACTGGCAAAGCTGAGTGGAATATAAATACATCTTAAAAACAGTGGCATAGCAAGGTACCAGTGGACCCAAGTTCAAAAATACGTTGGTGCCCCCCCCCCTTTCCTAATAAAACAAATTTATTGAGTGACAAAAAAAAAATTGAGTAGTCTGTGTACCAAAAGACATTCCAATCAAAGCAATGCACCTTTTTTTGTAAGTAATATTGTCATTAGGTTTGCTTCAGCTTATATTCCGTACAACCGATAGTGTCTTAAAACTCAACAAAAAAATGTTTTAGTAGTTCTTTTTCCCATTATATAAATTTACATTCCAAAAATATATCTATCCTAAAATCTTATAATGTAGTTCTATGTCCATCAGTTAACAATAAATAGGTTTAACATATATTTATACAAATTTCATTTTTCTGGCCTTCTGAGAAGCTAATCAGAAACTAGTGTTCTTTCTTGTTCAATGGATAGAACAGCAGGTGAAGCCTACCTGCTCTGTGTCATAGAATTTCTAAAATAGCTTTTTTTTCAACAGCAACTTTCAGAATGACCGCTGTGCTGAACAAACTGCTACAGGCAGAGGGACAAGGGATTAACGATTGAAACATGGTGACAATGTGTTTTTTTTTTAATGAAATTTGTCATGTAATTGAGAAATAATGACATCGATATTTTGGTAAAATACATTGATTTTGAAAGTCCTCTCTGCATCTTCAATTTTCTCCTCCAAGTAGTCAATGGTAGGTTCATCAATTAGTCGTATAACTCCTTTAAAACTGAATCAACACTGCTTAAGATAGAGTTAATCCAGCAGCCTCATTTCTTACACTCTCAAAGCCATTTATCAAATGAATGGCTTTATTATAGATAGCATGGCCTGGCAATTTATTTAAAGATAAGTGGTGATTTTTTATTACTTGGCGTATTTGTTCAGCTCATTCTGCAGACTTCTGGTTCTCACAAATATTAGAATCTAGAAATGACTCTCTGATTGCAATTTCTTTGAGTATTCCGTCTTCAGAGATTTTAAAACAATATTGTGAAATGATGCTAATCAGCTTTTACAAAAGAACAATTCTTTTTTCTACTTTGGTGTTACCCCTTAGAAGGACTCACGTGGGCCCAAATTGGTCATGATCCATGGGCCCATTTGCAATGAACCCCCTAACACTATGGTAGTTACCCCATAGATTGCGGGCCCCTGATGGTGGTGGGCCCACGTTCATTGAACCCCTTTGTGCCATGGATGATAAGTCACTGCTTAAAAATGCAATTAAATTTAATTATATTTATATAATAAACCCAAAAGACTACTGTTGCTAAGGCCTAAGCCAAATCATCTCTATACAGCGACATCTAGATCTCTGTAATTTATTACAGACTTAATAATAATAATAATAATAATAAAAATCTTTATTATCCAAAAGGAAATTTGCCTTACAATTTGTGCATGACACCAAACAAAACATTATAACTATAGAAAAAAAATATATATATACATTCACACCAGACTCACTCATAATTCACATGCAAAAAGTTTATATCAGATAGTTTCTATTTAATGATTTGATTGCCAGGGGAACAAAAGAGTTTTTGTGTATGTGATTGCTATCGGTTTCTTGTATCTCTTTGGTGATGGTAAAATCACAAAATCCTGACCCAAAGGATGATTTTTTATTTCTAGAATCTTTTTAGCTTTTTATTTTATATAACTTTGCCAATGATGCCAATTCATGACACTGAAGCTTCATGCATCATAATATCTTGTATGCTTTATAAAAATTAGCTTTAAAATACAATTAAATTTAATGAGATAATACACTTGAAGACTTATAAGGCTAAGGCCTTAGAAGCCATATCATTTAGATTCAAGATCTAGATCACAATAGTTAACTATAGTATAGTATAGTATTACAAATAATTTTAATATTAATAGTTTATATTCAAAGTTCTTAACATCAGACTAATATTAATATCACTTTGCCTATGATGCCAATGCAATGTGAATGTGACGGCAATGTCAATTCAATGGCAATAATATATCATATATAGTGCTTCACAACAAATTATCTGAGTTAGGCATAGATGCAGCATTGTCATTACCATCTCACTGAAGTGAAACTCAGCATCTTGACCAGTTAGTTATGCTAGATTTAGTCTAGTCTATAAATAGTATAAAATATAAATCAATGCTTTTCAGTTATCATGTGACATTATACTGATGATTATATTATAGTTATAGTAAACTATAGTAGTCTAGTATAGTAATGAATGTAGATCTACTAGCTACTAGATATGTAAATATGTTAATATGTTCTTGGTGATACATCTCAAGTGAGTGTAGTAAGTACTAGATCTAGTAACTAATGTAAACAATGTACATTAACTTATTATTTTTGTTTCGTTTAGTAGCTTTAACTAAATTAAAATTTCATAATATGAAAGACATTAAAATATGAATCTTTTTAAATTATGATATTTTGTTAAAATATATTATATATATATATCCATACTTATCGTTTAAATGATAAAATCTACATCTTAATGCGTAATATTGGACGCTGCCATTAAATTCTACAGTACATATAAAACTGGGCGCTTTGCTACCTTAAAAGAAACGAAAAACTTTACGAATTTAAGATCTAAAATCTATCACCAAACCACTATTTAATGATTTAATTAATGATAATAATAAGGCTTGTCTTCGAATCCGAAGTTTAGTGAGGAATGTAGTATTTCCCGTGGCTGCGCAGCCCCAGCTGTGACCTACATATTTTGCAACATTCAGGGCAGGCATAACCATTGTCCGCAGGTGGTCGATTTAGATTTTCTTTTCGCGTCTGCGTTTTGTCCTCGGCAGCGGATTTTCTTTTGGTCTCAAATGTGTATCCCGCGGCCATTGAGAGTGGCCTTCAGCTGTCTCGTTCTGAGGCCGCATGCAACCAGGTGCTCTCTTCTATGTCAGCCAAGGCAAGTTGGCGGCTAAGGAGGTCTTTGAAGTGTTTCCGAGGGGCGTTTCTGTTACGTCGACCACCTTTTAGCTCACAAAAAAAGACTGCCTTTGGCATAGGCCTACGTTCATCTCCCATACGGGATACGTACCCTGCCCAGCGTAACTGTCGGACCATAAAAGTCTCTCTATACTGTCCATACCGGCGTTCGCAAGGACATCGCTGTTTGTAGTGCGGTCTAGCACCGTATGTCCATGATGGAGCGCAAGCATCTTTAGTGAAAGCGCTCAAGTAGTCTTAGTTGCTTTCTGTATAGTAGGCCCTATCCATGTCTCAGATCCATATAGAAGGGTTGAGAGAACCACCGCCTTGTAGACATTGATTTTTGTAGGTAGGCGGAGCGATTTTATTCCGCCAAACTCTCGCCTGAAGGTGTCCAAAAGCGCTACTGGCCCTGGCCAGACGGTTATCAACTTCCCTTGAAAGTGAGGCGTCATTTGATACTTTACTACCTAGATATGTGAAGTGGTCTACCACGTTAAGGGGCTGTCCATTTGAGGTGATCTTTGGGACTGAGTAGGTTTTATTGGGTGACTTCTGGAACATGACTGCTGTTTATAGATAAACCGAAAGAGGCGGCAGCGTATGCGAATTCGTTGACCGCGTTCTGGAGATCATATTCATTGTGAGCTAGCATTGGCATAGAGAAGCTCCGTTATGACCATCTCCTTTGTTCTTGTATGGGATAGTAGACATCGAAGATTGAACAAATCGCCATCCTAACGAAACCTAACGAAACCTGATGTAGATGCCTTCGTGCAATCGCAGCCTCATTTAACCCATTAGGCCCTACGCCAAAGAATATAGCGAATATAGTAAGAGCAAGTACACAGCCCTGCTTCACGCCATTGTCTATTGCAGCTGTTCTCAACCTTTTAAGCTCGGCACCCCTTTTTACAATCCCCCACTCTGCGGCGACCCCCCCCCCCCTTTTACACAAATACAGAATTGTAGGGTAGACAATAGCGATCCACAGGTTGAGAACCCCTGGTCTATTGGGAAATGATCAGACCATTGTGTATGATCTGGCCTTTTTGTCCCACGTGAAACTACTTGAGAATGGATAGGAACGTAGGTGAACATCCCAGCCTGGCCAAAATCCTCCACAAACCATCGCGACTGACAAATGTCGAAAACCTTGGTGAGGTCCACAAAGGCAGCGTAGGCCTATAGGTTTAGGTTCTGCTCTTTGCATTTTTCTTGTTAATTGTCGCAGAGCAAATATCATGTCAAGTGTACCTCTACCGGCTCTCAGATAAGACCTCGTCCACTAAAGAGTGGGTTAGTCCGAGTCGGTCGAGCAACACTCGAGCAAAGATCTTTCCTGCTACTGACAAAAGTGTAATGCCTCGATAGTTGGAGCAGAAAGACTTGTCCCCCTTTTTGTATAGGGCATAGACTGGCCGATTAAAGAGTTTTATGAAACGAAAATTTGTGACTTGCAATTTTGTGTACTTTATTTTACAGCATTTATGAGCAGTATAAAAGTTAAGTATTCATATCTATTTCAGCCATAACCTATATAAGTATTCACTACTGTTTTGTTTAATCTCTAAGAATGAAGATCATGCAACTTTTCATAATTCGGAAATCCGAATACAATAGATATACATGTTTTCAAGTTACATGAAGTTACTTCCTTCGGCCAGTCTATATCTATTTATGTCTATGATATAGGGATATGATAACGGAACCTCGAAGAGCATTCATAACAAACCTTTGATACGGTGACAAGATATTTGGGAACAAAAGCGGGACACGTGTCGATCAATAAAAAGAAAAAAAAAAAGGTTTTGCTTTTATGTTTCCGTGTGCTTTTAATAATCTATACGTCATTATAATAATGCATTTTTTTAAAAATAAAAAACGATACTTTTAAAATTTGGTTGGTAAAAGATGGTAAAATGATTAATTTTAGAAACCCTTCAGGATAGAAGACTTAAATTTGACGTAGCAATCATACATAAAATACTGAACATTAATCTTCAAATACCCCTCAACTCAAGAAAACATTAAGAAACTGCAACAGACTCAAAATAGAGCAGTGAGATTCATAACAAACGAATATTCACATTTGACTAGAGTAACACCTTTAGTAAAATCAGTAGATTTAGAAAGCCTTCAAGAAAAAAGACTCAAAAGTAAAGTAGCAATTAGACATAAAACACTGAACCATAATCTTCAAATAGAAAAACAAAATTTAATAAAATATTCAGAAAGACACAAAGATGAAGGTACATTTCTCGTTCCATATGCTAGGACAAAGTTGTACAAATGCTACTTATTCCCTAATGCTATTAGAGCATGAAATGGGTTGCCTGAGCTAGCCAGGAAAACAGTGGCTTGGCAGAATTTAGGTCATTGGTTAATATGCATGACTAAATGTATGACGCGTAGGATGTAATCATCTTCTTTTTTGAAGTAACGTCTGTATTATATAAGATAAGAAGATAATACAAAACTTAATAAAATAGTGCTTACTCATCTAGACACAAGAGATGAGATTAGTTGAGATGAGACTAGTTAAGATGAGATTAGTTGAGATGAGATTACTTGAGATGAGATTACTTGAGATGAGATTAATTGAGATGAGATTACTTGAGATAAGATTAGTTGAGATGAGATTACTTGAGATGAGATTACTTGAGATATGAGAATACTTGAGATGAGATTACTTGAAATGAGATTAGTTGAGTTTAGATGCGTTGAATTGAGATATATGATAATGAAGTGAGATATGTGAGATGAGATAAGAAAAATGACATGAGATGAGATAGATGAGATAAATGAGACGAGATAGATGAATTAAGATGATATAGATGTCGAGATGAGATGAGGTTGAATGAATACGAGGTGTTGTGTTGGATGTGTTTTTGGAATGGCCTTGACCTTTTCAAAAGCCACCTTTTTTTTTACGAACGTCTCAAAAAGCTTGACTGCATGGTCGTATTTTAATTCCGTCAAGCTTATTTCCGATTTCTATATGAGTCTAACACAAAAAATATTACAATATCAATAAATCGCAAAGATAATTAAAACTGGTATAGACTGTGACGGTTGACCAACTAGATTCACTAGACTATCATCTACACAAAATGTGTCATCAGACTATGACGGTTGACCAACTAGATTCACTAGACTATCATCTACACAAAATGTGTCATTTCTTCTCATAAGAAAATCCACACCTTGACAAGTAAGGAAATTATAGCCATCGGCCGTACTATTTAACCTCTCCTCAAAATTAAATGGCATGAAAAAAAATCGTTATTAATATTTATTAAATCTATACTTAATTAAACTAGAGGCCAGCACAATAATAAAGTTCACGAGTGGCTATCTAGACATCTATATGACAAAGACACGAAAGCGCGGACAATGTTTCTGTCAATGACTCACATCGTCAATGACCATATTTGGGGCGTCCTTTGCTTCTTTATTGTATGCAAGGGAACTCACTCTGGATTCTCTGGAAAGGCGTGCCAAAGAAGTTGCACATAAACAAAAAAAATAATTCTTGATTTCTAAGGCTCTTTTAAATTATAGGTAAAATACTTTTTAAAAATTATATTGATTTAACGTCCAGTGACAATACATCTATATAGTTTAATAATGATGGATAGACTAGCCTAGATCTAATCTAAATTTGTATCCTACAAGGAACTGAATAAATAACGTCTTATTGTTAACGTGTTTTTTTTTATTATTATTATTTTAGACAAGATGGCGTCCGGTGTAAAAGTTGCCGACGATACTGTCGAGCTCTACAAAGCTATGAAACTTCGCAAAACCAACAACAGATACTTGATTATGTACATTGATCAGTCTGACGGCTTAATCAAAGTAGAGTATACAAAGGAAAGAGATGGTAGCATTTCCCAGGAAGAAGAATTTAAAGAATTTCTTGATCGATTGCCTTCAGATGTAGGTCGTTACTGTATTGTAGATTTGACCATTCCACAGAAAAACGGAGCATTAAAAGATATCATGTTTCTAATTACATGGTAAGTTAAGCACTGTGGTTATTGTTTCTCATCCTCGTTATTGACATTTCAAACTTTATTTTCAATTTAAAACTAAAATTTAATAACAGTTTACTTTACTTGAGCCTACTTGAGGTTGACTTGGCCTGTCAGGGAATTCTCCAGACTCCAGATTCTTAATAGAAATATTAGATTTAGTATTTAGATCTAAGTCTAGAGCCACAGCCAATATTATCAATATCACTATAATTATAATAGATTATATATCTTCATCTATATTATAGACAAATTAGAAAAAAATCCTTTCAATGAAAAATATATTTATAAGGCTTTGTAGGGCCCCTAAAAAATTTAAAGTTTTCTAAAATTCTCCTAAAGTTAGCCTGAATTCTCCTAAAATTTTGTCCACTCTCCTAAACTTTGTACCCAATATTAATATATATATATATATATATTATATATATATATATATAATTTTGCTGAACAAACAATGTTTTAAAAAAAAAAAAGCAATATATGTTGAGACATTCTGATTGCATGATGGGCTAGCTTTGTTGATGAGCTGATCAGTCATGGGTCTACACAGCCTTTGTGTGCTTAAGCGTGACCTCATGATTGAAGACGGCCTTGTCTCAAAGCCAGCATTTCAACTGGCATTATTTTTTTTGCAGGCAGCGAAAACTGATTGTTTCCTCTCATTGATATGACTGACGATCTGCTAGATGTAGTCTATAGTTCCCCTTTCAGACCTTGTGGTCTATAGGGCAGATGATATAAAGATCGTCTGATTCTGTGGCCTACGGTTAATGAGGTCATGTCAACCGCCTTTACTTTTCCCCAAATAATGTCAGAGCTGGGTGGACTCAGAGGCACCCAATGATCCTGAAATAAAAATACCAGTCTTCACCAGGATTTGAGCCTGGGACCCCCGGTTCGGAAGCCAAACACTTTACTGCTCATCCACTGCATCTCCTAGGTCTAGTCTATAAAATGTAGGCTTAACCCCCCTGGGCCTTCCCTCACCTAAAAACTGCTTGTTGTAACAATAAGAGTGACAGCATAAGATCATCGTGTAAGCTTTAGTGACTTAGTTTGAAGGTAATTCGCATATAACCTGAAAACTCCGAAAATTTTTTGTCAATTTAAAGATTAAAGAAAGTCTTTCTCAACTTGGTTTTGCCTTAAATCTTTCCCATCCCTTAAGCATTTCTGTTATTCTATCATATTTCTTGACAACTTTCTGTTTTCTCTTAAAAGGTGCCCCAGTGGTGCTACAACCAAGTCTCACATTATGTACACCACGTCAAAGAAAGCGCTGACAGATAAAATTCGTGAGGGCATGACCGACATCCAAGCCAATGACTTGTCAGACCTGGACTACCGTGACCTTCTAGACAGAGGATGCAAGTAGACATGAATATATACCCCCCCGCCCACTTAAGATCTGAAGAAGCTTTGTTAGTTCACCATTAACATGCTCATGTTAGACAGGCTCATTTTGCACACACAAAAATAATATGTATGAGCCTTGTTCATGTAACATAATTTTTTTTTTTATACCCAATGTGGACTTTGTTCTATGTTGTCCTAAAAGAAAATGTTTGTTTTTATTTGTGTTTTTAATTTTGTTGGTGCAGGGCACCACAAATTTATATATGTTATTTTTTTTTACTTATGGTAACAGTATGTCTCTAGAAGCATATTTGTAATTGTGTTTTCAATTCAGTGCAGTGTATTTCACTTTAGGTTTTATTTTTTCCTGGGATATTGACTTCTCCTGTATACTAGTGTGTCTACATAATTTATGTCTATTAATGAAGACAAAAAAAAGCATTTTTTTTGCAAGTGCCATTAAAACTGTAATTTCAAAATAAGGCTGGGTTCTTGTTTTGAAATGGAAACTATACAAAAAAAAAACAATTGGATTTGCTCAAATGAAATTGTTCTATGATTTAGATTAGATTTTGATGAATTTTTTTTTTTAGTGTGGCCCACAAGGTGCCTTATTCAGACCATTTATTTGCACTAAGTAAATTCAATTTATGTAGCTGTTTAAGTATGTGCCTCCTGTATTTACGTTGAGTTTTTTCTTCTTATTGCTTTGTATGTGTTTTTTTTTTTTATATTTTATGTACTGTCTCTTTTATATTTTTTAAGCAGTTGTTAGGATACTACTTTGTATGTCTCCCGGATACCTAGCATAACAAAGAAATTTTATCCTTAAATTTCTATCTAATTTAGCTTAGTTTTTGCAATGTACTAGGTTTACAATTCTAGCCAAATGATGTTTTGTTTGGAGAATTAACAAATGATCACAATTTAAACTGCTAGAGAATAAACAAGCATACAATGTAAAACTCATCATAGTCTAACCTGCCATTGACTCTCCGTTTTATATTTTTTTGGTGGGGGGATGATACTATAATTTTGTATGTGTTACAAACCATTTCGGCAAAAACAAAAATAATTGTCTTTTTCATCCCATTCATGTCATGTCATGTCACCTCTTCCTGTAAAACTAATCAGTGGTTTTTTTTTTATATGTGACATGAGACATTCAAAGCCTGTTTTTTTTTCCTTCAAAATACATTTATGTTCATCTATTTTTTTTTAAAGCTATTATGTAAACAAAGCACACTTGCATAAAGCCATCTATACTCCTGTTATTCTTTTTTGACTTAGAAAACTAATAGATGTATCATTATGTGCACAAATGTAATTACTAAAGGACCCTTTTTATACCGTACCATTGTTATTCAATGTTGATTTGTTTTTGGATTGAAGCCATTGCCAGTATGTTTTGATTTTGTTGTAAAAAAAAAAAAATGTCATCTTTTGTAATGTTTATGAATGAGGCCATAATTTAAAAACACAAACTTACACTTCTGGGTGACAAAACCACTTTAGCATGATGAAATTTATACAGTGTTTCTTTTTTTAACTGATACACACTGTTTTACTAACTCTATAAACTTACATTTTTACATTGTTTTTAATGTGAATTGCGTCCCTTGCATTGAGAAGGAATATTTCCAAAACACACGTAATGCTAGAATATCCAGGGACTCTTTTTTTCTTCAGGTTTATGGTGTAAACCATAGGTAGCATAAGTTTTTACTTACATATCTTGAATTCAAAATGAATGGAAAAAAAAACATTTTAGCAAAAATGTTATACAGTATCTAAAGCCTTTTAAAAGTTAAGACTAATTATTTTATAGGCTAAGGTTTAAAATATATATGTATTTATATATTTACATACTATAATTATATATAATAATATTATTGGCACTGACATTTTAAAACTGGTGTTGCCATATATATGTTAGCTTTTGGGTTTTTTTTTTTGTTGTTGAATTGTCTCCCTTCATTTTCTAAGCCTTTATTGACCACCCCAAATCCAGTCTCAAAGCTGCACATAATTGGTCTTAGTGTAATCCAATGTTTGGGCTCAAAGATAGAGAAAAAAAAAAGAACAATGGTGAAATTGTAAAGGCATATGTAAAGTTTTTTCTTCATTCCAATTTACATTTTACTACAAAATTAGTTCATTGTTTGTTTGTTTTCAGTGTAGTTAGAAGTAGTTGACTCTAAGAAAGCTTTGCTATGGGAATGATATTCATTCCTTGAATGTATTTATCTTCAGGTAACACAACCTGTATAACATTGGTTTTATTAGGTAGCCATAAAGTATGCTTTTATATTCTAGCTTATTTAAAATAGTCTAAAGAAAGTTTTTGTTTTGATCTGCTTGTTTATTTTGTACTGGCTTATCCTGAATAATCATAAGGAATGCTTTTGTTTCTACTTTGCTTGTTTATTTTTTTTACTTTTTAAGTTTCTGAAGTGGGCCACAATAGAAGAGAGGTCAGATACACAACTCATTACTCAACCTAGTAGTTAGCACATTAATGTGAAATGATTTTATCTCCTGGTCTTGATTTAGACTTAGATCCTTCCCTGCATTGGGCCGCATGCTGTCTCTATAGAAATCTGTCACCAGCAATGTTTTCTGCATCTTTCCAACTGTTCTCCACTATCCGAGGTCCTCCATGAAGTCGCAAGTTATAGGAGGACATCCCTGAATGTGTTTTTCTTGAAGAGTGGCCTCCATATTATTGCTATCCTTGGGATTTGTGATTAGTTCTATTGGAGGGAGCACATGACCAGTAAACTTCATGTGCTCTTTATTTACTTTAAGTAAATATCGAAATTAAAATAAAACATTATTCAAATAGTTTTAGACCTGATGCAAGACATTAGACATAGCTGTAGACCTCTAATGCAAGACCAGGTTTCTTTCTTTACTATAAGATTTCTGCTCGCATGCATGTCATTGTTTGTATTTAAAAACACTTCATTTTCTACTGCAAGGAAAGTCTAAACTCTCATGACAACTGCATGATTATGTTAGGTTTATGTCAACCTGAGTTTTGTTTGTTTGTGTGTGTGCCTCTGCAAAAAAAAATAAAAAATTTGCCAAACTCTCTCTTTTGCTGGTTCAGATTTGTGCACTGTTTGATAAGTTTCTGTGATGTGGTGAAGCAGTGTAGGGCTACAGTTACATCCTCTGTAGTGGCTTCTAGCTGCTTATTTTTTTAAACACAATATGTCATTATGAAATCCAGTATCACATTTGAGTGTTCTAAAATACATATATTTATTGTTAAAATAATTGGACATACATTTATGCATTACTAGTAATTGAAAATAGAAAAGAATTAAAAATGTTCCTCGAAATGTTTAGGATACTAATAAGAGGTTGGGGGTAATTGGCAAGCCCACCCCCTCCTTTGTATCTTAAAAGTGAGTTTCCGCTTGATAGTAATAATAATCTTTATTATCCATAAGGATATCACACCAAACAAAACATGATAACTATAGAAAATCAAAATATAAATTCACACCAGACTCACTCATAATTTACATGTGAAATGTACATATCAGAAAGTTGAAAAACAAAAGAGTTATTCTGTCTGTTTGTCTTTGCTATCGGTGTCTTGTATCTCCATTGCGATAGTAAAATCACAAAATCTTGACCCATTTTGAATGTATTTTTCAAACAGCTGCCCAAATGTGGTTTGTTCTTTGCTCATGACCTTACCAGCACCATTTAGGATTCTATGAAGTTAAATGTTAATGTTCAGAGTAGGGTAAGAATGTATAGCTACCCTCTCGTGAACAGTCAACCTTATCGCTATCTAAAAGAACAAAAGTAGTTCATAATGAACATCCTTGACTGGAACGTTACTGCCTCCTGAACATATTAGCCAATCTTTTTTTTTAAAGTTTAACAATAATTTCTTCTGCTTGCTAAATATTTTATTATATCTAGGTCAGTGTGCTCATACCCTTTAACAGGTCATGCTGCGCAACATTGGACACAACTTGTGTTTCCTTCGTGAACATAAGGTAGACCAAAATTTAAACTGAGTTTGGGCCACAAGGCCTTCGTCAAGGCAAATAATAAGGTCAAAGTTACAAAATGTATGTACAGCGTAATTCACCATCGCAAATAATGGTGATAATACAATTGTCGTAAGCAAGTTAAAAAGCAAGGAAAGTGAACTGGTTTTATTAATAGGTGGGTGTGACAGTGCCACAAAGAACAAAGAATACAAAATAAAAAGGGGGGGGGGAGCATTTGACGTTGAGCTCTCGTGACTTTCTATAGACAATTCATTGAGGCTGTCCCACAAATTTTGGGTCAATGGCTAGGCAGGAGAGCAACAATGAGTATGGGTAGACTTGAACGGCAGAAACTAGACAAGGAAAACATTTTTACTTTTAAAAAATAAATAAATGTTATACGAAATGTGTAAGTATAAATTAGTTTGGATCAGTTTTATAATCAAATTTATTATAGATATAGACCAACTAAGGTAAATCTATACGATTAGGCCCAATACTATTTTTATTGTTTTCGTTTAGCGCTATTTCATGCTTTTAGCTTTCTGAATACGCTCTAATCCTATCACTTATTTGGTCCAGTTGGGAATATCTGGGTGAAATTTACTGCAATTGTTTTTTAAGAGCATTTACAGAAGAAAAAGGAGGAGCGACCTGAATTCCACGGATTCGACGTGCTAACCACTCTGCTAATGAGCTACTTATGACTAGAGAAGATTGTATAGTTACATATTGTTGTTTCAATTTAGAGCGACCTATAAGGGAGACTAATTCAGCTTATACCCCCAACTATTTCTTTCCCTTGTTTGAGATACCAAACAAGATATTTAATTGAGTCCAGTTAGTAAAGTGTGCCTGCTTTTCAGATTTTGTCCTATCCTCGTGTACCCAAACGAGGAAGACGGGCATGACGGGACAGCACCTTAGTGACTGAGGGCTGCCCAGCTTAAGACAGGCGGTAGCAGTCCATTGGGATCCTAGGATCCCTCTCACAGACGAAAGTGGAAGACGGGCGGTAGCTGTCCATTTGGGATTCTCGGACCCCTCCCACCGACGAAAGTGGCACCTGACGCTCTACTCTACGTCAATTGAGCATTTGAGCTTATAACCAGTAACTGCCACTTCCCGTGTTTGGTCGACGCCAAAGGCGATGCTGGAGTGTCCTCTCCAATTTTTTGGGTTTGGGCTTTGAGTAAGCGAGACGAAAGCCTGTGCATTGTCTATGGTCGGAACGATGTCGCCCACACAGCAGTTTCCCCCTCTCCGCGCAGCTGATGTGACAAAAGGAACGGAATATCCAATACAGTTTGTGATCAGTAGCGCCGCAGGCTCTGCCAGGCTGTATAGTACAGTGTGTAGCAATCTGCATAAGGGTCACCAGCTCCTGATTTTTCCTCATGTCTCCCGAAGCATTTCCCGTGTTTGTGTATACCAATAGTTAATTAACTAAACGGTTATTTTTTATTTTTATTCCTGTGATGTCAGGTAAAAGAAATAATTGTGCAAAATTTCAGCTTGATCCGAGGCAGGGTGTCGGAGAAATAACTTGTACAAACATTTTACCAGACAAACAGAGGGAGTTGATATAAGCTTTGTAAAGAAGAAAAATGTTAGTCTCCACTTCACAGAAAAGATTAATATCTTAAAATGTTTTCAAAAGAATACGCCACTCGCCTGTCCCATGGTGCGCAACGGACGAAGGTCAGGGACACAATAAAGCAGCGGTTCTCAACCTTTTAAGCTCGGCGACCCCTTTTTACATTCTCCCACTCCGCCTCGCCCCCCCCCCCCAACACACACACATACAGCAATTGAAGAGTAGACAATAACAATCCATATTTTCGATGGTCTTAGGCGACCCCTGGCAAATCGTCAATCGACTCCCAAGGGGGTCGCGACCCACAGGTTGAGAACCCCTGCAATAAAGGCTATTCTACTTGGTTACGGAAAGGTTACCAGTGTTAATTTATCTCATAACATTTTGAGTCCTTCTATTACTTTCCAGCTAACTTCAGCATCAGAGGCTGCGCAACACTTTCACGTATAAGTAAGAAGTAAGCAAAGTTCCCCTTTCAGACTTTGTGGTCTATGGGGCAGATGATGTAACGGTCATCTGTTTCTGTGGTATACGGTTGACGAGGGTGTCATGTGGCCAGCACAACGACCAACCGCCTTTACTTTTTCCCAACTAATATCAGGTACCCATTAGAGCTGGATGGACCTAGGGGCCTCCTTGTTCACGTACGTCAATTTGATTATTCAACTTTCGCTGAATACAGAGAAACATTTAGAGTCGAGTGCGGGAATACCCGCTGAAAGCGTATTCAAGATATCCAAATTTAATTTTAAGATGAGTATATTTTTTTTAAATTATAACGATCATATCAGTTGTCCATGCGTGGCCAGTTAACTAGTTTTTTCCCCACAAAGATATACATAAAATGTTACATTCTAGGAAAATCGTAAGAGCCGTTTTTGAGATCCGGTTCCACCCAGTTGCCAAGAAGAGTTTGCAAGCTAACTGAAGGAATTGTAAAACTTGCGAAACAAACGTTAGCGACATTAAAATTTTGAATTAATATAAACGTGAAGATATAGATTACTATTAATTTGAGCCTTTGAGGAGCTCTGCATAAATTAAAAATATTTATTGTAAGCATTTATAGTGAGTACTATTATCAACGTACATGGCCTACATTATTTAACACAAAGTTTACTGCTGTGCACTTTAGACATTTAAAAAAATTGCCTAAATGAACTTAAATGATTTGAAAAATCGGTCGTCTAGATGGTCCCTGGTTCATACCCTGCCTGTCGCCATCCCCCGTCGTCCTGCGGGAGGTTGGGGCAGGGCAGGGCCGGCCTCAGGCATTGGCAAACAAGGCAGCAGGTACTTATGACTAGAGAAGATTGTATAGTTATATATTTTTTGTTTCAATTTTAAGCAGCGATGTATAAAGGGGATTAATTCAGCTTATACCACCACTTCAGCCAAGTAAAGTTTCTTTCCCTTGTTTGAGATACCAAGCAAAAGAATTAATTACCAATGGTTGATTAACTAATTGGTTAATATTCTTTTTATTGATTCTTGTGTTGTCAGGTAAAAGAAATAATTGTGCAAAACTACAGCTTGATCCGAGTTTGGGTGTGGGAGTAATAACGTATACCACTTCTTTACCAGACAGACAGACAGACATGGTGAGGTGATATAAGCTTTGTAAAAATACTCTAAAACTAGCAAACAAACAAAAGGTTATCCTTAGGGGAAGAACTCCACATTTACAGTTTTCTCAATACTGTAAGATGTGTGTGTCCTGTTCTATATCAAACAATTAATAAATTACCACTATTTGGCTAAGTAATTTGGTTAATTTTAAAATGTATTCGTGCTTTGTGAATGAATAATTGTGCAAAGTTTCAACTTGATCAGAGAATGGGAAGTTGGAGAAAAAACGTGTTAAAAAATGTTTGTACCTGACAGACAGACAGACAGACAGTGATTTGATGTAAAGCTTTGTAAAAAAAAAAAAGAAATCACACATTGAGCTGTGTTTCCCTAACCAAATGTACACCGCTTAATTTATGGAGACCTAGAAGTCATAGTAGGCCTACAAAGGACTACACATTATATTTTACACGATTTTTTTTAAATTACTACCACGAGTTACCACCTTAAATATACAGGCGGTTTGATACCGCTGGTCAATATGGCCCTACATTTTGGTCAATACAGTGGCGTAGCTTGGGCCTTTGATGCCATGGGCAGCAGCTCCTCGTGATGCCCTTCCAAAAGAAAAAAAAAGCGAAATTAAACGGGGGATGGTCATTATGGCCCTATATTTTGGTCAATACAGTGGCGTAGCTTGGGCCTTTGATGCCATGGGCAGCAGCTCTTCGTGATGCTCTTCCAAAAAAAAATCGAAATTAAACGGGGGATGGTCAATATGGTCAATACATGCAACACCCGTACCAACCACGTGAAATATGCACAGCAATCCAACAAGGAATTTTTCATATCAAAATATAGAAAAAAAATTATTGGAAATATTCCCATACCAAAATAAGGGCAAGAGCCGCACAATCACTGCAATATTTTTTTCCACTTTTCTATATAAAAAATAATCAATTATCACTACTTTATTAACTAATTGTTTTTTTTTTTACTGATTCATGTGTTGTCGCTGACAAAGAATAATTGTGCAAAGTTTCAGCTTGATCGGAGCAGAGGCTGTCTTAGTTGGTAGCGAGTGGGGCAACCACTAACGCCGCCTCTGATCAGAGAGTGGAAAGTGGTAGAAATAACGAAGTACCATACAGACAGAGAGGGTTGATATATAGGCCTACAAAACAAATGTTATAAACGATACAAGGTTACAAAGACAGTTTGTGTGGAAACACAAACTTAAAATCGGCCCCCGAAGTGGTCCACCCAGGCAGGCTTCAATATTTTCAGAAAGAACATCCAAATGAAATTATATCAAAGACAAATGAGAGATAAGAATGGAGAAAGAAGGTTAACAGATCTTGTGACAGATGGTGCTGCAGATCAAAGGATAGGTGCTTGGTCCACCCAGGCAGGCTTCAATATTTTCAGAAAGAACATCCAAATGAAATTATATCAAAGACAAATGAGAGATAAGAATGGAGAAAGAAGGTTAACAGATCTTGTGACAGATGGTGCTGCAGATCAAAGGATAGGTGCAAGTGAATGCAAAGTTAGATGTGAACCTGGCCTAATTATTTCCCCTTTCAGACCTTGTGGTCTATAGGGCAGATGATGTAAAGTTCATCTGTTTTTGTGGCCTACGGTTAACGAGGGTGTCATGTAGCCACACAACGACCAACCGCCTTTACTTTTCCCCAACTAACATCAGATACCCATTAGAGCTGGGTAGACTCAGAGGTGCCCAAGGATTCCGAAGTTGAAAATCCCAGTCTTCACCAGGATTCGAACCCGGGACCCTCGGTTCGGAAGCTAAGCTTTACCGAGCCTCTCCTGGTCTTTACATAATGTAATTGTTTTGAAAAGGCTGGATATATTATTTGAATTCTCATAAGCAATACATAAAAGGTTCATGAAAATGAAGTTTATAAGATTACTATTCATTTTAAATTAGGTCCAACTTATAATGCATACTAATTAGCTTTTTCTCTTTAAAAAACTGCTTGCATAACTGATTTAAAAAATTAGATTTTTCGCTTTCAAGAAAAAAAAGTAGCCGTTGCATCAGAACTTTGAATGGTCTAAAATATTGTGATGTCGGATTTTCAATATCTTTTCTAGTTTACGAGATCTAAACGGGACGGACGGACAGACGGACAGACATTTCGCACAAAACTAATAGCGTCTTTTCCCCTTTCGGGCGCCGCTAAAAATGTTTAACTAATTCGGGTTGCGTGTACATTACATTTGTTGTTCGCATTTATTAGCCTACCAACCAAGCCTACATTTAGAAATACAGTACGATATGTAAACTGGGGGCTTGCATTTATTCAGTTATAGGTGCCTTATTTTTTTTTTTATCAGGAGGCGCGGTAGCTGAGCGGTAAAGCGCTTGGCTCTGAATCTCGGTCCCGGGTTCGAATCCTGGTGAAGACTGTGATTTTTAATTGCAGGATCTTTGGGCGCCTCTGAGACCACCCAGCTCTGATGGGTACCTGACATTAGTTGGGGAAAGTAAAGGCGGTTGGTCGTTGTGCTGGCTACATGACACCCTCGTTAAGCACGGGCCAGAGAAACAGATGACCTTTACATCGTCTGCCCAATAGATCGCGTGGTCTGAAAGGGAAACTATACTTTTTTTTTTTTAAATGCTTTATAAAACTTAACATATGAGAACAGGTAAGAATGGATGTCCGTGGTATGGAACGCAATTCGTGGACAGAACAATAAAGTAAAAAAAAATTAACTATCAAAAATATGTTCCTCGTATTGGTCCTAAGCAGCATGTAGGCCTACCGTGTGACTCAGTTGAAAGTGAGCGTGTAACAACAGTTTGCTGCCTAATCAAATATACGGCTTATAGGCCTACATTTAATTTAAGAAAGAATAATAAAATATTTAAAAAAAAAAAGATTAACAAAGTGAAATTTTTAGTTTACATTTCAAATACACTTAAATACAGTATTTACACTGTTTAATTTTTAAATTGAAAGTTTGTCCTTTGATATATGCTCCGTGCGGCCCGCACATTGCTAGTTACGCCTTTAAAAAAATATAATATATGGCTGCCTGGTCGTGCGGTTTGCGCGCTGGACTGTCGTTCGGATTTATCGACATTCAAGGGTTTAAACCCTGCCCGCTCCCATCCCCCGTCGTCCTGCGGGAGGTTTGGACTAGGAAGTAAACTATCTTCAACTCTGAAGGAACATCCGAATTATGTAAAACATTTTACAAAACATTAAAGCATTTTACAACCCACATACATTCAAATCGCAGGCTCAAACATATTTAGTAAGTCCGAATATTCTGAGCTGATGTAAGCAAAACTGATTAAAGAGATGAATTGATAATTTGTTCAAATATTGTTTTACGCCGTATTATATCATGTATTTGAATTTTAAAAAATTCAATGGCTTATCTAAAGCACAGCAGCTGCATTTATTTGGCCCATAGCCTATGGTCCTAATCTGTCTTATATTTTATAGTAGGCCTATAAATTAAATTTAGTCATTTAGGAAACAAGTTTAGATCTGTACATTATTTGTATAATCAAATGTTTCTATTTGCCTTTATTAGTGGACACTAAAAGGCACTTCGTCTTCAGATTAGCATATAATATAGATCGAAATCTATCTTTGGTTTATCATCTTTATGCTTACAATAAAACTAAAACAGAAATATAAAAAACATTATGAATTTGACCTTTAACCTATTCGATATTTAGGACTGGATACAATTTCAACAGATCAATATTTGTTTTATTTCTATTATTTTAAAATGCAATTGCATTTTATACAACATATTTTATGAATCATAAATGTCATTATTTCTTTTATTGAATGTTATTTGTTATTTATTACATATATATCTCTAAAAATATTATAATTACAATATTCCTTCTTTTTCTGTGAAAAGTGCTTTGAAACCAACCTAATTGAATGACGAATAGTTTTTGAAAAAATCGCTTGTAGCAAAAATATAAATTGTTTACTATTTACAAATAAATATAACTTTTTTTTTTCATTAAATTTTTGAATAAATTGTCTATATTGATTGAAAATCAGTGACACTATTGCTTTTTATGTATCATTCCAAACCAAAATTTCCCATACGCCTTTGCGTAACTAATTAGACTCTAATATTATTCAGTAAGTACTGTGTTAACGTGAAAACGGGGTTCAAACTAACAGGATTTAAGCTAAACACCGTAACGTGGACTTAATTCCTATGTTTTTGATTAGTGGGCACACATATCAAAATGTGTGAAGGCTAGAAACTATTGATGTCAAGGATTAAGTGAATAATCTCCACAGAATATTACTTAGCAAGGCTGCTTGATCTCAAGCCAAGTCATTGAAAATGGCGGATCTTGAGGCAGTACTTGCCGACGTTAGCTACCTAATGGCAATGGAGAAGAGTAAATCTACTCCAGCCGCTAGAGCTAGCAAAAAAATTGTCCTTCCTGATCCAAGGTAACTATTTTTTTCTTGTGCATTTACTATCTAAAAATCTAGATCTAAAACATGTCGTGTGAGTTACTTCTGTGACACTCTCTCACTCTCTGTGCTGTGCATAGTTTCATACAACTTACAAGTGAAGTCACTGCTGAAGTTAGAAATAGAAGACTTCTAAGTAACTCACTCTTACTCTAACTCTAACTGGACCACTAGAATCTAGATGACTAGACTTTATTTTAGATAGACTAATAGAAGTCACTCAGTCTTAGACTGTCACTAGAATGACTAGATCTATAGACTATAGTATTTATATAAAGTTAAAACTTGACTAGACTGACTAGACTCTTAGTCTAGACTAGTCTTAGGTCTAGACTCACATATAATAATATATTAAATTTAATATTATTTATATTATCATTATGATGATTATCATTATGACATATATATAGAAAATCTAGGTTTGATCTAGGATAGATTGATTATATCTATACTGATATCTATAGTATAATAAATAATATGATTGATATAGATCTAGCGGTGTAGTCATTCTAGTGTCAGTGACAGTCATAAGTCATAGACATATATACATAGTGTCATAGTCAAGACTAGTTACTAGAATCTAGACATCTAGATCTATTAATCTAGTCACTAGATCTATAAATAATAGTCACTTTACTGAATACTGTAGACGTAGTATACTTAGGCTTAGGGCAGACAACAGAATACAGATTGAGCTCTCAACATTCACTTTTAGTTTTATGGCTATTTTTTTGATCAATTTCAAATTGGCTTTTATTGACATATTATATTATTATATTATATATCATTTTATTGCGCGAAAATGGCGGAATTAAAAAAGAATAAAAGCAGCAGACAATTATATCACATAAAAAAATTAGGTCTAACACACTTACTCCTAAAAATGAAAAATCCATCACTCACAGAAGATATGTCTAATAATCCTTGAATTTCACAAATTCACAATATTACTAACAGAAAAATGTGTCACAAAGTAAGTATATTTATAGAATATTTGAAAAAAAAATCAAAAACTAATTTTTAAAAAAAATTTATAAATGCCTATTAATTGAGCCTCCTCAGACCCCACCCTCACCGTAAAAAAAGTCACAAATTATTCCTTATCATCATGTTAACCAAACCAGTTACAGTCTTGACATATTGCCCAAGAATAGGGAATTAAAAAAAATAAAACCATTAACAACAGACAATTATTCGCCCCCCCCCCCCCCCCCCAAAAAAAAATAGGTCAATCATATTTACCCCTCAACATGAAAATTCCATCACTCACAGAAGATCTAGATCTAGACTACTTGACTATAGACTAGCGTCTATAGATTCTAGGTAGACAGTATAGAGTCTAGATATAGATTCTAAAAAAACCCTGGCTGTGCCGAGGGCCAGGTCCTAGAATAGTGAAACACTTAGACAAACTGTGCAGTGTGAGTAATGTAGAATCTAGGGACTTGATCTAGATTATCTAGACTGTAAATTATTATTGTATATTATATATAGATCTATATAATATAATATAGCTTTTATATAGCGCTACTTTCATTATTATAGCATGCTCAGAGCGTTATGGTCCAATCTCATTTGTGGACCAGCGGGTGAAGGGGGTATCTGGGAGATTTTTCTGTGCTGCCTTTAGGTGCTCAGTAAACACAACTTGAGTCGGGTGTCGAACCTCCAGCCCCCTTCATAGGTAGCCAATACTAGCCAAGTTCAAGCGTAGTTAGCCTCTAGACCACGCTTCCCACACACCCCATATATACTAGTATTCTAGAAATCTCAGTATCTGACTAAAAATCTAGGACCTGATCTAGATTCTAGATATTTTTATATAGATCTAAAACTAGATCTAGATTCTAGATATTTTTATATAGATATAGAATCTAAATCTAGATCTAGAATCTAGATTCTATAATTCATCAAGTAAAGAAAAATCTATTTCTAGTAGTCTAGAGAGAGAAAACTGAATAAGTGAATAGTATGTTAGTTTTAAGTTTTAAAAGTAAGTAATCAGACACTAGTAAATGAATACAATAACATCAATGTTGATCTAAGACTAAATGTAGATCTTTTTTTAAATCAAATTATAACACAGTCAAAGGTAATTAGACCATATATCTATTATAATTATGTAAAAGTAAAGTAAAGTTCCCCTTTCAGACCTTGCCGGTCTATAGGGCAGATGATGTAAAGGTCATCTGATTCTGTGGCCTACGATTAAAGAGGGTGTCATGTGGCCAGCACAACAACTAACCGCCTTTACTTTTCCCCAACTAATGTTAGGTACCCATTAGAGCTTGGTGGACTCAGAAATTATGTAGACCAAGATCTAATTCATATTTATGATATGAAAGATTTATACATATAGATCATTTTCTTTGGTAAGTTTGTTTTTATGTAAAATTTGTCAACAATGGAAATTTGTCATAGTTCTAGAGTTAGCAGCAATCATTTTTATAGTGCAAACTTTTAAAATTTATACTTTTTTGAATCCTTTTATTTTTCATCCTTCATAGCACAACATGGCTTTTATCATCCTTTATAAAAAATATATGGCTACCTGGTCCTGTGATATGGAGGCAGTAATCTTTATTTATTAAATCTAAATATTTAAAACCAAAAAAAAATGAAATGAGATTGTAAATTCTAGTAGTTTCTCTATCTTTTTTTGTAAGGGGGCGGGATATATAATATATAATATATACATGTAAAAACTTATGTGTAATATATTTATATATATATATATATATATATATATATATATATATATATATATATATATATATATATATATATATATATATATATATATATATATATATAATATATATAAAGAAGTAGGCAGTAAGTTGGGGAGATGTTTTTATTCATACATAATTGATTTATCTTGTTCTGAAGTAATTATTAAACACTTGAATTATATTAAAATTGATGTATTATTATCATGTTTAATTTTTTTCAACCTTGATTACAATTTCGCTGAATGTACACGTCTATATATGTAAATATCTCTGATTCTTTGACCAATCTTTTAACAAAATCTAAGAAACCACTTAGCAGATTTGCATATATATGTAATATTTTGTACACAGCTTCCTTTTTCCTTTTAGGTGCTAACTAAAATACAGTTTTGATAGATTCACAATTAGCAATAAAAAAAAAAAATCCGACTTGTTTCATCTACACAATCTACTCACAAGCTATATAAGATATAGATTAAAAGCAATTTTGTAGATCACTTTGGTTTAAAAACTATCAAAATGTCTTTAAAACCTTTAGATATATATAGTTTTTTTTTTTTGTTGGGATTGATAGATGCTTATTTGAAAAGTAGGATATATATAAAAAATGCTGATTTGAAATAGTAGGGCATAGAAAATGCTGATTTGAAATAGTAAGGCATATAAAGGTTTTTCAAATAAAACACTTGCAAAAGTCTTTTATTAATGCATTAAAAAATACACAGTTTTTGTAGGACTGAAATATAATTTAGCTGCTAAGATTATGACCTCCTACCAATATATTGGCTTTGACTATGGGCAGAGCATGTCCTACAATGCCATGGATTTTGTCAGCTAGTCTTGACTTCATTCCACTACACTGGCAGAACAGTATCACAGGATCCATTATCCATTTTATATAATTCGCAGAACAATTCTTTTTCTGTTTGAAAGAATCTATGTTTGTAACTGATCATACAGTTTAAATACGTACTTATCATTTTTTTGTTTTCTGTAAAGCTAATATTTGATGTTGTATATTCACAGATTCTTTTTATATTGTAGTCTTGAGATTTTGAAGCATTAATGAAAATTCAAAACTTATTGTGTTCCTCAGTGTTCGCAGTGTTATGCACAAACATTTGCAAAAAGTGAATGAAGTCACATTTGACAAGATTTTTAATCAAAGACTAGGTAAGAATATTGTTTCCTGTTTTTTTTATTTTTGTGAATTTTTTTATTAAGCGCAAGTCCTGGATATTTAAAAAAAATGTTTTCATCCAGTAGAATAGGGGATGTTAATAACAAAATGCATTTTATGAATATATTTTTAGTTCATTCATACATTCCGCTGGCACTGTCGTGCATTGGGGGCCTTAAATACTTACATTCTGATCTCTCCTGAGTTTTTTTGTCCAACCTTTAAATTGTCTATAAAATATATATATATAGTATATGTTTTTACATAATCAAGCCATGATCATCCCTTGGGTCTCTTCCCACTTGGTAATTGCAGGTACACTGCTTGCGCTTTCTGTTCTCAGAATAGTGTTGACCTGCTCAGCCTAGTCAGCTTTCTTTTATTTTTAGTTAGTATTAGATGAGTCTTCATATATACTTGGGCAGTGTGGTTTAGCTTCTTGTTGAGATTAATAATTGAAAAATGTAGGCATTAAAACGATAGCTTGAACTAAAGATAAAAAAAAGTAAAAAGTTGCTTTTTTGTGAAGCAGATCTTTCACGCTTATAGCATGAACTAAAAATAATAAAAATAAACATTGCCTTTGTAAAGCTTTGATTCATTGAAGTCATGGTTTGATTCATTGACGACATGGTTTGATTCATTGACGTGTCAATTTGCTTTGTTACAAATGGTAATAGAATATTGGAGATCTCTTTTTATATTCCCATTCACTCAATGATAAGCTGTCTTAAAGAAGTCCTGGTTGGCTGGTTACTTTCTGTAGGTCTTACATTTATGTAAGTGCTTTGCTGGTATTATAGGGTGATAAAAATAATATATATTTTATTCACTTCAACACCAGTTACATTTTTTACCAACAACAATCTTTCTGCGGCGGTTAGTGAGCTCATGGTAATTCTGAATTTAGTATATTTAGCAACAAAAAAAAACCCCTCATTACAAAAATAAAAATGAAGCAATATGCGTTATGGCCAATGTGGCTCTCTCAAAAACTGATATGTTGCTGATTGTCTAATTGTAATTATTTTATTAAATGATTGAAACCTCAAATAATTTGTAACATTTGCAGCCTCCGGTAATTTTAGTAATTATAAATTGTCAAAGTATTAAAAGCATTTACTTAAAGTATTTAAAAAGACTGGGAGTATCAGGAAATTCTGAAGTTTCTGCATAGCTTTCAAGACCTTCAAAGGAAAAAGTGACTAAATGACATTGCTTTGATATATCTGATATTTACAATTACAACTAGTGTCTCTTTTTGACACGTTGATTACACCTTTTGTTTTAATACAGATTTGATATACAACAATTGTTATATAATTTTTGTTTTAATACAGATTTGATATACAATTGTTATATAATTTTTGTTTTAATACAGATTTGATATACAACAATTGTTATATAATTTTTGTTTTAATACAGATTTGACATATAAAGCATTTAGACTTCATCATGCTGTTTATGCATTTCTATACCTAACACTTTGCAATAAATTCAACTTATTTCACAGTCTATTTTGTACTTGATATTCTTCTAAACATAATACGTGTTTTCAAAAGTTCAGTCTATTATTATAATGTTGTTTTGAAGCTTCATCTATTTTAAGATTTAAAAAAACAGATTCCATTCTATGACATTTGTTTCTCTATGGGTTTCCTTTTCAGGATTTTTATTATTCAAGGACTTTTGTGAGAATATATATGAAGAACCTGTTCCACAGTTGAAATTCTATGAGGAGGTAAGTGTATTGATATGTTCTAGGTGCTGCTAACACTGTAGAACACATGGTCAACATGTGGGTGTTTGGTATGAATGTATCTGAATCTAGCAATGTATATCATCTTGGTGTGCAGTGGTGTTTTATAGAACACATTGTCCAATGTGGGTGTTTGGTATGAATGTATCTGAATCTAGTAATGTATATCATCTTGTTGTGCAGTGATGTTTTATAGAACACATTGTCCAATGTGGGTGTTTGGTATGAATGTATCTGAATCTAGCAATGTATATCATCTTGGTGTGCAGTGGTGTTTTATAGAACACATTGTCCAATGTGGGTGTTTGGTATGAATGTATCTGAATCTAGTAATGTATATCATCTTGGTGTGCAGTGGTGTTTTATATGAATGTATCTGAATCTAGTAATGTATATCATCTTTGTGTGCAGTGGTGTAATCATAATTACAGAAAGCTGGGTCCTAATTGGTGCACATGACAAAAATACAATTTTGATTCCTTCTGGGTTCTAATTGGAACCAACCTTACCTGGTGGACAAATGTTTACAGTTGGCATTGGCTACAGTAAGGGTCGTGGCTTGCTTGCAAGACATTTCCCCATTGTTTTTAGTGAGCTATATTTTCTTGTCTCACGTGACACCCCCTAATTGGGTATATTGACTATATTTAGTTGTGCTATAACTGTAGTTCTTGCCCTGTTATGAAATCAGTGGATTATTCAATCAGCCCCTAATTGGGTATATTGACTATATTTAGTTGTGCTATAACTGTAGTTCTTGCCCTGTTATGAAATCAGTGGATTATTCAATCAGCCCCTAATTGGGTATATTGACTATATTTAGTTGTGCTATAACTGTAGTTCTTGCCTTGTTTTGAAATCAGTGGATTATTCAATCAGCGACTTTTGTTGAATTGTGTATTCAGTTAGCGACAAAGAAATAGTGCTATGCTGAAATCTGTATTGCTTTTGGAGTTGATATTTATGTTCCCTTCGAGCTATTGTTATGTGTTACTTATCTGTTGTTGTCTTCGGTTTGACTTACAGTTTGACTTATGAAGGTTAAATGTAGTCACTTTCACTTGTGTGTATTTCTTAAACCTTTCTTTACATTTTTTTTAAAAATTGGTATGTATGCTATAGGGGCTCAGGGCCTTTGTAGATGTAGGGAAATCTATAATAAGGTTTCGCAAACACAACTTAGCTTGAGTTTTTTTTAAAAAAACCCCTAGATTTGGGATTCAAACTTAAGCCTCCTGAATGGGTAACCAAGTGGTTTTATGCCACTTAGTCTTAGCCACACATCTCGTATATGCTTAGCATAAGTTAACTTTATCCAGTTTGATAAAAACTCATAGAAAAATGTAGCCTGAATTCTACTGCTCTTAGGTGGCACTGAGAACTGTACTTGCCTAATATCACTAGGCGTACAATACACCAAGACTTTGTTAGAGACGAAACCCAGTATAAACCCAATATATTTGAATGCATCATTAAGTCAACCCTTCCCTCTGTTCAATGGATTTTAAATGTACATCTCCCTTGTGGTTTCAACACATATCAAACGTGTGGGAGCTCTCGTTGGTCTCCTTTTGAAATTAAAGTCTTTTGTTGTTTAAGTGTTTAGTTAGAAGACCAGGCGGCCATGTTTGAGTTATATTTTAAAGCGAGCGCTCATTTATGCTCATTTACACACGTACACAGTGCGTGCACATCATCTGAGGAGTTATGAAGGTATTTTCTGTGTAGATAATTAGATATAGATTTATCCATCCATCAATGAACTTTATATTGCTAATTAAATTAGATGTATAAGTGACTCAAGTCTGCTCCTTTACAGTCTAAGGATTGAGAGTTACTTCCCTTCTCTATCGGGCCACAGATTTTCCTGTGTGTGAATTCAATATGGCCGGTGGAAAAATGATTTATAATTCATGCAGAGGAAGCAGGGAATGGCCAGGCGGAGAATTGAATTAGCTTCGTTTTTTTTTTTTCTTCTGAGTACGTTCCAGTTGTTGTTAGTATCTCATGTATGGGCTGCTAATGGGATTATGAAAGACACAGACCGAGCAAATACATAGAAAGAATGGTTGCAATAAGAAGTCATGACTAGTAGAAGGTTGTGCGACGTTAGGTCAGTTCTGCACTCCAGCTTGACAACTTGATTCTTGTAACAGTGAAGATGACAGGAAACCCTTCAGAAAGTTTTTTTTTTTTGTCTTTTGCGTAAAATTATTTCAAATTATGAATAATAATAGTAAAAGCAGTAAGCCATAATGCTGGTCAACACGTTGGCGGTTGGGTTGGCAAGAACTGTTGGAAATCGTAGTGACTTTGACCTCAGGGTTGACTATTTGTTCTTAGAACTCTGAAAGTAAAGTATACAACACATTGACCTAGTCGCAGTCATTAGTTTATAAAACAGTACTTTCTCGAAACGGCTTTGTTATGTACGTTTTGTTATATGAAACTTTCTTGCCTTTTGTTGGAAATATACATATATACATAACAATATTTGCAAAAGAAAAGTCTTGTTACATTTGTACCCCTCTATTTGTCTCTGAATCATACTGGAACAAAAATGACATAAAAAACAACAACACTACACACCACTTAGTTACAGAAAAAAAAAACCCAGCCAGTTCTTAGAAGGGAAAGAAAAAAGTAGAACTAAACTAGTTTATAGATTAGTTTTAAATGCTAACAATGAGCACTCCCTTACAAGTGGGTTAATCTTTCTCTTTTTGTTGTGATCTGTAGATTTATGAGAGTTAGGGTTCTGATCTTTTAATACTGTCACAAATTAGGCATTCCAAATGTTAATGGTGTAAATCGGAAAGCTCCAAGAATGTACCAGCATGGCTAGATTGATCACAAAAAGAATAGGACGCTTATCGTTTTGAGCACCTGGGCTTGGTCATTGCAGAGAACGCGAATCTTCTTTCTTCTCTCTCTCTCTCTCTCTCTCTCTCTCTCTCTCTCTCTCTCTCTCTCTCCAGATAATACATTTAAACTAATAGACATAACTTTCTCTCCAGATAATACATTTATACATACTAATAGACATAACTTTCTCTCCAGATAATACGTTTATACATACTAATAGACATAACTTTCTCTCCAGATAATACGTTTATACATACTAATAGACATAACTTTCTCTCCAGATAATACGTTTATACATACTAATAGACATAAATTATGTGCCAATGTTTGGAGTCAGCCAGTGCACGTTCTTGTTTGTGTGCGTATAGCACTTGACTAGATTCAATGTGACACAAATTGGAAGTCAAGTAACATTTCCTTCCGGTCAATTATTTGATAGGTAAGTGCGTGATGAAAACACAATCTGTCTAGCTTCAAATCTTGACGGGAAACAAAAATTGTTTTAGTTTTAAGAGATTACAAAAATGAGCTAAAAAAAAAAAGGAAAGTATTCAAAATGAATTTCAGGATTTTCTTGTTATATTGTCAGTGATATGAGTGACCTAGCGTGAGATTTCTGCTATCGGTGGTCGTAGACTATCCAGACGATGTCATTGTATTTTTTGGATTTCTTTCTTAGTCTGAGCGATATCTTGTCGATGATAAGGTAAACTATGGTTCATAATAGACCAAATTAGGGTTAGTAAGTGATTATGTGCTTATTTCTTTTGTTGACTCTGGTTATTTATGTTAGAATCTCTGTAGAGTGTCATGCCACCAAGTGTCATTGCCCTGTGCTCAAGATTATGTACAGTGACAGATTTGTTTCCTTTTTTAAAATCTAGGTGTTGATTGGTCCAGCCTGCAGGATTAGCTGTTCAATCCCTTGTCTCGTGTGTCGCTCTCTCTCTCTCTCTCTCTCTCTCTCATTTTGAACGGACATTTTATCTCAGCTCATCTCCTGTCGTGATGAATACAAGTTAGAACATCTCTTTGTTGCAGTTCGGTTACCATTTTTTATTGAAAGATGATAGAATCACCATTCCTAATTTTTTTCAAATACCTTACGGAGATTTAAAAGTAAAAAAAAGTTCCCCATTCAGACCATGCGATTGTTACGTTTTGTAAGTGTAACCCATGACGGCATAGTCGTGAAGTTCAAATCTAGGTTATATTTCAAAGCCACGTGACTCAGGTCGGGCTTCATTGTCTCTTGTTACATTTCCTGGATCTCTTATGGTCCGGGTTTATACATTTAGTAAAATAAAAAAAAGCCGGAAGTGTTCCGGCTCATTATGAGTTTTAAGGTGCTGTCATGATGGCAGTTGTACACAAAACTCCAAGACGTGACCCTTTTCTTTTCCCATACTGTTAATGTGTAAACTTACTTATATATATATATTTTTCATCTTGTCCTTTGCAGTGAGAAAAAAAATCAATAACATTCTCAATTTACCTATTTTTTTTTAATATAACCATCAGTCTTTGAATGAAACAACTTAAGGGTCAGGGAAACATTTTATAACGTCTGAAATCACCGCACAGGTCACTCTATACGCTTTCTGTAGCACTGTCAGTTTTGTACCCTGAAGATTTACCTTCCGACTTTAGCTGAAACAACTTCAGATTAAATAGGTCAGGTCAGTCCTGAGCCACTTTGGAAGTATTTAAGAAATTATGACTTGAGTACACAGTATGCTTTCCGTAGCACTGTCAGGCATGAATCTATGACACGCGTAGCTTCCTGAGGTAAACTCTCCCATGCTAAATAGATCTAGATATGGATAGATTTTTCCCACCCGAAACTGCCGTTGGCTAGCATTCGTTAATACTATACTTGACTAGTAGAAATATAGTACAAATGTTATGAATCGCATCCAATTATTAGACTGGACTTTGACCTTTTATTAGGTTATGGAATTTTTCTACATTATTTTTTTTTTACCGATTTTTTGGATCGAAAATAAAAAAAAGTAACTTTGCAGCACTAACCTAAAAAAATACACATGATTCTCCAAGACCTGGATCGTCCCTTCCGTTGCCGGTAGTTCAAGGTTATCGCGTTGACGCCAGACTTGCTTAGCCGTCTCCTGTTTGGAGCCCAGCTCCTCTTACCCGGGCTCTCCCTTGCCTCTTGTGTCCTTCTCGTCTCCGCTCTTGTCTCAGCGTGAACTGTCTCATTAGTTGCCTCTTACAAGGTACTAGTTACTTTTCTGCGCTGCCCCTTCTTGGCCGTTAATTCCTACAACGAAGTATCGATTCTGCCCGTCCTTGGACACCTCGATCCCCCCACCCCCCCTTCTTTGTTCTTTTTGATTTCCTGGGGGTTTGTGCTCTTTGGTGAAAATATTCTTTCAACGAGAACGATGCATTGTTTAATGCCGGAGAGGTAGTCCATCATTCATAGGGCGGGGACTGCTTCCTAAGGTTTCTTATGATTGGTTCCGTGGATACAGTTTCTTCACGTTGGTTGTGTAGATCAAGACTATCGCTTATGATTATATTGCTAAATTAGAGATGTAACTGTCAGATTTGAAAGCAACTATATAGCTGTAGATCTAGATCATATCGAAGCAAGAAACGGCAGGGAATGGTCTAAATGTTTATTGTAGCTTGATGGAAGGGCGGTGTAATAAGATTAGATATATTTAGTTCAATCCTATTATTGTGGAGGGATGTCTTAAAGCAGGATACGCTTGACTGACTGTTTGCAAATGGAAAGGAAGTCAGAGAGGAAAAAAAAAAAGGAGTCTTGGTGATCTAAGGTGACCTCAAATAAAGCTGGCTACAAGAATGATACATTCACTAGATTCTCGTCAGTGTAAGAATTTAATACATTTGTTGTCTGTTCCTAAACATTAGGAGTGTCTCTGTAACCTAGAGACTATCGGTTCCTAAACAGTAGGAGTGTCTCTGTAACATAGAGACTATCGGTTCCTAAACAGTAGGAGTGTCTCTGTAACCTAGAGACTATCGGTTCCTAAACAATAGGAGTGTCTCTGTAACTTAGGGACTGGATCTACGAATTTCTTCGAGAATGGGATTAATTGCCATTTATTAGAACCCCATTCCCCCCATTTACCGATGGGCCTTTTCCGTACACTTTTCTTGTTCATTACTATATCTAGGTTTGTGTTTGACGCTTAGTCAATGATCTGTCGGTGTGTCAGACGTGTTAGAACTGTATCCATGTTGTCTCATTCAGCTGACTGTCTGTTGAAGGGCTCTATTGACTTGAAATCTCAAATGATGAGTTGTTAGTCATTCTTCAACTCTACTTCATCTTCGATCTATAAACTGAACCTTAAGTTCTCGTCTAATGTCCTACTCATATCTGTTGATTGAATGCACAACGCTGTGTTTTATTTTCGAGGTATTGCTGACTTTCTAGTGCACTCGAGATTTGTTTCGTTTAGGGTTTGTCTTCATAAAGCCGCTTGCGTACGAGTTTATTATTGGATGTTTCTTTGTCATCCAGCGGAACATTGGCGCTGCCATAATATATAGCTGTCATTGGTTTGCTGTTATAGGCCTGTTATAGGTCTATCATTGGTTTGCTCTTATAGGTCTGTTGTGGTTTGCTGTTATAGAACTGTTATTGGTTTGCTCTTATAGGTCTGGGTGGCGATTTTTTTTTTTTTGTGAGCGGCTGGTCAAAGTGGATGTTACATTGGTACCTGGCCGCAGCTAGGCGACGGAGCCGATTCCGCGTCCGTGGTTACCGTGGTTCGAGTCCTCAGAGAGGCTTATTTCTCACTTTTATTTTCTTTCAGTAACCTTGGTCCCTTAGTGCGGACTATTGTTATATATGTTACATGTCATGTTTAGTCATAATTTTAAAGTCATAACATTATTGGAGTTGTATCGGAGCGCTCTATATGGCAGATGATGTGAAATGAAATGACCTGTTTCTCTGGGTGTCATGGTGCTAACGTATAACGAGGATGCCCTGGGGGGGGGGAGGCCCATCACAAGTAGCAGATAGCTACCTTTACTCCCCCCCCTCCCCGCCTTAAACAAAAGTGTCCACTCCTAGAAGCGACACAATGTTTACCGCTAAGCCACCACCACCTCCCCAGGCGTGTAGTGCTGAGATGTTTAGAATTGTTCTAAATAAATGCTAACGTGTAGGTTAAGTGTGAATTGATTAGCAGCTCACCATCTTGAGAAGCACTGCAATAGAACAGGTAGATATAGCACCTCTCTCTCTCCCCCACCCCCCCCTCTCTCTCTCTCTCTCTATCACACACACACACACATCGTGTCCAAAAATTTCTCTTCCCCCATCATAGGTATTAGGTTGGTGATAAACTTTTGATTAGATTTGAAGGGGGGAAAATGTTTCTCGGTAGTTTTTCTCATCCTGCACCGTACATCTTTCCCCAGTTTCGTTTCTCTTCGGGCCTGTCATTTAGAAACAAACGGTGTCATCACCAGATAATGCCTTCACCTTTGCATTCATATTCTTTATATATATTATATGTATATACGGGTTGTATCATAATTATATTCTATCGACGTACATTTTGCTTAGTGATGTGTGCCTGTTGCACTGAAATCTGATGTTTTACGTTTATTCTCATAAAGGCGTTGCGGATATCTTGGAAAAAAAAACACACTTTTAAAAACACTTTTTTAACGGAGATTATTACTGTCAAGTTGATCGAAGCCAGTCTCTAAATGGAGTCAAGATTTAAAAAAAAAATCTTTTTGATTCTAATCCATGAGCCATACCTAACGGTAATAGGCCTGCCTTTAACGGATTACATTCATCATTCAACCATTTTAATGCTACAGAGTAGTTACTTTGAGTAGGGACTCCGCTAGGTGTTGTCGTATTGATCATAGTACATTGAATGTCATGTGACTGTGATGGGATGAAAGGGTTAGGCCTGGTTAGGTAATGGCATTTGGAAACATTTCCGACTACGGCACTAGGTACGAAAGGGGTTGCTGGCATGTCAGTGTCATGGTGATGACAGGGTTGCTGGCATGTCAGTGTCATGGTGATGACAGGGTTGCTGGCATGTCAGTGTCATGGTGATGACAGGGTTGCTGGCATGTCAGTGTCATGGTGGTGACAGGGTTGCTGGCATGTCAGTGTCATGGTGATGACAGGGTTGCTGGCATGTCAGTGTCATGGTGATGACAGGGTTGCTGGCATGTCAGTGTCATGGTGATGACAGGGTTTCTGGAATGTCAGTGTCATGGTGATGACAGGGTTGCTGGAATGTCAGTCATGGTGATGACAGGGTTGCTGGAATGTCAGTGTCATGGTGACGACAGGGTTGCTGGCATGTCAGTGTCATGGTGATGTCAGGCTTTGTTGTAACTGTGCTTCACCTGCCGTCACGTTCACACACAGATGTGTTACTTGTGAGACAGTTCACACAGCCCCCTGGGAAATTGTTTTTGTCGTCGAATTGGACCGAGCACTTATCTTAAAATTGTTTTTGTCGTAGAATTGGACCGAGCACTTATCTTAGTCTTGATTGTGTCCAATTCAACTTAAAGCTTGCATGTACATTTTTGGTGTGAGAAGTAGGCCTGCAGTCTAATGAAAAAAAAAAAGTAAATAATGTCCCATCTTGGATATACCATATACTTTGTCACTTGGTGTGAAATACTTCTATTCTCATCGTGTATCTTCTTTCAAATTGTCTGTCCAATCAAACTTTTTTTTTTAGTCTGTCGAGTGGGACGTTAACTGTTCAAATCTGTCGAGTTAGACTTGTGTGTTTAAATCTGTCGAGTTAGACTTGTGTGTTTAAATCTGTCGAGTTGGACTTGTGTGTTTAAATCTGTCGAGTTGGACTTGTGTGTTTAAATCTGTCGACTTGTGGGTTTAAATCTGTCGAGTTAGACTTGTGTGTTTAAATCTGTCGAGTCAGACTTGTGTGTTTAAATCTGTCGAGTTAGACTTGTGTGTTTAAATCTGTCGAGTCAGACTTGTGTGTTTAAATCTGTCAAGTTAGACTTGTGTGTTTAAATCTGTCGAGTTAGACTTGTGTGTTTAAATCTGTCAAGTTAGACTTGTGTGTTTAAATCTGTCAAGTTAGACTTGTGGGTTTAAATCTGTCGAGTTAGACTTGTGTGTTTAAATCTGTCAAGTTAGACTTGTGTGTTTAAATCTGTCGAGTTAGACTTGTGTGTTTAAATCTGTCAAGTTAGACTTGTGTGTTTAAATCTGTCGAGTTAGACTTGTGTGTTTAAATCTGTCGAGTTAGACTTGTGTGTTTAAATCTGTCGAGTTAGACTTGTGTGTTTAAATCTGTCGAGTTAGACTTGTGTGTTTAAATCTGTCGAGTTAGACTTGTGTGTTTAAATCTGTCGAGTTGGACTTGTGTGTTTAAATCTGTCGAGTTGGACTTGTGTGTTTAAATCTGTCGACTTGTGTGTTTAAATCTGTCGAGTTGGACTTGTGTGTTTAAATCTGTCGAGTTGGACTTGTGTGTTTAAATCTGTCGAGTTGGACTTGTGTGTTTAAATCTGTCGACTTGTGGGTTTAAATCTGTCGACTTGTGGGTTTAAATCTGTCGAGTTAGACTTGTGTGTTTAAATCTGTCGAGTTAGACTTGTGGGTTTAAATCTGTCGAGTTAGACTTGTGTGTTTAAATCTGTCAAGTTAGACTTGTGTGTTTAAATCTGTCGAGTCAGACTTGTGTGTTTAAATCTGTCGAGTTAGACTTGTGTGTTTATTCTGAGGAGTCAAACTTGTATATTTATTCTGTCCGATCTGTCTGTCGAGTCCAAGATTTGTCTTGCCTGCCATGTTAAACTTTCATTGGATTCTGTGCGCAACGTGTATCAAGTCTGTTCAAATCCGAACTTGTTTCTCACTCCGTCACTCAATGTGTGTGGGTGGGTGTGAATGGTTGACTTAAGCCGTCATAGTATACAGACACTCCATATTTTTTTTATCCACTGATATTGAATTTGTAAGCCGAGAATTGTGATGTAATCTAGCAGTGGAACACATATTTCCTTCTCCACAGTATTTCATCATAAGTACATGTAAAATGATGGTTAGTTGAATAATAAAACAAAAGGTAAAGTTCCCCTTGCAGGCCTTACAGATCTATAGGGCAGATGATGTAATGGTCACCTGTTTCTGTGGTCCACGAGGCTGTCATGTGGCAGGCATCACAACCAGCCGCCTTTACTTTTCCCCAACTAACGTCAGTTACCCATAAGAGCTGGGTGGACTCGGCGCCCTAAAGAACCCGAAATTAAAAATCACAGTCTTCACCAGGATTTGAACCCTGTATCCCCGGTTCGGAAGCCAGGTGCTGTACCACTCAGCCACCACTTCTTTGAATAAGGTTGTTTAGAAAGCCTTTACCAGGTTCACACTGCAAGCCTAATGACTCGGTTAAAATACGCGCACGTTGAAAACACTTTGAGATTTTTTTGGGGTTTCTTTAAACATGCAAGTAATGTTTCTTATAATGGTGCACTTCAACCAATACATTTTGATCATTCGTGTCATGTGACTTGAGCTCTCACTATAGTGTTATGTGGTCAATCTGTCGTATCGATCGGGGCTAAGAGCGCTTCTTCCCATGGATCCCCCCCCCCACCCTAACTAGAAAATAATAGCTTGAGATTTTAAACCCAGGCAGACACTTCACTGCTAGACCAGGAATTCTCATATGGCTTAATACAAAATCAATGTCTGTCTCTTTTTTTTTTCCCCTTTCGGCATAGGCTCTCCCCACTAAAGATTGCCTCCCTATATAGTCGATCACTGTTCTTATGTTATGACTCTGGTGTGCTGGTTGGTTCTCCAATATTACAAATGAACTATTGGGTAGAGTGTGAACGCTGTCGCCTGGCTTGGGCCTCTAATCAATAAAAGGGTGTGGGGAAGGGGTGGAAATGAGGATGTAGGTCTCAGTGGAGCGTGCTCACTCTTTCTGTCACCTAATAGGTGTGTCGGTGCTCTGATTTGGTTGACGCCCTTCCAAGCATCGGCTGCTATTTGTCCTGGTGATCGCGTGCCATCTGACCTGGTTTCCTGAAGTACCTGGGTTTGAAACCGTCTTTGGATGAGCATAAATCGTGCTTTACCTATCAACAATACCCGTCCATCTGTTTGTTTGCTTATTCAGTTAAAATTAGTTGCATTTTTTATGCTTTCCATTTTTCTTGAACAGCTTGTGACATGTCCCTGATTCTTATTTATAGGTTTCAGATTACGTACACTTGATAATGGTATCCGTTTGAGTCTATGTTCAGTCAGATTATTCCATACAGGAAGTTCAAATGAGTCAACATTTTTTTCCCCCTAACACTCAATGTCCTATTGAAATAACGTCATTGCGTAATCTTCTGTTAGATTCGTTGAAATCTGTGGACTTACAATAAGTTGACTCGTGTGTCTGCCCTTGCAACAGATGCGGTTGCTGGAGAAGTTAGCTCGTCAACGGCGTTTGCACTGATACGAGAGGTCATGGACTTTTCTAACAAACAAACAAACAAAAAAAGTGCATTATTGTTTAAAAAATGTAATTAATATGTTTGTTCTCTTCAGTGGAATGGCTATATTGTATAGACAGATTGTGTCGACATGACTCTAGGGACCCTCTTTAGGGCAGATGATGTAAACTAATGTGAAGGTGACCGAGTTTATATATATATAGATACCCTCGCGTCAAGACATTGTTCCCTTCTAATAATCTCATTTGACATCATGCTTATAACTAAATAGGGTGCTACTAACTTAATGGGCACTGAATAGACATTTAATATCAACATTTGGGCGCCACACTTTCACGGAGGACCTCAGAACAGTGGACGCCAGGTGGGAAGAGGCTTCAGACATTGCCAGATCTTTGTGGAGACAGCTTGCCGCCCGATGCGCCGAACGGCGCTGGAGGATCTAAGTCTTAAGTAATTGACAGTGTCTGAAGTTCACTACCGGCATGTCTGTACTGTGGTAGAGCAGTGATATTACAAAAATATAACACCATTCACTGGCCTGGTGAGCCTTTGAACACCAACAAAACAAACATTTCAGTTGATTTTGCTTTGAATTTAATATACAGTAAGCTTCGCTGGAACATGTCTGATATGTTACACATTTGTTCTACTGACCTTTAAGTAGCTTTAAAAAACAATGAACAGGGAATACAGCGACTTAATTAAAACTGATCGCTTGTGCCTGACTAGTTATTTATGGATATAAATCCTTACTATTTATAACCAGAATTGTTACAGTGTCATCATACAAGCATATCGTTTTTTTTCCGGGTCAGTGGTCCCACCTCAGGCGGGTGTAAATGTCAAGTGAACTACTATATAGGGATCTAAACTTTAAAGTTTTTAGCTGAAAGGTTTCCAGCTCAGTTGGATACTGTGGGTAGGTCGTCCTATCACGCCCACCTGATATTTTATTCAGCGGTTTTCAAGCGAGGTAGTTTGTCGGATGAAAGTAGTACGCCTGGTGAACAATCGTTTCCAGTATCTCTGGGGAAGGTGGATCTCGATGACAGCCTTTTGTACCAGGGGCGGCAATCGATACACTGTATTTTGTACAACTTTGATTTATATATGACTCTAAAAGTTTTCAATCTGGTTTTAGCCCGGGTGAAGTACACGTCTAGTTTTTGTAAAATGTTTGACATGTTTCGGATGTTCCTTCAGAGTTGAAGATAGTTTACTTCCTAGTCCAAACCTCCCGCAGGACGACAAGGGATGGGAGCGGGCAGGGTTTGAACCCTCGACCGTCGATAAATCCGAACGACAGTCCAGCGCCCAAGCCGCACGACCAGGCAGCCATCCATGTCTATGCTGGAGTTGGGAGGTAGTTTCTCTCTCACTAGAAAACTCGCTGTGTCCAGCCGTCTACCATTAGGATTTGAACGCAGCATTGTATTGAGCCTCTCTCTGAGTCTATGGTCAGCACTCTTTTCTGTAGAGATTAGATTTGGCTGTTTTTTTTTACTTTGGCTCCATGCGAATGGTGTGAGTTGTAGTCCGAGCATCTCAAGAACAACGACAGAAATGTGAGGAACTGTTCAGTTTTTATTTTAGAGTAGAAATCCCGACACTTGTGCCCATAACAGTTGGGAGTCACTAGGTTATTAATTAAAATGCGTGCTATTTTATTTGTTTCTATTTCATTTGGGGCTACCAAATTCACTTCGCCTTGGGCTTCCAATCGTCTAAGGCAGAGGTTCTCAACATTTTTTTAATCCCGGGACCCCTTGATATAGTCACAATACAGACTCCTGCTGTGGTTGACGATTATTAAATCCTAGCAGGACTGTGGGGGTTGACGGCGCACACACGGCCACGCAGCCATTTTAGTACTTGTTGACGTCATCTTTTTTTTTTTTTTTTTGCAGACGTCTGCTTACAGTGATGCATTACTTTAGAAATGGATGCACCGGCATCAAGGACTTACTGTAAGATGGCTCTATGATAGTATTACGCAATGTGATAATGTTAGTTGGCACCCTTCTCGGTTGTACTCGTGCGTACTGAATCATTCGTTGTATGGAGTCAATAAAATATCAGACCGATTTAAAGAATATCAATATCCTAAGTCGAGTTTTTTGTGTGCACGAGGCAAGTATCTAGAGTCATGAACAAAAAGCTAGTACCTAGAGTCATGAACAAAAAGCTAGTATCTAGAGTCATGAACAAAAAGCTAGTACCTAGAGTCATGAACAAAAAGCTAGTATCTAGAGTCATGAACAAAAAGCTAGTATCTAGAGTCATGAACAAAAAGCTAGTATCTAGAGTCATGAACAAAAAGCTAGTACCTAGAGTCATGAACAAAAAGCTAGTACCTAGAGTCATGAACAAAAAGCTAGTACCTAGAGTCATGAACAAAAAGCTAGTACCTAGAGTCATGAACAAAAAGCTAGTATCTAGAGTCATGAACAAAAAGCTAGTATCTAGAGTCATAAACAAAAAGCTAGTATCTAGAGTCATGAAAAAAAAGCTAGTATCTAGAGTCATGAAAAAAAAGCTAGTACCTAGAGTCATGAACAAAAAGCTAGTATCTAGAGTCATGAACAAAAAGCTAGTAGTCAATAGCAAAGTCACTGTTTTATTGTGTCAGTAGCTACACAATTGCATTTCATTTCTACTTTCTTTGACCTCCAAAGGTTCCCACCGAATAGATGTATTGTATTATTGCAGGCTTTATGTCATCACCGTGTGCCCATGTTCGCCACCATCTTGCTGCAGCTCTGCGGATGTTTTTGTTGACATTAACCATATATTCTCACTTCATTATGTTGCAAATTTTGTTTCCGAAATGAAGAATATACATGAATTTTAATATCTGTCGCTAGTCCGGAGAAATCCGTTGATTCACTTCAAGATTCCGCCGATTCTCTGTTCATTTCTGCGGCTAGAGATCAAAATAAACAAGTTGAAACTTTCTGGTGTGAGCCCATGCCGGCACTCCCGCGCTAGTCTCACCTGTGTGCACGCCCCAAGGAGTTGAGAGACGAGAAGGTCACGGAGAGGAATGGCGGGCGGTCGGCTATCAGTTGTCTTTAGCGTTTTTGATAGCAGCTGTTCAAAAGCAGAAAGGAACGATAGCTGGCAGGTATATGGTCTCGGGTTGTGTGTTTCAATGTTGTGCCTGCAGTATAATCCGAGACCTCCATTTATCTTACATGGACGAGAGAGAAAAAGAGTTCAGATCGTTCCAGTTTGAAACTTCTCACCTGAAGCTCGTTTGGGTAGCGGGTGCATTGGGCTTCAGAGCAATTAGTATTTTGTTGTTTTTTTAAATCCCGGTTCAATTATTGCACTCTTCGTTTACTTATTGCACTGTCCGGTTCGAACTCAGAACAATGTAGTTTTCTTTTTACAGTTCCGCTTATCAGTTTGCAATTTCTTCATGGGCAGAACCTGCAATCTGAACACGGATCTCGAAAACGGCTCTAACGATTTTCCTAGAAATTTGACAGATTATGTATATCTTTGGGAAAATAAATGCTAGCTAATTGGCTACGCAGGGTTTGACTATTATACATTTTCAAAGTATAATCAGCTTAAAATTAAATTTTGTCCGGGGATTTATGTCTTGTCCATTTCATTATTTTATTAAGATTTATGCCATAGAAAAAAAGTCAGTGGAAATTCCTTCATATACTCAATAAAGAGTTGAATCAACAAATAGACGCCCCGCAACATTTTGCATACCCTCTTTAATAGAAGTCAGTCTAGAGTACTGACTGTCTGTGTATGCAAGTCTGGATCTATATCACTAGATTTTTTTTTTACTATGAGTAGATTTATACACGGGCGTAACCAGGATAATTTTTTTAATAGGGACAGCAGTGTTTCCTTAACTTTTCCTTAACGGAACACTTTGCACATACTGAGTATCTAGTGAAACTGCTTATTTTTTTTATTTTTTTTTTGAGAGATAAAAAAAAATTCACGTGGTGGCCTACTAGTTAATTATTCTTGTTGGTGGTGGAGCACCTATCCAGGCCTCGCGGAACACAGTTTGGGAAACACTGCATGACAGACTCCTGCCGTAGAACGTGAATGAATGTGGAAGCTAAAATAGCTTTTAGCACTAGCGAAAGGTCTCATCATCAGGTAGCATCCAATGCAAAGATCTCAATTATTCTGCCCTATGCATTGACTGATCAGGCTGTGGGCAAAGGTTTCCTTGCATTGATGTTTTCAGTTGGATTTTACTTGCGCTAGAAAGCATTTCATGTAGTAGATCCAAGTGTCGCCTAAGAAATGGTTCTGCTAATATCTTTATTGTGAAAGTGAAAAAGTAAAGTCTCCCCCCCCCCCCCCCCTTTTTTTTTCCAGACCTTGAGATCTGTAGGGCAGATGATGTCAAGCTCCTATGTTTCTATGGCCAACGGTTAACGAGGGTGCCGTGTAGCCAGCGAAACGGCCAACCGCCTTTCTCCAGTTGAAGTCAGGCACCCATCAGAGTTTTGGGTGGACTCAGGGGCGCCCTAGACATGCCGAAATTAAAAATCCCAGTCTTCACCGAGATTCGAACCCGGGACATCTCAGTTCGGAAGCCAAGCGCTTTACCGCTCAGCCACCTTATCTTTAGTGTACTGATAAGCATCGCTTGGAACGGTCTCTGTTGCAGCCCCGTTGGTATAGAGAAGAGAAAACGAAAATCGAACTCCTGATTCAGTTTTGAACGAGCTCTGGGTTTACGTATCCACATCTTCTGCTCTCTCCACCTCCAAGAAAAGGTTTCATTCTAAGCCAGCAGAAATCTATGGTATTAACTACACAAACTGCTGCGCGGGCTGTTTAAGACATTCCAAGATTTCCCAATGTTGTCGATAACGTAGTCGACCCATCACTTTACTTTCCGTTTAGCCCCCCCCCCCCCCTTCTTGGGGCTGTGTAACTATGTTCAGTTTGTTTCTATGCTGATGGAGTTTGTTTATAAACAAATGCTAATAAGCAAAGAAAAAAATGATGTGTGTGTTTGTGTGTGAGGGGTGCATGTCCAGGATCTCCCGCTCTCCCTGGGCTAATAACGCTTGCGGATCGCTGTGTATGACAACAGTCCCGTTTATATGGGCCTCTCAAGTGCCAATCGTATTTATAACCCTTGGTGTAGCCCAGCGACACGTATCGATCGGCTATCGATTTGTCGACCTCCATCTACCGTACACGGCAGCTTTTACTGCGCCAGTTTGTTGTGTGCTTGCTATAATCCCCCTCCCCCCCCCTTTTTTTTTTCTGTTTGTTTGTGATTGGAGGGGGAAAAGTTAGCTTTAATAGCGTTGATGGCTGCTTGTTTAATAATGTGTTCCGTTTGGAGGCCAGTCATTAGTCGATCTATTGTTAGATTTGACCAGCATGGGCTTTTAACGAAGTCATCAGTTCTGGGATTGAACTGGAAGGAGAGAAAGGCATCGATGTAAGCCCCCCGTGGAACAGTGAGCAGTACATTCCACCTGCCGCCTTCCTTGTGTGTGAACACGTTTGAATGAAGCCTACGTTGAGAGAAAGGCATCGATGTAAGCCCCCCGAGGAACAGTGAGCAGTACATTCCACCTGTGGCCTTCCTTGTGTGTGAACACGTTTGAATGAAGCCTACGTTGAGAGAAAGGCATCGATGTAAGCCCCCCCCGTGGAACAGTGAGCGGTACATTCCACCTGTGGCCTTCCTTGTGTGTGAACACGTTTGAATGAAGCCTACGTTGAGAGAAAGGCATCGATGTAAGCCCCCCCCGTGGAACAGTGAGCGGTACATTCCACCTGTGGCCTTCCTTGTGTGTGAACACGTTTGAATGAAGCCTACGTTGGGTTTCACTGCAATTCCTGTCCAACTAGAACCACAAATAATTAAGTGAACATGCCCCACAGACATGCCCGAGTTACTGAGGGCAGTATTTCTGCAGACCTGCTGTATCATTAGAACATTGCACAGTGGACAAGCATTCGGGTTCATAGTAATTCGATTAAAATCAATCGGCAGTCTGTCCGCTAGTCTAATGAACTCTAATCGGGTAGCTGAATGTTTACCCTCCATAGTCTCGACAAAGTTGACTTTCAGATATTTAGCGAAAAGAAATCATCACTGAATTTTTTTTTTTTGTCTCGACTGGAACATGAAGTTGGTAATAAATAAATATTTAAAAAAAACCCGTTAGAAACAAGCAAAAGGTGAAACACCTTTTCTTTTAAAGTGTTATTATGGAGACATGATTGAAATTAAGAGTTTTACTGTGAATGACATGGTGGCTGAGTGGTAATGCGTTTGAGGTCCCGGGTTCGAATCTTGGTGAAGACTGATTTTTCAGGATGCCCCAGAGTCCACCTAGCTCTAATTGGTACCTAACATTAGTTGGGTAAAGTAAAGGCGGTTGGTCATTGTGCTGGCCACGACGCCCTGGTTAGCCGTTGGCCATAGAAACAGATGGCCTTATATCATCTGCCCCATAGATCACAAGGTCTGTAAGGGGATACTTTACTTGCTAGTTAATGGAAAAAAAAAATTCATCATTGTATTTTTACTGTTCTTTGTAAATTCGCAATAATCATGAATACTGTGTTATATAAATAGCATTTGAACAAGAAAATACATTCCATGTAGTCTGTTTGGTGGCCCTGACATGCTTTAACACAGCGTTTCTCAACCTTTTATGCTCGGCGACCCCTTTTTACAATACCCCACTTAGCCGCGACCCCACCCCCCGCACACACACAGCAATTGAAGAATAGATAATAACAATCCATTTTTTCAATGGTCTTTGGCGACCCCTGGCAAATCGTCAATTGACCCCCAAGGGGGTCGCTACCCACAGGTTGAGAACCCCTGCTTTAACACATCTTTCCATTCAGATTTCTCCAGAGATTGGTCTTCTCTATGCCCGAACTGTTCTACATCTGTCTCTGTATCATGTATTCACCTCATTTGTGCCTCCCACTCTCTTGGGTCTTGTGTTGTTGTTTTTTCTCGGTATATTCTTTTTGTTTGTTTAAACCCTATCTAGACCAAGTCTGCTCGTTTTCCTTGGGATGTCTGGCTGATTAGCCCGAGCTCGGATATTAGCTGAATTGTTTGTGCTAAACTTCCCCCGGATAGCCCCTCCCCCCTCCCCCACAGGTCCACACTAGAGTTTGGGCCAGAGCGAACTGACCACTAGAACTGGCTCCTCGTTCGGCTCTCCATTCAATGCCTTGGTGAATGGTTCCGTTATAAGACCACTTGAAATAGTCTTCAGAATGTCAAACCGTTAGTATTTCTTTGAGGATAACATCAAATGAACACATACTATATATACTGTATACAACACATAGATCACTTCATCTTCCATAAAAATGCGTTACTCCAATATAGATGGTGGAGGAGTTTTTCTATATGTATCGTTGGAACTGGAATGATCTGATATTCTAGTGAATACGATTATGTGGGCGTTCGCACTAAATGAACAAACAAACAGCAGGACTAGCTTCTTGACTTTCCGTTTTAAAGTGGAAGACAGCTGGGGCTACCTCATCGACCGCTTGAGCCACTGGGAGATCAGAACACGTTCCGTCGGAGCCGTACGTGACTGTGGTACAACCAGTGTTGGGTACACACCCCGTCGCCATCGAGGAGATTCCTCCACCCCCTTGGCACACTCGTAGAATAGTATCCAGTCGAAGGTTCAGACCCAAAATGACGTCATCAAAATGGTTTGTGCACACTAACCCTGCAACGTTTTTGCTTTGGTTCTGTTGTCGGTCTGGCTAGACTTCGTGCTGTTTGGTACAAACACGTTACTTATATACGGGCTTGGCACCCTGGAGGTGTCATTGTGACAGCTTTCTTTTGCTTTGCCTATTCAAGACACTGCACCCACTCAGTGCCTTTACAAGTCTGTGTTTACACACGCTGAGCTCTGGAGTTAGCCAATGCTTTTAGCTCAAATGATACATTACCATTGGGATACAATATTTAATGGAGACTGATTAGCACTGCCCTTACTGTTAATTGGTTTTTGCCTGTTTTAAGTCTTTTTGTGTTCACTGCAACTAGTAAGCTTGTTGATATCCGACTCGAGTAAAGATTTGTTGACCAGACATGTAAGACTACTAGAGATTTAGTGGAGACCTAAGGCGGGGTAGAGTTGGTGTTGAAAGGTCATCTAACACGAAATATAAACGACACTATTGGTCCAAAGTGTTCACGTGGGTTCACGTCTGCCTTACATGTGTATGGTGATGATTTTATTTTGGTATAATTGTCATGTTGTGTGTGTAGAATTTTGTTTATTAGTTAAGCAACGGGATCGGGGGTTTGTAGACAGTATGCTGATGAAAGAGTTGTAGACAGTTTGCTGATGAAAGAGTTGTAGACAGTATGCTGATGAAAGAGAAAGAGTTGTAGACAGTACGCTGATGAAAGAGTTGTAGACAGTATGCTGATGAAAGAGTTGTAGACAGTATGCTGATGAAAGAGTTGTAGACAGTATGCTGATGAAAGAGTTGTAGACAGTATGTTGATGAAAGAGTTGTAGACAGTATGTTGACGAAAGAGTTGTAGACAGTATGTTGATGAAAGAGTTGTAGACAGTATGCTGATGAAAGAGTTGTAGACAGTATGCTGATGAAAGAGTTAACACGCTGGCTCTGGCCACAGCAAGAAGATTTGAGTAACGGCATGTTGAAAGTAGAATTGAACATCGGATCATAACATCTTGTATTCAAAATAGTATTTCAGATCCAACAACACTGACATGGAATGTCAAGACAGAGCCGTTCAGAAGAGTTGCCATTATTTTATTTCGAAAAAGGGAACTCGAGCTTCGATTTAAGTTTGTTTCTAATTTGACATACGCCCTCGTGTGAGATTCCCGTAGCTCTCTATAGGTAAACATTGGCCGTGCTACATCTTGAACCCGAGCACAACCATGCTACTCTCACTGACCATCCACTCTCTTCTAGGTTTGTACTTCGCCCAGTATCAAAACTGGTCGTGACATAACTGACCAATTGTTTCCGTGTCCACGGTTCTTTCCAGAGGCGTTCACATTTGGTTTGCTTAGTGTGGGACTCACTACAGAAAAGCTGCACCAATCAATTTGATAGCTGATCCATAGCTGTCTGAGACTTTGGTTCATTAGTCGATCGGAGCAAATTGAATAGTGTTACACTCCTCAGATGTTGTCTACGTCAAAGGGAGACAATGCCATTGTTGTTCTTTGAAATGTCTTCAGAGTTATGTTCTCACGATGAGCCAGGTCTTATCTTATATAATACAGACGTTACATCAAAAAAGAAGATGATTACGTCCTATGCGTCATGCATTTAGTCATGCATATTAACCAATGACTTAAATTCTGCCAAGTCACTGGTTTTCCTGGCTAGCTCAGGCAACCCATTCCATGCTCTAATAGCACTAGGGAAGAAGGAGTATTTGTACAAATTTGTCCTAGCCTATGGGATGAGGAATGTGCCTTTATCTTTGTGTCTTTCAGAGTATTTTATTAAATTTTGTTTTTGTATTTGAAGATTATGGTTCAGTGTTTTATGTGTAATAGCTACTTTACTTTTGAGTCTTCTGTCCTGAAGGCTTTCTAAATTTAGTGATTTTACTAAAGGTGTTACTCGAGTCAAATGTAAATATTCGTTTGTTATGAATCTCACTGCTCTATTTTGTGTCTGTTCCAGTTTCTTAATGTTTTCTTGAGTTGATGGTTCACAAACGGAGGATGCATATTCTATTATTGGCCTAACCAAGGTTAAATAACATTTTAGTTTTATGGTCTTATTTGATTTATAGAAGGTCCGCAGCAGTACCGCCCTGTTAATTAAAACTTATCTACGAGATTAAGATTACACTATAAGACATTAATCTTCAGTCTTCAAAGCGTAGTTTTTTTCTTAACTGGGAGACACAAGTGGCACTGATCTGTTGTATTTGCAGAGTTTGTTTTTTTCCCAAATAAAAATTATAAAATCTGCCTGCTTTGTGGTCACTCTACATCTGGCTGGTTAGAGATTCAATATCCCCGTTGTTTCGTACACATGGTTCCACAAGGAACCAAACAAGTTGAAAGGTTTTAAGAGATTTTTTTTCTGGAAAGGGGGGGGGGAGAGGTTTGGCGTGATAGAATTAATTAGCTTATGGAGAACTCGCTACATGTATTTTGTATTGTCGCCCTTGTGAGTAATGACGCAATCTGCCAGTGTATCAAGAGGGCGTGTCTGTATAGTAAATAAAGCGCCATTAGTGCCGTGGTGCTGTGTGTTGCGTGCGTGCGTATGAGTGTGTGTGCTTATTGAACGTTTTCAAAGTGGTCTGTAATCAATAAAGAATCATATTGACACTGTCCGACTCTCATTTGTCAACGTGAGATTTCACGCGCACTTGGAATGCATGCGCGTGCACGTAGGGCTCACATTTAGGTGACAAGTTGGTCCGACACTTTTTTTTTTTTTTTTTGTTTTGAACTCACGCGCACACACACAAGACACGTCCCAGGCGCAGGTTTGAAACTGAATCACACTTGTAAGAGAATGGGCTGCTTCAGACTTAGGGGCGTTACGTCTTGGTTAGAATGGCGTTCGTTGCGGCCTGGCTAGCGTGGACACAGTTCTGGCGTTGAAAAGAAGTCGCCATTGTAATTAGACATACGCCAAGGTTAAATAGTTAAATGTATAGGTACAGGATTAGAGATCATTACAGGAATATCTTAGACAAATATAAGTGCTGTGTCTAGTGTAGTCTTGTGTCAACAGAAGGATGGAATCAACGTTTGACTATCGATGAGGTGTACAAAATAAAACGAATTACTGAAGTATGTCCCCCCCCCCCCCAATGTCCTCACTTACCTAGAACTTCTATGTCCTCAGTTACCTAGAACTTCTATGTCCTCACTTACCTAGAACTTCTATGTCCTCACTTACCTAGAACTTCTATGTCCTCACTTACCTAGAACTTCTATGTCCTCGCTTACCTAAAACTTCTATGTCCTCACTTACCTAGAACTTCTATGTCCTCACTTACCTAGAACTTCTATGTCCGGACTTACACAGGACTCCTATGTCCTCCCTTACCTAGAACTTCTATGTCCAGACTTACACTGGACTCCTATGTCCTCCCTTACCTAGAACTTCTATGTCCGGACTTACACTGGACTCCTATGTCCTCACTTACACATAACTTTCTATGTCCTCACTTACCTAGAACTTCTATGTCCTCACACAGAACTCATCCGTCCTCATACGGTCTACGAAGATCTGATTTATGAATTGTGAACATATAATATTTACATAAGATTTTTACCAAATCATTACATTTTTACTACCTTTACAATTTTAACTGTGAATAGACCTTGTTTTTAATGATTTAACTGTATAGAATTTAGCCTTTGTTATGTAAAGGGAGAGTGATCCTTAAAGGATTACGGGCACGACGTGGCCTAAATTGTGCCGATGTGCCTAAACTCAAAACTCAAACTCAAACTCCGTCCTCACTTACACAGAACACCTCCGTCCCCACTTACATAGGACTACTCCGTCCTCACACTTGACTCCTCCGTCTTCCCCCCAGAGCCCCCAAACTGCGGCTAGATGAATGCAAGGTATGAGAAGTGTTAACAATGCCTGTGTAGACCAGCAGGGCAACATCAGTTGAGTGCAAGATGAGCGTCGCAGTGAACAATTAAGTTTGATCTGAGATTGCTCAATACCTGATAGCCCACGCAGCTTCACACACACACACAAACCTTCGCTTGCCTTAAATCTGTTTTTTTCCACTATTTCTGATTGTTTATACATACACACACACACACCACATATTGCATCTTCTTACATAGTCTATTAGTCTAATTTTATAAGCACCACGTATTGTATATATTAGTCTACTTTACAAATATCACATATTGTATATATTAGTCTACTTTACAAATATCACATATTGTATATATTAGTCTACTTTACAAATATCACATATTGTATATATTAGTCTACTTTACAAATATCACATATTGTATATATTAGTCTACTTTACAAACATCACATATTGTATATATTTGTCTACTTCACAAACATCATATATTGTATATATTAGTCTACTTTACAAACATCACTTATTGTATATATTTGTCTACTTTACAAACATTACATATTGTATCTTATTACTTGTCTTTATTTTGCTTGTAAATTATTGGATTTTAAGCACGCTCTGTATCGACCCAGCTCTCATGGATACCCGACATGAGTTGGGGGAAAGTAAAGCAGTAGGCCGTTGTGCTGGCCACGTGACACCCTCGTTAACCGTAGGCCGTATAAACAGACGGCCTTTACATTATCTGCCTTATAACATATTTTATTAATGAAAAAAATAACATGAGTAAATTATATATGAAGTCAAGGCATAACAGACATCGGGATTGCAAACGTTTTGGGGTTGCCGCCCCCCCCCGCCCCGCCCCCCCCACATCACCACCACCCCCACCTAGGTGATATGGGGATCTCATGGTTTTAATGACAGACGTACGTACTCTTGGTGTTCAATAGAGTGAGTGTTCAAATAGTTGTTGGTAGTTTGAATGGAGCAAGTGGGCCTCATTCGCCAATCGTAAATAAACACATTTAGCCACGTCATAATATTGATAAAACAATGGAGTACATAATTTGTATAGAGTATAGAAGATATATAGAATCACGTGGCTAAATGCTGTTTGTTTACGATGGGTGAATGAGGTCCATTGATCAGCGTTGAATTAGCTAAACTTGAATATATCCGACTCAATCTTAAGTAAAGGAACATTGAAAATGTCATTCAAAGATTCGATTTATATTTGAATCAAATAGTTCATAAAAATATGACAAATAAAAGATGAATGTTCAGTTTACTCAATTATTTGAACATTTAGTAGGAGTTTTTTTTATTTTTTATATTGCTTGTTTAAACTAACAAATTCAAAGGTAGTTTAGTGTATCTTGATAACCACTTGGAACGAAAGTATTCGTCAGGGTGCCATTTAATTCGACATGGTGCCATTTAATTCGACATGCTGCCATTTAATTCAACATGATGCCATTTAATTCGTCAAGGTGCCATTTAATTCGTCAAGGTGCCATTTAATTCGTCAAGGTGCCATTTAATTCGTCAAGGTGCCATTTAATTCGTCAAGGTGCCATTTAATTCGTCAGGGTGCCATTTAATTCGACAAGGTGCCATTTAATTCGTCAGGGTGCCATTTAATTCGACATGGTGCCATTTAATTCGACATGATGCCATTTAATTCGACATGGTGCCATTTAATTCGACATGGTGCCATTTAATTCGACATGATGCCATTTAATTCGACATGGTGCCATTTAATTCGACATGGTGCCATTTAATTCGACATGATGCCATTTAATTCGACATGATGCCATTTAATTCGTCAGGGTGCCATTTAATTCGACATGGTGCCATTTAATTCGACATGGTGCCATTTAATTCGACATGATGCCATTTAATTCGACATGGTGCCATTTAATTCGACATGATGCCATTTAATTCGACATGATGCCATTTAATTCGTCAGGGTGCCATTTAATTCGACATGGTGCCATTTAATTCGACATGATGCCATTTAATTCGTCAAGGAGCCATTTAATTCGTCAAGGTGCCATTTAATTCGACATGGTGCCATTTAATTCGACATGGTGCCATTTAATTCGACATGATGCCATTTAATTCGACATGATGCCATTTAATTCGACATGCTGCCATTTAATTCAACATGATGCCATTTAATTCGTCAAGGTGCCATTTAATTCGTCAAGGTGCCATTTAATTCGACATGATGCCATTTAATTCGACATGCTGCCATTTAATTCGACATGCTGCCATTTAATTCGACATGCTGCCATTTAATTCGACATGCTGCCATTTAATTCCACATGCTGCCATTTAATTCGACATGGTGCCATTTAATTCGTCAAGGTGCCATTTAATTCGTCAAGGTGCCATTTAATTCGTCAAGGTGCCATTTAATTCGACATGCTGCCATTTAATTCGACAGGGTGCCATTTAATTCGACAGGGTGCCATTTAATTCGACATGGTGCCATTTAATTCAACATGATGCCATTTAATTCGTCAAGGAGCCATTTAATTCGTCAAGGAGCCATTTAATTCGTCAAGGTGCCATTTAATTCGTCAAGGTGCCATTTAATTCAACATGCTGCCATTTAATTCGACAAGGTGCCATTTAATTCGTCAAGGTGCCATTTAATTCGACAGGGTGCCATTTAATTCGACATGGTGCCATTTAATTCGACATGGTGTCATTTAAAGTTTAAACCTGACACAGTGTCTCCATGTGTGACACTTTGTGCACTAGTTATGCTCTGGTCGTCACATTCTTCAAACCCTAGATCTAAGTGCAGCTAAAAGTAGACCCCCTCAGTAACATTTCATAAAGTGGCGGGTCCGTCTAAATAGTAGACAAGTTGATACTTTTATAAGGGCTTGTCGCGACTTCATTCCCCCCCCCCTACCCACACACACAATAAATATTTAAAAACTCACAAGAAGAACTTATGAAAAAGGTAAAAAAAAATATTTGTGACAGAAGATTGACTCATGGGATAAAATTGTTTTGCTGTCACCTCATGAATGAGTTGATGAATAAAAGCCAACACTAGAGCGGATCGAAAGTGACGAGTCTCACAAATCTCTTCCTCATTTGAAAGGCATCTCTGAGTGTACAACTACTTGAAGTGGATTTAGTCCCGGCACTTCGAAAGTTGTTGACATTAAATGTTTATCTCGGGCACCCCATTAAAACTCTAGTGTTGTGTAGGTGTTCGTTTTATACTTCCCACAACGTCTTGTGTGGTGTTCCTTCAACCTCGTGTTCCTTCAACCCCGTGTTCCTTCGACCTTGTGTTCCTTCAACCCCGTGTTCCTTCAACCTCGTGTTCCTTCAACCTCGTGTTCCTTCAACATCGTGTTCCTTCAACATCGTGTTCCTTCAACATCGTGTTCCTTCAACATCGTGTTCCTTCAACCTCGTGTTCCTTCAACATCGTGTTCCTTCAACCTCGTGCTCCTTCAACCTTGTGTTCCTTCAACCTTGTGTTCCTTCAACCTTGTGTTCCTTCAACCTTGAGTTCCTTCGACCTTGTGTTCCTTCAACCTCGTGTTCCTTCAACCTTGAGTTCCTTCAAACTTGTGTTCCTTCGACCTTGTGTTCCTGGAACGTCCTTCACACAGGGCCGGTCTTAGGCCACTGCAACCTATGCGTTCGCAGTGGCCCCGCGCGTCCATAGGCCCCGCGCTAATTCTAGGTGTACTTATTAAATTGCAGAATATATACGAAAAAGTCATGGAAATTTCCTGAACTTATTAAAATCTTCTGAAAACTCCTAAAAAATCTCATAAAAAAATAGTCAAAATTGTCATGTGGATGTCATTCATTATGTAAAACGCCAATCCTACGCGCGATAAAAGAAAAAAGGCATTGTCAGCTTTCATGTAATAAAATGTTATGATCGGGCGAATTTTCAAGTTACAATTCTTTATTTACTGTTATGGTCACTGGCATATAAATATGCCATAGGTACAAGGTTCGTAAATAAAAATTAATTTGATCGCAGTTTTGTTCTTAGTAAAGAATGAATGAAATTCAAAGTCGAATTTTTTTTTCTAATACAAAATCTTTATTTTCACTTGTTATCCTTATTCCCACCCAGACTAGGCCCCGCGCAATCAGTTTCGCACAGGGCCCCCTAATTGTTAGGACCGGCCCTGCCTTCACACACCACTTTCAAGTGCATTCATCAACCCAGATTATCATCCCTGGATACATTTGTTAATAGTTGTTATTTAAAAAAACAACATTCTGCTTTTTTTTTTAAATTTATTTCCGCGTTTTGGGATCTCTGTAAATGTCGACTCTTTTGTTGCGGTGTTTTATCGTCTGCACACACATCAGAGCCAGGCTTGTCCACTACGTTTTGTTTGATCTCAATACTAATAGCACCACCGTCTTGATGATGTACTAAACCCTTGACTTTGGCCAGACGCTATCTGTGCATTGACATGTACGTTCTGGGGGTGAGAATGCCAGCAAAGATACAATACAAAGATATCCTCGTGCTCCCCCACATCCAGCGCCAGCAGAAGGGTAGACTTAAACTCACTACACGCTCTGTGACCTCAAGTTGACCTTGTGCAATGGACCTCATTCACCAATCGTAAACAAACAACATTTTGCCACGTGGTTCTCTATCTCTTCTATACAAATTACGATCTAATTTTAATACACAGTGGCTGTCACGTGACAGTTTTTTTTCCCCGTTGTTTTATCAATAAGATCACGTGACTAAATGTTTACGATTGGTGAACGAGGTCCATTGGTACCCCCAGTCCATATTTTTTTCCAGCCACTTCCATACTTTCCTCTCCATCGTCCAACTTGGATCAACTTCTGTTTCTACCTGCATTCTCTGTTGTGGTTGAGTTCATCACTTCTTTCCCCCCCCTTTTTAGTTCACATTCGCTTGGTCATTTGGGATTTATCAATTGCTTTAGACTTGTCAGAACACTCATGTCGACGTGTCAGCTTCCAAGCTTGACTACACTGACAGAGTGAACACAAGCCGTTCTCAAGTGTCTCTCTACCGTTTTGTGAAGACTTTCTCGCGACCAGTTGCAAGCGCATGGAATCAGAGGAACGTCTACTCCGACGACACATTGATCACATCTTTACTGTTAATGTACTCTGAATTAGAGAAGGCCAGAGCCATGACGCCGCAGCCTTTGGGCAGCTAAGACCAATAGCTCTTTGCCACGTCGCAGATCGATTGGTATTGCAATGCATTGCTTGAGAAAAAAAAAGTTCATGTACTCAGTTGATATTCAACGCCCGAGAAAAACTTTCTTATTAGTAAGCTCGTATTAGCTATTTGTATTAGCTCGTAAGTCTAAAACACATATCGTTTCCACTTTCCACCCCCAAGAAACATGGCTTAGAATGTCACCAGTGAAGATGCTATTCTACAAACGTTATATAAAAGACGGAGACATGTGTAGTCATTGGTCGACTTTGTTCTGCATTGAACGGTACCCAAGTCCAGTTCTGGCTTCAGCGGGATTCCATCTCCTTGGGGGCACAGCGGGGACCACTCAATTGACTTTTTTGTTTTGTCTCTCTCTTCACCTTATCTCAATATCCAGACCAGCCTCCCCTCCCCCCCCCCCCCCACCACCGTCGTCCATCGCTTTTACAATCACACTTGTGTGACTCCAGGGTAAGCCAATGGGCGGGCTTTAGAAGTCATTATTGTCCGATTATTGGCGTGTGTGTGTGTGTGTGGGGGGGGGCTTCTTCTTGTTGCCGCTCACACACTAGCTCACTTCTCGCCCTCTTTCACGCCCCATCTGACGTGCACGCCCCCCCCCCTTTCCGACACACTACACTCGATATTTTTTTTATTATTATTATTATCGCGTTTTTTTTTTCAGCTTCACACTTAACCTCGCCAACCTTGCATCATATTTGGTGTTGGCGATAGCACTGGGTCACGACGACCAGGTGAAGACTTAAGAGAGAGAGAGAGAGGGGGGGGGGGTTACCCTTTAAGTTTGTTAAACGTTTAGGGACACGGTAGCTTGTCCTAGTCTGTTTCTAAATGTGCAGAGTCTGTCCAAAATATTATAACATGGCCTGTACTGGGTCAGTGTATACAGATAAGCCTCTAGCCGTAGAAGATGAATAGTCTGGAAAGATGAATAGAGAGGGGGGGGGGAGAAAAAGAAGAGAGGGAAAAGAAGAGAATGAAGGGTAGTGAGAGGTTAATGGTGAACATAAAGAAAAGATGAAGCGAAGGAATGGCGGAAGAATCAGGCAATGTTAGTTTCTTTCAGAAGTGTACAGTGACTACAGTTCTTGTTTTCTCAAGCTCATTACTTGCGTTGAAATAGGAAACACGGTCAAAGATCACAATTACATCATCAAGGGCGGACATTTCTGAACTTATTCTTGGCCGAAACGAGTTCACTATCCCATATCTTTGGATGGCTGCCTGGTCGTGCGGTTTGCGCGCTGGACTGTCGTTCGGATTTATCGACGGTCGAGGGTTCAAACCCTGCCCGCTCCCATCCCCCGTCGTCCTGCGGGAGGTTTGGACTAGGAACTAAACTATCTTCAACTCTGAAGGAACATCCGAAACATGTCAAAGAAACATTTTACAAACATTTTCGTTTTTTTAAAGCACGAATTCGTGGTGCATATGAACTGATTTCAAAGGGACAAGTGACACAATGAAAGCTTCCGTTCTCTGTGTGATTACACTTAGCTAAACATATTTGTCCTTTAAACGGATTACATCTAAGATGTCACCGATACACATCACGTGACTGTAGCATCAGTTGGGATATGGACTTGCTGTAGAGTGAGAGAGTAAGGGAGTTAGTGCTGTCAGTAAGAGAAGGAGAGATTACGACCAGAGTCATTTCCTCTTATCGAACTCATTACACACACACACACACAAACACTTAGCGTTACATAGATAAAACAAACTGCATAGAGGGGAGAAGATGGGTGAAAGGTCAACTTAATGCTCTCTTTACTGGAGGATAGGAAACTTATTTCACTTTGCATCACTATCTCACGCGCGCGCGCGCATGCACGCCGGCTTGTACTCTAGCGATATGTACAAAAAAAAAAAAACAAAAAAAAAAACCGGTGATTTTCACAAGTGATTCAAGTGAGTTTCTGTTCAAAATGTTGTCGTGACTTTTGGTGCAATTAAAATGTTTAGACAACTTGTGACCATCAAATGTGATCAGAGCTCTGGTTGCCATTTGCTATGATGCCTATAATAGCTATAATAGCCATGTTCTGCTGGAGGCCTCAGTGAACAGTGTAGAACCTATTTGTCATTCGACAGCTGCTCAGGGTCGGAGACTTATCCCACATGCTGAACTCGACCATTTTGGCGAGCTTAAAAAGAGGATGGCGTAAAAGAGGTGCCCCCCTCCCCGGAAGTGCTATAAAGATCAGCTCATGCGCCAAATTTGCCCTCATTGACGTAGCTGGCAACATTTGGCCTCTGAAGGAGAGCTCCCACATTGGAAGCCTAAAGAGAAAACCCAACCCCTCCAGACAACACGTTGGATGTGACGAAATATGCATGTCACACTTCTGTGTACGTAGACATGTGAAACACTGCACTCATCCTTCATCTTTGGAATCGAACCCATTCCCTTGATTCATATCTTATGTCGTGCTATCATTTTTTTGTAGGATGTGCCCAGCACTGCGAAAGTAGCGCCCTCTGGCTGGTAACTCTATTCCAGGACCCTTGGACTATCTTGTCATCAACCCCAATTATTGTATTTGTTTTGATCATCAGTACAATGAGTACCTAGAGTATTACAATGCATGCGTTGTTGCTAATTCAACGTGAAAGGTTGCACTAATGCTGACGCACGAAAAGTACCGTTGTCCGAATCCTGAACTAATGGACACTCTTGGGACACCATTGACACAGTGGACAATGTCCGTGATTGCCTGACCGCACCAAGTTTCTCCCCCCCCCCCCCACCCCCGTTTTTTTTTTTACTGTGACTAATTACTCAGTGACTCCAAATATAGCAAGTACTTTGTATTTGTACTTTGGATTGTTACGTCATGACATTGTTGTAACCTTTCAGTCCATTTCCTTAGATACTCTCTTGTCAACCAAACCGTGTCTTTTAGCCAGCTCAAATTTGAAGCCAAACAGTTAGTATGTGAACATTTGGAAGTTGTTGACGCAATTAAAATGTACGGACTTCAGCCCCTTAGACCTTTGTTGGCTATTTTTTGTGTCTTTACGCATTGCACATTTGCTGTTATGTCGTGCCCGGTTGCATCTCAACGTTTGGTGTCTTGTGTCTTGACATGTAAAACGTGTGTTTTTAACTGTGTCTCGACAGCATACATGTATTACAGGTGTCTTGGCACCGCGTACCATTGCTAGTTGACAAAGAGTCTTCGACAAAGGACACGTGCCTTAGTTGACTGTGGCCTGATACCACACCTTTTATTTTCTTTAAAGTGACAAATGTCATCCAAGATGTCTGGCTTCAGTGTGTCAGCTCCTCTTCAGTATTGATTACCGTAGAGGACTTGTCTAGTACGAGACAAGCTTTAGGACTTTAATGTGTGTTTACATATATGTATGTATGTGTGTGTTTACATGTGAGTGTGGAAGGGATATAGTGTGAAGCGTGGTCGAGAGGCTAAGTGCGCTTGAACTTGGCTTGTATGGGCTACCTAGAAGGGTGCTCGAGGTTCGACACCCGACTCGGGCAGAGTTGCGTTTACTGAGCGCCTAAAAGGCAGCACGGAAAACCAACTCCTAGATACCCCCCCCCACCCCCCACTGGTCCACAAATGAGATTGGACCATATCGCTCTGAGCATGCTATAAGCATGAAAGTAGCGCTATATAAAAGCTATAATAATAATAGTAATAGTAAAAAAAAAAAAAAACCAACAACTAAAACTAGCTATTAGTTCCGACACTTTGTCTCGTGCCCTCCTTCTGATGGTATCAGTCTGGACTGTTAAGATTTCAGTCCCGCGTTGCCAGGTAGCTCCTATTTCTCTCGTACGCGTGGGAGATGGAGGAAGCGAGTGTACTGTTTCAAGTTATCTCGGTCAAAGAATAAACTACCGACATCTTCGGTCGGTGCACTTAAAAAGAAATCCAGTACCAACTCCGTTGGTTTGGGGACTAGGATTATCTTGTACCACGTTGCAACGTCTCTGATAGGCAGTGGAAGTGTCTCCCCTAAAGTAGCTGGCCTGGGAGGGCACCAAGAAGGACTTAATTTTAGTCTTGAGAACGTGTATCTCAGTGCAGTGACTGACCGTCCGTACAACACAATGATCGTCTGCGCTGATACTGTCATCTCGCTTTTAAAAATCCCCCCCCCCCAAAAAAAAAAATCTATCGAAAAATGAGTGTGTTTATAGTAACTTGGCTGAATGTATAGTAAGGTTTGTCTTCGAGTACGAAGCTTTTCACGTGGCTACAACGCAGACATAACAATTGTCCCCTGATGGCCTATTTTTTTTCGCCGTCTACGCCTGTTCTCAGCAGATCTGGTCTCAATTGTGTGCGTGTATAATATATCATACACTCCAATGTTCCCCATAAAAGACGAATTTATTACCTGAAAATATTTGTGCAAGTTGTAATTAATCTTTGTTTTCATTATGTTCAACTAAATTCGTTTAGTAATAAATAATTTTAGAGTTTGCTAGATGAAACATATCAAAGGCAAACTGAAAAAAAAAATCTAGTACTTCGCCGTTCCTATTATTCGAAGAAATAAAACAGTGACTGTGTGGGGATGAGTAGATGATTGAATGCCGGTTTAGACCTATCTGTACAGATCAATGGGGGCCCCCACTACTGCTGATTTATTACCTGAGTGTCAAACCTGAGAATGAACGGGTCTAGATTTCGTGTTAGCTAGCTCGACACGCACACAGCATTGCGACATGTTTTGCTTGCCTCGCTCGTAGTCCAATCTTTTTACATTTATATCAGCATAACACGTTGGTGTCCAATGAGGTTAGGGAAAGGGGGGGAGGGGACTGTAACTAAAGCAGTGGGTAGGAAGCTGTCCGATGGAAGTAAAAGCATATTTCAACGTCTTGTCAGCCTAAAAGCCAGTGTTCTACCAAGACCCGGTCCTGACTAGAGTGGTAGCCGCTCAATCTAATAGGAACGCCGCGTCCCCCCCCCCTTTTCCAATGTGATCAAGTTATTTCACACTAGGGCGACCTTTCTATCTCGTGCACGCTCTCTCTCCCTCTCTCTCTCTCACTCCCCTCTGCCTCCCACCATTTGTCTGGCTGAGTCTGCCCAACTGTTGTCGTCTAGGTTTTGGTTATGGACTGGCGAGCATTGGATGCTGGTAGTTGCCCACATAGGTTGTTGGTGATACTGGTGTAATTACCTTTGGGGGGGGGGGGGTGAGAGTCACAAATACAATGATTGGGATCGAGTATCTCGGTGCCAGGCAAAGATGACAGGTGACCTAGGGGTCGAAATGTATTTCGTAATGCTGATGGCTAGTCGGTGTGTGTGTGTGTGGGGGGGGGGGCAGACCTAAGTGCTCACATGCTAGTGCTGCGACTAGGCTACACCTAAATTGGGTTTACACTACTGGGTTTCGAAGGAGAAATGTATTTAGCATTAAATGGATCAACGTGAATGGGAAGAAATGATGAAAAAAAAATAGAGTGTAGAATTAATGAGAATCGGACCAGCTCACATCCCAATTACAAGAACAAGGACGCCTATTATATCTCGACATGACCAACCAACTTGCCAACGCATCATTTTTCGACTCAGAACCGGACACAACAGAATGAGACAACATATGTACCGGAAGCTAAAAGCCGGGACTAGCGACACCTGCCCTTGTGGAGCGTCACCAGAGAATGCTGACCCTGTCCTTCAAAGCTGCATACAGTACCAAGAGGCCCGAACAAAACCGTGGCCTCAAAACCCCCATGCCTCGATATGGAAGCAGTTGCCAAGCAGATGGGCAAGACGTGGGGACAATTGGAGTGAGTTGCCCAGAACCGAGACGCCTGGCCTTGGAGGAAGATCGTTGGTGGCATAACTACTATTTCATGACAGCTGAAGAAAACAATGTGATTGACTTTTTCTTACTTCCTTGACTTTTTGTTTTAAACTTTTCGGACCTTGCTTCAGACCGAAAGACGTTCTTTCAGACCTAAAGACTTTCTTTCAGACCTAAAGACTTTCTTTCAGACCTAAAGACTTTCTTTCAGACCTAAAGACGTTCTTTCTGACATAAAGACTCAAACTCAAAACCCCTTATCATTTCTGTAGCTAATACCTTCCTTAACGGAATTTAAACCATGCTCTTTTCCTATGAATTTGAAATCTCATGTACTAGTCAAGTGTGTAGTCGTATATAATCCTGAACAATGTCGTTGGACTTGATGTCTGTGAAGTAGTTTGTGTGACACTGACTTGCTCTGCTATTCTACATCCTTGTTTGAAAGTGTCCAATCTGTATTGGCCATTCGTGCCAGCTGTGCTGTTACTTTTGATCAGCATTTCATTGCTTTGGAAGTGTGATGTCATTTGTAGAAACAGGAAATGGTTTGGTCACGGTCCACTTTCTATTTGGTCACGTCTCGGATGTGCATTGGCCCTGTCACACACACACACACACACACCCCTTGTGTAACACTTCGCTGTGACCTACTTCTAGCACAATGTTTGGTCTGTTTCCTGACTGGTCCTCTCATCCCTTTACCGCCTCGTCGTTCAACGAAACAAAACTTGAAACCAATCAGGTGTTAGATCAGTGGTTCCCAAACATTTTTTTGGCTTGTAGACCCCTTGCCATGTTTTCTGGTTATTTTGGTAGACCCCCCCTGCTTAACTTATATTGCATTTTTGCACATTCATAAACGATTTTTTTAAACAAATTTCTAACAGCAGTTAGTCGAAGAGTGATTCAGATTTTAAACCAATTAAAATAAATTAATATGTATTGCTGCAATCACCATACACATTTAAAATGTTTTTTTTTTTTGTTTTTTTTTTTGCAAGCTCATCATCCGTTTCTACGGATATTGTTTCATATGCTTGTTGTTCTATGAAGTAGTCCTTCAAACATTAACTATTCATTATTTAATTTGCTTTTGTGTTATTGTAAAAGTTTTTAACAAAGAGCATTTTGACGTGTATTTCTTGATCTTTCACGTTTGGCTCAAATATTGGGCCTGCGGAGCTGTTTTCACTAACATGAGAAGGGGCAAAGGTGAGTTACTGGCGCCTGAACCTGTTAAGTTTCGGGCAGGAGAGACTCGTTAGCCTTGGCTTTAAAGTCATGACTTGCTGAAATGAATTCCACTATCGTAGACCCCCCATGGACATCTCATAGACCCCCAATTTACTTTTTCACTTTCGTAGACCCCCTGGGGTGTCTATACAGACCACTTTGGGAATCACTGTGTTAGATGATTTGAAACCTCTCCTTCAACTTCTTCGCACGGCGGGAAATAGAAAAGAAACTGTCCAGAAATGACTGGGATGCTCTTTTTGAAAACGTGTCAAGTGTACACATCTTCTGATGACGTCATCACGACCAGGTTTAAGACCAAGTAGTCTGGCTAGTAGACAAAACGATGAAGTTTTAAAAGTAGAAGTACGTTGGAGCAAAACTTCAAGGACCTTGTTTTTTTTTTTGTTTGCCTTACAGAAATGTATCCTTGATAAGGTAATCTGATTGAGAACACGCTACTAGGGGAAATAATAGGCACTGAACTGTCGTCTCGATTGACCCATCGCTTCCATCCTCCGTCGTCCTGCGGGAGGTTTGGACTAGGAAGTAGGAAGTGCGCTAACTAGGAGCCTTGACTGTAGTTCTACTGCATCTGTAATAAAATACTAGAAGTGCGTAAGAACAAATAGCAGTAGATTCGCTCATTTCTAGGACTTTTTCGTATATTTTGCAATTTCAGGAGATTTCCAGGAGCTCCTGGTAAATGAGGAGGCCGCGGGAAATCTGTTATAAGTTATAAAATGGTTCAATTTAATAATTTACACCTAGAATTAGCGCGGGTCCTATGAAAGTGCGGGGCCCACTGTGGTTACATAGATTGCAGTGGCCTAAGGCCGGCCCTGCAAAATAGCAGCGTACGCTTCGCCGTGGGTCGACTAGTCTTTTTATATTAGACATACTGAACTGTAGTATCTATAAAGCTAGGCAATCATCTTTTTTTGTCATTCTTTGCGTGGGTTTGATGAGTCTGAAATACCAGCATTCTAAATGAATTGCGAAACATTTGTTTCAAACACCACAAATAAATCCATTTGTTAGGTCATAGTTTTAGAGACCAACATATTTGTACAAATACACATTGTGTATATACATATATTGTCGCCTTTCACTTCGTTCTCTACACGAAAGTTTGAGGATGTGTTTGAGATCAGTTCGATCAAGTCACCCTTCTATCTAGTCCACTGAGCCCGACTCTCATGTTTGAGATCAGTTCGATCAAGTCACCCTTCTATTTAGTCCAACTGAGCCCGACTCTCATGTTTGAGATCAGTTCGATCAAGTCACCATTCTATCTAGTCCAACTGAGCCCGACTCCCATGTTTGAGATCTGTTTGATCAAGTCACCCTTCTATCTAGTCAAACTGAGCCTGACTCGCATGTTTGAGATCAGTTCGATCAAGTCACCCATCTATCTAGTCCAACTGAGCCCGACTCCCATGTTTGATAGATGCATGTGCTCCTGTCATTTCTGGGTTTGATCTAGCTCTAGATCAGGGCTGTTTGAAGTGGCTGTGTCAGTTGTGATTGTTTTGTGTGTGTGATTAGCTAGACCTAGCCATAAAACTTATGATTGTCTTTGTCTGACTCCGATGTCCTCTTTGTTCCCCTCAGATCAGGAGGTTTCAGAAACTGGAGACAGACGAGGAGCGGATCAAAGAAGGCCGACAGATCTACGACACATTCATCATGAAGGAATTATTATCTCAATCACATGTAAGTGTTACACTCACAAGTACCTACCTCGCATTCATCTACTGACTTTCTGTCTCCACTCACACGCATTCATCTACTGACTCACTCGAAGTCTCGACTCATACATTCATGTACTTACACAAGTCTTGACTCACATATTCATTACTGACTCCCAAGTGCTAGTACGTCACTGAATGTAACACTTGGTTGCTATTATTTCTTTTGTTTATACCGATGCATCTATGTACTCGTTTGAATTGTTCAGCACCCCTCCTCCCCTCCTCCCATTTTAGTCTAGGTAAACTGTGCTATTCCAAAACAGCTGAATTCAAAAGTTGGGTAATTCCAGCTGAGGCTGGGTTTAAAAATACGTAGGCCTAATTTAATGTTCAGATAAGTCTATTTTGAACAATTATATCGGTCAGACTAGTTATTTTTCCCTAAAGATCTACATAAAGTGTTACATTTCTGGGAAAGTGGATAGAGCCTTTTTCCAAATACCGTTCACCCAGTTTTTTTTTTTTACTTTTTGAACCCATGAGTAGTTAGCAAGCTGATAGGAGGAATTGTAAAAAGGCCAACTAATGTCACTAACTTTTGAACAGGAAGGTCCCACTGTTCCTCTTGAACCTAGTGATCACTGCGAAAAGACTCCCGTGCTGCAAGTTTTTAGAACCATCGCGGTACAACTAGATGTAGAAGAGAGGATGCCATGGAGTTCACGGGTCTCTGAGAACACTGAAAACACTGAAAACACATGGAGTGATCAGTTGACCAAGGTACGAGGACATTCTAGATGCATTGATGACAAAATGTGAGCACCTTGTAGTCCGTTCTTGTACTCGCACATTAGAGGCAATGAGGTGTGCTCTGGAGAGCATCAGACGACTCGCGGCGACTCGATGGGTAGAATAAGCCGTGCAATGCTGTTCTCATGGTTCATTTGTTCCATCCTGCTGCCAGATGATAATAATAATAATAATAATAAAACTCGACCCTGGCAGCGCCAGAGAATGACTACCCGTTCATTTCTAACATAATAAAATAATAATCTTTATTGTCCGTATGGAAATTTGTCTTACAATTTGTGCATTACACCAAACAAAAAACATAACTATAAGAAACCAAAATGTACATTCACACCAGACTCACTCATAATTTACATGTGACAAAGTTTATACCAGATCACCTTTGTTTTTACTATTACTGAAATAGTTCTTTGGTGGGATTTCAAATGGTGATTCCATTTAGAGTACAGCACTTCGTGAGTCACTTGCTAGTCTTGTACTTCTAGTTACATTTTACGAAGTAAGCCTTGTGGTTGTGTTCATTGGTTTAAGACTACTACTAATAATAATAATAAAAATAATAATAATAATAAGGCTTGTCTTCGAGTCCGAAGATTAATGAGGAATGCAATATTTCCCGTGGCTGCGCAGCCCCAGCTGTGACCTACATATTTTGCCACACCCAGGGCAAGCATAGCCATTGTCCGCCGGTGGTCGATTAAGATTTTAAGACTAACAACAACCAAGAAATACAGTCTAAAACTTAGATGATTGAAACACCAATTTTACTTGGCATTTAAGAATAGTTTAGTTCTGAACCCCGGTGTTCAGCGAAGCCTGAATAGGTGTTCCGTGAATAACTGGTAGGCCACCACGTGAATACAATTCTCTAGTAAGCAAAGTGTTTCGCTAAATACCCAGAATGTGCGAAGTGTTCCGTTAAAGGAAAGTTTGGAAAACAATGCTGTAATGGATTACCCAGCGCTACATCACACTGGAGTTACTCAAAAGTTTCAATCCCAGAACTTAATAATATTCAGGGTGGCCAAGACATGAGTAAAAAAAAACAAACTTACAGGACAGTAAATTATAATATATTGTTTGGACTCCTGTTGTCATACCAGTCCTATTTTATCTTGGCCACGCCACCCTGCATAAAGACATTTTAAATAACAATCACCTGTCCTCAATACCCGATATCACTTTTACACCCAATCGTCTGTGGGCTTTTTGATGACAAAAACTGGGCCTTTCCTATACATGGGCTTCGAAAATGTTTTTGTTTTTTTTTAGTTTAGTTTCAGTGGAGCTTATCTCCTTCTCAGAACGTTTGGCCAAAGAAAAAAGTAGAGACACAGTGTCATTCAAAACTATTAAGGTAGTTTGGTTTTGGTGGTCAGGATAGATACAAGCCAGTCCAAGTGTTGTACCTAACGGCTGGATAATGCGGAATCCAATTGAAATCCGAAATCCGAGATGTTTTAGTTTTAGTCAGGCTCCATATGAATACTCTTTTGTTTCTCTGTCTCTCACAGTCTTACCCTAAAACAGCCGTGGAGTATGTACAGGAAGCGTTAACACAAGCACAGAAGACAAGGAAGTTAGATGCGGATATTTTTGAGGTAAGTACCCAGCGCTGTCAGGGCGGACTGATTGTCGTAAGCTTCTTTTGGGGGGGTTCAGGCAAAACATATCCTTCTGTGTTCCCTCTCTTTTGTTGCTCGGTAAGAGAGCTTATATTAAGAATTTAGTCTGATATAGTTACAGGCGTTTTGATGTATTGGTGAACAATCAAACTAAAAATTTATACCTCTGGTCACGCCTCCACAACAGGTACATCCCCATTAGAACATCTACCAATCACATACATCCCACTAGAACATCTACCAATCACCTACATCCCACTAGAACATCTACCAATCACCTACATCCCACTAGAACATCTACCCATCATCTACATCCCATTAGAACATCTACCAATCACCTACATCCCACTAGAACATCTACTAATCATCTACATCCCACTAGAACATCTACCCAACACCTACATCCCATTAGAACATCTACCAATCACCTACATCCCACTAGAACATCTACCAATCACCTACATCCCACTAGAACATCTACCAATCACCTACATCCCACTAGAACATCTACCAATCACCTACATCCCATAAAGAACATCTACCCAACACCTACATCCCATAAAGAACATCTACCCAACACCTACATCCCATAAAGAACATCTACCAATCACCTACATCCCATAAAGAACATCTACCAATCACCTACATCCCATAAAGAACATCTACCCAACACCTACATCCCATAAAGAACATCTACCCAACACCTACATCCCATAAAGAACATCAACCCAACACCTACATCCCATAAAGAACATCTACCCAACACCTACATCCCATAAAGAACATCAACCCAACACCTACATCCCATAAAGAACATCTACCAATCACCTACATCCCATAAAGAACATCTACCCAACACCTACATCCCATAAAGAACATCTACCAATCACCTACATCCCATAAAGAACATCTACCCAACATCTACATCCCATAAAGAACATCTACCCAACACCTACATCCCACTAGAACATCTACCAATCACCTACATCCCATTAGAACATCTACCAATCACCTACATCCCACTAGACCATCTACTAATCATCTACATCCCACTAGACCATCTACTAATCATCTACATCCCACTAGAACATCTACCCAACACCTACATCCCATTAGAACATCTACCAATCACCTACATCCCACTAGAACATCTACCAATCACCGACATCCCACTAGAACATCTACCAATCACCTACATCCCACTAGAACATCTACCAATCACCTACATCCCATTAGAACATCTACCAATCACCTACATCCCATAAAGAACATCTACCCAACACCTACATCCCATAAAGAACATCTACCAATCACCTACATCCCATAAAGAACATCTACCCAACACCTACATCCCATAAAGAACATCTACCAATCACCTACATCCCATAAAGAACATCTACCCAACACCTACATCCCATAAAGAACATCTACCAATCACCTACATCCCATAAAGAACATCTACCCAACATCTACATCCCATAAAGAACATCTACCCAACACCTACATCCCACTAGAACATCTACCAATCACCTACATCCCATTAGAACATCTACCAATCACCTACATCCCACTAGACCATCTACTAATCATCTACATCCCACTAGAACATCTACCCAACACCTACATCCCACTAGAACATCTACCAATCACCTACATCCCACTAGACCATCTACTAATCATCTACATCCCACTAGAACATCTACCAATCATCTACATCCCACTAGAACATCTACCCATCACCTACATCCCACTAGAACATCTACCAATCACCTACATCCCACTAGAACATCTACCAATCACCTACATCCCACTAGAACATCTACCCATCATCTACATCCCACTAGAACATCTACCAATCACCTACATCCCACTAGAACATCCACCAATCACCTTCATCCCACTAGAACATCTACCCAACACCTACATCCCACTAGAACATCTACCAATCACCTACATCCCACTAGAACATCTACCAATCACCTACATCCCACTAGAACATCTACCCATCATCTACATCCCACTAGAACATCTACCAATCACCTACATCCCACTAGAACATCCACCAATCACCTTCATCCCACTAGAACATCTACCCAACACCTACATCCCACTAGAACATCTACCCATCATCTACATCCCACTAGAACATCTACCCATCACCTACATCCCACTAGAACATCTACCAATCACCTACATCCCACTAGAACATCTACCAATCACCTACATCCCACTAGAACATCTACCAATCACCTACATCCCACTAGAACATCTACCCATCATCTACATCCCACTAGAACATCTACCCATCATCTACATCCCACTAGAACATCTACCAATCACCTACATCCCACTAGAACATCTACCCATCATCTACATCCCACTAGAACATCTACCAATCACATACATCCCACTAGAACATCTACCCATCATCTACATCCCACTAGAACATCTACCAATCACCTACATCCCATAAAGAACATCTACCCATCATCTACATCCCACTAGAACAACTACCCATCATCTACATCCCACTAGAACATCTACCAATCACCTACATCCCACTAGAACATCTACCCATCATCTACATCCCACTAGAACATCTACCCAACACCTACATCCCACTAGAACATCTACCCATCATCTACATCCCACTAGAACATCTACCCATCACCTACATCCCACTAGAACATCTACCAATCACCTACATCCCACTAGAACATCTACCAATCACCTACATCCCACTAGAACATCTACCAATCACCTACATCCCACTAGAACATCTACCCATCATCTACATCCCACTAGAACATCTACCAATCACCTACATCCCACTAGAACATCTACCCATCATCTACATCCCACTAGAACATCTACCAATCACATACATCCCACTAGAACATCTACCCATCATCTACATCCCACTAGAACATCTACCCATCATCTACATCCCACTAGAACATCTACCAATCACCTACATCCCATAAAGAACATCTACCCAACATCTACATCCCACTAGAACATCTACCAATCACCTACATGCCATAAAGAACATCTACCCAACATCTACATCCCACTAGAACATCTACCCATCATCTACATCCCACTAGAACATCTACCCATCACCTACATCCCACTAGAACATCTACCCATCATCTACATCCCACTAGAACATCTACCCATCACCTACATCCCACTAGAACATCTACCCATCATCTACATCCCACTAGAACATCTACCCATCACCTACATCCCACTAGAACATCTACCAATCACCTACATCCCACTAGAACATCTACCAATCACCTACATCCCATAAAGAACATCTACCCATCATCTACATCCCACTAGAACATCTAACAATCACCGACATCCCACTAGAACATCTACCAATCACCTACATCCCATAAAGAACATCTACCCATCATCTACATCCCACTAGAACATCTACCAATCACCGACATCCCACTAGAACATCTACCAATCACCTACATCCCATAAAGAACATCTACCCATCATCTACATCCCACTAGAACATCAACCCAACATCTACATCCCACTAGAACATCTACCAATCACCTACATCCCATAAAGAACATCTACCCAACATCTACATCCCACTAGAACATCTACCAATCACCTACATGCCATAAAGAACATCTACCCAACATCTACATCCCACTAGAACATCTACCCATCATCTACATCCCACTAGAACATCTACCAATCACCTACATCCCACTAGAACATCTACCCATCACCTACATCCCACTAGAACATCTACCCATCATCTACATCCCACTAGAACATCTACCAATCACCTACATCCCACTAGAACATCTACCAATCACCTACATCCCACTAGAACATCTACCAATCACCTACATCCCACTAGAACATCTACCCATCACCTACATCCCACTAGAATATCTACCAAATCACCTACATCCCACTAGAACATCTACCAATCACCTACATCCCACTAGAACATCTACCAATCACCTACATCCCATAAAGAACATCTACCCATCATCTACATCCCACTAGAACATCAACCCAACATCTACATCCCACTAGAACATCTACCAATCACCTACATCCCATAAAGAACATCTACCCAACATCTACATCCCACTAGAACATCTACCAATCACCTACATGCCATAAAGAACATCTACCCAACATCTACATCCCACTAGAACATCTACCCATCATCTACATCCCACTAGAACATCTACCAATCACCTACATCCCACTAGAACATCTACCCATCATCTACATCCCACTAGAACATCTACCCATCATCTACATCCCACTAGAACATCTACCCATCATCTACATCCCACTAGAACATCTACCAATCACCTACATCCCACTAGAACATCTACCAATCACCTACATCCCACTAGAACATCTACCAATCACCTACATCCCACTAGAACATCTACCCATCACCTACATCCCACTAGAACATCTACCAATCACCTACATCCCACTAGAACATCTACCCATCACCTACATCCCACTAGAACATCTACCAATCACCTACATCCCATTAGAACATCTACCAATCACCTACATCCCACTAGAACATCTACCAATCACCTACATCCCATAAAGAACATCTACCCAAAACCTACATCCCATAAAGAACATCTACCCATCACCTACATCCCACTAGAACATCTACCAATCACCTACATCCCATAAAGAACATCTACCCATCACCTACATCCCACTAGAACATCTACCAATCACCTACATCCCATAAAGAACATCTACCCATCACCTACATCCCACTAGAACATCTACCAATCACCTACATCCCACTAGAACATCTACCAATCACCTACATCCCATAAAGAACATCTACCCATCACCTACATCCCACTAGAACATCTACCAATCACCTACATCCCATAAAGAACATCTACCCATCACCTACATCCCACTAGAACATCTACCCATCATCTACATCCCACTAGAACATCTACCAATCACCTACATCCCACTAGAACATCTACCAATCACCTACATCCCACTAGAACATCTACCAATCACCTTCATCCCACTAGAACATCTACCCATCACCTTCATCCCACTAGAACATCTACCAATCATCTACATCCCACTAGAACATCTACCAATCACCTACATCCCACTAGAACATCTACCAATCACCTACATCCCACTAGAACATCTACCAATCACCTACATCCCATAAAGAACATCTACCCATCACCTACATCCCATAAAGAACATCTACCCATCACCTACATCCCACTAGAACATCTACCCATCATCTACATCCCACTAGAACATCTACCCAACACCTACATCCCACTAGAACATCTACCAATCACCTACATCCCACTAGAACATCTACCCAACACCTACATCCCACTAGAACATCTACCAATCACCTACATCCCACTAGAACATCTACCAATCACCTACATCCCACTAGAACATCTACCAATCACCTACATCCCACTAGAACATCTACCAATCTCCTACATCCCACTAGAACATCTACCCAACACCTACATCCCATAAAGAACATCTACCCAACACCTACATCCCATTAGAACATCTACCAATCACCTACATCCCACTAGAACATCTACCAATCACCTACATCCCACTAGAACATCTACCCAACACCTACATCCCACTAGAACATCTACCCATCACCTACATCCCACTAGAACATCTACCAATCACCTACATCCCACTAGAACATCTACCCATCATCTACATCCCACTAGAACATCTACCAATCACCTACATCCCATTAGAACATCTACCAATCACCTACATCCCACTAGAACATCTACCCATCATCTACATCCCACTAGAACATCTACCAATCACCTACATCCCACTAGAACATCTACCCATCACCTACATCCCACTAGAACATCTACCCATCATCTACATCCCACTAGAACATCTACCAATCACCTACATCCCACTAGAACATCTACCAATCACCTACATCCCACTAGAACATCTACCCATCACCTACATCCCACTAGAACATCTACCAATCACCTACATCCCACTAGAACATCTACCCATCACCTACATCCCACTAGAACATCTACCCATCACCTACATCCCACTAGAACATCTACCCATCACCTACATCCCATTAGAACATCTACCAATCACCTACATCCCACTAGAACATCTACCAATCATCTACATCCCACTAGAACTTCTACCCATCACCTTCATCCCACTAGAACATCTACCAATCATCTACATCCCACTAGAACATCTACCCATCATCTACATCCCACTAGAACATCTACCAATCACCTACATCCCACTAGAACATCTACCCATCACCTACATCCCACTAGAACATCTACCCATCATCTACATCCCACTAGAACATCTACCCATCACCTACATCCCACTAGAACATCTACCAATCACCTACATCCCACTAGAACATCTACCCATCACCTACATCCCACTAGAACATCTACCAATCACCTACATCCCACTAGAACATCTACCCATCACCTACATCCCACTAGAACATCTACCCATCACCTACATCCCACTAGAACATCTACCCATCACCTACATCCCACTAGAACATCTACCCATCATCTACATCCCACTAGAACATCTACCAATCACATACATCCCACTAGAACATCTACCCATCATCTACATCCCACTAGAACATCTACCAATCACCTACATCCCATAAAGAACATCTACCCATCATCTACATCCCACTAGAACAACTACCCATCATCTACATCCCACTAGAACATCTACCAATCACCTACATCCCACTAGAACATCTACCCATCATCTACATCCCACTAGAACATCTACCCAACACCTACATCCCACTAGAACATCTACCCATCATCTACATCCCACTAGAACATCTACCCATCACCTACATCCCACTAGAACATCTACCAATCACCTACATCCCACTAGAACATCTACCAATCACCTACATCCCACTAGAACATCTACCAATCACCTACATCCCACTAGAACATCTACCCATCATCTACATCCCACTAGAACATCTACCAATCACCTACATCCCACTAGAACATCTACCCATCATCTACATCCCACTAGAACATCTACCAATCACATACATCCCACTAGAACATCTACCCATCATCTACATCCCACTAGAACATCTACCCATCATCTACATCCCACTAGAACATCTACCAATCACCTACATCCCATAAAGAACATCTACCCAACATCTACATCCCACTAGAACATCTACCAATCACCTACATGCCATAAAGAACATCTACCCAACATCTACATCCCACTAGAACATCTACCCATCATCTACATCCCACTAGAACATCTACCCATCACCTACATCCCACTAGAACATCTACCCATCATCTACATCCCACTAGAACATCTACCCATCACCTACATCCCACTAGAACATCTACCCATCATCTACATCCCACTAGAACATCTACCCATCACCTACATCCCACTAGAACATCTACCAATCACCTACATCCCACTAGAACATCTACCAATCACCTACATCCCATAAAGAACATCTACCCATCATCTACATCCCACTAGAACATCTAACAATCACCGACATCCCACTAGAACATCTACCAATCACCTACATCCCATAAAGAACATCTACCCATCATCTACATCCCACTAGAACATCTACCAATCACCGACATCCCACTAGAACATCTACCAATCACCTACATCCCATAAAGAACATCTACCCATCATCTACATCCCACTAGAACATCAACCCAACATCTACATCCCACTAGAACATCTACCAATCACCTACATCCCATAAAGAACATCTACCCAACATCTACATCCCACTAGAACATCTACCAATCACCTACATGCCATAAAGAACATCTACCCAACATCTACATCCCACTAGAACATCTACCCATCATCTACATCCCACTAGAACATCTACCAATCACCTACATCCCACTAGAACATCTACCCATCACCTACATCCCACTAGAACATCTACCCATCATCTACATCCCACTAGAACATCTACCAATCACCTACATCCCACTAGAACATCTACCAATCACCTACATCCCACTAGAACATCTACCAATCACCTACATCCCACTAGAACATCTACCCATCACCTACATCCCACTAGAATATCTACCAAATCACCTACATCCCACTAGAACATCTACCAATCACCTACATCCCACTAGAACATCTACCAATCACCTACATCCCATAAAGAACATCTACCCATCATCTACATCCCACTAGAACATCAACCCAACATCTACATCCCACTAGAACATCTACCAATCACCTACATCCCATAAAGAACATCTACCCAACATCTACATCCCACTAGAACATCTACCAATCACCTACATGCCATAAAGAACATCTACCCAACATCTACATCCCACTAGAACATCTACCCATCATCTACATCCCACTAGAACATCTACCAATCACCTACATCCCACTAGAACATCTACCCATCATCTACATCCCACTAGAACATCTACCCATCATCTACATCCCACTAGAACATCTACCCATCATCTACATCCCACTAGAACATCTACCAATCACCTACATCCCACTAGAACATCTACCAATCACCTACATCCCACTAGAACATCTACCAATCACCTACATCCCACTAGAACATCTACCCATCACCTACATCCCACTAGAACATCTACCAATCACCTACATCCCACTAGAACATCTACCCATCACCTACATCCCACTAGAACATCTACCAATCACCTACATCCCATTAGAACATCTACCAATCACCTACATCCCACTAGAACATCTACCAATCACCTACATCCCATAAAGAACATCTACCCAAAACCTACATCCCATAAAGAACATCTACCCATCACCTACATCCCACTAGAACATCTACCAATCACCTACATCCCATAAAGAACATCTACCCATCACCTACATCCCACTAGAACATCTACCAATCACCTACATCCCATAAAGAACATCTACCCATCACCTACATCCCACTAGAACATCTACCAATCACCTACATCCCACTAGAACATCTACCAATCACCTACATCCCATAAAGAACATCTACCCATCACCTACATCCCACTAGAACATCTACCAATCACCTACATCCCATAAAGAACATCTACCCATCACCTACATCCCACTAGAACATCTACCCATCATCTACATCCCACTAGAACATCTACCAATCACCTACATCCCACTAGAACATCTACCAATCACCTACATCCCACTAGAACATCTACCAATCACCTTCATCCCACTAGAACATCTACCCATCACCTTCATCCCACTAGAACATCTACCAATCATCTACATCCCACTAGAACATCTACCAATCACCTACATCCCACTAGAACATCTACCAATCACCTACATCCCACTAGAACATCTACCAATCACCTACATCCCATAAAGAACATCTACCCATCACCTACATCCCATAAAGAACATCTACCCATCACCTACATCCCACTAGAACATCTACCCATCATCTACATCCCACTAGAACATCTACCCAACACCTACATCCCACTAGAACATCTACCAATCACCTACATCCCACTAGAACATCTACCCAACACCTACATCCCACTAGAACATCTACCAATCACCTACATCCCACTAGAACATCTACCAATCACCTACATCCCACTAGAACATCTACCAATCACCTACATCCCACTAGAACATCTACCAATCTCCTACATCCCACTAGAACATCTACCCAACACCTACATCCCATAAAGAACATCTACCCAACACCTACATCCCATTAGAACATCTACCAATCACCTACATCCCACTAGAACATCTACCAATCACCTACATCCCACTAGAACATCTACCCAACACCTACATCCCACTAGAACATCTACCCATCACCTACATCCCACTAGAACATCTACCAATCACCTACATCCCACTAGAACATCTACCCATCATCTACATCCCACTAGAACATCTACCAATCACCTACATGCCATAAAGAACATCTACCCAACATCTACATCCCACTAGAACATCTACCCATCATCTACATCCCACTAGAACATCTACCAATCACCTACATCCCACTAGAACATCTACCCATCACCTACATCCCACTAGAACATCTACCCATCATCTACATCCCACTAGAACATCTACCAATCACCTACATCCCACTAGAACATCTACCAATCACCTACATCCCACTAGAACATCTACCCATCACCTACATCCCACTAGAACATCTACCAATCACCTACATCCCACTAGAACATCTACCCATCACCTACATCCCACTAGAACATCTACCCATCACCTACATCCCACTAGAACATCTACCCATCACCTACATCCCATTAGAACATCTACCAATCACCTACATCCCACTAGAACATCTACCAATCATCTACATCCCACTAGAACTTCTACCCATCACCTACATCCCATTAGAACATCTAACATTCAGTCTCAACATTCGGTCAACATATTATGGTAGCGAAGCTCTTTTTTTTCCCTGGTCGATGTTTAAGTTTTTTTTTTTGTTGGTTTGAAAATGCTGTAAGCTGTGATGTTTAAAGTGTGGTCTGGTTATTGATTTGTGGGGAGGACAAGAAAAGAAGTGTGTGTTTGTGTATACCGTCCTAGGAAATATCGCTTCATGCTTGCCTGTGATAGCCTCCACTTTGAAACATATGTAATCAATTACAGAGGTAATCAATGTAAATAGCTGCTAGCTCTTGAAACTGGATCTCGTGGATGCCAGAGTAGGAGAAAAGGGATGGAGGGGGGAATATTAAACGTCCACATTGGGTCAAGGAGGCGCGGTGGCTGAGCGGTAAAACGCTTGGCTTCCGAACCGGTAGTACTGGGTTCGAATCCGGGTGAAGATTGGGATTTTTAATTTCCGGAACCTTTGGGCACTTCCACCCAGCTCTAATGGGTACCTGACATTTGGTTGGGTAAAAGGAAAGGCGGTTGGTCGTTGTGCTGGCCACATTACACCCTCGTTATCCATAGGCCACAGAAACAGATGATCATCTGCCCCGATAGACCTCAAGGTCTGAGAGGGAAACGTTTTATATTTGGTCTATGTTTTCATTGTATTGACTGACGCTTATCTATATATATTATAGCTTTTATATTGCGCTACTTTCATGCTTATAGCATGCTCAGAGCGCTTTTGGTCCAATCTCATTTTTGGACCAACTGTATTGCATTGTCTTCAATAACACTACATTAAAAGCCCAGTGTAACAGTACATGCAAATTGACCACTGTACAACGAATGACCACCAGTTTTCTGGACGTTTTTACAATATCTCTATTCAAGTCAGAACTTCATGGAACCTTCAGGAACCTGTTCGCGTACCGCGGAGCTCAAAAACGCGGCTCACGATTTCCCTAGAAATTTAACAGTTGATGCATATCACTGAGAAAAGAATGACTAGCTCGTTGGACACACCGGGAAAACTCTAGTTTGACTGTAATCAACTGGTTCAGACGACCAATACCGGTAGTTCACAGACAAATGGTTCCCGACAACTGGTTCACATTGTAAATAATTGTCGATAAGCAAGTTAGTCTTGTGAACCATTTGTATGTAAATCATTTGTCGTGGAACCCGTTCATTGTAAGCTTGAAATTGCATTCTCTTTAACAGTAAAAAAAAAAATCAACCAAATAATATTTGTAAAACTCCTTGTGATATAAATCCAGAGTTTTGCTAGATCTATTTACATACAAATAAACTATGATCTATTTTTTTTATCCATACGCAAAAGTATAAGGATAAAAGGGGGGGGGTCTGGTACTAACTCATCGCGCGATGCTTTATCAGAGCCTAGAATATAACAGGAAAAACTTGACAAATACTTTTTGAAAAAGACAATACCATTATTATGTGACTTACAGAGCGATGGTTGTCCTCTTTGAAATGAATGAATGAATGTTAGATGAAAAGACAATGGGACATTTTTTGTCATCGTCGAACCACGATGGATGAACAATGTTAACATAGCCACTAGAGTGCGACGCTCCCCCTAATTATGCCTTCGAATGCAGCTTTGTAGACAAAAGGATTGTACATTTTCCAGGTTCATTTTTCTTGACTTAAAGCAACGGACCTCCTTGGCTTAAAACTTTATTTGTTACCAGCCGGATAGGAATCGCGCCTGCGGGCCTTAGTTTTGGTATTACTGATCTACTGGATGGGATTTAGATCTAGATCTATGTCAAACTTGGTGTATTTCCATTTTAATTTTTTTAAAATTGTGTCATAAAAGTAAAAGAGTATGAAAATGGGTTTCCCAGTTTAGCCAACATGTTCGTGTCCAAAATAAAATACTGTGAAAACAGGTTTACCCGATTTGTTAAGACTTAGGCATTTTAATTGTTTGTAAGGCTCCCTTGTTGCGGGAGGGACATTAAAAATGTTTGTTTGTAAAATATTTGACATGTTTCGGATGTTCCTTCAGAGCTGAAGATAGCTTACTTCCTAGTCCAAACCTCCCGCAGGAATATGGGGGATGGAAGCGGGCAGGGTTTGAACCCAGGACCATCGAAAAGTCCGAACGACAGTCCAGCGCGCATACCGCACCACCAAGAAGCCATCCCAGACATAAACATACACTTCGGTCTCCGATCTAAGGAATAGTTATGCCAAGTTTTATCAAGATTATTGGTCAAACATTTTTTTTCTATGCGGGCATAAAACTACCTTCCATTGTACTTTCTCTATTAGATTGAGCAGATAATGTGATACGAATACACCCGACGACCTTTGTTTGGTTTCCGTCGCCCTCGCTTCCTTTCTGCTTTTTTTTTTTTTTTGTTAACCCCGAAAAGAAAGACTTGCTTTAAAAAACAAATGGCTACAATGTCAAGTCCTTGGATGCTAGGATCAAAGATAAACACGGACATAAATCGCCGTCACCTTGGTAGGCTGGACGCCTGCTAGTGTCTTCTTCGCAAAACCAGCCAGAAATACAAATAAAAATAATAATTAAAAAAAAGCCACTTTTTCCAACAGGGCGAGAACTCTTCTGTGTGGGAATGGGGTGTCAGAAAGTAGGACAGCTGTGTTGTTGCCCCCCCCCCCCCGCCTGAAAGTTTGGTTCACTGGAGTCCCATTGCGTGTCCCTCCACTGCTTGAATTGAGTTTGTGTGAGTCGTATTTGTTTTCGTCTCAACCATTATTAATGCAGGCTTTAGGGAACCGTCCGTCGCGAGTTCTGCGCGTGTGTGTGTGTGTGTCGGGGGGGGGGGGTAACAATGTTTGTAGGTTTTATTTGGGGGGGGGGGGGGGCGGCGAACATTTGATTTATTGTACGGAGTAGGAGAATTGGTTTCTTGAGGAGAAAAATAAAACAGGGGGGGGGGAGGAGGTCTGGTCTCTACGGGAAAAAGGGGGAGAGAAATTTCAGACTGCTTTCATGACTACCCACATAGCCTATTATATAAAAGATATGCCTATATAAAACACAACTGATAGAGTAATGACGTGGGGGGGGGGGGAATCTGGGAGAAAGTTTCTGTCTTTAGGCGCTCAGCAAACACAACGTCAGCTTAAGTCGGGTTTCGAACTCGATCCCGCTTGATAGAAAGCAAAGCAGTTTATGCCTGTCAGACGCACACCCCATTTTGTTTTCCCTACATAGAGACCCCCATCTCTTACACTTGAGGTGTTTCTAATGCCACTCTAACATTGGACAACTAAGTCTTATGGACATTGTAGGCTAACCAGTTTTACATTTAAATTGGATTGATTTGCTTCCCTTGTTGTTAACTCACACTTTATATACAGACTCAACATATAGGCCAGTGGGTTCAATCAACAGTGTTGGAAAATTCAATGGAAGTTCTGTTGTGCTTCTTTGAGTAAAGGAAGCCTTTTGTATTCACATTTTTTTTTTATATCCTGCATGGACATTCATTATACATACATAGTAAAATAAAAAGTACCCCCTTTTAAGACCTTGTGATCTGTGGGGCAGATGATGTAAAGGTCATCTGTTACTTTGGTCCAGGGTCGTCTGTTTCATTGGCCAATGGTTAACAAACAGGGGGGGCCATGTAGCGAGCACAACTACCAATAACATTTACTTTCCACATTTGAAGTCAGGTATCCATTAGAGTTGAGTGGATTCAAAGGTGTCCTTAAAATCCAAAAATGAGAAATCCCAGTCTTCATTGAGAGATGAACCTGGGACCTATTGGTTCAGAAGCCAAGCGCTTTACCACTCAACCACCATGCCCCCATTATACATACATACAAATGTATTATACAGTTAAATGTTGGATGTCTGTGTAATTTACACTTTCAAAGCTTGTCATCATAGCATCAGATTTGGCATTGAGGCACTTTGTTGTGCCCCAACATTGCAGGTTACATCAAACTTGTGCATGTTCAGATAAAGAATCTTTATTTGTTCAACATTTCTAATATGTTTTTTTTTTTCCATGATTGTGTTTCAGCCCTATATCAATGAAATTTGCAATTCTTTGAGAGGTCATATATTTGACAAATTTATAGAAAGGTACATTTTTAAAATATACTTTTGTCCCCCCTCCCAGCCCCCTTTATTTATTCTAATGTCCAGTAATGTTGGTCAGTGTATATGTTTGGTCTTTTTGTAGTGGGGGAACAAACATTTGATGTGCAATGGCCATTGGTTGGATTTAGAGGGGGTGTGTGTTGTGGGAAGGGCAGTTCCCTTTCATTAGATTTTAAATAGATTTTTTTTTTCTGTTTAAATAAAACGTATAGTTTTGGAATCCTGGTGACCTGCTGGATGGCCTGACATGGTAATGTCAGCAGGTGGAATTAAAATATCAGTGATGGGAATTTTCCGACAATTGTCGGAATTCCGATAATTTCTTCTGGTCCGATTTTCTAGCAAAAAAATCCGAAGTTTTCCAGACATTTTTTTTTTTTTAAATCCGATTTTTTTTTTTTCAATTTTTTTTTATGAAAAAAAAAAATCCGATTTTATTATTTTTCCATTTTCGGAAGAATGCGAAATAAGATTTTTGATTTGTTTTGAACTCCGCACATCCGGTCTTTTGACACAGTTAAAGTTCTATTTTTTTTTTAAAATCTTGTGTTACCGTATTGTCTTATAAGTCTAGATCTCGGTCCAGATTAGAGTGGTTTGAATCAGTCTAGATAGATATCTAGATTCTTTAATTTGAATACTTTTGATCTAGATCTAGACTTCAATGGCTGCTTGCCAGCTTTTGAAAAGTATTCGACTTAAACTTAACTTAGACTTAAGAGTATCAATCATGAATGATGCCCGGTCGCTATGTTACGACGTATGTAGCACTAATCGCCGCTATTACTACAATTCAAGATCTATTATTTTTTCACTGTTGTTACGATGACCCCTAGATTTTTCTAATTTGAACCCTGCCTGCCGACTTCCTTGAGTTCAAATGGGATTAGATTTAGACATCTAGATCTATTATAATAATAATAAGATCTAGATCTACTCATCTAATAGAGTGATACTGTGATAGACCTACCGTGTACCGACCATCTGGATTTATATATAGAATATACTTTTTTTATATAGTAGTAAGTAGGCCTTCTTAAACTTCTTAACATGACTATAGTGAGTTACTGAGTATAAGCCTGACAGAATGTAGATATCTAATAATAATATATTGGATCTAGAATCTAGAAAAGTTATTAGATATAAGTAGTAGTAGCTATAGATTATAGATCTATCTATAGTGAGGGATATGTATATATTTTAATATAAAACTTATCATTACTAATTTTAAAAGCATGTTTTTCAAACACATTTAATCCTTATAGTTGTTTGAGAAAGAAGTTGTTACAATATCTGTATAAAGCAGTTATCTATTATAGAATGCTCAGACTGCAAAAAGCTTTCTCCTCCCATCAATATATATACAAACAATAGTGCCATGAATGCATTTTGAGTGCAGTAATGCTAAATGAAGTGCAGTTTGTGTGCAGTAATGCACAATGCAGTGTAAATGTTATGTAATACAACATTAATTAAAGAAAATATTAAATTAAATGATTCTACGTAGTTTAAAAAAATTCAGCAACATCTTTTTTTAAGTCGTCGCCACGACAGGCCAGTTCAAAAACGGGGGGGGGGGGGGGGGGGGGGGCTTACAAAATTTCCTAAAATTTTTGCAAAGTCAGTTCCCATCACTGAAATATTCCTAAGCATATATCAAATGACTAGTCAGACATTCTGTCCTAAATACAGTCAGTGGGTTATTGTGCTGGCTTCCAGACTATATCCCTTGGAAGCTGGCATTTGAAACCCAGGGAATGCAATCAACTAATTCATTTCCATGACCTCTTAGATTTACATGTCATTTTCCCCAACCAACCTCAGTGTCCAAATCATAAACATGTTGGATTTATTTTCTCTTGACTCATTTCTCCCTGGCTGCTATTAAGTGATGCACATGTGAAGGCTTTCAGATACCTTGTTAGATATTTCTGACCTAATACCCTTGAATAAGTAAGAGCCTAGAACTCAAATGTAGAGGCCACATGGCATTGGATATAGAACTCATGACCAGTCTTAATTATTTATGGATATTTAACTCTTTCCGTAATTATTTACCACATTCTGGTGGAATCAATGCTGGTATAGTCAGTTAGGAGAGAAAGAGTTAAGAAGATTTGGGGACAGTTGACACTAAGATCATAAAACTGCTTGGCTTTTTTTTCACAAATAGAATCTCCCCTTTCCAAACGGTTGACTGTTTAATTTTGTTTCCTTGTGTTGTAGTTGAGCATTCATTTTGTTTTAGTGTTGGATGGGCCTGTTACTTATTGTCTTTTTCTGATCCACAGTGACAAATACACCAGATTTTGTCAATGGAAAAACTTAGAATTAAATATTAATGTAAGTACAGTTAGAACATTGAACAGCTTTTTAAAATGATATGTTTACCTACTTGCAAATAGTGCATATATTCTTAGATTCATGTTGAAAATGTCAGTGAACTTTTTAATTGTGTGCTCAAGCAGTTGATATCATTGCTTTATCCACAGTTAACAATGAACGATTTTAGTGTACATAGAATCATTGGCAGGGGAGGTTTTGGGGAAGTCTATGGCTGCAGGAAGGCAGACACAGGGAAAATGTAAGTATCATCTTTAGGGACTCACTGCATGACTTGTACTAGTTGCAAGTCCAAGGACCATGAATTTGTTTGTTTGACTGACTACATTACTTGTGGACCCATTGCAGACTTTCTGGCTTCTTGCTCTGGGAAATCTTAAATCTTCTGTTGTTTTTTTGTTGTCTGGACATTGTTGCTTCTCCACTAGAATGGGTATAGGTAATGGAGGAGGTGGGGTGTGTGCATGGCAGTGGTTTTATCTCTGATACTGTAAGCTGCAGCTCCATGCCCTAAATGTTATTTGCAAGTGACTTAGATAGGTCCATGTGGTTTATGGGTTGCATGCCATTTAGAAGTAGACCTTGACTTTTAGACACAAACACAAGGCTACTCTGAACTGTTTCAATATTTTTTTTAGAATCAAGTACTTAATGTAATGAAGGTCAATCTGACTTCATCACATTTCAAAGGGAGCTAATAGGTTTATATATATATATATATATATGAGTTATGAAACTACAAACATTCCAAGTAAATAAAATATTTGCTTTGCCTTTGAAATAGAATTGAATATCAACAGTGTGTTCTTTTTTTCTCTTGACTAAACCTCATTATTTTATACAATGACTGATAAGTCAGGATTTTACAAATATCTAGTGCATTGTGATGTAAGGAATCAAACAGTCTCTGCCTGACTATTGCCTGACTACTGCTTTAAAGTGTTAGGTACAATAATGTAAAATGATAGGGACCATGAGATCTGACTGTGTATTTGCAATCAGTTTCATCAGTAGACCTGAAGCTTGGGCGCAGGGAAATCTTGGGAGTCTTACTTTCATCCACATTGAATTGATCGCCTCAACCCAATCATAAAATAATCCAGAAACTTTGATAGAAAGTATTGGACTTGGGCCATAACAGGAGATAGATAATGGGGGCCGGGGGGGGGGGGTCGCCCAGCTATTTGTTGATTTTGCAAGATGATCTTATCTTGTTGAAACGTTTGTTCTAAACGTGATCTGACTTCAATTTTGCTTAAACTTGCTAAAACAATAAAATTAAGGTTATCTAAGGTGAAGAACTCCACATTTACATACATATATATATATATATATATATATATCAATAGTGTAAGATGCATTTCCCATTTTCTGTATCAAACAACATTCAAATAATTGCCACTATTTGATTAGCCGATTGGTTATTTAAAAAAAAAAATTAAATAATTAATTGTGACAAATAACTTGTAGAAGATTAGTAAAAAAACAGAAACATTGTTAAGAGAAAAAAAAAGCAAGCAGTTACATGTCAATGATTGTTAGCCATTTGTTTGAACTACGAAAGTAATTGTTTAGCAAACTATTCCCAGAGTTTCACAGTGAACTAACTGTCTCTATGTGGATCTTTACCTTACAGCAGTGTTTTGAGAACCACTGGCCCAATTCCTTTTAGGGAGGCATCATAAATATGAATTAGATCATTAGAACTATATTTTGTATGCTCTAGCATGTGTCTTGTCTATGTCTAGTAAGGTTGGTGTCTTAGTCTAGTCTGTCTTTTTAAGGTTTGTGTCTTGTCTGTGTTTTATCTAGGTTTTTTTCCCTTGTGTGTTTCAGGTATGCAATGAAGTGTTTAGACAAAAAAAGAATCAAGATGAAAGGTGGAGAAACACTTGCTCTGAACGAGAGGATTATGTTGTCTTTAGTTAGTACTGGGGTGAGTACATCTTTGTCTCTTTAGTTAGTACTGGGGTGAGTCTTATGCACAGGTCGCAGTGACACAGCCTGCATGCTTATACATTCTCTTACATCATTCCAGATCAAGTTGTTTTTTTTTTCTTTTGGTCTTATCAAAATAATCCTAACTAATTCAAATTGGTTTTACTTCCACTAACCATTATTTGGCTTAATGTCTATTTTTGCTTGTTCTCACTTGATAAGTGAATATATGTAGGTATAATTTAAAAAAGAAAAAAAGATTAGTTTTAAGAGCCGCTAATGACTGGCAGGGTTTAGCTACCTTTCTGCTACATTAAACAACATTAATTAATTAGTACTAATTGATTAATTAATTGGTTAATTTTTGGATTGATTCGTATTTTGTCAATGACTATGAATAATTATGTTCTGAGAATGGAAGTTGGAGAAAAAATGTGTCAGAATGTAATATGGGGATTAAATTCATAAATACATCCACATCTCTCATTAAGCAGTTATTCCCCTTATTTTAATATCAAAATAAATAATTAATCATTAATGATTAATTAACTAATTTGTTAATTTTTTTTTTAATTGATTCATGTCTTGAATAATTGTGCAATGTTTAATATGTTTGATATACATTGTACATTTCAAAAGGGGATATTTTTTTATTTTTTTTTTATGGTAATGTCTTTGGTGGAGAGAGATTAAAACTACACAAAACTGGGTTTTTCTTTAGGATGTAACAACCTAAATTGATTGTATGACAGTCCACTGGTAACACTTTTGTTGTTATTTCCACTTAACCTTTTTTTGGGGAGGGGGGGGATTTCGAAAAAAAATCACTATGTGTTTATCAGTATGGCCCCTACTTTTTATCAGTATGGCCCCTTGTTTTTTATCACTATGGCCCCTTGGTTTTTTTTTTTGTATCACTATTGCCCTTTGTGGATTTATCGAAATAGCCTTACTAATAGACAATGTTGAAACCAATACTTACTGGGTGTGCCTGCTGTGTACTGAGTACAATATTCACTGTGTGTTTGTGGGGGGGGGGGGGAGAGGTTAGCTACATATTGTGTATGGTGCAAGATAAGCGGCATTGTTGTCAGCAGTCTTAGATACAACAGACGACTCCTGATTGCCAGAGGGCAAAGACGTGTTTTTGTATTGTTAGATTTAGTTTCAGTTTATATTATTACTAAAGTCTACTAGATTTATTTCATGTTATCTCAAGTTGACTTTGTCTATATCGTAATAAAAGTCATATATATAATATAATATTGTTCATAAAAAAGTTATTCAAGCTATTTAAAGTCTTATAAGTTAAGATATAACACGCCTTCTGTGGTTTAGTTAGCTACAAGCAGTTTGGTGCTAGAAGTCTACGACCGTCCACAACAGTGTGTGTACACGCCAGACCTGTTGTGTATTGAATAAAATACTTACTGGGTGTGCACACGCCAGATCTGATGCTTGGGTCTACACGCCTGATTCCTTGGTAGATGGATGTCTGTCAGGTGCTGTGGTCTACAGAAGATTAAAGGATACCTCTCTCTGCTAAAGTTAATATGCTTCTGTGTTCAAGTCGGTTTTAAGATTGGTGGAAGTTTTCTTGTTTTATTTCAAAGAAACAATGCATTTCTAAGACTTTCCATTCTTGTTTCATAGTTGTAAGCCCGATTGCGTTTGAACTTTGCTAAGTCTAGGCTCGCGATTGGCAACAAAATGAAAAATTGATGATCGTGTGGAGGTGTACAGAATGGTCTTTCCTAGGTAGAGAATGGTCTTAGGGCATTGTTGGTGTTTGTGTCGCGAGACAATGGCCCTTTGAAGTGTAAGCTAGAAGTAAACAAGATTACAAAGAGAGTTTGTGTTATCACACAAACTCAGAGGCGGCCCCCGTCGTTTAGACTAGGAAGTAAACTATCTTCAACTCTGAAGGAACATCCGAAACACAAACAACCCGGGACCGTCGAGACAATCAGTTCAGCACGCTAACCGCTCGACGGCATTGTTCTCAACTTAATAACAAACTGGTTACAAATTAATAGCCTATTATTGATAGATATATTACACATTTCGGCATGTCATCTCTACCGGATATGTACAATATGTCAGACGAGCGATTTTAGATAATCTTTCAGCATTGATATATCGTGCTTGTACTTCGATGTCTTAGCACGACAATCAACAGAGCTGTATTGTTATAAGGATATAGATCTACATAAACTAAACTTCGGATTTAGCACTCTTAAGATCTATATCTACTATTTTTGGAAAAAAAAAAGTCATTTGACTTAAATTTGCTTTAAGTTGAAAATATGGAACAATTGGATATCGATAATTAAACTATAGTGACTTATTGTCCAAGACTATAAGGGTAATGTAAGTCAATGATGCTATTTCAAATAATCGTTTGACATAGTTTTTAAAAATAAAACAACTTCCGGAACAACTTCCGGAACTTCTTCATAGTTCATAGCACGGACATTACACTTAATCTAAGTTAGAAGAGCAAACAAACCTTCGTTGGCATTGATTTGTTTTTCACAAAAAACATCCGGAACAATCTATTATAGATACTTAACACTATTGCAATGTTTTGGAAGGAACATTGAAGGTTAAATCAGATATTCTAAAGCGTTTAGTGTTGTTGTTTTTTTTTTTATATAAACTTGACGGACTGACCGACCAACAAACAAAACTCACCAAAATAAGCGGTTATTATCCTGATGGGGGAACTAAACAAAATATAAATAAAATCTGATTATTTGGCGTTACGCTACTGCACGAAAGTCGCTGCATAAAAAGTCCATTTTAAAACATTTGCGTGATATTTACATACAAAGTGCACTTTTAGCCTTTATAAACAAACATAAATGTTTTCTTTTAATTTTAGCAGCTAAACACCTTTAACTAATATTTATATTAGTTGTAAACATTTCTAATACATTTTATAAATATATTTGACTTAGTGATACTGAAAATACGCACAAAATTATCTTTCTTTGTTAACATATTGTAACATTGCCTCCCTTAATTTACGTAATTGTTTTAGAATTGGTGTATTGTTATGAAAAAATCGCTGAGTGTGACAGACGGACTTTTGCACAAACCTATTAGCGCTTTCCCCTAACGGGGGGGGGGGTCGCTAAAAATAGAAGATTTTAAATGACCATGTCCATTGGGACTTGAACAAAGTACACAGATGTAGAGCTCTTTGTATTTTGAATCTGTGGACAGGTCTATGTGTGGGTCAAAAACAGCACTAGTTTCCTTCCATTTAGCTTTCACTGAACATCAAGAGCATGATTGATTCTATAGTTTTGAAAAGATTCACTTAATACATGAAGTAGGTCCAAAGAATTGTTTAGCTTGAACTAGAAGACAAAATTGTATTTGGCGTTAAGTTTGATGGTCAAGTATCAGTATCAGAGAGAAAGTAGGGGCTGTGATCTTCTGTTGTATTTAACACGACTGCTGCGTTTCACCGGCTATTGGAACTTCTCACGTGTTTGTGTGTCCGCTGGTTTTGTGATGGAGCATGATGATGTCATTTGTGTCTGTCGGCTTCTCTCTTTTTTTTTTTTCTGTTCACATTGTCTTGGTTAAATGAGCCAGTTGTTGAAGTCAAGTGGCTTGCGTGTGGCCAGACTATGAGCTCTTGGAATAACAGCAACACACATCCATACACACACAGACACAAGTTCTAGACTACTAGCCGTTTGTTTGGTTTGTGCACAGAAGATCAGGATTTAGTGTGAGACGGCCAGGGGGAGGAAAGGCTTCAAAAGAAAGTTTTTTTTTCCCCTTTCTTCTTTTTAGCGCATTGGGTCGTAGAGTGACTTATTGAATTATTCACTCAGCGTCTGGTCCACTTTGACTTTGGCTTCAATTAAGTCAGTGTGGTCATCTGGTACTAGTGGCCTACATAACGGATTGACTGACAAGGTCGGGGAAAGTTGATCCTAGTTTCAGAACTTATCGTCCGCTACTGTTGAGGTTTGGCGTGTCATCGCCTTGTCTCTGACCATCCTGTACCATGGAGTAACGGACAAGGCTGACCACCTCATTAACAGCGACCTCTGTGGACTCGATGTTCTCATTAATGGACATTTGCTGCTATTTCATCTTCACTTCTGCTTATAATCAGTTGGGAAATATCTCGCCTCTAAATCATTTGTAGTCATTAACCTCGTAGAACTGAAGCTTTTGTTTCAATATATCGGACTAAGGTTTTGGCATTAGATCCCATGTTTTCAGAAGCTTATGGATCATAGTGGTAACTCTACACCAGTGGTTCCCAAACTTTTTTCTTAGCGGAACACTTTACACGTTCTGCGTATTTAGCTTCCTTTTTTTTTTCCTCTTTGAGAGATGAATTCTCGTGATGGCGTACTAGTTAACCCTTTCTCTCCTAACTGACGATACCAACGTTGATTATACCCAAATGTGGTAAATAATTACGGAGAGAAAGAGGTCATTCTATCCAGTAATTCGTGGAACACCTAGTCAAAGACTCCCATCAGAATCCAATCTTCACACTTACGTTGGCATATTTTTCTAATGTATAACTATGCAGTTGACCTTATTTGATAGCGTCCTCCAACCTCCGCCATGCTTTTCCCATTGTCACCCAAGTAGGCACAGGAATAGGGTTCTTATCTTATCTTATATAATACAGACGTTACTTCATAAAAGAAGATGATTACGTCCTACGCGTCATGCATTTAGCCATGCATGTTAACCAATGACTTAAATAGGGTTAAACGTAACATAAAACATCTCTTATTTTTTTACTAATTAACAATTACATAAAGCTTTTGCTGTGTTCCAATTCTACCAATGAGAATACATTATGGATCAGCTCTAGACATTACGAGAAAGATTTCATAACATCAGTACATTTATCTTTGCATATGAACGGGGGAAAAATACGACTGGGGGTCGCTGCCTGGTGGGAAATCGTATTAGGGAGGTCTCGGCACTTCAAAAGTTGAGCACTGCTGACCTAGAGTGTGTTGTGGTTGTAACTATTGAAGACTTTAGAGTTTATTACACACCTTGATTTCAACCAAAAAAAATTAAGTTTAGTTTACTCAGGGCACTACACATCCCCTACAAGTTGAGTGTCAAAGTGTTATTTAAGTTTTAGTAATCCACCTGTGTCTCTGAAATATCATCACACACACACACACACACACACGTTCCAGGCTTTAGCATCGATTTCCATCAAGCTGGTCTTTTTTTTTTGGGTTGTTGTCAGCCCTTCGTTGTTCAGTTTAATGTGTTGTTGTTTTTTGTTTTGTTTTTGTTGTTTCCTCATTAAATGAGTTCGTTTATGTGTGCTCCCCCTTTGAAGACTTGACTTATAGGCTGAAACATTCTGTTAATGATACTAGGAAATGCAGCGGTTCTTTGTCTCAACTCTTTGATCTTCTCTATTCATCTGGTCATTAGTACTCCCCCCCCTCCCCTAACGTTTTAAAGCGTATGTAGAAAGAGTTCATTGACAAGTGATGCTTGAAGTGTTTAGTGTGATGAGCTGTTTTGTCGAAAATCTATATTCTACTTGACACTCATTTAGCCCGAAACCCGATTCTCTTTTTTCAACTGTAGTACATGGCAGTGCAGAAAAAGTTTCCCCTTTCAGACCTTGCGATCTATGCAAAGGTCGTCTGTTTCTGTGGCCCACGGTTAGTGGGGGTGTCGTGTGGCCAGCACGAACACCAACCGCCTTTACATTTTCCAAACTAATGTCAGGTACCCGTTAGAGCGGGGTCGACTCGGAGGCGCCCTAACGTTACCGAAATTAAACATCTCAGCCCTCACTAGAATTCGAACCCGTGACCCCCTCGGTTCGAAAGCCAAGCGGCTTACCACTCATCCACCGTGGCTCCCAATGGCAGTAGCTTGATTGGCTTGAGCCCTGGTTGAAGAACTAGTCCTGAGGTTGAATGCCAAAGACCAAAATGGACTTATCCAGAGTATAGCAGTGCATTTGGAAAGGTCATTTCAATACAGGTACCACTTGTTATGTCACCAATACAATTCTTTATATTTATTCGGTAATTTCAATTTTTGTTTTCTTGTAATGGCCCGGCCTCGATTGGTCATTAAGCTCTTTCTTGCTCCGGCACTGTGTCTGTAATGTCTAGAGACTTTACTCGGGTCTAATGGGGAGGGGGGTATGACGAACCTGACTCGTGATCGGGCGGCGCTCTTTCTAAAGGGTGGTGGTTGTGTTTTTTCGAGAGCCAAATATTGATCGAGATTAAACCTAGGAAACATAGCTCGATGTTTTCGGCACAACTGTTTCTTTCGGCGCGAGCAGCTCTGACATATATATATAGAGAATAGTTCCCCGCTCTACAGTGCCATACTTTAGTCTCTATAATATACATTCCTCCTCAGCAAAAAACTTTAATACAGGCTTTGCGTAGTTCATGAGTAAAGATCGCGAACTATCCGATACGCCACGAGATTGACCTGCTTCCCACCACCCCGCCTCTCCCAATATAATGAAGGCGATGAGTGCGGCACAGGATGTTACTCATCAGTTTTCATGGTTGTAAAAGTTCTACTATAGTAGTCGATACCATAACACTAAACAAGCGAAACAAGAAAAGCATTAAAAAAAAAAAAAAGCAAAGGTTATCTATGGTGAAGAAACGGAACAAATCGCAACCATATCTTATCTTATATAATCCAGACGTTACTTCAAAAAAGAAGATGATTATTATATCTTTCAAAACCGCACTTTAAAAAAAAAAAAATCTAAAACAAAATCGATGCTATATATTTTTTTGGATTGATTGATTGATGTCCTGTTATCGACTATAAATATTTATGCACATTTTCAAGTTGACCCGAAAGTGGGAAGTGGGAGAATAAACGTGAACTAAGAATGGTACCAGACAGAGTGAGTTGATAAAACATTTTCTAATAAACCATTTCTTTTTTGCGTGATGGGAACGTACATCTAATTTTTTTTTCTCTCTAGCATTGTCTCATTTTGTTTGTGAACACTATTAGAACCCGTACACTTTATGATGTCAAGTGACAATTACACCATAAGTCATCTAGTGGACCAAAACTAAGTATTTGTCTTCACCCCAACAAACTACGTTTGAACACAAACACACATACAGAACATAGATATGTATTGTTCTTTATATATATATATATATATATATATATATATATATATATATATATCAATAAAATAGCCTATATGATGGTCGCGCGACGCCAAAATGACCACTGCGCCAAATCGCCCTGCCTCGCTTGTCTGCATCTCCAACACTACAACAGAAGATCTGCTCGTGGAAGTGTTCAGCAAATGTAGGCCTACGGTTGTAGATTCTGGAGTGGTGTGTGTGTGTGTGCATAAGTATTGCTGTCTCTCATCAACATCGACTCCCCGCTACGTTGATGTATAACACTCATTCAGAAGAAGGTCCAGCTGCTATATATATATAGATCTATGCATCACAGGAAATGTTCATTTCTTTTTGGCTTCGGTACATGGTTGTGTAGGAGACGCGCTGGCTGAGTGGTAAAGCGCTTGGCTTCCGAACCGGGGGTCCCGGGTTCAAATACCTGGTGGAGACTGGGATTTTTTGGTTCCGGGATCTTTGGGCGCCTCTGAGTCCACCCAGCTTGAATGGGTACCTGACATTAGTTGGGCTAAAGTAAAGGCGGTTGGTCGTTGTGCTGGTCACATGACACCCTCGTTAACCGTAGGCCACAGAAACAGATGACCTTTACATCATCTGCCCTAGAGACCACAAGGTCTGAAAGGGAAGCTTTACTTTTTAAAAACTTGGTTGTGTGTGTAAAAGGGAAAAAGAAGGGGCGGGGGTCCTTCCAAGTTTTCAAGGCACATTCGACCTTAATTTGACCTCTCTGGTTGGACATATTTGAATGCCCTTCACTCGGCCAATCTTCATTGTCTGGGGGGGGGGGGGGGCACGACCAAACGTAATAGAGCCGTGTCAGAATCTATTTTCTGTCTGCGGTAATTGTGTTGATAGTTCTACATGCTTCACTGAACGCAATCGTGGCTGTCCACTGAATGTGTGTGTCTGTGTCTGCTTCCCTGGCCCTGTGACACTTTGCTCTATTACAGATCTGTGTGTATGTGTGTCAGTAGTAACTCGCTCTCGTTTGGCCTTGTGACTCACTCAATAATGCACATGGCCGGGGCATTGGAATCAACAGTTGGCTGACAGATCGATGGCCTCCTCACATTGACTGCAGGGCTGTCCTTCGCCCCCCCCCTCCCCCCTTTCCCCATGTCTCCACTGTTACATGCATTATCTCCCCTTCCTCTTGGGCTTGTATTTGTAGTCAGATGTAATGTACGTATTAAAAAAAAAAGAAAAGGTTTTTCAGGAAGTGATGACATTCTACGAAACATTGTTACTGTTACATTGTCACTGTTACATTGTTACTGTTACATTGACAGAACAGCACAATGTTGTCACAACATTTGACCTCTTTGTCACAATGCTGTAGGCAAGGACCAGGTTGGGGTCTTACCTTTCCTAAGTCCAGAGGCCTCACAGTGAGTAGTCATGCGGCTTGGTCAGACAGGCTGAACCTAGAGATGGACTCAAATGATACTGCTTCATTGTTTGTTTAGGTCTAAACAGAATACTAGAAGTCATTGAAGAAACTAGAAGAAACAAACATTGATGGACTTCAGCCCTAAGAGAAAAAATAAACACAAACTTTCATTGACAATAAGAGAGAAATACATTGAACAAAATATGCATACAAAATACACATATAACATACATTGGGCAATATACACATATGCAACATACATTTAATAACAATCAATTGATTATCCATTAGGAAATTTGTCTTCAATTTTGTGCATTATAGAAAATAAAACATTAGAACAAAGTTCACACCAGTTTCACTGTAAACATTCCATGTAGGAATGCAACCCAGTTATGCCAATGATAAATATACTATATTGTTCTACTATTCCTATGTCTGCATGAATAAACCATTTCTATCATTTTTCAACACATACAGATTTGTCATTTAAATCATCATCATCTTTGTCCTTTGACTTTGTCCTAACCAAATCCCTCTTTTTCCAAGTCAGTAGTTGTTCAAAGCAGGATATCAAGAGAAGGGCTGGTTCATTCTTTTAATCTGCCCAGCCAGCTTTTCTTTGTACTCCCTCCACTGTAGTATTTGCTGCAGAAGTAGTGAATGTACAGGCTTGCTGAATAAAGTCACAAGATTTGCTCTTCTCTGTAGTAGAATATAGAGGCTGAACTGTTAATGCTATCTCCTTCCATAGTTGTTCTAAATAACTTCACATTTTAGCACCTATTTGCCAAGGGTGTACAGTTTGTAGCTTTGATTTTTTTCCCTCCCAACAAATCTTTTAACTCTTATTTATTTTTCTTATAAAAAGGTTTGAACTCTTTTAGGTTTTAAATTTAAAACTTATTACAAATACACAGCTTTGTCTAGAATGAATATAGTTGAAATCTCAATCACTTGGGTGTGTATAAATAATAGCTTGCACGCTACTTCTTGAGTGTGGGCATAAAATAGCTTTGATATGACCTCATCTTATCTTATATAATACAGACCTTACTTCAAAAAAGAAGATGATTACGTCCTACGCGTCATGCATTTAGTCATGCATATTAACCAATGACCTAAATTCAGCCAAGTCACTGGTTTTCCTGGCTAGCTCTGGCAACCCATTCCATGCTCTAATAGCACTAGGGAAGAAGGAGTATTTGTACAAATTTGTCCTAGCATATGGGGCGAGGAATGTGCCTTTATTTTTGTGTATTTCAGAGTATTTTATTAAATTTAGTTTTTGTATTTGAAGATTATGGTTCAGTGTTTTATGTATGATTGCTACTTTACTTTTGAGCCTTCTGTCCTGAAGGCTTTCTAAATTTAGTGATTTTACTAAAGGTGTTACTCTAGTCAAATGTGAATATTCGTTTGTTATGAATCTCACTGCTCTATTTTGTGTCTGTTCCAGTTTCTTAATGTTTTCTTGAGTTGAGGGGTCCTCAGTGTGGGTATAAACTAGCTTGGACACAACTTCAAACATGTTATTGTAGTAGAATAGTTGAGACAGCACTCGGTCAATACAACATTTTAATACATTGACACTTAAATAGTAGCTTGGCTAAGGACTAGAGCCCATGGTGTGCTCAAGCTGTAGGGGAAGAAGTTAGCTAGTTTCTTCTCTTCAGATACTGGCATCCAATCATGCTTGCCTTACACCTGGAACCAAATTGTTGATCTCTAATTAGTTCAATTAGTTGTTATTTCTTCAGTTCAATTGATCCCCACCTCCGCACACCCATACTAGTTGCTGACAGTCTAACACATAAACAAAATTAGTTTTAAGTTGGTTTGAAATGAATGCAAACAGGTGAAATGTGGTAATTGCATATAAAGTGCCATCTTGCATGTTGTCTGAAAAGGATTTAAAAAAAAAAAAAGGTTTAGTAGAACTATTGAGTTAATTATTGATTCAGGTCTTGTGGACTGTGAAGGGGGGAGAGATATATACTTAAATATTGGACTGGGGTGGTCATTGTGGTAGAGTAGACTCAGGTGTGGGGGTGTTATTTTGGTAGAGTGGGATTCATTATGAATTTTTATGGTAGTGGACACAAGTGTGGGGTGGTCATTGGGCTAGAGTGGACTCAAGTGTGAAGTAGTCATAATGGTAGTGGACACAAGTGTGAGGTGGTCATTGGTCATGGTGGTAGAGTGGACACAAGTGTGGGATGAACAGTGTGGTTGAGAAGAATGGTCAGTGTGACAGGGTGGATAATACTTTGGGATGGTTATCTAAGTAGTGACCTATAGATGAGGGTCAATGGGCAGTAATTTGGCTTCCAACCAGGAAGCTACTTTATGCATCTCAATCAAAATAGAAACAATATATATTTAAACTTGAAAATAATTTGTATAAATTTTTTAATGGACATTCCCAATCTTAAAACATTATTTAAGAAGTTGGATCATTTTTCTCAACTTATCTTAAAATGTTAGCTCATTTTTTGTTTAAAAGTTTTTGCGTTGGACATGTTTGTGTTACAATGTTCATGTGTCTTAACATATTTGTGTTTGAAAGTTCTTCTGCTAGACATGTTTGTGTTTCAAAGCTCGGGTGTTTGACTTTGTTCTTTGTTGACATGTTATTTTGGTTTTTTTTTTATAGCATTATCTTCATTGTTTTTTTTTTTGTTTGTTTCTTCCTTTTGTAGGAGGGCAGTCCATTTATTGTGTGCATGACATATGCATTTCAAACACCAGAGAAACTCTGTTTTATTCTTGACCTGATGAATGGTGGGGACTTACATTATCACCTCTCACAGCATGGTGTCTTCACAGAGAAGGAGGTCCGGTTCTACGCTGCAGAAGTGATTTTGGGCTTAGAGCACATGCACAGCAGATATGTGGTGTACAGAGATCTTAAGGTGAGCATTCACAAAGGCAGCTATGTGGTGTACAGAGCTTAAGATAATCAGTATGTACTGAGTTTGGGTTTTCTTGTTAGATGGTGCACCCTTAAGGACTTGTGGTGGAAATAAGTCTCATAGATAGATAGATAAAACTACGAATTAGAATTTCACCATTTTCTTAAGTTTAATGGTTGACAAGTATTTTAGTGGTTGGTGTAATAATAAAGCACCCCCCCCCCTCCACCCTGCTTGGCAGTCATCAGTAAATCTGTGTAGTTCTTGAATGGAAAGTCCGCATAGTATACAAGTATGCATACATTGGATCTCAACAAACACATATCCTTCAAAGCTGAAATGCTGATACATGTTCATAATTCTTGCACATGACTCTTGCACCCCTTGATCCAAGCATTTGATATATATAGGGTGGTATCATTGTTCACTTCATCTTTAAAGAGATACACTTGCTGTATATAATGTCATTATGAAGAAGCTGTGGAAATTCTCATAGACATTTCATTTTCTTGCTTATTTATAGTGTTCCTCTGTTTAATTTGTGTAGCCTTCAAAGAATTCTCTATTTTTATTATTAAGAAATACACATTTTTTGTTGACCATAGAGTTTAAAATTCATTTTGACTTAAAAGTCATGAACTAATGCCCCCTTAAGCCATTTAGTCATCTGAAATTTCTGCAGTCAAGCTTTGAAGATCATGAAACACTAGAAATTAACTCTTTTGCTCCGTAATTATTTTCCACGTTCTGATGGAATTATTAATTTTGCTCATTTTTGTTTCACTACATGCTCCAAATAAACTTCGATAACTTTTTTGTATGTAATCAGAAAATGTTATATTAGGTATATAATTATAGAATAGTGCAGTTATATAGATATATATATATATAGTCATATAACACAACTTAAAGTTTATAAAATCAAAATTGAATTTAATGGGTTCATTTCAACATTGGTATCATCAGGTGAGAAAGAGTTGAGAAACTTGTTGTTTTTTTTCCCTTTGAATTTTGGTAATTGCACAAAGTTTCCACAGTTTAAGACATTCCCAACTTGTTCACTAAAAATGCTTGTGAAGTCACATTCTGACATAGCATTGCAGCCCTCCACAGATAGTCTTCTCTGCCTATCCCACTGAACCATTTACGCCACCTTTGTTATCATTCTGTTGCCTACCACGATCGTGCCACCTGTCATCAAAACTTATTATTGTCTATCAAGACGTATTATTATCTCCTGTCCTTTCTAGCTGTTGTCAAGCTCCAGCTATTGGAATCTAGATTAAAAGTTGTTGAGCTGAACAAAGTTGTGTGTTTGTGGGGAAATAAGACGCATTGTAAAGTCACAAAAGGAACAAGAAAACAACTTTTCTTCCTGTTGAGACTACTCACAGAGTACAAGATTGTATTTTTTTTTTTTTAATTTAAATATTGAACTATAAATGTTGGCTGAATGATGAAAAATAAATGAGTAGATAGGACAGAGAGAAAAACAGAGTGGGGAAAAAAAAAATCAATTCCTGGCATCCAGGGGCTAAGGCCATTGACCCGCTGGCTTTTATAGCCTCCATAAAACATTGGATTTCAGAAAGAGAGTTACCATCTTTAGGTTTTTTCTTTATGATTCATTTCAAACTGTTAGTTGTGTTAAAATGAGCTGGATATAAATTTGTGGCCAGTACTTTTCAAACAGGAAGTTGTCATCACAAATGAATAAGCTCCTCCCCTTTAAACAACAGCGAGGACAAAAACAAACAAAAAAAAAAGACCTGATTAGATTTTTTGTTCGCTATAGTTGTAAACATAGCAAGTTCTTGATGGCTGTAGGCATCTCTGAGATTAGTTCTGGACTCATTTTAATTTATGTCAACAAGATTTTGTTTATTACCATACTAAGTTGTGCAATGAAATAAAAAAATAAAAATAATTGAAGATCAATATAAAACATTTGTGTGTGTGTGTGTTTTGTGTGCCCAATGACTTGAGTTCAGTTCATTTCTAAACAGTTACGTTGTTCTTTTCAAATCATACAAGACTACTCCAAACTCTTTTGATTTAGTCGACAATAGAAAAGAAAGTCAAGACAAGATTTCCCATGTGGCCAGAATAACAAAAATGTCATGTATGCAATAGTAAAGAAGTGACGCTCCCCAGAGACATGCCCACACACCTTTCCTATTTCACTTGTACTGATTCTACTTTTAGATGTTTAGTTCAAGACTATCAATATTTCTATTTCAGCCAGCCAATATCTTACTGGATGAAAACGGCCATGTAAGGATCTCAGATCTTGGGTTGGCATGTGACTTTTCAAAGAAGAAACCACATGCTAGTGTGTAAGTAGATTTTTTTTTAAAGATTGGCTTTCAGACTTCTTACTTGAGTTCAGACATTTCAGGGGTCCAAATGAATGTTCAAACTACATTTTTAGATTAGATTTGTCACACAAAATGTTAATCAGAACATTTTTTTTTGTTTTCTAGAAGTATCTTTGAAACCTACCCTGGCTGATGTTAATCAGAACAATTTTTTGTTTTCTAGAAGTATCTTTAAAAACCTACCCTCGCTGATGTTCATCAGAAGAAACCTTTTTGTCAATGAGATAATTCTTACTTGGATTATACTTGACACATAAAATACTTCCTTCAATAACTTAAAGAGAGGCCAGAGATGAATTAACAACAAAAATATAACTTTAATCAAAGTAATCAGGGTAACTGTAGTTGTAGACAACACATCAAGTGTTAACTAGGAAATATATACACAATTATGACAACTGACTTCTATATTTTTATACTTTACGACTAGGCTCCATAATTCAGGCCTCTGACAACAATAACAAAACTCCAAGTGCTGTCACTCTGTCCCAACCAATGTACCAATGAAATAATAATAAATAAACATAGAATTCTTTAAATCTTACACCCAAGATTCTCTCAAGTGTTGTTTACAATATTATATACAACCATAGTCACCACAGTAGTCTTGGAACAAACATATTTCATCTTTATCAAATAAATAACTAATGTTTTGGAATGGAGAATTTCTATATTTTGTTAGGCAAACATTTTCAAGTCTATGAGTTTATTTTTTTTTAGTTAAAAAAAACAACAGGTATTTGTTTATATAAATATTGAACTTCCCCTCCCCCTTTTTTTGTACGCTGACATTTTTGTTTCCAAACGAGTCCATTTTAGGGCTTAACTCTTCATCTCCATAATTATTTTCCATGTTCTGACAGAATTGTTCATTTTTCAAATTTGAACATTCTACCCTGTTATCATTAAACTTCAATAACATTTTTGAATGTTATCTGAAAATGTCACTTTTGGTATAATAGGAGAATGCATGGTCTTTTTATATACTGGTAACAAAAATTAAAGTTTATAAAACCAAAAATTAATTTAATTTAATGGAATCAAATCAACGATGGTATCTATCGTTAATTAGGAAAGAGTTAAAAAATAAGTAACTGTTGATGCCATTGTGTGTGAATATGGAAGTCTTTTTTTTCTCTGTCACTAGAGGGACACATGGTTACATGGCACCAGAAGTGTTACAGAAAGGAACAGCTTATGACTCTAGTGCTGACTGGTTTTCATTTGGTTGTATGCTGTACAAGTTGCTCAAAGGGTAAGATAAAAGAAGTACTGGTATACCATCCTCCACACCACATACACATGCACACAAACCTCCCCGAACTAAGGAACTTTTAATTCCCACCCCATTAAAGTGTATTTGTTACTGCGGGAGATTGATGTGGAGCTAGAGTGGTGCATCTATGAAGTGTGGTGCATCTGTGTAGAGTGGTGCGTCTGTGTAGAGTGGTGCTTCTGTGTAAAGTGGTGCATCTATGTAGGGTGAGTGGTGCATCTATGTAGAGTGAGTGGTGCGTCTGTGTAAAGTTGTGCATCTATGTAGAGTGAGTGGTGCGTCTGTGTAAAGTGTGCATCTATGTAGAGTGAGTGGTGCGTCTGTGCAAAGTGGTGCATCTATATAGAGTGAGTGGTGTGTCTGTGTAAAGTGGTGCATCTATGTAGAGTGAGTGGTGCATCTGTGCAAAGTGGTGCATCTGTGCAAAGTGGTGCATCTATGTATAGTGAGTGGTGCGTCTGTGTAAAGTGGTGCATCTGTGTAAAGTGGTGCATCTATGTAGAGTGAGTGGTGCATCTGTGTAAAGTGGTGCATCTATGTAGAGTGGTGCTTCTGTTTAAAGGGGTGCATCTATGTAGAGTGGTGCTTCTGTGTAAAGGGGTGCATCTATGTAGAGTGGTGCTTCTGTGTAGAGTGGTGCATCTATGTAGAGTGGTGCGTCTGTGTAAAGTGGTGTTGATGCATGTTGAATATAAGAAGGAAGAAACAAGTATATGTTTGTGTTTACTGATTCTGAAATTTAAAATAAGATCTTTCTAGCAAGTATTGTGCAATGATTTATGTATTGTTAATAGTCCCAATGAGATTAAGAGCCTTGTGATGCAACAGGTGCAGTGACATCCTTCACTAAATGAAAGAGAGGGGGCGGGGAAGGGGGAAGTCTAGTTACTTACAGGGCTAGTTTCATAGGACTACTCAACTAACCTTTTACAATAAGCTTTTGATTTGAATTAGATGTATATATTATCTTTCAATGGAAGGACTTAAGATGCTGTGATGTTGAGTCAATAAAGAAGTGTTACATTTACTGACATTCCTAACACTTCTCCCAGTAAGAACTCTTGGTGTTCAAGGGGAACCAACTAAACGACATATTAAAGTCTTGAGATATTATTAACACACAAATCAGTGGTGAACAATCATCTCTGGTGCCTAATCTTAAACAGGGTCAGAATACCAACTGCTTTGGAGTAAGGTGTACAATCCTAAGTCCAAGGCAGATTACTCTTTTTAGGAAAATGTATTATAATTTTGATAGAACAGCTTCTTCACTTGCATAGATTAATAGATTCACTATCTGTTGCTATACTATTTTGACTTGACTTTTAAAGACATGCTTTTTTTTAAATAAGAAAAAGGTGGGTACTTTTAATTATTAATGAAATATAATTAGTCACACTGTTGAGAAACCTTGTATTGAAGTTCAAATATTGACGTTCTTTTCAGTCACAGTCCATTCAGACAACACAAGACCAAAGATAAGCATGAGATAGATCGCATGACTATGACAATGGTAGGTCCATCGGTACGACAATTTATTGGATTTTTCACAAGTTTGTTTTGCACGCTTTTTCTTATCAATGTTTTTTTTTCTTTATACTAACATCTATATGTGTAATACATATTGTGTTGTGAGTCTTTTTTCAGCCATTGTTTCCTCTTTACCACTGGCTATTTCTTCAGGGAATATTCTCATTGACTTTCACTTTTCCAAAGAAATATCTTTTTTTTTCATGGCTAGGCTTAGAAATGAGGTTTGAAATCCTAAATGTTACCTGATGAACAATCTAATGTACTTGTTAAAATGCCTTCTAAGTGTTTGTGATAAAATGCTGTTTGTGATCAAATGTTAAGTGTTTGTGATAAAATGCTTAGTGTTTGTGATTAATTGCTGATGTTGATGTACTGGTCTGGATTTCTCCCAGCTTGAGTTTGTAATGATTGTGCCTTCATTTTGATTGAATTCTCAGATGGCTAACTGGCCTTGTGGACCATGCTTTAGCCCCACTCATTTTCATTTCTTCTTATCTTGTAAAAGTTGTGGATATCAGCTTAATAATCAATCTTCATTTAGAGGAAGACACAGTTGAAACTGTCTCGGATTCACTCATATGAAAAAAGTGTCTCATCTAGATTTCATTCTTAAAATGGATTTTGAAAAACTGCATAAATCTTAGCATTTCTTTGAGTAACGTTGAAAAGTAAAATAAGGTTGTGATATAGGAACAAGCAGAGTGTCCTAGTCTTTGCATGGGAGAATCATGGAGCATGAGAACATCTAGTCGACATCTAGTCTTAGGAGTTAGTTCTTATAGAATGATGTTTTGTTCTATGTATTTGTTTGGGTTATGTTTGTAGGTTTTTTGTTTACTTGATCATCAGAGTTTTGAGTCTGTCATCTTGTGGAGTTAACGCTGCTGAGCTGAGAACTATATAGAGCTTTCTAAACTTTGGCACAATGCACATAAATCCTTGGCCCTCTTGATCTGCTTTAGTTTTTTTTTTCTTGTTTCTGAAGCTTGTGTGTCATTATATACTGTGAACTTTTCTAATTGGATGTGTAGCTATATTCATATTAGATAAATGGTGTATAGATTTAGTCTCTTTTCTTCTTTTTTTTTTCCGATTGTCAAGTAATGTCTCCAACATGCATGATTAGTCTTTAGTTTTTAAGTATAACAATATTTAAGTAGACATTGATTAGTTTTAATAATAATAATAATAAATTAGATATTGCAAAACTCATTGAAAGCAGTGTCCAGCTAATTCTTCAAGAAATGTTAATGTATTGAGAAAAAAAAAAAATATCTTTGAATATTTATTATAGGAATGATTCAAGTATTTGAGCTGATCTATAGTTTCCATTGAAACTGTATTATTTTGCATTATCCAAATAAATGTAAATGTTAGTTCAGATTGGTAATAACTCAATCATATAATCAGAAGATTGGCCTAAAAACTGTTAAAACCAAGGCAAATCATGAATGGTCTGTGGACACACACACACGTGCTTCCACTCTAGAAGAACTGTGTATTCAACTAATCTCCCTGTCCTTACAGAATGTTGATTTACCTGACACCATGTCTATAGAAATGAAGAGTGTCCTAGAGGGCCTGCTGCGGAGAGATGTGGAGGACAGGATTGGCTGCAGAGGAAGGGGGTACGTATACGCCCAACGGTGATATTGGCACGACGTCAGGTGACAGTTTGCTATGGATAGTGTGCAAAGTCTATACCAAGAGGTTTTAGTGAACCTGTGCATGACCTTTTGGTGCCAGCCTTTTTGGCACTAGAAGCTCTAACGATAATTTTTCAAAACATTTTTTTTAAGCAAACATTCTTTCACTATTTGATACCATAGTATACAGTATACACAAGAAAAAAGAAGATTTAATAAAGGTTTAGCTTATTTGATGAATAAATATCCTAAATTATGAAAGGTCACATTCCTACCTGAGATCCCAGTTTTGACATGCTTTCCCTAAACACACAAGATGACATCCATCTGTTTTTTTTTTAATTTTAATATTTAGATGGACATAAATTAAACAATAGTTATTTTTTATTATTAATATTAATTATTATTTTAGAGCTAAAAATTACATCAATTTATTTTTTCTTTCCCAATCATTTCACTTTGTTTTGTTTGTAAATTTTCATAATAACTTTGGACAATATGGTTGAAAATAATATTCTTCAAGATAAACATGGGAAAATTTCAGGCTAATTGAAGATAATTGTTAGAAACACAAAGACATGTATATGTATAAAATAAGCCACATTATTTAATATGAAACCTCTACAACATTATAAGCCACATAAGTTAATGGACAATATGAAACTTTTGTGATATTAAGAGAAATGACAATAATTACACAACAAACTTAAATCCAATGGGCAGAAATAAACTTGAAGAGACACACACACCAAACATAGATATGTATCATTTTGTAAAAATAAGCACTTATAATGTACCTAAAAGAAAATGACTAAAAAACAAGCCTATATAATGTGCCTAAAACAAAATGACTGTGCCAAATCATCTTGCTTCAATAGTAAACACCTAGTCATTGTGAACAGGTTTTCTATTTGTATTCAATGGTTGGATTTGTAAAGTAAAGGGAAGTAATTTTAAAAAAATGAGTACATAGTTTTAAAACTTGACTGCTAAATGTACTTAAGTGGCTTAAAAAAGTTCATTCATGATGATCAAGCCAAAGAACAAACCAAGAGAAAAACTTGCATTAAAAATAATCATTACCTCTATTCTGAACAAGTGTAGAGGTTTAATCACTCCTTTTCTGTCATATGGTATGTTGCTTTATTATTGTTCGTTGTGAAGATATAGAAGGCGCGGTCGCTGAACGGATAAGCGTTTGGCTTCCGAACCTGGGGACCTGGTGAAGAATTCTGGGTGAAGACTGGCATTTTGAATTTCAGATTTTTTAGGGCCCCCCTGAGTACACACAACTTGAAGTAATTATTTATTGTACCAAATTACCAATTATTCAATTAATTATTGATAATTAAATATTTTCTTGATATTAACTAAGGGAAATAATTTCCACATTATTGATTACATATAACTGTAAGGGAAGAGTTCTTAATCTCAGATAAGGTTTGTTTGTTTTTTTAAAAAGATTTTTTTTTGGTATTTTTCTTGTTGGTTTCTACATTTGGCTAGCACAAGCTGCTATGACACTTTCAGTTGTTTTATTTTTTTACTTTGATCAAACTCACTTTAGAGCTCAGGAAGTGAAGGAGCATCCCTTTTTCAAAGGTATTGATTGGGTCCAAGTCTACCTCCAGAAATATTCCCCACCGTTGATACCACCAAAAGGAGAGGTCAATGCAGCCGATGCGTTTGATATTGGATCATTTGATGAGGAGGACACTAAAGGAATTAAGGTAAACTTGACAATTTTGGATTGAGTGTGGTGATCAGTTGGTCTAGTGTATTATATCAAAGTTGATTTTGACTTATCTTGGACTATCTAAGTATTTGTGGCTACTTTCTAATTGTTTGTTTTGGTCTAAAGATGAGATAGGTCTCTGGAATGTATATGATAGGCAAGGAAAACTTGGTATTAGTTTGATGGTACATAAAAAATCACAGCTTTAGATGGCATGTATGTTTAAGAGCCCAATTTTTATTTGTTCATTTAATTAATAAGGTCAGAGCCAATCAGCTCCAGGGAAACTTCAGTTGTTTAAACAGCTGAAGTAATAAAAAAAAAAATCAAGTAAGGGTTATAGGGGCTGTTTTTATAGTTCCCTGCCTGAACAATTTAAATAAGATCAATTTTAAAAAATCCACCAATCAAAATGAAGGTCAGTCATACAATTTTTGTCCATAAAACACCATTAGACAACAATCACAGGTGACGGAATTCTGTATCATTCTACGATTAACACTTTTTACCAATGGTGTAATCACAACTTTCTCATTTGAAATGTTCAGAAAACTTAAGAAATGAAAATAGATTTTAGGAAACATTAAGGTCGTCTTGCAGAGATTCAGATAAACAATCAAACAATAGACCAAGTGAAAAATATGAATACCTAGGCACAACCAGCAACAACAAACTGAAATGGATTGAACACTGTCAAAACCTTTACACCAAAATGTATCAACAACTTTTCTATCTTAGAAAGCTTAGAAAATTTAAAATCAACAAAACAATAATCAATATTTTCTGTATAGCAACCATCAGTTGTCTAATTTACTTTGCCATCACCTGCTGGTATGGTAATACTTCACTGGCACAAAGACAGATTAAATAGACTAATAAAAGAAGCATTATATATTACTCAGACACAGCTTCCATCTCTTGAAGATGCCTTTCCAAAACACAACACAATCCTTAAAGACAACCTGCACTCATTAAACCACTGTTACATCAGATCTGGACAAAGTGGTCATCTCCTTTCCATTAGGACTAAAACAGATTTCAAAACTCCTTTATCCCACTTTCAGTCAGAGTGTTACAAGTTTAATTCTTAAAGTGCTGGTTATGAGTGTGTATGTGTTTTTGTGCAAAATTTGTTTTGTATTTCCATTTATATTGCTATTGTTGCAGTAGCTACGCTGAGGTGGTCAATTGTAGTCAAACTGAATTTCCATTTGTTTGGACCCATAAAAATTATCTTATCTTAAAAGGGATGTATGGCCAGGAGATAACAAGATGTGATATTAGCTAGTATTTAACAGTATGTGATATTAGCTAGTAGTTAATAAGATGTGATACTAGCTATGATAATGCTTTGGTGGTGAAGACCAAAATGTCAGTCACTATCAGGCTGATATATAAATGTACCAAAAGCCAAGGATTTCTCCCAGTCAAATTTTCTTGGACTTAACATTTGAATCTATATCTGTTTTTTTGTTTTTTTGATGTAGCTGACTGAAGCTGACCAGGACTTGTACAAAAATTTTCCTCTGGTTGTGTCTGAGAGGTGGCAACACGAAGTGGCCGAGACTGTGTTTGATGCCATCAACGCAGACACTGACAAGCTGGAACAGAAACGTAAACAGAAACCCAAGGGAGATGAAGTGGATCTAGGTGAGCCTGGCTAGTCCTGAAACTTTGTCGTAACTAGGAACAGTGCTGATGGGAAATCACATTTTGTGAGGGCTTGGTAGACTTTGTTCAATGTCTTGTAGAGATGCGAAGTGCGAGAAATAGTTGAAGGTTGAGCACATCAGAGCTCTAGAGGACTTCAGCTTTCATCAGATGGGATTTTTATCCCTTGCGCTCTCTAGGGCAGATGATTTAAAGGTCATCTCCTTCTATGGCGGGCAGCTAATGAGTGTGTTATGGGGCCAGATAATGACCAATTGGCTTTACTTTCCCCAACTAATGTCAGGTACCCATTAGAAAGGGTAGACTCAGGCATTCTAAAAAAAAGCTAAATTTTGAAATTAAATTCCAGTCTTCACTGGTATTTAAACCTGAAACTTCTAGGCTAAGTGCTTTACCACTCATTCTAGAATATTCCTTAGAACTTCAGAAGTTGTTTACATTTTTAAAAATGAAAACTTTTCTGAGTACTTTTGTTTCAATTTTTAATGTAATTTTTCAGCTGGGCCAACAGACTGCATTGTTGAAGGAGAGGTTCTCAAATTAGGTGGCCCTTTCAACCAGTCCTGGTCTAAAAAACACTTAAAGCTGTACCCCAACAGATTAGAGTTTTACCAGAAGTCTAGAGATGGCACAGTGCCCAAGGGGAAAGCAGTGGAGGTTAGTGACATTTCTTTTGTGTTCAACCCTAGAGACATGGCACCAGTTTTCTTCTATGGAGTGTCTTATCTTAACTTATATAATACAGACGTTACTTCAAAAAAAGAAGATGATTACGTCCTACGCGTCATGCATTTGGTCATGCATATTAACCAATGACTTAAATTCTGCCAAGTCACTGGTTTTCCTGGCTAGCTCAGGCAACCCATTCCATGCTCTAATAGCACTAGGGAAGAAGGAGTATTTGTACAAATTTGTCCTAGCATATGGGACGAGGAATGTGCCTTTATCTTTGTGTCTTTCAGAGTATTTAATTAAATTTTGTTTTTGTATTTGAAGATTATGGTTCAGTGTTTTATGTATTATTGCTACTTTACTTTTGAGTCTTCTGTCCTGAAGGCTTTCTAAATTTAGTGATTTTACTAAAGGTGTTACTCTAGTCAAATGTGAATATTCGTTTGTTATGAATCTCACTGCTCTATTTTGTGTCTGTTCTAGTTTCTTAATGTTTTCTTGAGTTGAGGGGTCCCAAACAGAGGATGCATATTCTATTATTGGCCTAACCAAGGTTAAATAACATTTTAGTTTTATGTTCTTATTTGATTTATAGAAATTTCTTTTAATAAATCCTAATGCTTTGTTTGATTTTTTTGTAGTTTCATCAATATGTGGATTCCATGACAGTTTTTCATTTATTATAACACCTAGGTATTTTGCGTTTTTAGTCTGTGTTACTGGTTTGCCATGAATAAGATAAGTGGAATTAATTTGTTTTAGTTTTTTTGTTACTCTTAACAACTGACATTTTTCTGGGTGGAAAGACATGCTCCAATTTGATTCCCATTTCTGTAATTCATCTAATTCTCTTTGTAAAATATCTGTGTCTTGTGTTGTTTTTATTGTTCTATATATTATGCAATCGTCTGCAAATAATCTGACTTTTGTTCCTGAACTAATGCAATTTGGTAAATCATTTATGTAAATTAAAAATAGTAGTGGACCCAAGACTGTTCCTTGAGGTACACCTGAGTTTACTGTTATCTGTGTTGATTTAGAGCCATTTATTATTACAGTTTGTTCTCTCCCTATCAGAAAGTCTTTAATCCACTGATGCAGTGGACCATTAATGCCAAAATATTTTAATTTTTTAAGCAAACTATGGTGGTGAACTTTGTCAAAAGCCTTAGAAAAATCTAGTAAGATAGCATCTATTTGTTCACTATTATCTAAACCTTTTGAAAAATCATCAATTAGTCCTATTAGTTGTGTTTCACATGATCTATATTTTTCCTAAAGCCATGTTGGTATGGTGTGAGGACATTATGTTTGTCTAAGTGGTTTATGATGTTGCTACATATTATGTGTTCTAGGATTTTACATGTGATGCTGGTAAGTGATGCTGGTCTGTAGTTTCCTGGGTCAGATTTTTCTCCTTTTTTAAATAGGGGGGTGACATTAGCTTCTTTCCAGTCCTTTGGTACTCTGCCCTGGTTAAGTGAAGCCTGAAAGAGTATTTTGAACACTGGGGCTAGCTCATTACTTAGTTCTTTGAGTAATCTAGCTGGAATACCATCAGGTCCAGAAGCTTTATTTGGTTTGGTGTTGGCTAATAGTTTTTGAATTCCATTTTCTTGTACTACTATATCTTCTATGTTGTCTACTTGGTTCAAATTCAGTAATATGTCTTTGTCTCCTGGGGCTGAGAATGCTGATGCAAAGTATTTGTTTAGAATGTTTGCTTTAGTTTCATTATCATTATGTATTATGTTATGTTCATCTTTTAATGGCGCTACGCCTGTTGTTTCCATTTTCTTAGACTTAATGTATGACCATAGGTTTTTGTTGTTATCTTTAGATATTACATTGTTTATGTATTCACTCTGCAGCTGTCTGCTTACTTTTTGGGTTAAGTGTTTAATTTTTATATACTTTTGTAAACTCTTTCTGCATTAGTTTCTTTAAATTTTCTATAGAGGTTTTCCTTCTGTTTACAAAGCTTCTTTAGTCTATTATTAAACCAGCATTTATTTATTTTGTTTGATGTGTATTTAGTTGGTATATGATTTTCTATAATGCTTTTAAGATGGTTTTTAATGAAATTCCAGAGGTCATCGACTGGTTGGTTAATGTTTTTTTCTAATAAGAATGTTTGTTGAAAGTTTAATGCAGCTTGGTGTAGTTGTGTTAGGTTACATTTATTCCAGAGTAAGATTTTTCTTTTGGGTTTTGTATTGGCTACTGCTTTTATCTGACTGTGTATTTTGATGATCTCATGGTCTGATAGACCAGTGATAAGATCATAATCAACTACTAATCCAGGTCTGTTGGTTAAGAAGAGATCTAATGTGTTGTTTAATCTAGTTGGCTTTTTAATGATTTGATCTAAACTTAGGTTGTGTAAAGTGTCTATGAAAAGCTCATTTATGTCCTTAAGGTTTTGGTGTTTATCTATGGTTAGTGTTTTCCAATTTATATCAGGTAGGTTGAAATCACCCATAATCCAAAAAACTGCATTTTTATTTGTCTCTTTAAGTGTAGTAATCTGATTACATAGTTCCTGCATGTATTCTAAACTAGAATTTGGTGGTCTGTAAATGCTGCCTATTATTAGGGATGTTGAGGTGGTATTAATTTTACAAAATGTTGATTCTATATTTTTTGAGTTAGGTAAGGTAATTTCTTCTGCTATGAGAGTGTTTTTTATTGCTAAAAGAACTCCTCCATGATTATCAGCCCTATCTTTTCTAAAAATTTCATAATTACTATTGAAAATTTCTGCATTATAAATTTCAGGATGTAGTGGTATATAATACATAACACTTAAATCTAGTGTTGTTCATTCAGACATTTCAAACTGATTTGAATACCTCTTGTAATAATAAACTTAAAAGTAAACTATTGGATACAGATTTTGAAAAGTGACTACTGAAATAAAAGATAATTTTTATTAAAGGCAATCATAATTGTGGGGAACCATTTTGTTTCTAAATCTTCAATAATAATATTTAATCTCCACAGTAGTCATACGTTTTTGGTGTAATCTGAGGGGAGGGGGAAACACTATTGGTTTTGTGCTGTCAGTTTGTATGTTACAGTTAGAGTTCAATAAAAGTGATTGTGATGGCCAGGTCATAGAATTCCTGTACAACCTCCAACAAAGATATGTTGATGAAAGTGGGGGGTCCTCTCACATTAGTCTTCTTTTTAGGCCTGGGGGAAACAAGATCTTAATGACTGGAGCTCCTCTTAATGTCACTACTGCACCATCTACTATTAGCATCATTCTAACATATTCTAGAAACGTCTATGGCAAAGACTAAACGTGAAAAATATTGACAAATGTCTTGTATAACTTGTGTTAACTTTAAGATTGATACATTTCGTGTAAGCTACCTGCTTGAATGAGTTAAGTCTTTCCTGTATAGATTTCTTTATATTTAGGAAAATACACATTTGCCCCTCAAAATACATTTCCATATCTGGGAATACACATTTCCAATTTGGCATGTAGGCATCTCTGAAATATATGTTTATACCTACAACAGCTTCTTATGCTCTTTTGTATTTAAAAGCTACGTTACCAGTATGCATATTGTTTGCATATGTAAATTTTTTGTTTTGTTTTAACCTTTAATTTTGTACCTGTCAACATTTTACGACAAGAAATGTCCAGAACTAGTTTTTCTCCTCATTCAGATAGCATGCAATCATTAGGCTTAATCTATAAGTTTTGGGATACCTTTCTGACATGTGACTAATTTGTTATGTTCTCTCTCTCAGCTCTACTCTATGCTGGATATCAAGGAAGTGCTGCCCGAGTTCCAGAAGTATCAGAAGATGGAGAACTGTATTGTGTTGAATTTAAAAACAGATAAAATCATCATTACTTCACCTGTAAGTACATTCTCACTTGCAACGTAATTGTTTAAAAGACTCTACCGTAATTTTTAAAAGACTCTACCGTAATTTTTAAAAGACTCTACCGTAATTTTTACAAGACTCTAACGTAATTTTTACAAGACTCTAACGTAATTTTTAAAAGACTCTACCGTAATTTTTCAAAGACTCTAACGTAATTTTTAAAAGACTACCGTAATTTTTAAAAGACTCTACCGTACTTTTTAAAAGACTCTACCGTGTGATCATGGTCTTGGTAGGCTGCTTATAAACACAACGCTGAGACATAATTAAATCTCAGGTATTCTCAAAAGTCTACTTTAGCATTCGATAAGTGGACTACAAACATAGACAAGGACCCTATGAGAAAAAGATTTCAAGTTGGGTGTGAACATTGAAACTTAAGTTGTTGTCTTTTTTGTGTGAACATTGTTCATGTCTTTGCACCTAATTTGGTGAGAAATAGCTACAAGGTCGCCCTGTTAACATAGAAGGTCGCCCTGTTAACATACAAGGTTGCCCTGTTAGCACTGTAGGTGTATTACTTTAACACATGTTAGTAAACCTTTCTGAGCCTAATTTAGGTACCAAAGAAAGGCCAGATGAAGTCTTAAGAATTATTTAATAGAAAAAAAGGTTTCAATACAATTTAAAAAAAATAAATTTGAAATGTGTTTACAAAGAATTAGGTACAAGCAGAAGTATTATTTTAAAGGGTTACCAAACTTTTAATTCAGTCAAAATATATGATACGTTCCCCTTATTTATTTAAAGTGCATTGTTAACTTAAACTCCACTTGCAATCATTTTATGTGCTAGTGCCTATTAAAATGAAATCAAGAAATAAATTAAGAAGAATCGAAGGACATGAGAAAAGCTCTAACACTTTCACTTTCTTTTTGATTGAATCTCCTTGGATTAGATTTACTTGCTTAGACTTATATCTTCCCGCGCCATGTCCATTGGACAGCAAGCTGTCTCCACAAAGATCTGTCACTTGCGATGTCTGTAGCCTCTTCCTACCTGGTGTCCACTGTTCTGAGTTCCTCTATGAAAGTGTGGTACCAAGTTATATGAGGACGTCCCTATTTGTGCTTTTCTCATATTGGCTCCCATGTCTTTGCAACTCTTGATATGTGTAATTCATGTCCTGCAAAACCCCATGCAACACTTGGTCACAACCTCATTAAGTGGTTGAGTCCCAGTTTGCATCCCAGTTTGGCATAGGATTTCTTTGTTCAAAACCTTATCTCTGCAACCGACTCCTAAAATCCATCTTAGCCCTTTTTGTTGAGACACAATTGGTCTTAGATGTGATAGATATGTTGTCAAAAGAAACAAAATATCCACAACATGTTTTATATGAAAAAAAAAGATCTAAAAACAATGCACATTACAGAAAATAGATTCAATGAGTGATATCCTTGTGCCCTTAACCATATAATACTATATATGAATGAATGAGCTGAGGTCAAAGACAGACTTGATTTTGTTCACAAATGTAGCACTTACTTGTTTATATTATTGGACCACAATTAAGTCAAAACTTGCTGTTGTATTTCTAGGACAAGGTTTTGATCAACCAGTGGAAAGATGAAATCATTCAAGGGTTTAACCTGTCCACACAGATTGTAGCCACAATGAACAAAAAAGCCAGCAAGTTGTATGGTTCTGATATCCCAGGATCTCCCAGCACAGAGAGCCTACGGAATCCACTGGAACATCGTAATAGTAATGGCAACGGCAGTAGTTAGCTTATTTGTTTCAATTTTTTTGTCTGGATTATTGCATTCATGTTCCTACATTGTTTGCTTTGTCTCAAACTGACCTACAGGTTTCTTTTTTTTTTTTTTTTTTTTTTTTTTTTTTTTGTGTCCATCATTGTATTTGTTTATGAATTGAAATTGAGAAGTTACTCTTGATTTGTTCATAACTGTTATAACAAAGTTGATTTTGTCTGTTGATTGTAAACATTTTTTTTTTTTTTTTTATGGATTGACCAGCCTGTGTGTAGCAAGACAGCAAAGAAAACCTGCACCTCTGAAATAGAACCACAAAAGATTAAAAGAGTTTGATTTCTTATAATAGAGATAAGTTGGGTTAGAACGTGCTGCATTTAGAACTTCCATTTCTTTCTTATTCATTTTCTTTTTTTTTATATGTAATAACTGAAAGTGAAAAGAAGCTATATAAAATTGTCGTGTTAGATTCCTTGCTGCTGACATGACCAGTTTGTTTCTCAAGTGTAACAGTCACTGTAACATTGTTCTAGCAAGTGACGCAGTTTTTTTTATCGGCAGTTCACTTCTTCCCCCACCTTCTACATTTGGCTCCCTCCCCCTCTGGCGATTGCAAATTCAAAGAAAAACTTGACTGTTGATGGGAAGGGCTGGTGTGTTTGAAAAAAAAAACTGCTTTTCCTGTGATATATTGACATATTAATTTGAATCAGTTCACCAGTCTGTTGCATTGGACTGTGAGGACCTCCGTGTTCAGTCTAGTAGACACAAGCAGTTGGACAAATGTTTCCTTTGTAGTTGGTTATCCATGATATTCAAATGAACACATTTTATAAATATTATGAATTGGCTATGAAGTTTTATATTTAGCAAGATTATCTCTGTATGTCACATGTTATTGACGCCATTACTGATGGTGACTAGTAATAGTTTTAGCAAGAATATTAAGAAAATCTTTGTCAAAACATATTATACGTGTTTCTGACAGCAGTAACATTGATCTTTTTTTAAAGGTTTTCTGTGTATGTCACATTCTTGGCAATGTCAATGTTTTTTGATAAAGCAAATTTTTTTTATTTAGTGGTTTTAGAAAAATATTGAAATCCATTTACCCCGAGTCTCGACCAGTGTATAACTAGGGAAACATTATGTAGCAGTATTGTAGGTGTGGTAGTGACCAGTTGTTGACATGACAAGACTCAATCTCAGCTGACTTTCCATTCTACTCTAGTCCCCTTGAGCGGCTCTCATTGCTACGCAATACTTAGAAGCAGATCATAGTTACAACGCACCACAGAGACCTCTGGATTTCACTCATGGCTGCATGCATACGGCACTTTGCAATAGTCCTCCTAGCTGGCGCTGAAGATGGCTATATACTGCAATAGTTCTCTAGTTGGCGCTGAAGGTGGCTATATACTGCAATAGTTCTCTAGTTGGGGCTGATAGCTTCATATACACTTTACGATAGTCCCCGTCTCCCCCCCCCCCCCCCCAGTTGGCTTTCATTGCTACATGAATGTTGGTTTTAATTGCTTTTTTTTTTTTTTTCTCAAGTTTGTTTTTTATCAATTAATCAAATTTTTTTTTTTTTTTCATTGTGAAAGCTTTTCTACAGATCTGATATTTGCTGGAAATGTTCTCAGTTATGCTGGTAAAATTCTTTAAGAACACATCGAATAGATTGATAGTTAGGATGAAAAGATAACATTATTTTTTTTTTTAATGATTCTATTGAGCTGGTCTTATTCAAAGGATAGAATATAATTCTGTGAAGAAGTCAATTTATAAAAACCCCAATATTTTGTGTAAACATGTTATTAGTTCTCTAAACTTACAAGATGCTGGCTCCATGTAGACATTGGTTCCAACAGCTGCAGAAATGTCATTTTTATGATTAGGCAAAATATACAGAATGCTGTGTACCTTTGACCTTTTCATTGTTGTCTTTATTTAAACTTACACTTCTTGGTGGTTACTGTTCTCTACGGACTGATATTCCAGTCTGTGGATAAGACCTTTTGGTCTGTAGATTATCATGACATAATTGAGTCACCATGATATTTATTTCAAAGTTGGGGATTGGTACGAGCAGCAGTGCTGCCAAAAATGTTTTTCATGTTTTTCCCTATTCCCCAATAAAAAAAATAATATATTTTGTTAATTATGTCCTTTTTTTTTTGCTTTTTTTTTAAAAAAAAAGTCTGTTATGTCGGCCCTCGCTGTATTTTCAGGACACTCAAAATGTCGGAAGTTACTTCACTGCTTCTGTCCTTGCTTCCCCAAGTAGAGCCCCACAGACTATTTGAATTGTAATGTTGTTCTGTTAGTTTTATGTAAACCCCAATGCAAGAGAATTGTGAGAATCCCTTGGTCCCTGATCAATTGCCCAGCTAAAGAAGGAGAGACTGAAAGAAAATGAACATTTTTCTGAACACCTTAACTAACTTTGGTGAATTGAAGGTGAACAAACATTTTTGTTTTGTTTCTTGAGTTCTGTTCAGTTTTTACTTTGCAGTGTCCCTTTAATTTTGTTCTTGTTTTTAAATTTAGTGCAAGAAAAAAAAAAAAGTGGGGGGGGGGGGGGGGGGGGGGAATGAGATCAGCATCAAAGTAATTAGGCTGTGATTTCATTTGTTGTCTAATTTGACTCATTTTTTTTTTTTTTTAAGTTTTGTTTTATTATATTGTTGATTTATGTTTTCACATTTTGCTGAGTCATTGTTGATCAGTTTTGAGTTCAAGTATACGAAACTATGTCCTAAAAGACTCGTTTTTAGTTATTTGTTCTTTTTAACTCATTATGTCCCCTCGTATTTTAGGTCAGCCATCTTATCAGGACAGCTGTTTCATAGAACTTATTATTTAATACCATGCTATGCTTTTGGCATATATTTTGAGTTCCCGTCTGCTATTGCTTGTCTATTTAAACAAACAAACAAACAAAAATCTCTGGTCTTGATAGTTCTGAGACCGTATGTTCTATACATGAACACATTCGCCATTATCTCATTGATATTATGTTTAACCATGTTTACTTTATAACTTTGTTTTTGTATTCTTCACTTTTGATTAACAAATTTCTATAGCCTCAGTTGACCTGGAGTCCAGCTAAGGGGCATGACAGAATGGATCATTGTTTCTTTAAATTCTAATCCCCCCCACAGACCCTTGTCATGATAAGACATTTTTTTTGTTGTTGTATGCTTGTTTTACTTTAGAAACATTATTTATATTTTTTATGTCCCAGTGCAATATTCTAACTCTATGATTGGGGGAGAGTGAGTGGATGGGTGCTTCCGTTAATGGGTCAAGAATGGTCAGATCAGCACAAAATTACATAAAAAAAAAAAAAGGGGAGAAACTCTTTATTCTAATGATAGGTCTTGGCCTAAAGTTTTTAATTGTATGCAGTAGGATTAGTGTATGAGACCATGGTTTGATTCAAGTTGAACTTATCAGTGATGTTTCAGTACGAACTCAATTTTTTTTTTTTTTCATTTGAATGTGAAAGCTGTCTGCATTCGTTAGAAACATTTCCTCATGTTCCAACTGACCCTAGTCCCATACTGTGCGCTATAAATCTGATAGAATTAAAACTTTGAATATGTGGAGAGAATAAAAACAATAATATGTTTATTTCAATTTTTTTCGCTTTCAACTGACACTTTTGTCTCTTCAGGTTGTCTCTCTTCTCTGCCCTAGACCCCCCCCACCCACCCGCCCTCAAACCCTTCGCTGCAGGCAGTGATATCACTACAGCTGATCTGAGTGATAGACTATGATGTCAGAGGAACTCAACCAAATCTTTCATGTTTTTTTTTTGTTTTTCTTTTACGATGAGGTGCACATGAAGAAAATGTGTGGCTGTTGTTGTTTGTTGCATGCACAGAGGATCACATTGACGTAGTTGCAGATCTCTTTTTTAAGTTAGAAGATATTGTGACAGAGGTGATAGATTCTTTGTACATTTTGTTTGCTTGTATAACCCGGACTTAAAAACCAGATATCTAAGACCCTGACACATTTAGCTGCATTGGAAAGCGGGCTGAGAAGGTCTTGGATTTTGGTTTCTTTTTTTAAACAATAATTTGGGCTAACTCTCCATGGGTGTCTCGGGCAGGACATCAACTCTGTTCTGGTAGTAGCAAACTGGCTTTACCAATTTTGTTACTCTACATTTCAGTGTCCTTTTTTTTGAACTTGATCATGTGAATTTCGAATGCATGGAAACTCATCTATGTTTGTTACATTTGAAGTGAAGGTGGGGCTGTGTATGCTGAGTTTGCATATCTCTCTCTGTCTAAAGGGTTTCGTCTGCATTCAGACATTGGTCATCGCGCGGACAGAATTCATGTGTTCCTCTCCCTTTCGTTCTAAATGGCTTGAAAGTAATTTATTTCTCTTAGTCTAATTCTCTCTTATATTTGTATTATCTCAAACATTGTATATAAATATACTCATATCTATACATACATATACATATATATATATATATATATTAACTTGCACCTTTCAGTGTTGAGGATTTTATGAAACTTTTTTTTTTTTTTTTTTCTAATTTCAAATGATACAAATATTTCCTTGTAAATAATGACATCTTTTGAAGACAAAAAGTTGTTTTGAGAGCTGACTAGAGAGAACAAGTTTTATAAATGTGTTTTACTTTAGGTTGTCTATGACTGTATCGAGGAGTCTCCTCGATGGTTCTTGACATTTTTTTCACCCTTACACTAGTTTCTGTTTCTGTCAGGTATTGATAGTCCATGGCCCATGGAAAAGTGTGAAGTAAGTGTGTGAATCAAGAAATTTCTGTTCCCTGTGCCATGGATAACATCACCCACTATTTGTCCCCCCTTCAATTTCTCTCAACTGTGGATAATATCATCCCCCTCCCCCCCACTTTTGTTTTATATACTGGTACTCTCTGGGCTGTGGGTACCATCACCCTTACTTTTTGCCCTTTTCAATTGTTTTGTTGTTTTTACTTTCTAAGCTTTGACTAATCTGTGTGTGTGTGTGCGGCGTCATGTTTGCAAGACTGAAGTGTGTGTGTGTCAGGTGACTCTTTCATTGTTAACAGACATGTGACCTAGACTTTCCCCAGGATGTGACGGGGGCGGGGGGCCCTGTCCAATTTTCTCACACATTTCTAGATGTGATATCTTGCAAAAATTTAATGTTAATTTTTTTTTTTTTTTTTAAATAAGATTTGAAAATAAATCTTGTCATACAAAGTCTGCCTTGTACATTTTATTGATTTGTTGTTGTTGTTTTTACTTGAGTTTCTATCAACTCACACTGTCTGTCTGGTACAAAGTTTGAACAGGTTATTTCTTCCACAGTCATTCTGGGATCAAGTTGATACATTCAGCAATTATTTATCGTACCTAACAAAACATGAATCAGTAAGGAAATAAACAAATAAAATCACCAATTAGTAAAATAATTATTGGTAACAATTATTTTGATTGATATTGAATAAAGGAAATAAATTCTACATTATTGAGACATAGTTGTAAGGGCAGAATTCTTCCCCTAAGATAAGCTTTGTTTTTTTTAAAAAGGATTTTAAAGAAATGTTTTTGTTGTGATCTATTTTATCTTATTGTATTCCTAAATAAAGGAGCACTTGGGAGAATTTGTCCTAGCATACGGAATAAGAAAAGCTTTGATATTTCACTTTAATTAATTTGCCTGAAATAGCCAACATTTTCATGCATATCTGGTTCAAAAATGTTTGCCATAAACACACAAGCTGTCTGGTCGTGCTGAATGCACTGTTGTTCTGTCGTCTCGATGGTCCAGGGTTCAAACCCTGCCCGCTGCCATCCCTCGTCGTCCTGCGGGAGGTTTGGACTTGGAAGTAGATTATCCTTAACCCTGAAGGAACATCCGAAACGTCAGACATTTTACAAACAATGTACAGTTCTCTTGAAATGGAATACTAACAGCCTTTCAAAACATTTTTTAAACAAGATTTAACTACAAAAAAAAAACTACAACACACGTTTGAAATCTCTGGGTCGTCTGCCGTTTCACATTTGCATTACGCTAGACTCACCGCTAGATCATAGTGTGATTTCATCATCTTTACTGTCATTCCTTGTCACCATCATCTTGGAAACACACACACGCACATTGTCACGTCCCTAGTGACACCTCATTGTTTACAAAATGAGGACATTGTACCTATCTCAAATCAGGTCAGCGTACCCACGCTTAAATGCCAGAAAGACGCCGATTAAAACTTAGCTCAAGACTACAGCAGGGAAACAAAATTAACATAGCTTAAATTACAAAATACAGTTCCTAGTGACACCTCATTGTTCACAAAATGAGGACATTGTACCTATCTCAAATCAGGTCAGCGCACTCACGCTTCAATGCCAGAAAAACGCCGATTAAAGCTTAGTTCAAGGCTACAGCAGGGAAACATAATTAACAATCAAAACGAAAATTAAATGTAAACGGGTCAAGGAGTCAAGTATGGGTATTGAATTGTCACTGTTCTTTATCCTAAAGAAAGATATAAAAGGCGGAGTGTTAGCTTGAGAGGGAGAGAGCTAGAAAGTTAGGCTTAGAAGTCGCTAGTTTTTAAAGTAAATATTTACTCATTGATCATTTTCACTGAATCCTGTATCTGTTGTATATATCTTTGTACATACATTTATAGTTTCAAGTTCAAGTTTTAAATAATTAAAACTAAAGAAAACATATCAGCACTTTGTTACTTCATTACTTGTTAAAGTGTTTGAACTGTAATCAAGGCACCTCCGAACCCACATATGTCACAAGTTTATAGCATCAAGACCTGCCAGTTAAATAAACGTAATAAACACGTGACATAAATTAACATCCCTCTAAAAGCTCAGATGATTGGTCAAAATGTCTTCACGTCTACTTTGCAGAGGACAGAGTTTTTTTTTTTATCACATTCGTTAGGACAGTGGTCGAGAAACTTTTCATCCGAAAGAGCCAAATTTAAAAAAAATTACAAATCAAACTTTATTCAAAGAGCCATTTTTTAAAACGACTTTTTTTTATTAGGAGAGACATTTTGTTCAGAAATAATCAGAAAACAAAAAGTAAACTCCCGCGCTTACATTTCCTAAAATATCATTATAATACTACTTTGTATCATACCTATATAAAGATAGCATAATATTAAAACATATAAAGCCCCTCCTTCGTGATCGAAGATGTGCATATTTCTTAATCGCCTATGAACTCGAAGATGTAAAGTTCAATCCTCGCTTTTAAAATCCGGCCGCATACGTGGCATGGGTAGACCTGGTTAGTTGCAGATAGGCCTGCTTCTCGTCAGCTTTTTGTTGGTTCGGCGTTCCTTGACGCTGGCCACTCTCCTTGCTTCATATCTCAAGACTCCGAGACTCACAGCTTCCTGCAACGTTATAAACAGATACTCCACTAATGTGTAAATGGCTTTACACTTCCTTTTGAGGTCATAGCCTGGAATTATGGGTGAGCCAAGTTTGTCCTAGTCAAGATTCTAGCTTCTCATCGGTAAGCCGACATTTTTTTTTTCTTTACTCTTTGATAAGCTCATGACTGCTCCTGTTCGACCAAGATTGCTCACCAAAGTATTTAGACCAAAATAAGGAAAGAAAAGCAAATGCATGAGCTTGTGAGTCACGAATAAGCTTACCATCCCTGGTGTTTAGAATCAACAAATGTTCCCTCGTCAGATCTTTCAAAGCAGACCAATTGTGTTGTAAACTAAATGTACATTTATTTACTTCCGATAGCACCAAATCGACAGATACACATTCTGATATTGAACTCCACAATTTTTTTTTATCTAGCAACATTTCAAAGCTGCCATCATCTTTTTTTTTCTCTGTTACCCAGGCAGCCAGAGGTTTTTAACTCTTTCTCTCCGTAATTATCTTTCCACGTTTCGACGGAATACTTCATTTTGCTTATTACTATTTCACTACCCCTGTTATGATTCAGCTTCAATAGCTTTGTCGTTAGCTGTCAGAAAATATTTATTTGATATAGAATTTAAGGGAAATGCATGCTCTTTTTATATAATACAAAGTAAAGTTTATAAAAATTAAACATAAATTTAAATCAACGATGGGGCCGTCAATTAGGAGAGAAAGAGTTAACAAAGTCTAACTGCGTCATGGCCGTTTGCCTGGACGAGAGAGGAAATTGACAATACATAAATCAAACAAATCAAATTTAGCAAATTAGCTAATTAATTAGTGGTTATAAATTAATTTTGTTTTATATTGAAAAAAAAAGTTATGTAATCATTTATTTTTTGTTTATTTGTATACAATTTCTTTTTATTTTTAAAATATATTTTTTATTTGATTTATTAAACCAAGCCTAAGGCGATACGTCTATTATTTCCCTATCCCTATGTAGGCTAAGTATGCTTCAATCTGTCTGTGGTGTAACATGTTTACTTTAAGGTGCATCTTGTAACTCCAACTGAGGAATTACAAAATGAGGTCCACTCACAGCTCAAATAGTAAGGATTTTAGTAATCTAATAAAAATATTTTGTAAATATGTATATATTTATAATAACTTTGCCTTAATAAGAGTCAGTTGCGTCAAATGGAGAAAAATCCAGTAGGCTTACTATCTTGTTTAATGTAGCTGAATCTAGCCAGTATCAAATTCATATAACGTACATAAATTGGAGGAAAATGTGTGTTATACTCGTGACTCTTGGGTGTCAGTCGAATCGCACAATATGACACGAGGAAATGATTAAAACTGTAAGATTTAAACATTAAAGAGTGACTGACAGACAATCGGAGCGACAGGCAGCACAAACACAATTCTCTGCGTAGGTCGCCTTAAGCATACTACTCTAAAACATTTTTTTCAAAGCTTGTTGGAAGCATTGATTTTTGATTGAATTATACCCAAGTAATGTTCTTTATTATATAATTCCATTTAAGGTATTAGTAGATGTTACATCACTGATTAAGGTATTAGTAGATACTACATCTCTGCTTTAAGGTATTAGTAGATGCTACATCATTGATTAAGGTAGGCCTATTAGTAGATGCTACATCACTGATTTAATGTATTAGTAGATGCTACATCTCTGCTTTAATGTATTAGTAGATGCTACATCTCTGCTTTAATGTATTAGTAGATGCTACATAACTGATTAAGGTATTAGTAGATGCTACATCTCTGCTTTAATGTATTAGTAGATGCTATATCACTGATTAAGGTATTAGTAGATGCTACATCAGTGCTTTAAGGTATTAGTAGATGCTACATTACTGATTAAGGTATTAGTATATGTTACATGACTGCTTTTAAGGTATTAGTAGAGGCTTCATCACTGATTAAGGTATTAGTAGATGCTACATCATTGCTTTTAAGGTATTAGTAGATGATACATCACTGATTAAGGTAATAGTAGATGCTACATCACTGCTTTTAAGGTATTAGTAGATGCTACATCACTGATTAAGGTATTAGTAGATGCTACATCACTGATTAAGGTATTAGTAGATTATACATCTCTGCTTTAAGGTATTAGTAGATGCTACATCACAGCTTCTAGGGTATTGGTAGATGCTACATCTCTGCTTTAAGGTATTAGTAGATGCTACATCACTGATTAAGGTATTAGTAGATGCTACATCTCTGCTTTATGGTATTAGTAGATGCTACATCACTGATTAAGGTATTAGTAGATGATACATCTCTGGTTTACGGTATTAGTAGATGCTATATTACTGCTTTTAGGGTATTGGCAGATGATACATCTCTGCTTTAAGGTATTAGTAGATGCTACATTACTGCTTTTAGGGTATTGGCAGATGCTACATCACTGATTAAGGTATTAGTAGATGCTATATTACTGCTTTTAGGGTATTGGCAGATGCTACATCACTGATTAAGGTATTGGTAGATGCTACATCTCTGATTAAGGTATTAGTAGATGATACATCTCTGCTTTAAGGTATTAGTAGATGCTACATCACTGATTAAGGTATTAGTAGATGATACATCACGGTTAACGGGGTGACATGTCTCCATTACAACGACAAATCTGCTTTTACTTTTTTTCAACTTATGTCAGATACCCGTTGGAATTGAGTGAAATCAGGGACCCCTAAAAATCTAATGGTTTAAAATCCCAGTCTTCAACGAGACTTGAACAGGAGACATTTCGCTTCCAAAGCAAAGATCATTACCATTTAAGCTTTCTCAATACGCTATGATCCTATCACTTATTAATTCCTGTGAAATAATCGTGCCAAATTTCAGCTTCATCCGAGATTGGGTGTTTTAGAAATAACATGTACAAACTTTTGGTCAGACAGTCCGAGTGAGTTGATATTAGCTTCGTAAAAATTTGGTCCGTTTGTTAAAGGTTAAAAAAAAAGATAGGAGTGGATGTTAGAGCCATAATTACCACTATAAAGCGCGAGAGTAATACGACAGGCGTAGCCGGTGGGTAATGGAAGTCTTGTCTATATATTCGAGACATGTGTTTGCTTAGAATTAAAAACAAAATACATTTGAACATCATTGATTAAATCTTTCTACGTTTCAATAGCATTCATTGAAAAAAAAAATTACGGCCCTTGAACCTTTTATAAAAAAAAATATTTTGATCGTCTGCTACGTCGGGTGTGGCGAGTTGTTAATTAATTAACATACGTTTGATAAATGTCACATCTCAATGATTCTCTCCCTTCAACTGTGTCAGAAGGGGAAGTAAACTAGATTGAATTCAAATGAATTATTAAGAGAGTTGCGACTCTTTGTTCAAAACCTTTTTTTTCTTCTTTTCTTGGTAATCGTCCTATTATTAGCTTGTGGCTCATTATACACGAAGGGAGACACACTTAGTGTCATATTTTTAATTCTATAAATATATGGAATAAAAATTATTATATTTATCATGTGACTGTTTCATAACATGACAAGTCCGCCGCGTTTTTTTTCCCCCTTGAATAACGCACACCCAAACACACACACACAACCGTATTCCCCCTTCCTTCCATGCATACGCAGGTGATATGAATGAATCGATCGATCCTGTAACCTGGGTCAGATCGCCACAGATTTTTACACACTTACACAACACAGAGGTGTACTCTGGCGTCCTTGGATACGACAGAAAGCCTGGCTAAGTGTTACTTCGAGAACGTCTTCTAACAAAAGTGTGGCTTATGTGACAAGGCGAAACAGAATTGAAATTTTGATAAGGGAACGGGAGAGCTTCTTAAAGACGTCTCTGTACTCATGAGTTTATCTAGACTCTGCTTTGGACATTTTTAATAAAACGGGGAAAGTAACTCTTCATGATTGTAAAGTGTGTGCCTATATCAAGTTAGCGAGGGACAAAATACTAGCACCATGCCCGACAATAAGTACTGTGATTTTATTTGATATTTGTGCTCATTATTGAAACGCTGGAATGAATTAGAGACAAGTGTTCATACTTTGATTACAAGACAGGTTGGTTCCATTGTGTTCATACAGTTAGTGATGATTGTTTTAACAGAATTATACGACAACATTGCTGTGATAACATGGTTATATATCACAAACCTATATATATATATATAGTGTGTGTCTATAGTGTACACAAATACTATACTCGATTCTCAAATATTTCAAAATATACAATTTGAAAATAAAATGGTAGGATCGATACGAATTTCATTTTTATTTGTTTACTAAAATTTCCGTTCGTAACAACTTCTTTTAGACCAACGTTTAATGTTTTGTTTATTAATTTAATTCAACAATTCCATGGCGCCTGGTTCGAAACCTCACCACCATATCCCCTGTAGCCCTGTTGGAGGTTTACGCTAGGAAGTAATCATCTTCAAATATGAAGAAAGCTACAAATATGTAAACAAAACAAAAACACAAACAAACAAAAAAAAACAACACACATATAGATAAATAAATACAAATGTAGATAAATATCGTCTCATTGGTCAGTCCCGGATTCAAACTAGTGCTCCTTCTTCCCTATTGCCATTATAGAGTGGAACGGGTTGCCTGAATCAGCGTGGGAAACCAACGACTTACCAGAGCTCAAGTCATTGATTAACATGCATGGCTAGATTGACACATGCAATGTATAGGGCAAAGTTAACGTCTGTAATATATACGAAGAAGATGTCTATATGTAATTCAATAGGGCCTACGTTTGTATTTCTTGCTTACCCTATAAACATGCCCATTACGGCCCAGTATCAGTTATAATTAGGGTTATCCCCCTTTGCCCTAATTGCAGCCCTAAATAGCCCAAATCGCGCCCTAATGGGCGCGCATACCGTTTGCACATTGGCGTCATTAGGTTCCCATAAGGGACCAATACGGGCTACCCTAATCGTGCCAATATCGGCCCAGAATGGGTAAACCCACTTCCGGATTCATTGGGGATTTCCAGAATCGCGCCCTAATCAAGCCCATACTAGCCCCAATGGTTTAGTAACTGAGATTTTCATTGGGGTTTAATTAGGGATAACCCTTATTGTGCCAATATCGGTCCGATGCTGGCCTGAATGGTTTAGTAACTGAAATATTTATTAGGGTTCAATTAGGGATAACCCTTATTGTGCCATTATCGGTCCAATGCTGGCCCTAATGGTTTAGTAATTGAAATATTAATTAGGGTTCAATTAGGGATAACCCTTATTGTGCCAATATCGGTCCGATGCTGGCCCTAATGGTTTAGTAACTGAAATATTTATTAGGGTTCAATTAGGGATATCCCTTATTGTGCCATTATCGGTCCAATGCTGGCCCTAATGGTTTAGTAATTGAAATATTAATTAGGGATAACCCTTATTGTGCCATTATCGGTCCGATGCTGGCCCTAATGGTTTAGTAACTGAAATATTTATTAGGGCTCAATTAGGTATTATTATGCAAATACTGTCTCTGATGGTTCAGTCATTAAATTTTATTATGGCTTAATTAGGAATAATCTTTAATATTTTTCAATACTGTAGTTTAAAACAAATTCATTAGTGATTTTTTGTTTATAATGCCCTTTTTGTTCAAATGCAGCTCAATGGTTTAGTATGAGATTTTTAACCTTTTACATAGGTCTACTTTCACACTGATGATTTAGATCTAGCAATAGAATTATTTGACATAATTGTTTGGAAATTATAATAATTGAATCAGTGCATGATTTCTATATACATCTAATGTCAACATATTTATAAAGTAATGGACAAGTTAAATTACATTTTTGGGTTTGAACACTATCAAACAATACAATTTTTGGTAACGTACTATATAAGACTTGCATGCTCTGATCATTTATTCTTAAATCAAACTTACACAATTAACTTTTTTTAATTTTTTATTCATGGAATAATTAACCAACACAAAAGACAAATATAACAGCACAAACAAGATATCAAGACAGCATTTTCATTCCATTCTTAGCATTCTTTACAAGCTGACTTCAAGACTGGTGGCAATAATTCATATTTTGACTTCCATGCAGCAGCTGGAACAAACAAACAAACAAATAAATATTATAGTCATGTAATAAAACTACCTTCAAGCTGTATTAATAATAAAAAGAATCTAACAATTAAACATCAGAAGACCTTACATTTATCTATTACATTTATCTATGTGGACATACTATTTAACGGTTATATTTCCAGCACTTGATGATAAATGGTGCTCAAAAATTAGGTTGCTTCTCAAGCCTATTAAGCAACACAAAAATTAATGGTATTTCAAAATTTGGAGTTCAATCTTCTCCTTAAATTAAATGTTATGAATTGGTGTCAGCAAATGTGGCACTGGTATTTGACTATGCTAAAAGTGCAATGGCAGACTAGATCGAGCTAGGCTTCAATTCATTCAATATTATATTTTGTCCAATTTATTTATATTAACTTTATCACAGGCTCTTACTAATACAACTATATTCTGTTGTAATTAGAGTTCTATGGTAATTTTAAAAATAAGTTGGCTGAAAAGTTATTCTAGAATTAAAATAAACAATTATCACAGTGAAACTTAAAAAAAACATTAAAAAAAAAACCACAACCAGCATATTTCAAAATTAGGATAGCATTTCTTTATTTACATTTAGTAAATTCCATCCCATTAACAATTTACTTTCAGATTGCTGATCAGTAATCTAAAAGCAAAATTTAATTCTTACCTTCTTGAGCAGGCTTGCTTATGAAAAGATGATGAACAGCATCTGTACTGCATGCATAGGTTATTATTAACCTAAAAGATTAATGTCAACTTCCCCTAAAGAAAATGTGGCGATCTGTTAAAAAAAATAAATAAATAAAAACATAAAAAATGTTTAAAGAATGCAAAAAAAAAAAAATATTACAATGAGGCAAAACACAAAATGTTTAAGGTAAGGTATACAAGAAGGATTGTTGCTATATAATGACATTAGGTCAAAAACAATTCTATGTAGGCCCTATTTTCATTGTATAAATGTTCATTATAATTTTTTATGCAAATTAATAATGAACTTAAATCTCAGTGAAATTACAAAAAGCTGAAGATATTGCTCTCGAACATTGTTTCACAAGATTAACATTTATTTTACATTTTCTTTATTTAATCGATTTGATCTCATTAAAATTTTCATTTGGTTTGGGGGGATGGGGGGGGTGGGGGGGTGTCACTGATCAGTAATCTTAAAGAAAAATTTATTCTTCGTACCTTTTTGAGCAGGCTTCCTCATGAAAAGATATTGAACAGCATCTGTAGTGCATACATAGACAATTCTTATTGTCAGCTGCCCTTAAAAAACTGGCATTCTAAAAAAAAAAAAAAAAAAAAAAAAAAAATTACAATAAAGACAAATCCTGAAATGTTTATGGTATGGTGTATAAGAAAAACTGTTGCTATAGCCTAATAATGAGACTCTGTATTTTTTCTTTAACAGTATCCACACAATGAAATTTTAAAAAGCCTAAGCCTTAGCTAAGCCTATAGAATGAATCCTAGATCAAATTGTAGAAAAATGTATAATATAATAATTAGTATTAAGACCTCTAGATATTCTAGCTAGATCTAAATATAATCTAGATCTATGTCTAGTTTATAGATCTAGAATTTCTAGATCTGTATAGATCTATTTAATTCTATTACATAGAGCCTAGAGTCTTTAAAATTTACAAAAAATAAAATCTAACATATATTGAGTATTGGTGAATAAAGATGTAACGCTACCTGGACCTGGTTATGTGGTATGCACGATGGACTGTTTGGTCGCCTCGTTGGTCTCTGCATGGTCGTCTGGTTCATACCCTGCAACTGCCATCACTTCCCTAAGCTCCTTTGAGGTTTAGACTACCAAGTAGATATCTTCAACTCTGAAGGAACATTAAAAAAAAAAAAAAAAAACAATGTCAATATAGGGCTATAGTCTATAGCAGCTATAGGGTTAGCCGTTAGTGGCGTTAGTCTATTATATATAGGCCCCTAATATAGATATACTATATATATACATATTTTTCTAGACATATCTCAATATCTGATTTTAAAACCAATATAAACGTTTGATTTTATTTATTTGTATAAATTTAAACATTCTAAACTCTAGACTAGATTTTCAAGATCTGGAGTGTAGGCCTAATATTGTACATTAGTCTCTACAAAGTAAATATCTATATTATAAGATTATAAGTCTATACTATAGGTCTATGACTATAACTAGTTACTAGATCTAGAATTATTTAATCTAAATGACCTATCGCCTATAGTATGAAAAAATTAAAGATTAGTCTGTATTAACAATATATTAATTAAATATTATTCTATATCTACTAAATTTTCTAATAACAACTAGATTTTAGAATCTAGACTATCTTTTATTAGATCTAGATCTAAGTTTACTAAGTCTTAGTATATCTTATAAGTCTAGGTCAATTTTTTCTAACCTCAAAATATTTGAATTAGAATAGAACTAAAATCTATATATGAGTATGAGTACTATGAGTATAATAATTATTATATTAATATACCAAAGTGTCCAAAGTCCTAAGTCTAAGTATTAGTTTACAGTTACGTGACTAGATAGGCATATAGACTAGATCTAATATTCTGCCCTAAAAGTTAAAAGGTAGTAGATTTAGATTTAAGATCTAGTAAATCTAGTAAGTCCTTAACTAAATCTAATTCTATGCTGCAGATGCATTAGCCATTTCATGGTAGATTCTAGAATCTAGATCTAGAATCTATTATAAATAGTAAATCAGTAAATCTAGTCATAACGTATGAATATTAATCACTTAAGTTAAGTCTAAGTCGTCTAGATCTAGATTTAATAGGTCTCAAGTCTAGATATAATATATATATTAATAATATTATATCGTACTAGATCTAGTAGCTTATTACTACTATTAGATATTATAATAAAACTAGTCTAGAGAGATCTATAGAATCCTAAGAATCTCTAGATCTAGATTCTTAGCATTCTAGATTATCTAGAATCTAGATATATCTATAAATCTATTCTAAGTCTAGACCTAATCTACTATCTAGATTAGATCTGTTTAATAGTAGTGTTAGAGTACTTAGAGATTCGTCATCTGATGATGATCTGTACTTGTGATAGGCTTAAGACTTTAACTTACTTATAAGTTACGACCATTCCAATTGAATTTCCATGGGCGCCATGGCTGCTGCCATGAGTTGAAAAACATATGCATTGATTCATTGATATCAAGAAGTACAGCTCATATAATTATTTATAATAGATCTATTATATTAATGAAAGTCTAGATTGACTAGACCTAGACTAGAGTGACTATAGCTCTATAACTTGTAGTATAACTAATAACTTAACAGATCTAGATCTAGCTAGCTCTAATTTGATCCACGTGTGTACGCTCTAGAGTGAAGACTGAATAATCCAGTTTGTGCCGAATATCGCGAGCTTAAAAGAAATAAATGCTTCTTTTTCATTGGTCGAAAAAAATGTTAAAATGTATAAAACTTTTTTTAAAAATCTAAATCTAAAAAAAAACAACAAAAAAAAAACAAATATGTTCTCCTTTAACTTTAGATTCTATGTGTGATTAAATATTACTAGATATAGATATATTTTTTTAGTGTGCACATTAAAAAATCAGACACACACACACACACACTATTTGATTACGAAAAGTCTGCATTGGGCCCATACGGGTAAAACTTCACTATTCCAGTTAGGGATTTCCCCAATAGAACCCTAATTAATTTTTTTTTAAATCTTAATATTACTTACAAAAAGGATTCAAAGCAACATTTAGCTTTAAGACGATTAATACTACATTTTAAAACATCATAATATTGTTTTTTATGTTATAATAAAGATTTCATCATGTTGGTTCTGGCGTGATTGGGGAAATCCCACACCGGCACGAAAGCGGAAAGACGTTAACGGCCCAATAACTAAAATCCCACACCGATCCGTTAACGTTTTTATAGGGGCGATTGTAAGTAGGTCAATCTACCCAATGAAACCTTATTACCCCACACCGCGCCAGAATGGTTTCGATGGGGCTTTGTTTATAGGGTAGACTATAGGGCAAAGTTAACGTCTGTAATATATATGAACAAGATGTCTATATGTAATTCTATACGTTTGTATTTCTTGCTTAGACTATATCGTCCGATACATATCATATAAGCACTACATATATGCAAAGGTCTGTGACTCTACAAGATACATGCTTGTATTAGTACATGCCTGGGGTTTGCATTTGTTTAAAAAATGAGCTTCATATTTTATAATGCGATTCGGAAATATACCTTTTTTTAGAAGTAATTAAAAGGTGTGATAATCTTTTGGTGCATATTAATCAGGTACTTTAAAATCTACTATTCTAATTCAATAGTTTTCCCGGCTGATTCAGGCAACCCGTCCCACGCTCTAATGGCACTTATTTAAAAATGTTAGATCACTTGTCAAACCTGATTCCTATTCTTCCCATGTTACCCTGTTGGATACTTATAATTAGGCTACAAACGCGGAATGGGTTTATGATTGTATGTGTTTCTGGGTTAAAAACGAGTTCTGTTACTTTATTCTTATCTTTAAGTCTAGTCATCGGAACGCTCCAACGTAACAATGAGAACGAGGAAGAAGAAGAAGACTTATAGTTTCTGTCTGCTTTTTGCTTTATATCTCCTAGCTTCTGCCCCCCCCCCCCCCACACACACACACCTCCGCCGCTTCGCTCCAAGTCCGAAGGGTCTTATCTTTGTATAAGCTCCTTGTATAGATACCACCTGTACAAGAAATACAAAGAGTGTAACACTAAGACTAAGACTGCTTTATTGATCCTTGTTGTGATTACAAGGACCCTTTCCTCAAATAATACCAAATCCTGTCCACTCTCTTTCGACTGTTTATGTGCTCTTATGACTATGGTATTAACAGTTTGTATTAGTCAATGGGGGGATGGGGGGGGATAGGGGTGATAATTACAAGCAGGAAGGGACCTAATATCATTGTACCTTAAAGAAGTTATATCTCTAATTTAAAGATGTTCTATCTCTCTAATCTAAAGATGTTATATTTCTTTAATTTAAAGATGTTATATTTCTCTAATTTAAAGACTTTATATCTCTCTAACTTAAAGACGTTATATCTCTCTAATTATATGTTAAATAATTTAAAGACGATTTATCTCTACATAAAAAGACGTTATATCTCTCTAACTTAAAGACGTTATATCTCTCTAACTTAAAGATGTTATATCTCTCTAACTTAAAGACGCTATATCTCTCTAATTTAAAGACGCTATATCTCTCTAACTTAAAGATGTTATATCTCTCTAACTTAAAGACGTTATATCTCTCTAACTTAAAGACGTTATATCTCTCTAATTTAAAGACGCTATATCTCTCTAACTTAAAGATGTTATATCTCTCTAACTTAAAGACGTTATATCTCTCTAACTTAAAGACGCTATATCTCTCTAACTTAAAGACGCTATATCTCTCTAATTTAAAGACGCTATATCTCTCTAACTTAAAGACGTTATATCTCTAACTTAAAGACGTTATATCTCTCTAATTTTAAGACGCTATATCTCTCTAACTTAAAGATGTTATATCTCTCTAACTTAAAGACGCTATATCTCTCTAACTTAAAGACGCTATATCTCTCTAATTTAAAGACGTTATATCTCTCTAATTTAAAGATGTTATATCTCTCTAATTTTAAGACGCTATATCTCTCTAACTTAAAGACGCTATATCTCTCTAACTTAAAGACGCTATATCTCTCTAACTTAAAGACGCTATATCTCTCTAATTTAAAGACGTTATATCTCTCTAATTTAAAGATGTTATATCTATCTACCTTTAAGACACCTCTCTCATTTAAAGATGTTATCTATCTCTCTTCCTAAGACACGTTATATCTCTTTATCTAAAAGCTGTTTTAACATTAAAATATTTTTCTTGGTATAAAGATTGTCCAACACACCTGTTTCTTTTTCGTAATCTTTCTCTCTCTCTCTCTCTTTACCATCGTCTCCTATAACTTCCTCCATCATTAATCTCTTTTATCTTTACGACGTCTCTCTCTCTCTCCTCTTTCATTCAGACGTACATAGAAGAGAGTTGCAGCGAGGAAAAGAGAGAAAAATGGATGTGCGAGAGAGAGAGAGAAGGCATTGGAAAAAAAAGAGAGAAGGGAGGAGAGAGGAAGGGATAGATAGATAGAGAGTTAGAGGGGGGAGGGAGGGAGAGATAGATGGATAGAGAGAGATAGGGGGAGAGAGATAGAGGGGGAGATAGATAGATAGATAGATAGAGAGAGAGAGAGGGAGAGAGAGGGGGGAGATATATATATATATAGATAGATAGATAGATAGATAGATAGATAGAGATAGATAGAGAGAGAGAGAGAGAGGGGGGGAGATACAAGAGAGATACATAGAGAGAGAGAGAGAGGGGAGATAGATAGATATAAAGATAGATAGATAAATAGAGAGAGAGAGAGAGGGGGGGATATATATATATATATATATATATATATATATATATATATAGAGAGAGAGAGAGAGATAGAGAGAGATAGAGATAGAGATTGATAGATATATATAGAGAAACAATCAATATCCTTTCACCCTACTTCTCGTACAGATTCCTTCATTACAGTTTTACAGATTACAAAAGATGAAGTTGACAAATGAAACAGTAATGGGTAAAGTGTGTAACTAATATTGTTTTGTGGTAGGACTGGGAGAGAGGGGGGAGTGAGAAAGTAAGGAGTAGGGAGGGGGGGATAGAATTCTAGCGGGAGAGTCTGATTGCTTGGAGCAGACGAGGTTGCAGCTTTCGCTTTGTCACCCTTAGCTTTCAAAACATTTTTTTTTTTATCCATTGACCACCATGGAAATATATGTATCGATTACATCACGGAGCAAAAAGAAAAGAATCCATTACAAGTTGTTTACCTTAGCAACGGGAGTCGGCCATGTGCAGAAAAAAAGAGAATTCTTTTAATGTTGTGTCCCTGTTAATAAGAACATAATTATGTTGCAGGTGAATATGGGATACATTTTTTTAAAAATGTTTCTACCTGAATATATTTGATATGCAATTTTATTCAAATTTTCAAAAGTTGATTTAAAGATTGTTTAATTATGACGAGAAAAGAAAATAAGATACGTTATTTTCAGGGCAGGATAAATTGTAGCCACATTTGTCCATGCGATGATTCGATTTCTTTTCCCTCCATTTTAATTAACTCTTTCTCTCCATAATTATTTACCACATTCTGGTGGAATCAACGTTGGTATCGTCAGTTAGGAGAGAAAGAGTTAATATTTTAAAAAAATAAAAATCTGCGGTTCTTTATTTCAACTGTTTATCAAACGAATTTTTTTTTTCTTTTTACAAATCAAACAAGACCATAAAACTAAACTGTTATTAAACCTTGTTTAGACCAACACAATTAGAATAAGCCTCCTCCTTTTGGGACTCCTCAACTTAGGAAAACACAAAGAGAGAAGAACAGACGCAAAAAAAATAGAGCCATGGGATTCATACTAAATGAATATTCCCACTTGACCATTAGTAAAATTTAGAAACCCTTCAGGTCAGAAGACTAAAGACTAATGTAAGCAATAAGGCACAAAACATTGAACCATAACTTACAAATACAAAAACAAAATCTTATAATAATACTAAAGACACAAATATAAAGGCACATTTCTTATTCCATATGCTAGAGCGAATTCATACAAGTGCTGCTCCTTTCCTAGTGCCATAAGAGCTCGGAACGGTTTGGTTGAATCAACAAAAAAACCCACAAAAAAACAATGATTTAGTAGAGTTTAAGTCTCTACACTGTCAGTGTTCAATTTATATGCTTATTCTTGTGTTTCTTGACTTGGCTCACTAGGGGGTTTACTTATACGAACAATTATTACTTGATACACTTTTAACTCCAGATATCCACACAATTAGAATTACTTATTACTGAATAAACTCCAACTCTTGATAATAACAATGAATAACTTTAATATTCAATAAATGACATCGACTCTCAAATAAATATTAATTCACAATCACTAGTCCATCAACTATATGAAATATCTAAATACATAGACACCAGTCCAGGAAGCAACTATCCAACCTTCCTGGAACGGGAACAAGACCTCACTAACTCACTCTCTTGCACATTCAACGAAGACTTCATCTCTCAGTTCATAACACGTGCAATGCTATTCACAACAAGGGGATATAACAATCATATCAAAATATCAAAGTACCATTCATTCTTACCATACCTCCCCCCCCCCCTGACATATACTCTCTAACTTACTTGCACTCTGGCATACACATAGGACGTAATTATCTTCTTCATTGAGGAAACGTATGTAATGTATAAGATACGTTCCTGATACAAAAGTTAACGATGGTGTCGTGTGGCTAGCACAACTACACATTTCTTTTTAGAGTTGGGGGTTCCAATCCGAGATTTGTTCACGGCAGCCAGACCTGCAACCTCTTGTTAACTATGGCTTAGTCTTTATTATCTTAAATATTATTTTTTTTAAAGCGAATCTTTTATCAACTCACTCCGTCTGTCTGGTCAGAATATTTTAGACGGTATTTCTCCCATTTCTCATTCTCGGATCAAGTTGAAACTTTGCACGATTGTTTATTGTCGATGACAACACATGAATCAAGAGGTAAAATGTAGCCAATTAGTTAATCGATTACTCGTAATTGATTAAATTTGTTTTATATCGAAATTGTATTAAGCTAAAGGGGGATAAACCTTGCAATAATGAGAGATATGTCAACGATTGAACGTTGCTCTCCCCCCCCCCCCCACCCACCCACCCAATGGGACTCTTGTCAATATGCACGATAGCAGACGCCAAAAAGCCGCAAGACCCAGGGGAGAGTAACTCATGCAGCCGTCTGCAGTTAAGATTGATTCAAAATAATGGATGCAATTTCACTCGATATAAGAGAAGTTTCTAATGAAGTATTTGTATAAATAACTTTTTTTTTCATGCCAAACCTTTTTATTTAGATCATCTTGGTCACAAAAGAAATGTTTGTTATCTTATACAAAGCTTATATCAACTCTGTCTGTCTGGTAAAAAGTTTGTACACGTTATTTCTTCGACACCCAATTTAGGATCAAGCTGAAATCTGGCACACTTATTTCTTTTACCTGACACCCCAAGAGCCATTGAATATTTACTATTGGTAATTAATTCCTTTGTTTGGTATCTCGTACAAGGGAAAGAAATCGAACTTGATTGAAGTGGTGGTATTAGCTGAATGTGTTCCCTTCGTAGGTCGCCGCTATAAATTGAAACAAACAATGAATGACTATACAATCTTCTCTAGTAATAAATGTCTCACAGATTTATTGATGTGGTCTAAATTAAAATTATTTTAATTACATCTTATCTTATATAATACAGACGTTACTTCAAAAAAGAAGATGATTACGTCCTACGCGTCATGCATTTAGTCATGCAAATTAACCAATGACTTAAATTCTGACAAGTCACTGGTTTTCCTGGCTAGCCCAGGCAACCCATTCCATGCTCTAATAGCACTAGGGAAGAAATTACATGAATGATAAGCTTTGTTTTTTTTTTTTAAGTATTTTTTTTTCTATGTTCTTGTTTTCTATTTTATTTTATTAAAGACATACGACAGATCTGATTTGATTGGACACAGCTTTCAACATGAAAGAATCAACTTATGGATGGTATCCCTCTGTTCAAGATATTTATCGCCCCAAAGGAAGACCTTCGTCTTACCGTAAGTAACAAGCGTCAGTACGTGTCAAAATTAGCAACATATATAGGGCAGTGGGTAGAAAGGGTTAACTACGCTGGGGTTGTCTCATTAATATTAGTCGTCTATTGGAGATTTCTATACATGGCGGGAAAAAACAACATAAATAGGAAGCCTTTATGGTGTAACCGATGTACAAAATAAAGGGAGTGTTGATTGAAAAAAAAAAGCTAATTTGCATGTAACTAGTAATAAATGAGATTTGATGTGAAGATGAAATACCACACGCCTTGTTAAAACTGCTGCTCAAACTGTGTTTCGTTGACACCAGGCCTAACCAGTGAGGTTCCTTGACATTGTCTGCTATTTCCCAATAGTCTTTGGTCTCAATATAGATTTTCATCGAACTAACAGAAGTCATGCAAACTTCGTTCATCTTTTTGATTAGCCGGAAATTCAAAGTTTAAACTTTTATGAGCAATAACTAGACGGTGTGACATAATACGTAGAAGACGTTATATCTCTCTAACTTAAAGACGTTATATTTCTCTAGCTTAAAGACGTTATATCTCTCTAACTTAAAGATGTTATATCTCTCTAGCTTAAAGACGTTATATCTCTCTAACTTAAAGACGTTATATCACTCTAACTTAAAGATGTTATATCTCTCTAACTTAAAGACGTTATATCTCTCTAACTTAAAGACGCTATATCTCTCTAACTTAAAAACGTTATATCACTCTAACTTAAAGACGTTATATCACTCTAACTTAAAGATGTTATATCTCTCTAACTTAAAGATGTTATATCTCTCTAACTTAAAGATGTTATATCTCTCTAACTTAAAGATGTTATATCTTTCTAGCTTAAAGACGTTATATCTCTATAACTTAAAGACGCTATATCTCTCTAACTTAAAGACGTTATATCACTCTAACTTAAAGATGTTATCTCTCTCTAACTTAAAGATGTTATATCTCTCTAACTTAAAGACGTAATATCTCTCTAACTTAAAGACGTTCTATCTGTCTAACTTAAAGACGTTATATCTCTCTAACTTAAAGACGTTATATCTCTCTAACTTAAAGACGTTATATCACTCTAACTTAAAGATGTTATATCTCTCTAACTTAAAGATGTTATATCTCTCTAACTTAAAGATGTTATATCTCTCTAACTTAAAGATGTTATATCTTTCTAGCTTAAAGACGTTATATCTCTCTAACTTAAAGACGCTATATCTCTCTAACTTAAAGACGTTATATCACTCTAACTTAAAGATGTTATCTCTCTCTAACTTAAAGACGTAATATCTCTCTAACTTAAAGACGTTCTATCTGTCTAACTTAAAGACGTTATATCTCTCTAACTTAAAGACGTTATATCTCTCTAACTTATCTGTCTAACTTAAAGACGTTATATCTCTCTAACTTAAAGACGTTATATCACTCTAACTTAAAGATGTTATATCTCTCTAACTTAAAGATGTTATATCTCTCTAACTTAAAGACGTTATATCTCTCTAACTTAAAAACGTTATATCACTCTAACTTAAAGATGTTATCTCTCTCTAACTTAAAGATGTTATATCTCCCTAACTTAAAGACGTAATATCTCTCTAACTTAAAGACGTTCTATCTGTCTAACTTTAAGACGTTATATCTCTCTTACTTAAAGACGTTATATCTCTCTAACTTAAAGACGTTATATCACTCTAACTTAAAGATGTTATATCTCTCTAACTTAAAGATGTTATATCTCTCTAACTTAAAGATGTTATATCTTTCTAACTTAAAGACGTTATATCTCTATAACTTAAAGACGCTATATCTCTCTAACTTAAAGACGTTATATCACTCTAACTTAAAGATGTTATCTCTCTCTAACTTAAAGATGTTATATCTCTCTAACTTAAAGACGTTCTATCTGTCTAACTTAAAGACGTTATATCTCTCTAACTTAAAGAGGTTATATCTCTCTAACTTAAAGACGTTATATCTCTCTAACTTAAAGATGTTATATCTCTCTAACTTAAAGACGTTATATCACTCTAACTTAAAGATGTTATATCTCTCTAACTTAAAGATGTTATATCTCTCTAACTTAAAGATGTTATATCTCTCTAGCTTAAAGATGTTATATCTCTCTAGCTAAAAGAAGTTATATCTCTCTAGCTTATAGAAGTTATATCTCTCTAGCTTAAAGACGTTATATCTCTCTAGCTAAAAGAAGTTATATCTCTCTAGCTTATAGAAGTTATATCTCTCTAGCTTAAAGACGTTATATCTCTCTAACTTAAAGACGTTATATCTCTTTAACTTAAAGACGTTATATCTCTCTAGCTTAAAGAAGTTATATCTCTCTAGCTTAAAGAAGTTATATCTCTCTAGCTTAAAGACGTTATATCTCTCTAACTTAAAGACGTTATATCTCTCTAACTTAAAGATGTTATATAACTTAACTGTATATCTCTCTACATATAAAAGACCTTATATCTCTCAAATTTAAATAAATATTCTCCATCCAAAATTTAACTTATGTGCTATCAGTGTATATGAATTTATCATCTCAATCGTAAACCACAAAAGAAAAATAAGTGATGAATTCTTGTCGTGATAGTTAATTATTAGACTTACTCTTAACTGTTCAAAGAAATAAGAAGGTTGTTATTTTTATTCTTTTTGTTTTTAAATGTTCGAAGCTTTTAATATTTGTTTTTTGTTTTGGTTTCAGATCTGGAATGTCTGTACAAATATAACAATTCTATGTACTATCAAGACAAAGCTCTGCCTCCAAAACCGGAATTATTTGTCAGAGGCGTATCCAGTGTCCCACCGCCACCGACTCCTGAAGATCTGAGGTTTGTTTTAAAAATTATCTTACAATATTTTGGTATAACTCCGAGATCTTCAAATAATTCGTAACATTGGCAAATTTGAAATAAAAACATAAGGCTGAAACAGGGGGTATCAAGTTCGAATCCTGGTGAAAACTAAAACGGTGAATACTGGATTTTTAAGACGCCCCTGAGTCTTCTTATCTTATCTTATATAATACAGACGTTACTTGAAAAAAAAGAAGATGATTACTTCCTACGCGTCATGCATCTAGTCATGCATGTTAACCAATGACTTAAATTCTGCCAAGTCACTGGTTATCCTGGCTGGCTCAGGCAACCCATTCCATGCTCTAATAGCACTAGGGAAGAAGGGGCATTTGCACAACTTTGTCCTAGCATATGGGACGAGGAATGTGCCTTTATCTTTGTGTCTTTAAAAGTATTTTATTAAATTTTGTTTTTGTATTTGAGGACTATGGTTCAGTCAACCAAACTCGAATTGGTACCTGACATTATTTGGGGAAAGTTAATGCGGTTGACCATTATAATGCTTATTTAGAGCACTCTGTAACAGTCGGCCATAGAAACAGATGCCATTTACATCATCGCAAGGTCTGACAGGGAAACTACTTTTTTTTTCCTGTCCAAGTAACGTAAGTTAAGTTAAGTCCCCTTTCAGACCCTGTGACGTAATCACACAATATTTAAAAACTTGTATTCACAAAATGTAATCATATTAACTCTAACTATCTAAAAAAATGAAGAAATATTTACGAATGGTCGCTTAATCAGCGATATTAATAAGTTAATCAACCACATCATTCAGTTATCTCCCCTTCCCCACAATTTTTTGTTGTCTAAATGTAGCTCTTAGATCAATGAGAAGTCCTATCAGAAAAGATTCTACTAACGCCAGCTCGCTTCAATGTGCCCATTGAGTCGTTCATTTTTATGAATGGTTTCAATTCTCAGTTTTTGATTCTTGTTACTCATTCAGGCAACCAAGTCTTCGCTTGACTGGCACTTTAAAGGAAATGAGTTTCTAGAGTCCCATGAGTTTTTTTTATTTATTTATTTATGTTTTTACAAAGCTCATATCAACTCATTCTGTCTGTCTTTCTGTCTGTCTGATAAAAATTGAACACGTTATTTCTCTAAAAACCAATTCTCAAATCAAGTTGAAATTTTGCACATGAATCAATTAAAAAAAAACAAAAAAAAAAACGAACTGTCAATATTGAAAAAAAAAGTAAAGTCAAGTTTCTATTTCAGACCTTGCGATCTATAGGGTAGATGATGTAGAGGTCATCTGTTTCTGTTGTCCAATGTTAACGAGTGTGTTATTTGGCCAGCACAACGACCAACCGCCTTTACTTTTTCCCAACTAATGTCAGGTACCCATTAGAAATTAAAATTTCCAATCTTCACCAGGATTCGAACCCAGGATCCCTCGGTGCGGAAATGTAATTTAAATAGACATTTTTTGTCGACATCATACGAACAATGGATACATTAAACAAGTTGTCGAAAATAAATCTGGAAGGCCAATTGATTGTATGTACGTAAAAAAAGAACTCTTTAAATGTACGGAATTAATTTTTTGTTTACTTTATCTAATAAATCTGGCCTGTTCAATGTGGGCTTACCTATCAATCAATGCAGAAGCATCGTATATAGTGCTGGATCTAATTAAAGTATATATTAGGGCACCGATACGCTTGAGGCCCCCAAAATGGTTACAGAGATATTTTAAATTCAGTTTTAAAGAAAAAGCAACGAGAAAATATGCTTTTGTTGTGCTGGATATGGCAAAGTATGTAGGTCACAGCTGGGGCTGTGTAGCCAAGGGAAATACTGCATTCATTATTGATTACAAGTAGCAATACGTCTCTAATTGCCCAGGGCCTTATCAAGTCTAGATCCGGCCCAGTTATATGATACTTTTTTTTATTTTATTGCTCCAGGAGAAGATCCCAGTCAGTCCCGGTACCTAAATTCAAGCCGATCCCTAAACTTCACATCCCAACACCTGCAGACTGCTGGGGTCACAAACGACTCGAGGAGACCAAATGGGGGATAGTTGAGGAGGAGACTGCACCGTCCCCTGCACCCCCTTCGGAGGTCAGCTGGCCCATCCCAAAAGACAAGCAGCAACAGTTGTTTAAAGAGCATCTCAAAAAGCAGTATGTTTCTGGGGCTCGATCGGCTCTATCGTCTGCAGCAGGTAAGCGCGAGCTTTGCCTTGTCACGTCTGTCATTGTCATACATGTGTCCAGAGGCGTCGCTAGAGGTGGTGTCACTAGGTGCTATTAGCTAAATGTGTCACACCCCATCATTCCTAACCAAAATAAATTTTCCCTATCAAATCTGTGGTTGGCTTATTCTTTTTGCTGAAACATAATACGAAGATCTAATGACTTTTAGTCTTAGATACTGTCCTGGCTTTGGATTGTGTGTGTTGTCTGATACTATTCACTATTCTTAACGCGAGTCCGAACACATCTAATGGACACAACAATTAAATATACTTAATAAAACTTGTGAAGACTTCAACTGATGTTTATTTACAGATGGGGATGATCGTCTTGTCTCTCTATCCGTTTAATTAGCAGTCTATTCACTATACATCTTTCTACAAGCCCTAGCCATATTCTTCTCCTATCATGTACCCGTATTCTGCAACGTCATTCGTCTAGTCTGACAACGTCACTACTTTGACCGTCACTAAAAACAATGCACAATATATTTATTTATAAAACTAACATAATCTCTAAACACTGAACAATATATTTATTTATAAAACTAACATAATCTCTAAACACTGCACAATATATTTATTTATAAAACTAACATAATCTCTAAACACTGCACAATATATTTATTTATAAAACTAACATAATCTCTAAACACTGCACAATATATTTATTTATAAAACTAACATAATCTCTAAACACTGCACAATATAGTTATTTATAAAACTAACATAATCTCTAAACTAAATTAGGTCACTACATTACACTTATTAGAACACTACTCTAGAATATCCATCCCAGTGGCACTACAGCAGAGCTGTCCAGCTTCAACACATTTTTCCATTCAGATCTTTCCTTTGTCTTTCGTGTTCAAGCCCGAACATTGGTAGATCTGCCCACTACATCATCAAGCCAGCCATCGTATTCGTGGTCTGCCTTTGGGGCGCCTACCTTTTTCGACGATTTACTATTTACTACAATATTCTCTGATTTTTAATTATTTTTTTTTTAAACATTTCGTTGTTTTCTCAGTCAGCCCCATATTAGAACTTGAAAAGGGAATCAATTTTAAAAAAAATGTTCATGCTCTCGTTGTGCTCATTCCAGGTCCAACTGCTGTGGGTGTCGCACAATTCACTTCAAGAAGTGAGTCAGCCAGCTCGCAGCTCAAATGGCCCACTGCAAGCAATACGGAGTTAGCTCGACCTCAGACCTCGTCATCTTCTGGACAGGTGTGATCTTGTATTGACTCAACAAATACTCATTCATTCAGCATTTAATTGGTGAAGTCTTCATTGGTTCATGAATCTACTGCTTAATTTTGCTGCATTTTTACAAAGCTTATATTAACTCACGCCGCCTATCTGTCTGTCTGTCTGTCTGGATTCTTTTATATGTTTTTCTCTCACACTTTCAATTTTTGGATCAAGTTGACATTTCGCACAATTATTCAGTATCCATGAGAACACACAAATTAATTTTTTAAAAATGAGCCAATTGGTTAACTAATTAATGGCTATTAATTTAATTTTTTGTATTTAGAAAAGGGTAATAAATCCTGAATTATTGAGAGATATGGCAGTAATTGGGAAGCTTTCCCTTAATTAAGCTTTGTTTTTTCGAACTATTTTCTTACTATGCTTGTTAGGGCCATTTAAGTATTGTGCAAATGATCCAATTTAAAAGTCTAAGTTTAAGATTTAGTTAATGTAATGAAACGTTTTATTTAGCATTTACAAAAAAAAAACTTTAAATTTTTTAACTTCAATGATTCTACAGAGGTCCATGTCAGCTAAAATATCTCAGAGTAACGATAAATACGTCACCAGTCCAGCGCCACCTAGTGGCAAAATGACTGCTTCGTGCAGACGATCTGCTAGGTATGAAAATTTTTAAAAGCTTATTTATTCTATTTATTTATTTATTTTTATTTTTTTTGTAGAACTAATAGAGCTATATATAATTGCCGTCTCTATCATCGCTACTTCTTATACTGTGTATTTGTAGTAAACATTAAATCACGACTCTTGGGACTCTAGGCACATAGAAGCTTCCCTCTCGACTTGTGTAAACAACTGTTCTGTCTGGGAGGGTTCCAAGCAAATGTAGCTTTCTTGCATCCCTATTATGCCTGCATTGGATGTGGAAAAAAATGTAGGTCACAGCTGGGGCTGCGTGTCCACGGAAAATATATCATTTCTTATTAATCTTCGGACTCGAAAACAAGCTTTATTAATATTACCGGTACTAATTGCTCTTATCAACAGCTAACTTCTTAGTGAACACTGTTGAGCAGACGACAACGAATTTGTTTCCCTTTAACGAAGCTCTACTCTGGCAGTACAAGTTAATGAAAATTAATTCATTTAAATAATAATAACTAGTCGACTGGCGGCGTAGCATACGCCTGCTATTTTGCAGTGCCGACCTTAGGCCACTGCAACCCATGCGACCGCAGTGGGCCCCGCACTTTTATTGGACCCGTGCTAATTTTAGGTGTATAAATTATTAAATTAAACAATTTTATAACTTATAACAGATTTCCCGCGGCCTCTTGTCGATTTATTCGTATCCCTATCCAAACTTGGCCCCGCGATTTCCGTTTGGCATAGGGCTCTACCATGGATAAGTCCGGTTCTGCTATTTAGTGATCGATGAATACCACTTCCCTCCCTCCCCTCCCCTCTTTTTTTTTCGCCTCTTAAATTACCTAGGATAACTACCTCCGTCTGAGTTGCAAAAATAAAAGGGTGATCTTTCCATGGTGTCCAAACTCTTGAGCGTGCTCTGTCGCTTCGATAGTTACTACAGAGTAGATTCTCCCCCCCCCTTTTTTAACGTGAGGTAGAAATAAAAAAAAAAAAAGAATGATATTTCTTCTTATTTTGTGACTACGTGTCCCCCCCCCCTTTTCTTGTTTTCTCGTGGACTATCCCCAGTAATAAGAGAGTGATCTTTCCTTTACTTCTCGTTTAAACTGTTGATGGAAGAAGAGAATTAATTATATATATATAGAAGATAATAGATAATAAGAATAATAATACATCTTTTTTATCCTTGATGAAATATAAACGCGTAAGTCTGGACTACTGGTTACATGTCTCATTTATTGCGTGTGTATTTATGTTAGAACGAAGAAGAAGAAAAGATTTTGATTTGATTTTTGATTTGAGGCACATCGGCATAATTTAGGCCATGTCGTGTATAAGAAGAAAAGAAGATTTTGCTTTAGAAAGAACAATGTTGTTGTTGTTGTTGTTGTTATCCTATAGATTTTGGATCACAGTTTGTTGTGTAATAATTGTTATTCCACTTGACATCATACTGTTGCGTTTCTCTCTCTCCTAATCAGCACTTCTGTAAACAACTGCTCAACACACAACACATCAAGAACTTGACAACAAGAGTTCCAAATAATCTGGTGCTTTAATAGTGATGAAACAAAACAGCCAATATGACACAATTGGCAACACAGTTAACTATTACTAATGCTACACTGTACATCACCGCACTAAACTCTACTGTCTCTCTCTCTTCCTGGACTCGTACATTCACTTCAGGACTCCTCCAGGACCGACTTCATGACTGACTATAAACAGTCCTAGTCTCCTCGCTGTTCTGTCTTGAACTGCACTGCCTTACACACACTCTGCCTCTCGTCCACGAAGTCTTCTCGTCATATAACCATTACACATGTCATATTTGCGTGCAAAGTTCATACCAGTACTGCCCCTTGTCCATTGACATAGCCCGCTAAACTGTATTACTGGCCTGTGTCACACGTGTCAGCTGATCGTACATATAGGGTTACAACAATACTATAGTATGGGTTCTAAGATTGTCCAATAAGCCACGTGACTTATCATATATGCATGTATATGTAATTAAGATTGTTACTCACGCATACACACACACACATACAATACGATATGTACCATTCTTTTTAGAGGCAAAATAAAATGGACATTAATAATGTGTCTAAAACAACCAGCGCCAAAACGACCATGACGCGAAAACGTCCTGCTGTGAGGCAAGCTACCTTAATGTTTTAATATGATTTGCATGTGTAATATTATTTGGTGTTATTTATTTCATCATTAGATCTATTGTCTGTGATTGAGTTCAGTACTTCGAAAACTAACTTTGCGATACTGTAAGAAATCCAGCCAATGAAATAAATTGTATGAATGTCTCAACTCTAAAAAAAAACAACATCATTTTACTTTATGATAAACATAAACATAACATGTAAATTATGAGTGAGTCTGGTGTGAATGTACACTTTGGTTTCTTATAGTTATAATGCTTTTTTGTTTGGTGTAATGCACAAATTGTAAGACAAATTTCCTTACGGATAATAAAGATTATTATTATTATTAGTAGTAGTAGTAGTAAAAAAAATAATAACATCACCATTTATATTCGACTTACAGAATTCAAAGCGCTACGGTGCACAGAACTAAAACTGCATTGCCTGTCAGGCCTGTTACTGCAGGTCCGAGCAGACAATCTGTACAGGACAGTAAACCCGAGTCTGCAGGATCTTTTAGACAAAGTGTCCAGGTAACATCCGTTAAATCACACTGTCTTAAATACTTGAACATTTACTTTTTTTTTGTTTTCTAGCGTCCATCAGTTGTTGTTGTTTTGTCTCTGACATTATTAATCTTGTATCTGTCAAGAATCTCAGTAGCATTATACTGGGACTTTCCTAAAGCGAATTTATCTTCTAGAGTTGCTAAAGTCTAAAAACAGATTAGAAAAAAATAATTCAAACTTGGAGAATTCAATAACTCTCAACTTTTTTTATTTCAGAATATTTCCTTTTTTTTGTTTATATATATTTTGACGACCTCATGCCATCTCTCACTTCTTCTCATTCACTCCATCTTTCTCTCTCCATCTTTCTTTCTCTCTCTCTCTCTCTCTCCTTTTAATCTGTTTATCTCTTTTCCTCTCTCTCACTATTTTGTATTCTTCTTGTCTATCGTAACTCTTTTTTTTTCCCCACGTCTCTGTCTATTCGTCTCTCTCTCTCTTTCTCTCTTCTTCTGTATCTGTCTATTCGTCTCTCTCTCTCTTTCTCTCTTCTTCTGTATCTGTCTATTCGTCTCTCTCTCTCTCTCTTTCTCTCTTCTTCTGTATCTGTCTATTCGTCTCTCTCTCTCTTTCTCTCTTCTTCTGTATCTGTCTATTCGTCTCTCTCTCTCTCTTCGTCTCTTTCTTCTCGTTCTATCCTTCTCTTTCCTTCTCCGACTTGCTCTTTGTCTCTATCTCTATTTTTGTCCTATTTTTGCCTCTGTTATGTCTCTCTCTCTCTGTCTCTTTCTCACTTTGTGGTATGCTTACACTTTTAAATATTTTGAATTTATCTTTGATTTCAATGATTATAGCGTATTGAGACCGAGCCTGTACAACGAGTGACCCAAGAAAATGTTGCCTCCGTCTGTACCACGTCTGCTGATGAAGATGTATCCCCGCCAACCAAACCTTTCATTTATGACGTCAATGACTTCTGCGCTCAGGAAGACTGCAAAGAAGGAGAGATAACTCCAAAAGTATCAGAGGATGACAACTACGAGTCGATTGTAGAAAAATACGGATGGAGGGCTCAGATTCACGGCGATCCCTACAAATTGAAGTAAGAAATATTTGTGAAACATTTTGATTTATAGTTTTAAACCAAATTTAAATTTAATTTTGAAGTATTTGAAAGCGATTATGCAAACTATGCAAACTCTAATTATGTTTATCAATCGAAGTTAAAAAAAAACTTAGAATGCCACTATTCAAGCGGTAGACATTATGTCGCACATGAAAGAACAAAAGATGCTATTTTGACAACCTACACTGCTCTTTGGACGTTTTTAAAAAATGTTATGGAATTGGGTTTACATGCTTGTTTGAAGCACAACGCTCAGATTTCTAGCGAATCAGGACGCGTAGGCGCTTCCGCTTTGGCACTGTAGTCCTTTTGGCATTTCGGCGCTGAACTCTATGTCGCTAATGTCATGGATAAAAAGAGTTTCATTTAATACTCGTTGACTCGGATTATTATTAAAACATTATTCTAAATGTTTTGTGTTTTCTGAGTTAACACCAAAGCTTCCGGCGTCAAAACTGCCAGCGCCGAAACAGCAGTCGTCAAAACGTCGTCGAAAAAACGTCGCGCACTGTAATCACCTAGTCATTGAGTTAGAACTATAATGTGTATAGTTTGCAGATAACAGTTTTATTCGGATTTGCATTCAGTAATTTGTTGTGGGTTTTAAGCAAATTAAACATATCAGAGAAAAATTGGACTTTTGAAAACACATTTTAAAATTGAAAATTATAATAGATTCTAGGCCTATATTAAAAAAGCACAGCAAAAAAAAAACAAAACTAAAAAAAACGTCAATATTAAAACATACTAAGAAGCAGAACTATTACATGGTGTCTTGCCTTTTCTATAGAAAATAAACTTAATTAATTACGATTTATTGATTAACTTATTAGTTGTTTGATTGATTGATTCATGAAAGCATGAGCTTGAATACAAATTGATGTTGGTTGGATGAGTAGAAGTGGGTCAAAAATTGGATTGCAAATAATCAAAACATGCAAGAAAGATGCAGGCTGGGCTAATATAATAATGTCTAGCTTTAGTTCACCTTCACTCAACCACCTTCACCTATCCTTTAGTCTGTTGAACCGTCGGGGCACCATACGAGATCTGTCGTCCATTTTTTTTCTTTATTCCTCTGTCTTTTGCCTTGGTTAGAGCCTCTTTCAATGGCAGGCCCGTCTATTCTTTTATGTTATGTTATGTCTTCTCATTGCTTTCTCTGTCTGCCTCTTCTTCTTTGTCCTGGTACTGTTCCCTGAATGAAGGTCTTTGCAAGACCTTGTAATATGGTCATAGGTTTTAGTTTGCGTTTATTAAAAATAGTTAGCAGGTTACAGTGGGGTCCAATCGCTGCAGTAACCCTGTCTCTAATCTCTTCGTTTGCGATGCGTTTTTTTAATGTGATACCTAGGATCTTTCTGTAGCATCTCAACTCCATTGCTAGGATTCTCCTCTCTAGCTCTGCAGTCAGCGTCAAGGACTCGCATGCATATAAGAATGTGGCCATGACCAGGGAGCGCATCAGTTTGGTTGTGGTACTGAGGGTTAAACCTTTGTCTTTCCTTATTGTTTTGAGTTTTGAAAGTGCAGCTGTGGACTGTGCAATTCGGGTCAGTAGTTCAGATTTGATTCCCTCTGCTGAGACAATAGCTCCGCTTCAGTTGTAGTTAGAAAGTTTCAATGTTTAGTTGTTGTCAGAGTTTTAACACACATCTTGTCTGTCCAGAAAACCCATGAAGAGAATAAGCTATGCCGTCAACTGCCCAGAGCCCAAGCTTCTGCCGGACCCACCTAACGTCCACATGGAGAGCAAGGAGACCTTTTTCTACAACACCATCCCAAAGAGGCCCTTAAGTTTTGTGGTCAGCAAGGAGTGGATGTCGGAAGTTCTCTTGGCCAAGCGGCTGGAGCTTCAGAAGAGAGACGGCGGAATAAAGTACAACTACAAAAACTTTGCGTTTGTTTACTGATCGCTATGGCAACCAAAATGTCTAAGTCTAGAACTACCACAATTGTTGTATGTATATGTTACATGTATAAGACTATCTATAGTACATCTATAGTACGTTCGATAATCGCCTGTTTATTGCTATTGTTAATATTTCAACTGTATGTTATATGTATATATGTTACATGTATAAGCCTATCTATAGTACATCTATAGTACGTTCGATAATCGCCTGTTTATTGCTATTGTTAATATTTCAACTGTACGTTATATGTATATATGTTACATGTATAAGCCTATCTATAGTACATCTATAGTACATTCGATAATCACCTGATTATTGTATATTGTTATTGTTAATATTTCAACTGATGATTTAATATGTTACATGTCAAACAAAGCTGAAAAGCATGCATACTAGTTTGTGTATGTCTTGTTTGAAATATGGTATTCAAAAATTTAAAAATTATATTTTGGGGGGGGGGGGATTATATAGGTCTATAATATAATAATATCTTTCTATATTGCAATGCGTGTATATCAATGTTCCAAAGACTAGTCTCTCTAAATTACATATGATCGTGTGTGTCAACATTTCATTTTAAGTCATTTAAAGTCATATGACATTCAGTCAATAAGTGAGTTGCTGTCTTTGACTTCTTCTTCACCTATCCCTTAGTCTGTTGGACCGTTGGGGCACCACACAGGATCTGTTGATCGTCCTTCTCCACTCTTCTCTGGCTTTTGACACATCTCCCTCAATGTTGTCTTTCCATCACTTTCTCTGCCTCTTCTCCTTTTTCCTGGTACTGTTCCCTGAAGGAAGGTCTTGCACAAATAATTGATTGAAGGCTTCAAGCTTGCATCCTCTAAAATAGTTCTTGTACTGCAATTACCTCCCCATGATTTAAGAATTGGACTGTTGGGTGTGTTCAGCAGTTATCTTCCCATAACATTTCTCTTTGTTATTTCTTTTTTTTTTTATACACCGGAAGTATGGTCACTTAATAATGGGGTTGTATCTATTAGCCACCACGTCATTTATGATGTTATGTGTTTTTTTTTACTTAGTTCAAAGTTCACAATGTATAAAACTATAACCATAATGTAATTAAATATTTCCCTGTCTTTATTTTAGTCGCCATGTCCTATCTACTTATTTATAGTTCGAAACTCGGCGAAAAGATAATTTAATATATATTTCGCTAAGAATTAGAAAAATTAAGAACTAGTGATTTGATGACAGATATTACTTCCGGGTCATGATAATAAAACTAGACATAAACCCTAAGTCACTAAGACGATTTGGTGATGAAACTAACAAAGAGGTTGGTAAGATGTCATCATCATCAAATCCTGAAATGCGTCGGACGTAATTATCTTCTATTTTGAAGTAACGTCTGTAATATATAAGGGGCCGAAATTTTGCAAGATGGGGCTGTGGGCAGATTTTATTGTGGAGGCCCTCCACCTTTTTTTATGATTTAAATCTAAACCCATGTAATAGTTGTGAAGAAAAAATAAAGTGCTGACGGCCATAATTTCACATTTCTTATTCTTCTGTAGTTTATATGTGTATTTTGTTTCAAATTTGATTTTTAAAAAAATGTTGAAGTAGTGATGCCCCCCCCCCCCTTTAAGGGTGAGGCCCTAAGAGACCCCATTGTCATAATTCTGGCCTTGTACAGTGACAGTACAGTGACATCCTGATTAGAATCTGGCTCTCGAGTAGACCTGAAATGTTTTACAGGTGAACCTAGAAATCAGAAAACGTATACAGGGCGGAATGGAGACCCAGAAATCATTTGATCCAGACAGTTCTTAATATCGCGACTCTTCTGCCCTTATAGTAAAAGTGTACATTATTTTCATATGCTTCGTTTGTTTGTTTGTTTATTTGTGTGTGCGTGCGTGCGCGCGCGTGTGTGTGTTTTGCTTATGAGCAACAAGGCGTAGTCTAAGTCTGGTTTTAGGACCGGTCTCAGGAAAAATGGAGGCCCTAGGAAAAGTATATTTAGTGTCCCCCTAAAGAAACAGAAAAATAAAAAACCAACCGAAAAAAAAAAATTACTGAATTTATTTAAAGATTTCAAGAATACTTGTATCTATATCTAAATAAAGAAAATTGACTGAAATGCAATAACAATCAACTTGTCTTTTAATAGCTGTCGCGACATTTTCGATATTTTTTTTTTCACTAAATTTTTTTTTTCCTGTGCCAGGCTCCCATCAATCGGAGGCTATATCAGCTGCCTAGTTTGCCTATATCCAGGACCGGCTTTAAGGTAATTGGATGCCCTAGGCGGAGCGAATAGGGAGGCCCTATGCGATGTGAATAGGGTGGCCCCTAATGAAATAGAAAAACAAATTAAGACCAAAAAAAAAACGTAATGCCGTTCGGTATCTATATCTAAATCTATAGCTAAACTTGTGCCCAATGTTATCTTCTTATCATATATAATACAGACGTTACTTCAAAAAAGACGATGATTACGTCCAACGCGTCATGCATTCAGTCATGCATATTAACTAATGACCTAAATTCTGCCAAGTCACTGGTTTTACTGGCTAGCTTTTATTATTGAAGTACAGTAGCCTGACTAGGTTTTAAATAAATTGCGTAATTTTATTATTTATTTTTCTATTTCATTTGGGACCACCGAACTCACTTCGCCTCCAATTATCTAAAGCCGGGCCCGCTGACCACAAATGAAGTTTTATCAGACACTCGCACTCCTAAAGGGAGACTGAAAAAAAGGGTAAAGACTTGATAAAGGAGGATTGAAAAGAAAGAGTTCAAAATAAACTTTTAAATCAGATTTACAATTTTACTGATGAAACATGTCCATGTATCAAAGGCTGTAAAAATACTATAAAAAGTATTGTAGTAAGTGTTGTATTTATTACACGAAGTAACTTTCTGCAGAAGTTGATCTCTTGAGCAACGTGGAATGATCTGTTCTTTGTTGGAATAAAAGTTCTCACTCAGTCAATGGAAGGTCAGTTTCGCTCTTTTGTTGAATGTACAGTGGCTGTGCGTCTGTCGGCGAAAAGATTTTATAAAAGAAAACATTTACATATCTTGAGCTCTGTGTAAAAAGTTGCATACAAACAGCTGTGAATATAATAACATTACTTGACAAGACGGTTGCTAAAAACAGTGTGTTATTACAAAGCTTATCTGTCTGTCTGTAGGTAAAAAGTTTGTTCACGTGATTTCTCCCACACCCATTCTAAGATCAAGTTGAAATTTTGCAAAATTATTTATTAGCATCGACAAGACATGAATCAATAAATAGCCAGTTGGTCAATAAATTACTGGCAATTAATTATTTTGTTGATACCATCAAGGGAAATTAATCCGCCAGTTCACAGACACGGCTAAAAATGTGTAGTTTCGTTTCCTTAAATAATTGAACACCCATTCTCAGATCAAGTTGAAACTTTAGAAAACTATTTTATTGTACTTAAGAAAAAAATCATCAATTAACAAATGAACCAATTAGCCAAGATCTTAGAAATAAAAAATCACCCTTTAGGTCAGGACTCTGTGATGTTGCCATCACAAAGGAGATACAAGACACCGATAGCAAAGACAAACAGACAGAAACACTTTTCACATGCAAATTATGAGTGAGTCTGGTGTGAATATATAATTCGGTTTCTTATAGTTATAATGTTATTGTTTGGTGTAATGCACAAATTGTAAGACAAATTTCCTCATGGATAATAAAGCTCATTATTATTAATTATTGGTAATTTATTATTGTGCTTGATATCAAATAAGGGAAATAACTTCTACATAATTGAGAAATATAGTTGTGCGTGCGGAGTTCTTTCCCTTAGATAAGCTTTGTTTTTGTTTTGTTTTTTTATGATTTCAGAGTGCAATACTGACCATCGCTGTCATCAAAATAATATTTTTAGCTTCTGTTCGCAGAACTATTAGATGGGGGGCGCTCATAATTTATGAATAAATTTGCGAAACCAGGAAAAACAGTATTTATATATCAAACAAAAAATATTATAAACTTAACCGAAATTTTAAAAAATTAATCCAAGGAATCTGGTCTTTTGGTGGTCCCGCCCATTTCATTGAATTCGTCATGTCTTCTTCTTCTTCCTCGTTCTCATTGTTATGTTGGAGCGTTCAGATGACTAGACCAATACATGAGATGAACTGCGCAGTGGTTTCCAAATCAGGGAGCTCTCCATAGAGTTTTCTTTCTATTAGGGTGTTTATGGGGGCAGTGTCTTGTACGGGCCTCATGGTAAAGATAACAGTTTTGAAGGACATGTCAATTAGTATCTTTTGTCAGCTAGGGCTAGACACTTGTGTTAGCTTTATGGCACCGATACTCGTCTAGTCTGATTTAGTTTGGGAGCGCCAATACTTGTGATTTAGTTTGGGAACGCCAATACTTGTGATTTAGTTTGGGAGCGCCAATACTTGTGATTTAGTTTGGGAGCGCCAATACTTGTGATTTAGTTTGGGAGCGCCAATACTTGTGTTTTAGTTTGGGAGCGCCAATTCTTGTGTTTTAGTTTGGGAGCGCCAATACTTGTGTTTTAGTTTGGGAGCGCCAATACTTGTGATCTAGTTTGGGAGCGCCAATACTTGTGTTTTAGTTTGGGAGCGCCAATTCTTGTGTTTTAGTTTGGGAGCGCCAATACTTGTGATTTAGTTTGGGAGCGCCAATACTTGTGATCTAGTTTGGGAGCGCCAATACTTGTGTTTTAGTTTGGGAGCGCCAATACTTGTGATCTAGTTTGGGAGCGCCAATACTTGTGATTTAGTTTGGGAGCGCCAATACTTGTGATTTAGTTTGGGAGCGCCAATACTTGTGTTTTAGTTTGGGAGCGCCAATTCTTGTGTTTTAGTTTGGGAGTGCCAATACTTGTGTTTTAGTTTGGGAGCGCCAATACTTGTGATCTAGTTTGGGAGCGCCAATACTTGTGTTTTAGTTTGGGAGCGCCAATTCTTGTGTTTTAGTTTGGGAGCGCCAATACTTGTGATTTAGTTTGGGAGCGCCAATACTTGTGATCTAGTTTGGGAGCGCCAATACTTGTGTTTTAGTTTGGGAGCGCCAATACTTGTGATCTAGTTTGGGAGCGCCAATACTTGTGATTTAGTTTGGGAGCGCCAATACTTGTGATCTAGTTTGGGAGCGCCAATACTTGTGATCTAGTTTGGGAGCGCCAATACTTGTGATTTAGTTTGGGAGCGCCAATACTTGTGATCTAGTTTGGGAGCGCCAATACTTGTGATCTAGTTTGGGAGCGCCAATACTTGTGATTTAGTTTGGGAGCGCCAATACTTGTGATCTAGTTTGGGAGCGCCAATACTTGTGATCTAGTTTGGGAGCGCCAATACTTGTGATTTAGTTTGGGAGCGCCAATACTTGTGTTTTAGTTTGGGAGCGCCAATACTTGTGATCTAGTTTGGGAGCGCCAATATTTGTGTTTTAGTTTGGGAGCGCCAATACTTGTGTTTTAGTTTGGGAGCGCCAATACTTGTGATTTAGTTTGGGAGCGCCAATACTTGTGTTTTAGTTTGGGAGCGCCAATATTTGTGTTTTAGTTTGGGAGCGCCAATACTTGTGTTTTAGTTTGGGAGCGCCAATACTTGTGATTTACTCATGTATTAGTCTAGAATCTAGAGGGTGCTGATACTGGTGTATTATTTTACAGGCGCTTTTTACGAGTGTATTATTCTAGGGGCGCCAATACTCGTGTATTAGTTTAGTGTCGCCAAAAACCGATTTATAGTTTAGTGTCGCCAAAAACCGATTTATAGTTAAGTGGCGCTAAAAATCGTATATTACTGATACTGCTGAATTCGTCTCGGGGCGCTGATACTGGTGCATTAGTTTTCTGGCGCTTTTTATTGGTGTAAGAGTTTAGTGGCGCTTATACTCATGAATTAGTGACACTGAAACTAAATTTAAAATTTAAACTAAACTTTACTGGCTCTAATTGTTTCTAAATTTTAGAACACTCTATCAAACTAAATCGCAGTGGGCGGAGCTTATCACGATGACGTAGACAACCCCACTCGCTGGGCAATTTATGAGCGCTGCATTATTCCCCGGTCAGGCCAGCTACGTCTAATGCACAACTCATGTCGCCATATCGTTACTTTTCATTCGTCCGGTTGTTCTGTTCTACAGCCTTGTTACGCCTGTTCCTTTGTCCAGACTAAATAAAGCGACAAGCAAACATATCCAGCCCCTATTACGACATTATGAAAGTATGCGGTCAAATATGTCAACTTGACCTGATGGTTAAGGTGTATTCAGTATGAATACAGCGCCCCCCCCCCCCCTGGGGGAAACAAGATTTAAAAAAACGCAAATATCTCGATATATATATATATATAGTTTTGTTACATATCTATTCGCTTTTAACTCGGCAGCTGCAAAGAGGTTATATTTATTTTTCGTCTTGGACGCCTAGATCTATGATAAACGTTTTAAGCAATTTTCCTCTGTGCTTCAACATAGAGTGTTAATTGAAGTTTCAAAACTAATTGCGGGATAAACGTTACAAAACTTAGGTTCTAGTTTTAAAAACCTAATGGAGAAATAAACGCTAGCCATGGTTGGATTTGGTTTGACTACAGCTTTGACCATGCTGTGTTTAACCGCTGTCTTGAGTGTCGTAGACGGACAAAGCTTCAAAATGAAAGTAGATCTTCTGTGCAGAGTTCAAGAAAGATTGGGGAAAAACTGTTTTATACCAGACGGTGTGATGACTAGGTCTAGTGTGTTGGGCTGTGCGCGTCGGTGTGTTCAGTACGCTGAGTGTGTAGGCTTTGTCCTGGACGGCGACAAGATGTGTTATCTTATGCAGCATTGCTACAACATTTCCGGTCAGTGTGTCGAAGGAGACGAGCATTACACGTTTTATAAAAGATGGCCGACGAAGGAGGACTGCCTGAATGGAGGATTGTGGGATGCCCAGTCCCAGTCGTGCTCCTGCTCTGGGGGATTTGTTGGCCCTAGGTGCGAAAGGTACGCCATCAGCTGCCGAGATCTTTACGACAACGGCTACGGGCTGATGGAACGGACGCGGACTTTGCTGAAACCACCGGGGTACTCTGCGCCCTTTTACACCAACTGCGCCATTCTTCGGGACGAGATCCGCACAGACGTTGTGCACCAGACGCCCTCTGTCGGGATAAATAATTCGAGGTCGTGGGCAGAGTACGTGGATGGCTACTACGCCTCTGACGACACGGAGGTGGCCAGAGACTTGTGGCTCGGCTTAGAGAAAATGCGCCACTTCAATCAAGTGTGCGGCCTGACCACTTTGGTTCTGATACTCAGCTTCAAGAACGAGAGCCTCGATGTCGCCTTCCATTACTTCAAACTGAACGTTGGTGGAGCAGACGTGAACTATAAAATCACGTACTACGACGTGGCCATCACGAATGGAGATCAAAGCGGCGTAACGTTTAAAAATTGCTTGCCCTACGGCGCCTTCTTCTCCACCCCGGACGCGGATAACGACAAGGATCCGACTGTTCACTGCGGCAAAACTGCCGGAGCCGGATGGTGGTTCTCGACTTGTAGCCCCTACGTCACCTGCAATCCTTTAGGGGTTCCTTACGAAACTGGACAAGAAGCTCTGAGCGACACTCGCATGAGGTTTGACGGATATGACATTAGAAACTTGGCGACAGAGTTTCAACATTTGATAATGTACTTCAGTGAAAACTAGATCTTTCAACAATCAGGGGGCGTTTTTTAGGCATTGGCACTAAAGGGGACCAGTTTTTTTTGTTTTGTTTTGTTTATGCAAATAGTCTACAACTTGAAACAGGGCCGGCCTTAGACCGATTTGACAATTAGCATATCACTATCAGTCATGGTTCTTGTCACAGGTTTAAAAAATGTAGAACTTAAAGGTAAAAATATATAGTGTATCATACGAATGACGTAACTTTAATATTAACCCACTGGCGCTTAATACATTTGATTCGCTTCCTTTGCATGTTGAATAGTAAATGTTGATATCATGATCTAATTAATAGGTGTTATTGTAAAAAAAATTAAAAGAGGGGTCTCGCAAGCATCCATTAAATTAGGCCCCGCAATTTGTAAGGCCGCCCCTGTCTTGATTGGTCATATATTTGAGAAGTTCGAATTATCTAAGGTGGAAGAACTACAAAGTCTGCCGCTAAAAACAGACTTATTATTATAGTGTAATAAAAGTAGGTCTAATAATGAAACATTTGAGGGAAGGGAGAAATAGGCCAGAGTTATATCCCCTTTCGAGATCTACCCGTCAGTACTGTCAATATTATATATTTATAGCCTGTGGCTACATAAGAGATTCACGGGGACATTTAATTAAAAAGAAATGAAAAAAAAAATGGATACATCTTTAAGTATAGTGTTGTTTTTTTTTTCTTTCTGGTGTATCACATTCAATATTCGAGTTTCTAAAATGGTGCATACCATCGTTTTCTTGAGCTCGGGTCCACACCATCACAACAATTGGAGATTCTATACAAGTGTCAAGTTCCATGGTTTATTACATATAGGCTAACAAATAGAATACAGTTTTAGAGTACAATATCTACCACCTTTTGTTTTTAATAAAATATTTGTATAAATATTATTTATAGTAGATCCTACGGGTTTTTTTTGTGTGTTTTTTTTTCATTAATGATACTCTGTTTTGTTTTAAAGAAATATTGATTCATTTAAAGTAGATCTCTATGCTATTGTTATTTTGAGGTCACTCTAATATAAATAAAAGTTGAAGGCTTTTAAAAATTATATTTTGTAGATGTAGTTATACATTCCGCACGTGTTCCTGGCTATGTAGGCCTATATATAATTGATATTTGTTGAAGAACAGTTATGGTTTGTATTTTGATATTATGTAGCTCTACTGATGGCTGCCTGGTCGTGCGGTTTGCGCACTGGATTGTCGTTCGGACTTATCGATGGGCTCAAACCCTGTTTTAGTCTAGTTATATTCGGAGTTTTATTTTATTACTTAAATTATGAACAAATGTTTTGTGTATAATTTATTTGCTACACAAGCAGGCAAATAAATTCATTATGTTTTTTTTTTAAATGAAATTGAACATTCCCTCCCCCCTCCTTTTATCTCTCTTTTTTGAAGTAACGTCTGTATTATATAAGATAAGATAAGATAAAATTGTTTAACATAGAATTATGCTATTAATGGTATTTATTATTAAGATTAAGACCTTTTTCAATGTTTCTATTGATGCTTATTTGTTTGTAGAAACAAAAATTTTAAGCAGAAATAAGTAAATTGGCAACACACTTTACTGGTCAACTGGTTTTCCCTTGGGACAGTTCTGGATATAGTATCACCCTTTGTGTCAGGATTTTTGTGATTTTACCATCACAAAAGAGATACAAGACACCGATAGCAAAGACAAACAGACACAAACACTCTTTTGTTCCCCTGGCAATCAAATCATTAAATAAGAACAATCTGGTATAAACTTTGTCACATGTAAATTATGAGTGAGTCTGGTGTGAATGTACATTTTGGTTTCTTATAGTTATAATGTTTTTTGTTTGGTGTAATGCACAAATTGTAAGACAAATTTCCTTACGGACAATAAAGATTATTATTATTATTATTATTATTATTACTGCACACTTGAAAGAGCAGACTGAACAAGCTACTCCATTTGCAATTCTTCATTCAATTTCAACCCATCCAGAAATGAACAATAGTATCCTCCATTCGTATTCTTACAGATCTGCTCATCTTATCTGTCACGTGACTTTCGTCGTAGAGGTGCCGTGACACTTCGCGTAACCAGCTCCCTCCACTTTTCCCTGTCAGCAGCTGCTCTTAGCAGGATCTCAAGAGAGAGGCCTGTCCATTCTTTTACATTGTCCAGCCAGCTTTTCTTTTGGACGACCCTTTCTTCGTGCTCCCTCCCCTGTACCTTGAAGAATGACTTTTGATATTAAGTCATGTCTTACAAGTAGCTATTACACATTGAAATAACGCCTGTATTTTAGAAGATAAGATAAAATTAGTATATATAGGTCTGTGAGGTGCAATAATTAATTTGGCCTATTTCGCACAATTACTAGATTATAATAATTATATTAATCGTTTAAAAACTTTTTTTAACTTGACAAGTTGGTCATATATAAATACAACCTTTTTTTCTGTTTGCTTCTTTACTTTAATAAAAAAAAATTAAATAGACAAGTAGGTGTTATGAAGTGCGTGTGTTTGTTGCTATTGTAACGGTGGGAAGAGGTAGGGCCTACGTTATCAAGTGTGAATGATGCAAGTTAAGTGACAATGTCGTGTCAGCTGTCTTGTGTAGGAGAGAAGACTCAAGAACGCCAGAGTAAAAAGACGTGTTTTTGTAGTGGGTTAGACTTAGTTCAAAAAAACATTTTATATTATTACTCAAGTGTACTGTATTTATTGCATTTCATCTCAAGTCGATTTTGTCTTATTGTAATACAAGTTAATATTTAATATTGCTCACAAAAGAAGTCATTTCAAGTTTTATAAGTTAAGATATAATACGCCTACAGCGGTTTTGTTGTCTACCAGAAGTTTGGTGCTACAAGTCAACGACCGTCAGCACCAGTAGGCCTATTTGTGTTTTTGGATTGTAAATCCCATAGATATCTAATTCCCTTCACTCTGTTGGAGATTTTCACAGCGAACAATGCCAAGCACGCTAGAGGGAAGGAACTCCGCTGTTACCAGCTAAATGAAAAGAATAAAATGTAATTGTAACAATTGGAGACAGTTCATCTTCATATTACCTCAAGCTAGTTGCTTATTTGTTTTAAAATATGTTTTAAGTCATAGAGTGAAAGACTAATATTTCTTCCATAATTTTGTGCTACAAATGGAAGACATTGGTGATTCTGCAGTGCTAAATAATGCACACGAATTATCATATGCCATAAAAAAAAAAAAAAACAGCTTCCTTTATTTTGTACACCTGATAATCCAAAAAAAAAAAAAAAAAAAAAAAAAAAAAAAGCTAAATATTGTTTTTAAACGACGAGATGCATGAAAATCTCCGATAGTCTGGATACTTATAGGAATTCAATGACCTACTTTTTTTTAAAGTTATTTTATATTTGAAATGTATCTTTAATGTATGGTACCTTCTGTGATTTTATTGACCTTTTACCTTTACCCATCCCTAAGTCTATTGAACCCCAGGGGCACCAAGCAAGACTCGTCTCCATTCTTCTATGTCTTTTGCCTTAGTTAGAACCTCTTTCAATGTCAGGCCTGACCATTCTTTTATGTTGTCCTCCCATCGCTTTCTCTGTCTGCCTCTTCTTCTTTTTCCTGGTACTGCTCCCTGAAGGATGGTCTTTGCGAGCCCAGATCTTGTAATATGTCCATAGATTTTAGCTTGTGTTTTTTAACGATAGTTAGCATGGCATCATGGGGTCCAATCGTTGCAGTAACCCTGCCTCTAATCCCTTGATTTGTGATGCAGTCTCTGAATATAATACCTTGGATCCTTCTGTAGCATATCAATTCCATTGCTAGGATCCTCCTGTCTAGCTCTGCAGTCAGCGTCCAAGACTCGCAAGCATATAGAAATGACCAGGGAGCGCATCAGTCTGATTTTGGTGCCGAGGGCAAAGCCTTTGTCTTTCCATATTATTTTAAGTTTTGAAAGGGCTGCTGTGGACTGTTTAATTCGGGCCAGTAGTTCAGGTTTCGTTCCCTCATCTGAGACAATAGCTCCAATGTATTTGAAGCTGCTAACACTAAAAAGTTATTGCCCTTGTATTGGAGCCTTCTCAAAACAGGAAAAAAAAAACAGCCAACTCGTGTTTGTTATTAGAAGTGAAACTACTTTTAAAAGTAAACAATATGTCCAAGTTCACAAAATATACAAACAAAAATCGATGTCACATGAGAGTTTTTATTGTGAATTGTCTTTTACAAAGACTAGATGCATAAACTCACTCGAGACTACTGGCAAGGTGATTGTTAATGTCGCTTAAGCATCCAAACAAAAAGTGGAAACAAACAAACAAAAAACCAGTAGAGAAACATAACTCTCAAATATGTCTGTAAAAAATGAGGTAATTTGGCAGGACAAGTATAACAGTAGGTTAAACATAAATGCTTACAAAGTCTATAAAAGAAAAAAAAAATGTAATGGTTTATATTGAAATATAAGGGGGAGATTACTCAAGCACACATCTAAATAGTAATGTGTGTTCAATATGAGGTGAGTATATATGTAAATATAAGTGACTATAAATGTGACAGAATGAAACACTGGATCAACATTATTAGGTCAATCAAATTGACATTACTGGCAAACAATTTGCATCCCACAATTTCCTGGATAATGTGACACTGAAGTCTAAATGTCAGCAATTAAAGTCCTGGTCAAGCAGAGGTAAATGTTTTGTTTAGATTAAACCCAGCCTGGGTTGTTAAGTAATTCACCAGACAAGCAGCAAAACAGATGTGAAAGGCTGCTGGTCCACCTACTGGCCACTCTAAAAACTTTGGTATAATGTTTGTATTATCTTAAGCATCAACTTTTTCAGTCATTGCAACAGATATGAATTATATAGATACACATATAGAAGGGTTTAAGGTATCTTTAAATGAAACCAAAAAAAGAACAACCTGACCTTTAACCTTAATACCTTCAAAATATTTTAAAACATAGCGCCCCCCCCCCCCCCCCCCAATGAAAAAAAAAAACATTTTAAATGAAGATAATATAAACCTCATGGCCTGCAAAGACTTTCCTGCACTGAACAGTACCAGGGAAAAGAAACATCAAAGAATGGACGCGCCTGCCCATGGAAGACGTTCTAATCTTGGAAAAAGACAGGAATGGAGAGAGACCATTGTCATATAATGTGTGGTGCCCCGACTGTTCAACAGACTAAGGAACAATTAAAGAGACTGACTAAAGTGTGATAGTATACTTTTTAAAAGGATTGTCTGTCCACTTTTATGATTTTTTTAAAAAAGACTCTGTATGAGTTTACAATTCAATAACTAATGTTTAGACCAAATGTTTAGTTGTGAGATGTTTAGAAATGGATCATTCCTCCCTGCCCTACCAGCTCACAAACTGTGAGTCATACCAAATCAAAGGTGAATTCCCACTGAGGTTAAGAAGGATAAAGAAAGACTGATCTATATCAGCGATTCTCAACCTGCAATCTACAATCAAAACAATGGATTCATAGCGTCACAAAGTGTACTGACAGAAAACTTCAGTGGAAGTTTGCTAACGTGACATTTGAAACAAGCTTACAAAAAAACAAAAAAAAAAAACTGATCTAGACCAGATACATAATCATAATTCCAAAACAAACTAAAAAAAATGATCTAATCCAGAAAAATGACGTTAAAAAAAAATTATTCATTTGAACATTGTATGTAACTGTACTGACAAAAAATTTCAGTGGAAGTTTGCTAACGTGACATTTGAAACAAGCTCACAAAAAAAAAAAAAAACGGATCTAGGCCAGATACATAATCATAATTCCAAAACAATCTAAAAAAATTTATCTAATCCAGAAAATGACATTAAAAAAAATAATTATTCATTTGTACATTGTATGTTAGTAACACCCTTGTAACATAAAAGTCAACATGGACTAGTCAAGTTTTGCAGGCGGTTGGACAAAAATTACAGAAGCATGTCAGAGAACTACATTACATATTGTGGTGAATAAACAGGACCCGAACCCTTGTTGACATAGCAGTCAACAATGTAATACTTTGTAAATATATATACAGTGGTACATATGTAAAGAAAATTATTGTAGAAACTATGTACAGAAAACATTGAGGAGAAACAAATGTAAACATAGGACTTGTACAGTTGTCTAAGAAAAAATAAACTGAAATGAAAACTTCAAAACAACATTAATTATTATTAGTACTGGAGTTGATTGGTTTGAAAAATTAGAGCTAGCTAGTGTTGCAAGCACCATATTCAATTCCATATTAAGGTAAAAAATGTGAATGTCTCTTGCTACTTGCAGACCATGGGTCTAGTAATGCTGACAGATGGGGAATTACTGAAATCTGAGGTCTCTGGCCATTTGGGGACCTGTGTCTAGTAATGGTCTAGCAGTTTGCGTGATGGACTGTCCTTTGGATTTATTGATGGCCCCTGGTTTAAACCCTGCCCACTCCCCCCATCGTCCTGCAGGAGGTTTGGACTAGAAGTCAACTATCTTCAACTCTGAAGGAACATCCGAAACATGTAAAACATTTTACAAATTATTTTTTTTTTACAAGCAGACAGATGAGGAATTATTAAAATCTATTCCATTACTTGCTATCTATAGGGCGATCAAATCCTATCAACATTTATTTAATGTTCAAATTTCAAGAGAACAAATTTTAAAAAAAAGGTTAAACAGTCATAGTTTTAAGCATTGTTAAACTTTTTATGAAAACAATTCTACGTTAATTCTGACATTTGCATACACCAAAAAATAGGGGGAAAAAAATAAATAACGCCTGTTATGGAGTGTGTGTATGTCTCCAAGGTGACGGTGAGAAGAAGTTAGCGATTGGTTGGAGGCTATGCAGTGAGAATAATGAAACAGAAATTTGCCAAATGTAAAAGGAGAGACAAGTCCAGGATGCTAGAGTGTTTAAATTGTGAGCTACGTTTGTTTAAAATATAAGTGTATTTCATATCCTCTCAAGTTGAATTTGTTTATATATTGTAATAAAAAGTTATATTTCATTTTGTTCACAAGAAGTTATTTCAACTTTTATAAACTAAAATATAATACGCCTACAAGGGTTGAGACCTCCCCCAAAACACAAAAAACTTCAACTTCATCAATACAAAAAGAAAAGGGGGGGGGGGGAACTCTATGGTGAACAGATCATTTAGTTAAAAACTTCTTAGAAGATGAAGTGTTCAAGAAAATGTGTGCAGCCTAAGATAAATAAAGAAAAGGAAACAGACAATGAATTAAACTTTATAGAAAGCTTTAGAAAGATGCTTTCAGAGTAGGAGAACTTTGTTGCTGCTCATTGTAGCTCAGAAAGCAAAAAAAAAAAAAGTCGTGAATGAATATCATTATTTGGTGGATTTCTCATTACAATAAAAGTTGAAAACTGATATGAATTGTGGCAATTCAGTTTGACAATCCAAGTAAACAAAATGAGCATCTCTACAATACAAAAAAACAAGAATTGGTTTAAAAATTAGACAATAAACAAAAAATAAATAAGTAATAAAGTCAACAGACAAAAAAAATATATAACTTTAAGTGCCATGGTAGAATGCCATTTTAGATTCATGTTGTGCTTCAGTTCAAGCTGTATTCAACAAATGAAAACACTCGCATCTTGTGATTGTAAAGTAAAGTGTCCCCTTCAGACCTTGCGATCTATGGGGCGGATGATTTTAAGGTCATCTGTTTCTTTGGCCAATGGTTAACGAGCAGGGTGTTATGTGGCCAGGACACCGACCAATCGCCTTTACTTTCCCCAACTAAAGTCAGGTACCCATTAGAGTTGGGTGGACTCAGGGGCGCCCTATAAATCCCGAAATTCAAAATCCCAGTCTTCACTGAGATTCGAACCCAGGACCTCAGGTTCGAAAGCCAAGCGCTTAACCATGCCACCACCGCGCCCCCCCACTTGTTATTGTGGTTATGAGAAAAAAAATAAGATGGGAGAAGGGTCATGACCGAGAGTCTAGGTTTAGGTTTCTAACTTTTTATTTAAAACATACTACAACTATCAGTGAACTATATTTGATGTAAAAAAAAAAATAATATTTGTACAGAATGTGACTTTTAATGAAACTCTTGGCAACCAAGAGTTTACTTTGATATCATGTGCTGCTTTCCTCTCGGGTTAATAGAATAGACCATATATATATGTCTGAGTCCTAAGATTAAGGAGGGATGCAGTATTTCCAGTGGCTACGCAGCCCCAGGGCAGGAATAACCATTGCCCACCGCTGGTTGATTAAGATTTTCTGGTTAATAAAGCCTACTGAAAAGAATTATCAAAGAGGAAAAGAAAAACAAAATTTAAAGCTAATAAGATTACAAATGGAAATGAAGGATGATACATGCATTCTTGTTGCACTTCCCAAAACTGAACAGTTTGCTTCTTGAACTCAAATTGTTAGTCTTCTTGCATATTTGTCAAATACATTTTATTTGTGACTTAAATGCCAATTAGTAAAGTGGTGTTTTAGTAAATGTTTACAAAAAATTATAAAAATATATATATATTTCTGATTTTTACAAAAGGTTTTATGAAGAAAAAAAATAACACTCAAGACAAAAAACACATGTGGCATTGGTTCATGATAAGCACACACATGGCATAGGTTTAAAATGTGGCATTGGTTCATGATAAGCACACACATGGCATAGGTTTAAGTCAAACACATGTGGCATTGGTTCATGATAAGCACACACAGGGCATAGGTTTAAAATGTGGCATTGGTTCATGATAAGCACACACATGGCATAGGTTTAAGTCAAACACATGTGGCATTGGTTCATGATAAGCACACACAGGGCATAGGTTTGTTCTTGTGGTACACAGCACAGTCAGTAACAGACTAAACAATAACTATCCTAAAGGCAGACAGTTTTAATCCAAGACTGTACAAAGTAACAGCTTGAATACTAGAAATATTTTGAAAGGGTATATAAACCAAAGATTGCTAAACTTAATGATTATTTTGGAGAGTCTTTACTATGATAGGCAGTCTAACGTTAAGGAAATTGGGTAAAATACCCCGGGTTGAAATTATTTAGCATGGGGAAAGAATGGCCTGGCAAAAACCCATTCACATTGGGAACGAGGACAGAAGAATTGAGTAAATTAATACCCAGAGAGGATGACGAGTTGGCCATCAGGTCTTGCACACCAGGGAACGGGCTGCACCCAATGCTGGGGCCACCAAAGCTGTTTACAAAGACAGGGTTGGATGAAATATTCATGGGCAGACCATTAGGGAGGCTTACAAGGGGGCCGCCTAAACTCAAAAACCCAGTGGGATCTAATGATCCCATTGACCCTACACCTAATAAATTAGGGTCGTAGGACATGTGAGGTACAGAGCTCAAGGACAGCGGCCCATTAATGTGGAGAGAAGGCACTATGCTCAGGTTACTCCCAAGAAGACTTTCTCTTGGAAGAGAGTCTCGTAATGGAAGAGCAAAATTATTTCCAGTTACTAAACTATTCGACTGGCTACTTGCTATGTTAGCAATGCCTACATTTTGGTGATATACATCAGAAAACTGGTTTCCCATCATGCCCAGGTTCATTCCTACACTAGGCCCTGTAGCAGCCACCGAAACATTTTGAGGGTATAAAGCAATGTTCTGATAATCCAAAGGATGGATTGAGTTTTGCTGTATCACGCTGAATGCAGAGTTATGAACGTTGGAGGCCGAGCCTATCAAGTTGGAAGAATGCCCAGCAGCTGAAGAACTGTTTTGATTGGGACTGACCAAATCCATCATGTTCATATCTCGTAGGATTGGGTTATTGGTATCAAATATGGAAGACACATTGAGAGAGAAAGTCCCCTGACCCTGTCTGTTGTAGGGTGCTGTATCTGTACTCTGGCACTGACTGCTCTGTGTTGAAGCACAAGTAACTTGGTTCTGGGCTGTAGCATAGTTGCCCTGACTCTGGCTGCTGTGAGTTGTAATATAAGTACCTTGGGTGAGAGATTTAGTAAAGGTGCTTTGAATGTTGTTGGCTGTGGTGTAGGTGCTCTGAGTTTTGTGCGCTGAAGTATAAATACTGTTGCCCAGGCTGTTGCGTATACTACTAGAAGAACTCTGAGTATTCTGTATAGAAAAAGCTTTCGGCTTACTTTCAACTTGTCTCACAGATAAGCTAGCGTGTGTGTGAAGCTGTCCTGTCACTTTCGTGGACTCAGACTTAAGAGGCACAAATGAACTTACAGCATTACCCGAGTTTCGGTATGTGTTTTGACTGCTTACTGAAGATTTATCTTTGAATGTATTTGCATTATGTAGGTTTGAGCTTGTAGTTTTAGTCCCTGGAACAGACGAATTCATAAAAGCTCTTTGCTCCTCAGTGCGTTGTTGTGAATCAAATCTTTGGTCTAACGCTGTTAATCCATAAGAATCTGAGTGGCTACTAGGTGTGACAACACTGGCAGGAGGTTTAATTCTAGGGCTAGTCTCATCTGATGGAATATCAATAACTAAGGGTCTATCAATATCTAGATGATATGAATCCAAACAAGATATAGTGTTATCATTTGAATTGATATTTGAAGAAACATTGCATTTAGTATCACTTTTAGATGGTGAAAAAGCACTCAGTTTTACTTGGGTAATTGTGCCAGTTAGATCTTGTGAATGGTATGCAAAGGTTGAAGATGATGATGGGATTCCAGGGCTGGGCAAATATTTCGACGAACCTTCAAAAGCCACTTTTAACTTTTCTAGGTTTGAACCACTGGGTTCTGTAGGGTTGGAGGAAGGTGGACTCAAATATTGCATGTGCTGTTTGTGAGAAATCAAAACTTGCCGATCTGAGACTTTGGTTTCGTTTCTTTGCTCTTCATTTACCAAACACCAGGTTGGACTCTTTATCATGTCAACTTTGACATTTGACATAGTTGCTTGTGCATGGATAGAAACCTCTTCTGGTTTAGAGATGTGGATGTCAGGCTCACGGAGTTCTACTTCATCAGGAAGTTCCCTTTTAATGACAGTTTGTGGTAAGACATGTTCCTGCGGAACACAGAGCAGATTCTCATTCATTTTGACCAGCAGCTTCTTCATGTGAGTCAGATCAACATAAACTGTCATGACGTTGTCAACTTCCGATTGGACACTGTTCAACTCGACCTTCATGTCCATGACATCTTCTCCATTCTCATCGTACAATTCAGGATGACACTTATCTTCTTCCTCTTTCAGTTTCTTCAGAGGCTGAATTTGTTTTGACAGCCGAAGCCATTTTCGCTTCAATCTTCTCCTTTCTTTGGCCATCATGGTCTTAAATGAGTTTGACTCATCTGAAGAGAACCTAAATGGGTCGCTCCTCTCAGAATCTCTAGTCATGTAAGAGCAGCTACTGTTTTCTGAGTCAGAGTCGGACTCTTGATGTGGTTCATTCTTTATATGTTGAGAGCTAACCAATTTGAAAGCAGGATTCATAAGGCTCTCCGCATCAAAGCTTCTTTTCTCATTCATAGCAAATCCTGGATCGCAAGATGAAACTGTTGAATTCTGAGAATATTCACATCCTGGAAAAGCCTTGTCCAGGTCAAGGTTGGAGAGATCAGTCATCGGCTCTCCTTCCACCATGCTTATGTCCACGTCCAAGCCCTGCCTGATGTGCACCTGGAGATGCCGCTGAAGATAGTGTTTGGTGGCAAAGGTCTTATGACAGATAGAACATTTATTATGTATTTGAAGGTGGTTCAACAGCTGGAAATGAAAAGGGAAATTTCTGTTGCAGAGGTGACACTGAGGAGAAAATGTGAAAATAAAATTGAGTTTTGGGAATAACATCACAGCTAAAACAAACAAAAAATTTAAAACATTTACATCATATTGAGAATGTTTTGTTTAGTAACAGTAATTGTTGTGTTTGTTATTTTTTTTGAGTTTGAAACAAAATGAATAAGTTTCACCAGCACATTTCTTTTTTTTTTTTTTTTTTGGCATAATTTTTTTTAAATGGTGCATCTTTCATGCTTACGAAATGTTCAGTGTGCAGAAGGTATAATCTCTTTTCTTTAGTGGACATGTGAAATGTTCAGTGTGCAGAAGGTATAATCTCTTTAGTGGACAAGTGAAATGTTCAGTGTGCAATGGTATCATCTCTTTAGTGGACAAGTGAAATGTTCAGTGTGCAATGGTATCATCTCTTTAGTGGACAAGTGAAATGTTCAGTGTGCAATGGTATCATCTCTTTAGTGGACATGTGAAATGTTCAGTGTGCAGAAGGTATAATCTCTTTAGTGGACATGTGAAATGTTCAGTGTGCAATGGTATAATCTCTTTAGTGGACATGTTGGGGGAAGGGGGGTATCTGGTTTCCATGCTGTCTTAAGGAACTCAGGAAATACAACTTGGGTTTTGAACTCAAGCCCTTTTGATAGGTGGAATCTCTAGGTGGCTTTGGTCACTCTGTCACACATTCAACACATTATAGAACTTTATGTATATTTCCTAAAAGGTGCAGTAGTTGAGTGGTAAAGAGATTGGCACCCAAACTGGGGGTCAAGGGTACAAATCCTAGTGAAGACTGGGATTTATACATTTTGGAATCTCTAGTTGGGAAAAAGTATAGGCAGTTGGTCATAGAGCTAGCCACATGACACCCTTGTACATCATGGGTCACATAAATAGATGACCATTACATCATCTGCCTTATAGATAGCAAACTCTGAAAGGGGAACTTTAATTTCTGTTCTCTATATATTTCCTTTGATCAAAGGATATTACGCTAATACTTTAATGAATGTAAAGATATAATTTGAAAAATCAAAAAGTAAGGATCCTTGTTTCATATGATTAAGAGCTGATAATTCTAATGTTAAACTACACAGTTGTTTAATTTTAATGTTGGTCATTAAATTGGAAGCAGATCTAAATCTAAGATTATCAGTCATCACAGCAATGATCATAGAAAAGATGAAGGAAGAAAAAAAAAGAAAAGTAATCACCTTAAAAGTGCCTTCCCCTCCTTTTACGGCTGAAGTTTCAAGACAGGAAGCCAATTTTGTTTCCTTCATATTCATTTCTTGTGACAAGTGGAGCCGTAGATGTTGTAACAACTGAATCTGAAAATAACAACAAAATAATAAATGGAAATAGTTGCTGATGAACACATATTTTAAGAAGAAACAAACAAACAAAAAAAGATTGCATTAGACTGGGGTAAAAATTAAATGATTGAATGTTATATTATTCATTATTATGTAAAGCTGACATAGGAACTATAACCAATTGATCATAAGCTTAATTTGAAAATATTACTGTCTAGGTCAAAGCTACACTATTCTAGCTCTGAAAACGTTATTGACTAATAAAAAATTGATTATATTTTTGACTAGAAAAAAAAAGATTTTATTACTGATTAGTAAAATGGAAATCTTATAATTGATTAGAAAAAGGAAGATTTTACTATTGACTAGTAAAAGTGAAATATTATTGACTAAGAAAAGGAAGATTTTACTATTAACTAGTAAAAGAGAAATGTTATCATTGACTAGGAAAAAGATTATATTATTGATTTGTAAAAGTAAGGTTGTTATTTAGTTTTATTAGTGAAAAAAAAGTAATTATATTGATTGTTAAAAGGGAGATCATGACCTCTAGCATTACCTTATGCTTGAAACCTTTCCCACACTGAGTACACTTGTGTATTAGGCCATCAGAGTGACTCTTTAAATGTTTTGTCAGCAGCAGAGAGCAAGAGAAATTTTCCCCACACACTGGGCAATTGTGCAGCTTGTCCACGGTGTTGCAGGACAACGGTGCAGCTTGTGCCGAGCCATTTTCATTGTGAACTTGAGCCTTGTGACGCTCTAGCTCCATCGTGTCCTTGAAGGATCTGTTGCATTTCTTGCAATATGGCTTACCCTTAGAGTGATACAAAAAAATCTTTATTTAATGCAAAATATTTTAGTGTGAATTTATGTTTATTAAACATACCCTGGGCATTGTAAAAATACACATAAGTATAATATAACAATGTTATACTGTGGTTCTTTTGAAAATGTTTTTCGTAGGAAGAGGTAATGGATTTAAGCACTCCACTAACTATAAAATAACTCTAATGGCATGCATCTCAAATAGCCTCTTACAACCAGTCCAATTCTTGGCCTTCACGTGTGTCTCACATATCGGATCGAGCGGAACTGTTATCACTGACAAGAAAATGGGGCAAGTAACTGGTGCCTAAACCAGTTAGTATGGACAGAAGGGGCTTGTTAGGACTATGCCACCCTCTTGCAGAACCTACAATGCTGCAAACTGTATCGACATCAGCATTTCCTTCAGACAAATCAGCTGCGTAAAGAGGGGCAAACTGCTGTGTATGCAACATTGTTCCAACTATAGCTAATGCCCAGGACATAAACAGATTTAATGTCTGAATTTTTAAAATGGAAACTCTACCAACTTCACAAGAAATAGACTTTTCAATAATATGTTTTTAGTCCAAGTCTGCAATAGCTATTTCAAAACTATACTAACCTTCCTGTGTTTATTGGGTGACTTCAAATCAAGTTCAAGTTTAACTTCTGACACCGAGTCTTGCATAGATGTGCTGGAGTGTTCTTCTTCTAAAAATATTTTTCTAGCAGACAACTTAAATTTTTTGGATGGCATCTCATCTTCAGAAATTTCCACCAGATTCTGTTTGCACAATTCATTTTTTTCCATTTTCTTCATTGCCTCAATTTCCTTCTGAGTTGTAAATTTTCTAAGGTTCTCTGACACCTTCAAGGGATATAACTCATATTCTTGTAACGGCGCAATACATTTGGGTCGCTCAGTAGAGAAATGAGCAAACTTTTTCATATGAATCTTTAATTTTTTGTTTGTGTAGAAAAATTCATTGCATGCCGTGCAAATAAAAGCATGCAGTCTTTTCTCGCAAGGGAGGCTGTGACTCCTACACATGTAGACCTTGCACAGTTTGCACAAATGCTTCAGCATCTCCATCTTGATCTGAATCCTACAATGATGGTTCAAGTCAGAGACAGTAGCAAACTCCATATAGCAGGTCTTGCAAACAAAACTGGTCGGCTCTGAGTGAGAGAGAATGTGACTTTTTAAATGGTGGCTTTGGGCAAACATTTTCGGGCACAGGTCGCACATGAAAAGAGGATCGCCGTCATGCGTTCTCATATGCGAGGCTAGGCTCGACTCATGCAAATACTCTTTACCGCACTCGTTGCAAGTAAGTACGGACTCTCCACTGTGTGCCAGCTCATGATTTAGTTTGTCCTTTCTTCTGGTGAAAATTTTATCACATATTTTACAGAAATAGACCAACTGACCGTCTATTGTCAGTGTTTTTATTTTAACCTTTGGTTGAAATGCTCTCTTCCCACTTCTGCTACATTCTTTCTGAGATTCATCTGAGGACGCCTCTTTTTCACTTTGAACAGGACTAACTGGTGGTCTCCCTTTTTTCTTAAAGTTTACTGTTTCATGGTGAGTATCTTCTGAATCGGAATCTTCTGAGTTAGAAAATACAATCTCTGCACTTTCCTCCGAATGGGATTCAGACTCTGACATGATAATTACTGAGACATGCACCGGACTCCACAATCAGTATGACAGTGTCTTCTTTGTGACACTTAAATGGCCATTTATAGATAACCCTGTGAAAGATAAAGAAACATTTTATCCTTTATTGATATGATTAAAAAAAAAGTAACCCTTTCAGATCTTATAATCTATGAGCTGGATGATGTAAAGGTCATCTGTTTCTGTGGCACACAGTTAATGAGGGTGTCATGTGGCCAGCACAACAACCAACTGCCTTTACTATTCCCCAACTAATGTCATACTGAAATTCTAAATCCTAATCTTCACCAAGATTTTAACTGAAGAACCTTCAGATTGGAAACCAAGTGCCCTACCTCTCAGCCACCATGCCCCTTTTAACATGATTACTTTATGAAAATGGCTTTTTTTTTGTTATTGAGAGGAAAAAGGAAAAAAAAAATATTCAAATAAAAAAAATATGTACCATAAAATGATAAAAATCAATCCCTTCTGTAGTAGAATTGGTAATAGAAAAATGTTGACATGAGAATTTACTTAAAGTTAGGACAATAAAAAGCATGAATTGAGACAATTTTAAGCTAGCAAAGAATGATTGAAAAATTGTTCATCGCTTTGTTATTCTTTCTGCTATTGACATGCCTTTTGACAGAGACATTATTATTAATTGTTTTGGCCTTTGAACACAAAAAAAAAAACAACCTCATCCACAGTTTTTTATTATGGTTGGCCTAAAATGATATAAAAGCATGAGTTATTTGAAGCTAAAATTAGAAAAAAAGCTAGAACATACACAAAATTCACAAACCATAGAATTAGTAAATGTTTAAAAAAATAAAGAATAAAAAAAAGTATTTACATCTGCAAGGGTGAACAATTATATGTGAATAGTACTTTTCTATACTTATCTTATAAAATACCTACAGACCTTAATTTAAAAAAAAAAAGATAATTATGCCCTATGCGTGTTCCTAGGTTTATCTAGTTATGCATGCTAACCAATGAATCATATTCTGCCAAGTCATTGATTTTCCTGGCTTGCTCAGGCAACTAGTACATGCTCTAATAACGAAGTTATTCTCTGAGAGTAACGCCACACTGAAAGAGTTAAGGATGTTTCTCTTGTTGAGAGAACATGTTCACCTATGACGAACCTTAAGTCTTCTTTTATTTTTTTTTTAGCTGTAAATAACTTATAGATCTAGATGAATAAATCTAGGTAATAAATGAAAGATTTATTGGTTTTATAAGTTTAGAAATGAAAATTATAACAGTTAACAGGAGTAACACCCTAGCTCAAACCTTCTGGAGGACAGCAGAGGATGACCACACAACCAGGCAGTGATAAAACTAATGATAGACTTAGTTCATTTTTGATAGCATTGATAGATCTAGATCAGGGGTGGGCAAATTATGGCCCACGGGTCACATGCAGCCTGCGGAAGTGTTTTATGCGGCCCGCTGACACCTACAGAAATCAGGTGTGCCCACAGAATATAGAGATTAAAAAGCAAATATATTAAAAATAATATCCATATAAATTATCCAAACTGTCTCATTATAAAAAGTTTCAAGTAAACAAAGATTATGCTTATTGGCTAGACATCAATACACTCAGTCTAAGACACAATTTCTGGTCAGTATTTATTCAATGCTATGAAGAACTGTGTTGAATGTTGGTTAGGCTTGGAATAAGATGGCAAGTGTAACAACTTATGGAGTTCGACATTTGACTGAGTAAAAAAGTTTGTTTTTTTTATATGAAAAAATATCCCTACCATAAATTCTCAACAGGAAAGTTTGCACAAAGCTGCATAAAATGTCAATGTATTATTGATCAAAATGACAAAGTAATCGAACTTATTAGAGCTAGGGGTGTTAACCACAGGTATTTCCTATTTGGGAACAAATAACCCAATGTATCCGCTAACTTAGCATGGGCAAGTCAACTGAGAACAACATAAAATCTCAAGGAAGAAATTGTATTGGTACTTGAAGGACATTGACTGTGACTTTGTTACCAATATTTCTAATGAAGAGTGGAAGATAGATTTCATGTGTTTTATAATTTCTGCTGAGATGGGTGTTTTTTTGCATATGAAATGTAAATGTGTGTTAAATCTTTTCAAACAAGGCTTTCTCATTTCTATAAGCAAGCAAAAGAAAACAGTTTTTGTCATTTTCCTTTGCTGAAAGGTGAAACTATTTCTAGTGAAATGATTAAAAGTACAACACTTATTTAGAATTCTTAATTGTGCAATTTATAAAAGCAAATTTTAAGACATCAAGAACCAGTTTTCAATACCATCAGATCACCATTTAGCGCAGAAGCTGATTCAGTTCCACAGGACATATCTCCAAGCAAAGAGAAGTTCCAGTCAGTACTTCCAGGGGAGTCTTATGGGTGCCAGAAGCTGTATGTCCACACTTGAAAAAAATTGCTGCTGTTCACACTATTTGTGTACACATATATCTGTTCTTCTTCTTCTTCATCCTCATTTTACATGTTCTTATCTTATCTTATCTTATATAATACAGACGTTACTTCAAAAAAGAAGATGATTACGTCCTACGCGTCATGCATTTAGTCATGCATATTAACCAATGACTTAAATTCTGCCAAGTCACTGGTTTTCCTGGCTAGCTCAGGCAACCCATTCCATGCTCTAATAGCACTAGGGAAGAAGGAGTATTTGTACAAATTTGTCCTAGCATATGGGACGAGGAATGTGCCTTTATCTTTGTGTCTTTCAGAGTATTTTATTAAATTTTGTTTTTGTATTTGAAGATTATGGTTCAGTGTTTTATGTATTATTGCTAACTTACTTTTGAGCCTTCTGTCCTGAAGGCTTTCTAAATTTAGCGATTTTACTAAAGGTGTTACTCTAGTCAAATGTGAATATTCGTTTGTTATGAATCGCACTGCTCTATTTTGTGTCTGTTCTAGTTTCTTAATGTTTTCTTGAGTTGAGGGGTCCCAAACAGAGGATGCATATTCTATTATTGGCCTAACCAAGGTTAAATAACATTTTAGTTTTATGTTCTTATTTGATTTATAGAAATTTCTTTTAATAAATCCTAATGCTTTGTTTGATTTTTTTGTAGTTTCATCAATATGTGGATTCCATGACAGTTTTTCATTTATTATAACACCTAGGTATTTTGCGTTTTTAGTCTGTGTTACTGGTTTGCCATGAATAAGATAAGTGGAATTAATTTGTTTTAGTTTTTTTGTTACTCTTAACAACTGACATTTTTCTGGGTGGAAAGACATGCTCCAATTTGATTCCCATTTCTGTAATTCATCTAATTCTCTTTGTAAAATAGGGTTCAGAACAGTAATCTTATATCTGAATAGTTTTGGTTCTATAGGAGGGTTTTGGGGCCAAAGTCTTGTTTAAGTCTCTTGATTTAGAATGCACCATTGAAGGACATGGTCAGCATTCTCTGGTGATTCTTCACAAGGGCAAGTTTCGCTCGTCCCGAAATTTAACTTCCGGAACATATATATTGTCTCATTCAGTGAACAAGCATTTTATTTTGTGGAAACTAAACAAGTATTATTACTGGTCGATTTTGACTGACTGTAATTTGACAGCAGTCACAAGGGTAACAACTAGTAAGCTAGTTCAACAGTTCCGGAACATTATGCATGAGTGTAAAAAGTAAAATACTGCACATTAAGTACAACTGTATATTTGTGAGGATATTTTAATATAAAAAGACAACACAGCAATTTGAAAAAAAATCATAAAATTGGTTAAAAAAATTACTAACTTTGTTGTAATTCCTTAATGTGGAGTGTGGAAAAAAAAAAGAAATGTGAATATAATACAGTGTAAATATGAATTAATTAAAAGACATTCTACACAGATAGCTAGAGTATCTCTCTAAGTTGTATGTCATATGCAGCCTGCCATTCCCAATTTTTTTTTATGTGACCCTCGAAACAAAAATGTTGCCCACCCCTGATCTAGATGATAACATAGACTTACACTTAGTTTATTTTTTATAGTGATTGCAAGCATTGATAGATGATAATAGATCTAGATCCAGTTCAAGTCTTATTTACAATTCCCTTTTTTAAAGATGGAGAGGTGAGATAAATCTATTTATTTTTCTATTAAGACTAGGTAGGACTAGTGCCAGTGGGATGATGTATTATAAGAAGTATTCTTGACTTAAAAACTTTAACTTAAGTTAACTCAAGAGTCTAGTCTAGTGTACATACTAACATACAGTATCATACATAGTAACATAGTTATGACATAGTAGGGCCTACTAGTAGTAGTAGTACTAGTAGACTAGTACCTACTGTAACAAACTGTTAGTGTTACAAACCAATCCTAACTTTACAGAGTAATTGATTTCTAACACTAACAGCTAAAACTACTTTCACTATTGACTATTGCAACAACCAGAGTCAACTTCTTACCTCAGCTTCCACAGTAGTCTGACGATAATTGACTGGATTTTTTGGAAATATTTTTAATAATAATAAAATTATTATAAATAAATATTATTATTTAAATTATTATAATAATAAATAACGTTAATTAAATCTACTAGAATCCATTCTTCGTGTTTATTAAACAAGGGAAAAATACTAAGAACTGATATGGTATAAAAAGCATATGCCGTCTGAAATTATTCATTCTAATGTATATGAGTAGCATCGTGTATAATAGACTAATAATTGTTTTGAGAGTAACTGTTGTTGAACAAAATTTATTTGAAAGAGGCTGCCATTTTGACGCCTTAAGTCACGTGATAGCAACCACATGATATAGAGCGAGAAAAGCTGAGAATGTAAAGCAGAATCTATGAAAAAAAAAAGATTAATTGTAGATTTGATTTCTATATTCATATTATTTAATTAAAACAAATAAAATACAGATCTAGACTAGATTTGGTTTAGATGCCCATCGAACAAAATTTAAATATATCACATTAAAATTCACTTCCGCTTAATGCTAGTTAACCTAAATACCAAGAAACACCAAATGAATTCGTTCTGTAGTGAAAAATTACTGAGAGCTCTGGATCTAAATAGATCTACATGTATCTGATCGTTTTATTAAAAAAAAAATTGAAAAAAAAAGTATTAATATTATAGAGTAGTAATAGTATCTTTGGAATACATCTGAAAGCATTAAATGTAGAGCACCGATGTATATTTTGGTTTTCTGCAGAATGGAAGACCGCTGCATCCCTAAACGACTCTTGTATGGCCTACTAAGCGAACGAAAGCGCTCGCTAGGTGGTCATAGAAAACGCTCCTGGGACACCCTCAAAGCTTCCCTAAAGACATTCAGCATAAAGCCAGCCACCTGGGAGACATAGGCACATGACAGGGCATTATGGCGTCGCGCTGTGAAAACTGGCGCACAGGTTACTGAGGAAAAGAGAACAACGCTGGCAAAAGAAAAACGCAAGAGAAGAAAAGCAAAGCCAATGACACTAGCTCCAGCTGGAATAACATGCCCAGTGTGCAGCCGGACTATCCGAGCTCACATAGGTCTCACCAGCCACAGATGAGGCATTAAACCCCAGGGCAAAGCCCTCAGCCCCCTGGATGACAAAGTGGTCATCATCGAACCACGATGGACAAACTATATATAAATATTTTGGTTTTCTATAGTTATAATCAGTGCTTTTTTTGTACAAAAACAGGTGTCGGTACTCAGTAGTTGATTGCATAACTTTTAACTACTAAAAATTAATAATATACATTGAAACACAAGAAAAGTTGTTTTTTTTTTTTTCAAAAAGGCGCCGGTACGCCGTACCGTCACAAAAAACGCCCTGTTTGATGTAATATACAAATTGTAAGACAAATTTCCTTATGGATAATTAAGATTATTAGTATTATTATTATGTTAGAAACGAATGGGCATTCATTCTGTGGCAATGCCAGGGTCGAGTTTCGCTAAAGAGAAACAAAAATCATTGTATTCCCTTTGTCACAGTGTCCACTGAGAAATTTTCTGATGATATGGCTGGTCTGCAGCAGTACCGCCCTCTGACAGGCAAGAGAATCTTCTTAGGAATGTTAATTAAGAGCCTTGTAGGTATCTGTGAGATCCTTTGTCAATATCTCTTCGGTTGATATAACAATGGGGGATATTGTTATTTTAGATAACTCCATAAACGCTTAATCTTTAGTCAGTCAAAATAGGCTTATCCCAGTCTTTTTCTTGAAATAATAATATTATTATTATCCAACTTGTTATTCCTCTAACTAAGAAAACAAAGCAATTTACTACACTTTTTAAATATTTTATGTAAATCTGTAAAATTTGAGAAAATAAATCTGAATTTAAAAGTAAAGTATGAAAAAATTATTTCTAAAATAGTTTTCATTTGATAAAGAGATTTTATAAATTCTATTATCCACAGATACCCCCTTTTCCATTAAAAGCTCTACTCTAGATGTAAGCCTATTCTGTATTTTAAAGTAAATAGTATCGAACATATTTTAAAAAACTTTTTACATTTATTTTTATTTACGAATGTTAATGTTTCAGTTTAAACGTAAAATTCATATATAAGAATGACCATTGTTGATTTGTTTCGGTAATTAGCTTTAGAATCTCACGCCATCTTTGTTATATCGGTTAAAGGTGTGGTTTTAGTTTCAAGAATTATAGGTCTATCTAAATTGTTTTACAGTTTTAGATCTACTAATTAAAATGGCCCGTGATAGTAGGATATATGTTGGAAATTTGCCACCAGACATCAGAACTAGAGATATTGAAGACTTATTTTACAAATATGGTAAAATTACTTTTATTGATCTGAAAAACAGACGAGGGCCTCCATTTGCCTTTGTTGAATTCGAGGATCCCAGGTAGACTTTTACTCTTACTCTAGTAGAGATTAAAATAATGTCTTTAATGATTAACAATTTTAGGATCTAGATTAGATAATTTAGACATTCTATTTTAAATATTAGGGATCTAGAATCTAGTGCACAGTATTCTGAGTATTTGAGTATCAGTATTGAGACAATCAGTGAATCATTGCCTGGTCACTGTCACTGTCTGTCTGAATCACTTCAATTAATTATTAAGTTCAATCAGACAATCACCAATGAGTTCAATGACAAGAATGCTAAAAAAAAAATGCTATGAGTATGATTATGATAATGATGCTGCAGTTAACCCCTAATGAAATGCAATAATTAAATAATTTATACTAGATTGTAATTAGCAGTTCATCTATGAAAAATGATGATGGTTCATGACCACTTCTGTCTCTGACCTGGACTGGAGGACCCCCCCCCCCCCCCGACTGTAGCCTAAAATTTAAAAGATTGATCATCATTTTGTATTTCTCTCAATTTACTGGTCTTTTTATTTATTTGTTATCTAGAGATGCAGAAGATTCCGTAAGACAAAGAGATGGTTACAATTATGATGGCTACACTTTGCGTGTTGAATTTCCAAGAGGCAGTGGTGCTCCTGGTGGAGGAGGAGGTGGCGGAGGAATGAGAGGAGGTGGTGGTGGCGGCGGAGGAGGAGGAGGTGGTGGTGGTGGTGGCTTCCGAGGAAGAGGTGGTTATGGAGGGGCTGGACGAGGAGGCCCTCCATCCAGAAGAACACAATACAGAGTATTAGTTTCAGGTAATTTTTTCTTTTCTTTTTTTTTTTTTTTTTTTCAATTTCCTTCAATATTAATAAAGCTAGTCTTTTTGTCAAGTAATGTGCTACCCAATAGTATAGTTGGCAGTTTGGTCCCACTAGTCTAGTACTGCTATACTACTAAGTATTTAAAAAATTCCACTTGATCTGCATCATCTAGTTTTCCTTTTTTTTTCTTTTTATTTTCATATATTGCAAATCATGTGATTGATCTATTTATAGACCAATTATTAAAATTAATTGTATATTTCATGATTGGTTGTCTGCTTTTTATTATGCTAAAATGACAACGTTGACAATTATATAGTAACAGTAGCTAATTTGGCCTACTTGCACTAGCTTAAAAATTAATTTCAAAATGCTGGGTCATTTTTTGTAATAGTAAACAGTTTAAAAAGTTGATATAGAGAGTTTTTGTGAGTATATGTATTATGGTGATTTTGTCTAGGTCTACCCCCTAGTGGAAGCTGGCAAGATTTGAAAGATCACATGAGAGAAGCTGGAGATGTTTGTTACGCTGATGTTTTTAAAGATGGTACTGGTGTTGTTGAGTTTTTGCGTAAGGAAGACATGCGATATGCAGTGAGGAAACTAGATGACACAAAGTTCAGATCTCATGAAGTTAGTTTCTATTGATTTTTAAAAATGTTTTCTTGTGTTTTAATGATTAAAACTGTATTGTGTAATATAATCAAATTTAACACAATTTACAGTACTTGCGTTTGTGCTCAAGAGTGCTTGAATATTTTACACATTTTTAAAAAGTCAGTTTGTTGTGGCAAATTTATTTTCGTTAACGATTTTGGTCAACAGATTAAAGTTCTAGTTTGTTTTTTTTCAGGGTGAAGTTGCCTACATTCGTGTCAAAGAAGATAATCCCAGAGGTTCCAGAAGTCGCAGCCCAAGTCCACGCAAATCAAGAGGCAGTCCAAGATATTCACCAATGAGAGACAGAGAGCGTTCGTACTCTCCTTATAATTGATGCAATCCAAATCAGGAGAGCTAGCTCACTAAACTAAACACATTTGTAATAATTTGTAATATTACCTTAGGACTGTGCAGACAAATAGGCAGCTTTAAAGTTTTTAATCTCATATTTTGTTGTGCTTGAGAACTTGGATAGCGTATTCTAGTTCATTAACATCTGAGGGTGTGGTTCAACTGGGCTGGGAACAAAATTCTTTGTAGTGAATCAAAAGTTCATTTTTCTCAAGCTAAACATCATATGGTTAAGTTGAAACCTAAAGAAGTGGTAGTACAAAGAATCAAACTGTATGCACACATTACATCAAAAATATAAATTTTTACTGACACAGGTTTTATTTTTTTTTATTTTTGTTTTCTTTCTTGAGATTAGTATTGACCATACCTTACTCTCCTTCCTCAGAGCGCTCCTAATCGTTTCCAAAGTTGGTCTTGAAAGGACTCGGAGGAAATGGAGCGCACTAAGGATATGATGGGACTGGATAGGACTACCACGTTGGGTTCTCCCATCATAAGCCTGTTATTGCTCTAAATGGATTGTTTTGACTTATGGTATGCTTGAGGCAAAAGATTTAAGGATGTCAGTTGATGTTATTTGTTATTATTATTTTTTTTTATTTTTTTAGTTAAAAATTGATTTGATTTTAGTGCTTGTTGTTGTTCTACTTTGGCATGTGTTGGTCATACAGCCTTGAAACAAGTAAATAGTAACATTTAGATAACTATTGTAGACAAAAAATTAAAGCTACTGTACTGTAGGAGTGTTAAGTAAAGCATTTTAATAAGTGTAATTTTGTATATTGGGTCTTAATCTTTGTTATCAAATGCTCAAATAGTCAATGATTTAGTTTTTAAAAAATGTGTATATTTATAAACTTGACAAGGGCAGTTTAAAACTTTTAGTGTGAGCTAAAAATGTTTTGCTTTATTCGCTAATGCTCTTTTTCCATTTTTTTCTTTTCCTGTTTTAGTTACATGCATAAGTGGATAAGGAATGGATAAAGATTGGATGGGAAAGGAATCATTAAGGATGGATAATTTTAAGGATAAAGATCGGATGGGAAACAATACGATTCGGTTGGATCTTGTAGAAAAATGGATTTTTAAGGAAATCGGACAAATTTTGGATAGGTCGCTAGTTTGCAAAAGGATAGTATCCGTAGGAAGGAATCTAAGTCACATACTGACAGGACTCTTGGAATTCTAATGTTATTCTCCAATAGAGAAGGACCGTTTTGCAAAGCAATAGATGGATTACTTAGCCACCAATTGTTTTGTAAAATGGATGTAATACACAATGATAGGAGAATGGCAAGAAACGTGGATTGGAAACAAAATTAGTTAAGCTTCCGGTACTTTACATTATTAAAAGAACACGATTTTTTTTTTTTTAAATATTTTTTTTTAAATTGTTCAGTAATGCTAAGTCTTAAGTTCAAGAATCACTGCACTGATTCCAGATGTAGTTACCAATATCACAATTGAAGTGTTCATTGCTCTTTTTTTTTTTTAATGGAGGGCTTACAATCACCAGGGTATCGGTACTGTCAGATTGTTTTAAGTTGGTTTTAGATATAACACAATTGTTGAGTGCTTTTTTTTTTTTTTTAAACTTTTTATCATCAGTATTGAGGTTGGGGGTTGACAGTAGGCATTAAAATATATGAAGATTTTTTTTTTTTAACTATTGACTTTGGAACTGAACTCAGGATCAATCTTTGGATAGGAGTTGGTTGAACTTGTCTTTCTCTCCCAGGATAGCTCTCTCTTACAGGACAGGACATGGTTGAACTTCTCTTTCCTAGGATGTATCTCTTACAGGCTTGGAAGCTTGAGGTGCCCTGATAGAATGGAAAACTACAGCCACCTTTAATTATTTTTTTTTTATTTTCAGTGTTGTAGAAATGTCTTCGTTTTTAAATTCTGATGTGACAAATTTACTGGAAAATAAATATATTCTTTTAATGCATGGTTGATAATGCTTGATTTTTTTTTTGTTTTCTAAGTTCATTCTTTGGTTTCACTAATGCAGGTATAAATGTTGCATTAGACAAGAGTTCAGTGCATATTGTGCATTCTAGTGTTCTTAACATGTGTGTCTAAATACATTTGTACTTGGAATAATGAGAAATTGGAGTAACAACTTGTTCTAAAGCAATCTTTTCTTCACATTAAAAAGCATTTTACGCTACTGGGTATCAACTTGGGTACCACTTCCATGTGTAATTGTTCCCCGTACTGGTATTGTGAACTTGAAAATTTTCAAGTTGGTCTGCTGGTACAAATGAATGCAATGTCACACAGAGTGATGTGTTTAAAATGTCTAAGGCTGCTCTGTTAATAATAATGTCTTAATTATCCATGAAGAAATTTGTGTATTACACCAAACAAAAGATACATTTACACATGAGAAGTCTATATATGGGTAATTTTTTTATTACCATTACCTTTTTTTTTTAGCTCTCTTATAAATGTTATTCTCAAACAGCTGCCCCAATTATTTTATTTCTTTTGTCAATGACTTCACCAGCACCATTTAGGATTCTCTGGAGTTTATTTTTAGTGTTCAGATTGCCATACCAGGCAGTGATATCAAAGCTGAGAGTACTGCAGATGTGAGCCAAGGCCTTTTGTGTTTTACCAAGTGTTGTTGGTTAGTAGTCCAACTAAACTTGTGTAGGTCTATTAAATTATTTTCTAATGTGTGAAAGCTTGAACCGACTTCTTTTAAAACGCAAGAACATTTTAATGTATGTATAGTCAACTTTTGTTGTGAAATCATTGATACACTGTGTCTTGACCGTCTCTTTGTCTTGTCTTTCAATTATTTGTTAACTTGAACTCATTAGAATTCATTGAGCTTACACAACCAAAGTGCCAGGTACGGTATCTGTTTCAAAATCTTTTTTTTTTTTTACATGGTTACATGGAAAAGTGAACAGATCTTACGGCATTCATTGGCGCCTGCAGGATTTTTTTGCTGGGCGGTGCAAGTCAACACTCATGGCTCAACTCAGCAACTTTTTTATTACAAAGAATTTTAAAGAAATACAAGTGAACAAACTATTTACTGTACACTTTGGTCAGTTTATCTGTGCGGTCCGTGCATCCCGACGGTTGATCAAGCAAAACAAAAATGCAAACGCTGCCAAAACTGTTAATAACTACTACTGGATTGCTTCTCGTCGCGATGAACGCTTAATTTGCAGTGCTGATATTCTTCTTCATGCTGAAGCTCTTGCATCGTTTTAGGATGTAGACAAAACAGGTTGAACTGAGCATTATTATTGCTTGAGAAGCAAAACGTTAATGAAGAAACTAACGAACAAAGTTACGCAATGTAAAGCAATGTTCTGTAGTAACTCCCGAAATTCTAACATTTTATTTTAACATCTAATTTTTCTCGGTGTGTCTGTCGATTACAAATTCTCGGTACCGTAGCACCAACTCAGTACCCCGTTTGCCTGCCAGCAGTCTCGCCTTCCTCAAGATGCCATCCTTGAAGTGTTCCTCAACATGACCAAGTTGGTATTTATGTCATTAATGTGACTGCTGATGTGCTGTTAAGCGGCCACTTATGCTAAGATGGACAGACTGCAGCATCACGAAAACTGGTTCATGAAAAGATGAATAATTGACAAAAAAAAACATCAGAAAAACATGAGAAGCAGGCACAGATTACGCATATGCAGTTTGGCAGGTTTCACTTACAGCCGTTATTTTAAAATACGCCAAACAGTCAAAGATCTTCTCAAAGTTGTGACTTACAGCGAGAAGGAATTCGTATTTCTCAGTCCATTGTGTCTCACACAGAAGAGGTAAATTTAGCATCAACGCTCTCGCTTGGGACTGTTACGCAAGAAATAGATAATGTTCCGGATGACACCGACATTCTGAAATGGTATTCAGGTCAATAATAACAAATTTAAGTCTGTGGGATTCGCTACGGAAAATGTCTGCTTTATGACATTTTTCACGAATCCTTGCCTGAGCATAGTTTTAAATGCTACCCATCACGGGGCAGCCATCGTAGCCTTGGCCGAGTAGTTTGTCCATGTGAAAAATGTACATAATGTATTCGCTGACAATGAAGTTGGACACAGGCAGTGCGTCTCTCTAAACAACAATGGCAAAACCAATGAATTCTTATCGAGTACAATCGCCATCAACAAATCCAACGTTCAAACACATCTGTTCAGTGCCTGAAATATCTGCATTGTATTAACGAAATACCAAGAAAACGCAGTTAATTCATGACGCTTCTGCTTCTGTATATTTTGGTTTCTTGCTGCTGCCAGTGCCCCGTCGCCAACGTTTTGACTGGTGGTATGGGAAGAGCTTTTTTTTTTTTTTTTATATAAATCTCTTCTATCACAAACTGCTCTTTTATTTTATTGAGCGCTAACACTGACCGCAACTCCGCAAGACGTAAATACATGTAGGCCTACCATGATGACTGCACTCTTCAATCTTTTCAAAAAAAACTTTCACATATATCAAATCAAAAGACAGCTGGCAAGGTTTTTCACTCCAAGACAAAAAAACAAATACTTTTATCATATTCTGGGTCTTTACTAAATATAATAACTATTAATTATATGCAAATGAAAACAAATCGTTACGACCAACGTGCTATAGAATATTGAATTGCATGCGTACATGGTCGGAGTACATGAACTACAGATTAGCTTGTTACACTTTATTACAGTAACAGCTTATCCTTATTAACTTTATTTTCAGTGGAAGCACTATATGTTAAGTTGCTTCCTCGAAGAAGTTAATTGATTTGAAGGTGTCTTCTTCTTGAAACAGTCAGGTAGAGTTGAGCCATCGGCTCATGGAACTCCAGGCCAGCAAAAGCGAACAAGAGCTCTCTTTCACTGGCCTGAATGAAAACTAAAGTGTACACTGTTCTGTCTGGCGGAGTGTCAGACTCGCGACCAGAGACCGCGTGCACCGGGACCCCTGCCATTTTCCTTTTCTATACCAGGCTAACCATGCAGGGCATGCCATTTATGTAACGGCTCCTTGAGGAACGGCGCCTGGATTGTGACAAGGTTGTGGGAGCTTTTTAATTTTTTTACAGCTCCGCACAGTGCAATGAGGATGCTCTCGCACCCCCTTAGGCACCCCAACGGGAGTCTTGTTTTGCTACCCTTTAGCCTAATCGTGTCCTCCTACGACCGTTTCCACCCGGGCGCCACTATGAGGCAGGATTTGAAGGTATAAAAGCTGGCTAAAATTTGGCTACCCAGAATTCAGAGGGGTGCACGTGAATGGTCAGCCATCAATGCTTGATAAGCCTAGGCTAGTCTACTACAACTGTACTTCAGTCACCAGTGGAAGCACTACTTGTTCAGTTGCTACTGAGATTTTAATTGACCTGGTGCTAAAAAGTGGCTAGAAGTTGGCTGCCCCCTTGCAGTCCCCTGCGGGCGCCCATGACGGCATTATAAAATTAATAATACAGCATAATAAAATATTGTTAAACTAAAGTCTTTGAGGATCGATGGGAATATTTGCCAAGCGACATGAAAAGGAATCTGTTGTAAAGCTATCTACAACGTTGCTCTCTCAGATTCTAAGTAGAGAAATGAAGCCATTTCCTGACGCTTGAAAAGATAAATTTCAAATATCCTATTAATTAACGAAGTACTGGATCCAGGATTTTCGGGTCGATTTCATCTCGTTTTAAACAAAGCTCACTTTGTCTGGTAAAAGTTTGTACACGTTATTTCTCCTACACCCAAGCGATCAAGCTGAAGCTTTGCACAAAATGTTTCTTTTACCCGAAAAAAACAAGAATCAACAAACAACAAAAAAAATATAATAGGTTAATAATCAATTAGTTGAGACATATGTCACTACGTACTTTGTCTTGTTACATATCTAGTACATGCATATAACCTAATATAATAATAAATAATAATGGACAGAAACACGCTCAAATGGGCTACTAAATCTATAGGGAAATACCTAACTGTTGCAAAGTTGATATCATCTCAAATGGAAGTATTCGGTTTCTTTTTTTTTTTTTTTCATGGAAGCCATTACGTTTGATCCATCCAACAGAGAGAGAGAGAGAGAGAGAGAGAGAGAGTAGCACAGAAATAGAAACATAATTAACATGCAGTGAACCGGAAGCAATAAGTAGCTTGCTTCAGACATTCTGGTCTGAGTTTGAAACATAGTGAGTGTACTGCGTGAACTGAACAGTAGACCCACTAACGGAGTCAAGTAGAATGGATCTAGTTGGAACATATATAGAAAAAAAAATATATACATATTGTCGGTATTTATTACGTACCATAGGTGGTAAACAAATACCCCCACCCACCCAATATAATTAGATTTTAGTACAAAGCTTTTTTAAAAACAATTCCGCCTATTAGTTTGCAAACTCTTCACTGGCCATAGAGGAGGGTGGACACTGAGTGGAAATAGGAATGTTTTATCGAAAAGTTTAACTATTTTCAAAGAAATTTGACAGTTAATATATTGGGACCTATCTTTTAGAAGCCTATTGAAAAAGACTACCTTATAGGCCACATGGTGAAAATCTCTCAAAATATAATCATTTTAAAGTTCGTCTGGAGATATATATTCTAATCTTCATTAATGACATCCCGGACCTCATTACTGTCAATAAGGCACTTTACGCAGACGACCTTTTACTTTGGACTACAGAGAAATATCCAGTGCTGACTAGATCTAAATGAAACAGAGCCCTTACAACTATCTCCACGTTTTCAAAATTATGAAAAATGGAAATAAACAAAGAAAAGTCAGTTTATTCAATCTTTAGTTACAGCAACAAAATACCAAATACCAAAATACCTAAAAAATAGACTCACAGCCAATAAATAAAGAAGAAAATCCAACATATCTTGGTGTAAAATTAGACCAAAGACTCTAAAACATTTTATGGCAGATTTAAAAGAAAAGGCATCACAGAGATTAAACATAATAAAACACCTAGCGGGAACAACCTGGGGAGCTGAAAAGAAAACATTAAGACAGTTATACACTGGATACGTCAGATCTGTAATGGATAACTGTCTCTCCATACAAGTTGCCACCAACAAAATCTATCAATCATCATTAGACACAATCCAAAACCAAGCATTGCGTCTAATCAGTGGAGGTATGAGAACTACTCCCACAGCAGCCTGTGAAATAGACTCCAACATTGAACCTCTTAAGTTAGGGCGCAACAGAGCACAATTAGAAACTATTGAGAGATACAGAAGGTTGGAGGACGATCATCCTAATAAATTACTAACACAGAGAAATAGGAACTACCACCCCTAGGGCCGCTTCTGCTTGTAAAACTTCTAAAAGCAGGCCATAGCTGGGTGACCTCAGAGGCGTCCTAAGGATCCCGAATTTAAAAATCACAGTCTTCATCAGCACTCGAACCCAGGACACCGCAGAGATAGCCTACAGCCCCAATTCTTGTCTACCCCCATTGAAGTCACTTTCTAAGTTGTTTGTAACCTAGACAGAAAAATCTCCAGTATCGGAAATTGCATTAAATTTTGTTATTTGTAATTACCTCCCCTTTTCCCCTTTTAAAAAAAAATATTTCGTAGTAGAGAAATAAAAGTTGTAGAATCGATGTATGTTGGAAACATTTTGTTTTCTTTCTAATCTAAGCTATACACAGTCGATGACATGCCAGGGAGAAAACTTATGTGCGGCCATTAGACTCTCGGCCAACACAAATTCAAGAATCCTAGAAATCATCGGAATAAGAACCCTTCCCCTCAGCTAGGAGACTTGGTTAAGTCATCTCCCCCTCCCCCTCTCTCTCTCAAGGATGTGTCGGTTTCGCAGACTATGCGAGATCGCTGTCGATCTTTGTTTATATAGTGAAGAGCGCCATGGGTAATGAAGACTACAGCATGGGTAATGAAGACTACAGCATGGGTAATGAAGACTGCACGGTGGGTAATGAAGACTACACCATGGGTAATGAAGACTGCACGGTGGGTAATGAAGACTACACCATGGGTAATGAAGACTGCACCGTAGGTAATGAAGACTACACCATGGGTAATGAAGACTGCACCGTGGGTAATGAAGACTACAGCATGGGTAATGAAGACTGCACGGTGGGTAATGAAGACTACACCATGGGTAATGAAGACTGCACGGTGGGTAATGAAGACTACACCATGGGTAATGAAGAATACACCATGGGTAATGAAGACTGCACCGTGGGTAATGAAGACTACAGCATGGGTAATGAAGACTGCACGGTGGGTAATGAAGACTACAGCATGGGTAATGAAGACTGCACGGTGGGTAATGAAGACTACACCATGGGTAATGAAGACTACACCATGTATAATAAAGACTACACCATGGATAATGAAGACTACACCATGGATAATGAAGACTACACTATGGATAATGAAGACTACACCATGGATAATGAAGACTACACCATGGATAATGAAGAATACACTATGGATAATGAAGACTACACCATGGATAATGAAGACTACACCATGGATAATGAAGACTACACCATGGATAATGAAGACTACACCATGGATAATGAAGAATACACCATGGGTAATGAAGACTGCACTATGGATAATGAAGACTACACCATGGATAATGAAGACTACACCATGGGTAATGAAGACTACACCATGGGTAATTAATACACCATGGGTAATGAAGACTGCACCATGGATAATGAAGACTGCACCATGGGTAATGAAGACTACACCATGGGTAATTAATACACCATGGGTAATGAAGACTGCAATATGGATAATGAAGACTACACCATGGATAATGAAGACTACACCATGGATAATGAAGACTACACTATGGATAATGAAGACTACACCATGGATAATGAAGACTACACCATGGATAATGAAGACTACACCATGGATAATGAAGACTACACCATGGATAATGAAGACTACACCATGGATAATGAAGACTACACCATGGATAATGAAGACTACACCATGGATAATGAAGACTACACCATGGATAATGAAGAATACACCATGGGTAATGAAGACTACACTATGGATAATTAATACACCATGGGTAATGAAGACTACACCATGGATAATGAAGAATACACCATGGGTAATGAAGACTGCACCATGGGTAATGAAGACTACACCATGGGTAATTAATACACCATGGGTAATGAAGACTGCAACATGGATAATGAAGACTACACCATGGATAATGAAGACTACACCATGGATAATGAAGACTACACTATGGATAATGAAGACTACACCATGGATAATGAAGACTACACCATGGATAATGAAGACTACACCATGGATAATGAAGACTACACCATGGATAATGAAGACTACACCATGGATAATGAAGACTACACCATGGATAATGAAGACTACACCATGGATAATGAAGACTACACCATGGATAATGAAGAATACACCATGGGTAATGAAGACTACACTATGGATAATTAATACACCATGGGTAATGAAGACTACACCATGGATAATGAAGAATACACCATGGGTAATGAAGACTGCACTATGGATAATGAAGACTACACCATGGATAATGAAGACTACACCATGGATAATGAAGAATACACCATGGATAATGAAGACTACACCATGGATAATGAAGACTACACCATTGATAATGAAGACTACACCATGGATAATGAAGACTACACCATGGATAATGAAGACTACACCATGGATAATGAAGACTACACCATGGATAATGAAGACTACACCATGGATAATGAAGACTACACCATGGATAATGAAGACTACACCATGGATAATGAAGAATACACCATGGGTAATGAAGACTACACTATGGATAATTAATACACCATGGGTAATGAAGACTACACCATGGATAATGAAGAATACACCATGGGTAATTAAGACTGCACTATGGATAATGAAGACTACACCATGGATAATGAAGACTACACCATGGATAATGAAGACTACACCATGGATAATGAAGACTACACCATGGATAAGAAGAATACACCATGGGTAATGAAGACTACACTATGGATAATTAATACACCATGGATAATGAAGACTACACCATGGATAATGAAGAATACACCATGGGTAATGAAGACTACACTATGGATAATTAATACACCATGGGTAATGAAGACTGCACCATGGATAATGAAGACTACACCATGGGTAATGAAGACTGCACTATGGATAATGAAGACTACACCATGGGTAATGAAGACTACACCATGGGTAATTAATACACCATGGGTAATGAAGACTACACCATGGGTAATGAAGACTGCACTATGGATAATGAAGACTACACCATGGTTAATGAAGAATACACCATGGGTAATGAAGACTGCACTATGGATAATGAAGACTACACCATGGGTAATGAAGACTACACCATGGGTAATGAAGACTGCACCATGGTTAATGAAGACTGCACTATGGATGATGAAGACACCATGGGTAATGAAGACTACACCATGGGTAATGAAGACTGCACCGTGGGTAATGAAGACTACACCATTGGTAATGAAGACTACACCATTGGTAATGAAGACTGCACCATGGATAGGTCTTATGAAGAATGTACCATGTGTAATGAATGCACCATGGGTAATGGACCATATTTATCTATTCGTAACGAGGCCTCGATACAGTGGAGTAGCTAGGGTGTATGATGCCCAATGCGGGAGCTCCTCGTAATGCCCCCCATCCCGCGTCTTTATCCAAGAAGTTTGATCCATCTTTCTATGTCAGGTTCACTGTCAAAATAATCGAAACATATTTGGCTTGTTTCCTTGCTGTGTGCTTTGTTTGAACGTAATCACCCATTACAATAAATTCGTCTTGTAGTTGGTAAGACATGTTCTTATTTGATTTGGAGCTAGCCGGTCTTATCTTATCTTATTTTATCTTATCTTTTCTTTTCTTATCTTATCTTATATAATACAGACATTACTTAAAAAAAAGAAGATGATTACGTCCTACGCGTTATGCATTCAGTCATGCATATTAACCGGTGACTCAAATTTTGCCAAGTCACTGGTTTTCCTGGCTGGCTCAGGCAACCCATTCCATGCTCTAATACTAGGGAAGGAGCATTTGTACAAATTTGTCCTAGCATATAGGATGAGGAATGTGCCTGTCAGGAGGGGATCATACTCCACAAGAAAATACATAGATTTTGTCTTTACAATTCTTCTTCAACTCGTTCGTGATGGCAACGGAGTGCTTTAAGCCAGACCTATCAGTCTTGAGAAGCACCATAGAAATCTTTTTTTTTTACAGTCCAGTATCACATTTAACTAGTTAGTGATAATAAAAAGACTTTCAAAATGAAGGTAATTTAAATGCACATGTAAGGGAAACTTGACTTTAATCATTCCTCCTTTATACAGCTGACCAACTCTTTGTAAGCGCCATCATTTTGCTCTTAATGAAAAAAAAAAGAATGATTGTGTTACGAATCTCACTATCCAGGCTCTATGCAAACTGCACCTTAAACCACCAACTTAAAGAACTTGACAACTCAGGGCTCCAGAGTAACGTAACACTTTAATGTCCAATAAATAACAGCCAATACTATACAATTGGCAACACGTACACTGTACAATTATCTCTCCGTTAACACCGTACCGCCGTATCAACTCTTGCACTGGCTTCTCCGTCTCATTCAGGGCTTGCACTGGGTTCAACAGTTCAGGACTGACTTCACACACTAGGCTCGTTGTGTCGGACTCGATCACAGATCAAGATCAAGATGCCGTTCGTCTCAACTGTACTTGATAGTACTCCACACTGAACAGTCGTAATGATCCGTACAGGACCACACCGCTGAACCACACTGAACTGTGCTGTAGTCGACCGGACTGTAGTGAACCGGGCTCTGAACCTCCTTTCTGAACCGTCTTGACTGCGACACCTCCGCTCTTTATATAGGGTCCCTGCTGGCCTTCGAGAACCGGACGGAACATCGCTTGACGTTTCTAGTTTCGTCACATGACTACATCCCTCGTGACGCTCCTGAGCTCTGTTCACGACGGCGATCCTTCCCGAACCGTCTCGGCTGACTGTCGTAACTCGTCAAGGTTGACCGCTTGTCTAGCGCTGGCCTGGGGCGATTTGCGTCGGCTGACTACACACACACCACTACCCCCATCTGTGCCACCATCAGGTTTATAACAATGGATTTAAAAAAGGAACATTTCTTTTACACCACCCCTATTTATTTATTCAACTTTAACTAAGACAGCGGAAATACCGTTGTCTGTTCAAGATAGAGATAGACTGACTCTAGACCAAATTTAATTTTAGAAGATAATATTTCGAAAAAAAAAATAATTAAAACGGTCAACATGAGTTTTCCCAGAGTATTCAATTAGCCAGAAATTCTTTTCCAAAAAGACTTACATTAACTGTCAAATTTCTAGGAAATTCGTTAGAGCCGTTTTCGAGAACCTGTTCCAGTGTCCTCCCTCCCATGAAGAATTAGCAAACTGGAAATTGTAAAAAAAATGATTGAAAAAAAAAATGGCAGCTCCATCGTCGGCCATATCAAGCTAGATATTTTGTTCACACTTAGTTTCGAACTTATATAATATGTTTAGAATTGTCCAGAACATTTGTACAGATGAGCGAATCTTATACACTAGTTTCTCTTTTGTTTAGTTCGTTATGAGAAACCGCAAGGGAGATCAACATGTCGTCAAAGTTGACATCCAGACGATCATAGTTGCCGTTCTTTCTCCAACAAAATACTTTATAAAATATGTGCATAATATGTGTAGTTTCCCCTACCGGCCCCCCACCACCCTTGTTTTCTCAACCTCCCCCCCCCCCCTTTTTTTTTCCGCCCTCCATATCTTTCGTCAAAAACCATGTCTTTAACCTCTGACCTTCCTTGTGACGCTCCGACATTATTCCAGGAGGCTTAACTCTCCGAGTACAGCGAACTGACAACTTCTCATTGCCCGCCAACCGGCGAGATAGAGCTGGGGGATAAATATCTATGAATAAATTTGCCCAGCATTACGGCGATCCGGTACTGATGCTGAACCCTGTTACATCTGACCGCTTTTGATTGGCTCGGGCTCCGCAGACCTGGCCAATCCCAATCGCCGACAGAAACTCTATCCCCCCATTCCTCGTCTGCTGAGGAGTCCAGTGCGGCTTCCGAAACTCTTGTTTTATCGTTAGATCTGTATGCTTAAAAAAAAAAGGTGAACCGTTTAAGGATTACATTGGCCCTTGGGATTTATGTATGAAAGACAATCTGATAACTTTTACAACTATGAATAAGACAACATTAGATTTCTGAGATTTTTGTATATTTTATAACCCCTAGAATCTCTATTACTTCCATCTTATTTCAACGCCTAGTTACACCACGCTAGAGGAAAAGGGGGAGTGGGAGGGGGGGGGTAAGAGGACGAATACTTCCTTGTATTAGAAGAAAAGAGAGATAGAAACCCGAGTGGACATGAAACCCCCCACCCCTCCTCAAAAAATTACTGAATATAAATACCCTATGCATTTTTGTACGTATTTCGTGTCTGTTGTTCTGGCGCCTTGCGGTGAGCTCGGGGTTGATTGACTTATGCATATTTACAATGGCGGCGACATAGCCAACGGGATATATAGTCTAACTAGAAAAAAAACAACAAAAAACTAGCACGGAGTCAGAACGGAACACAGGCCAACTCTAGACGCCATCTTTGTAAACCTCTCTTTTAAAAAAAGTTCATGGAAAGTGGATGTTTTTGTCTCTTAGTTTACGACGATGTTGTGTGACCAGGAAATCAAAGTGAAGGGAAGGGGCTGGTATTGGGTGCTATTTGCTGAATTAACTGGCCGTGGGTCGTCGTAATGGTCTTGGGTTCAAACCCTGAACGCTGCCATTCACATTGTCCTGCAGGAAGTCAAGAAAATGAAGGGGCTGCTTAACTGGCATCGTCTGCTGCTTGGGGAAAAAATGTATCAAAAGTATGGCTGTCTGACCGTGTTCACCCGCAAAAACCCAGATGGCAGTCTCCCCAAAGGCATACCACGAGTACGGTTGCATGGCAAGAGATAGGTGAAAGTGAAGGTGAGGTTAGTTATATGAACCTGGCCTAGCTGATGTCTTTTAATGATTATCTAATTGTTTTGTAAATGATCAATCTCTTATTCAAAGCCTCAAGGAAAAAAAAATTCCGTGAAAAATAAATAAATAAATAAATTAGTTGAGTGTTCCATTGCAGTACTGTGGCACTGCCATTTACGCGATAATTTGAAAAGTCCGGGCATGGGACGTAAAGACCAGGATATATCAGAATGAAGAGATGTGCTAAAGCAGGACAGGGCCCTCCATGGGCTGTAGCACCACTGGGACGGATGGATGTCTAACCGTGGGTCGTCACGCTTGATTTCGAGTTCAAACCCTGAACTCTGCCAGGAAAGTAAAGACCATGTCGTCAATAGGGCAGATGGTGTTAAGGTCATCTGTTTCTTTGGCCAACGGTTTACGTTTAAGTCAATAATATCAAGTGGCCAACACAACCGCCTTTACTTTCCCCAACTTAAGTCAGGTACCCATTGCAGTTGGGTGGACTCTGGGCGCCCTAAAAATCCCAATCTTCAAAATCCCAGTCTTGACCGGGATTCGAACCCAGGACCCCCTATTCGGAAGCCAAGCACTTAACCACTCAACCACCACGACCCCAACTGCAAATGTATGTTATTTATTTATTGAGTAACTTCATGCCTGAAGGAAGTCCTGAAAGCAGAACTTTTAACTAGAAGACTTGAGCTCAATCCTTAGGTTCTCATAGCCAAAGGATCATTCCAACATGTCCCACAAGTCATTGGAGATGTCCATCTATGGCGGATAGCTGTAAATACCTTTTTGGTATATCTGGTTTACAGAATATTGGAAGTTTTTGGGGCTCACCTTTGATTCTAAGCTTTTTTTTCCTGTAGCATAAACTACTTTTAATTGTTGAGTTGGCAACAGTGATCTTTAAATATCGCGTCCTTGACATTGTTAGTTTGTCTAGTTTTTTTTTTTTGTTTTTTTTTCTCTAAATCTTCCTGCTCTTTTAATATTTTAAATTTTTTGTTTTCTTGACGTTTTCTTACATCTCCTTCACATTTCTCTATATCACTTTCCTTTATTTATTTATGTTTCTCTATTTTATTGCTTAAAGAATGTAAAGCGGATCTTAACAAGCAAAATAAAAAAAATCCTTTGAAAAAAATAAAGCTTATCTAGAGGGGAAGAGCTGCGTCCTTAAAACTAGATCTACCGATAATGTACACAATAATTAATTACCAATAATGAATTGACTAATTGAGTATTTTTGTTTATTGATTCATGTTTTAGTAGGTATAATAAATATGTGTTTGAAGTATCAACTTGATCAGAGAATGTAACAATTATTTAAAGGGGCTAAACCCAACAATTTTAGCCATAATAGTGAATACTGAAGTATTAGTTTCCCTTGTTGCTGTTAAACAACAAGTAAGTAACTGTCTGATTGGTTAATTTTTTTTTATTGATTCATGTCTTGTCTAGGTCAATGAATAATTGTGTGAAATTGCAGCTTGATCCGAGAATGGGTGTGGGAGAAATAACGTGTACACATTTTTTTACCAGACAGACAGAGAGACAGACAGACAGACAGAGTTGATATAAGCTTTGTAGAAAGAGAAAGCAAACAAGGAGGAGACTACTATGCTTAAAATATATCGTTAAAATCTCGAGCAGTGAAAATGCGTCACAAGCTATATGTGATAAGAGGCGCGGTGGCTGAGCGGTAAAGCGCTTGGCTTCCGAACCGAGGGTCCCGGGTTCGAATCCTGGTGAAGACTGGGATTTGTAATTTCGGCATCTTTGGGCGCCTCTGAGTCCACCCAGCTCTAATGGATACCTGACAGGAAAAGTAAAGGCGGTTGGTCGTTGTGCTGGCCACACGACACCCTCGTTAACCGTAGGCCACAGAAACAGATGACCCTTACATCATCTGGCCTATAGACCACAAGGTCTGAAAGGGGGACTTTACTTTACTTATATGTGATACTCAAATTTATATTTGCCCTTATGTTCTGTAAAGCTAGTATAATTTAAGTTGAAATTTGTTAATAACATTACGTAGGGCTTAGGTGAAGATTTATTTCTCTAATTTGTGCCATTTAGACATATGTCATTATTATATTATTATTATAAGTATTAGCACAATATCCTTTGATCGTAGGAAATTTACATAGAAAAACTAACCCTATAAAAGCTAGGTGGACTCAGAGATCCCGAAATTCAAATACTAATCTATGAACTTGGGACCCCTCAGTTAGGAAGCCAAGCGCTTAACGCTCAGCGAGCCTCAGTAAAAGCTATCAGTAAAGAAATAATATTAGTCTCAAAAAGACTTATAAAAGAATGCAGAGATAGACTTAACTACCCATGCCTTGAGTGTCATTGGTTTTTCCAAGCATAGATCGGGTTCGAGTTCATAGCAAATGAGATTGTACTATCATTGTACTCATCATCGATCATGAAATAGCTAATTAAAGAGTAAAAAAAAGTAAAGTTTCCCCTTTCAGACCTTGTGGTCTATAAGAAAGATGATGTAAAAGGTATCTGTTTCAGTGGACTACGGTAATATGAGGATGTCACGTGGCCAGTACAACGAACAACCGGCTTTACTTTTCCCCAAGTAATGTCAGGTACCAATTAGAGCTTGGTGGACTCATTCTAGTAGGCGCCCGAAGGTCCCGAAATTACAAATCTCGACATGACCAACGCATAATTTTTCGACTCAGAACCGGACACAACAGAATGAGACAAAATGTGTTCCGGAAGCTAAAAGCCTGGACTAGCGACACCTGCCCTTGTGGAGCATCACCAGAGAATGCTGACCAAAGCTGCATACTATATCAAGAGGCCCGAACAAGGCTCTGGCCCAAAAACCTTCTTATAGAGCAAAAACTATACGAAGAGCTGCCTGATCTGGAACCCACTGCGCAGTTCATCTCAGATTTAGGATTACCGATCTGAATCCTCCGACATGTAAAATGTGAACGAAGAAGAAGTAAAAAAATCCCAGTCCTCACCAGGATTTGAACCCCGAACCCCGATTCGAAAGCCAAGCGCTTTACCTCTCAGCCACCGCGCCTCCAAATAGCTTCTTACTGTTATATTTTTACCTATTTAATCATGAAAACGTAAACCTATACTTCTCCACCTTTTTTAAAATTTAAACATCGGAATATAAGAATGTGTTTACATTGAGCGTATAGAATCCGTACTATAATAATAATCTGCTCTGATGACTGGACATTGTGGTCTAGTACTTAATGAGTGTCAAACTGACCGTTACGACATCTTCGTCAAACCGATTAGGCGGGGAGGAATAGTTATGATACAACTGGTTGATTAGAGCTACTGGTCTGCCTACCTTGTGTTCACCAGCAGGCCCCAAGGACACCATACACTGCCGCGGCCTCGCCCAACGAAACAAGGACACGTGATGTGTGAGTTAATTGCTAGAACTCACGAGCGTATTCTGTGACAGGGGGTGGGACTTGTGAGTGCCTCGTTTTGAGTTATTGTTTCCTAAATAGCGGTTAGTTCATACTCACAAGGGCGATTACTGATTGAAAAACCAAGAATAGGAACAGATCATGGTCAAGAGAGAGAGAGAGAGAGCGAGAGAGAGAGAGAGAGAGAGACTGAGAGAGAGGACAGGGAATGAGAGAAATTGAGAAAAAGAGACCCCGCGAGAAATATAAAAAGGAGGATGAGAGAAAGAGAAATTTTGAGAGAGAGAGAGAGAGTAAGAGAAACGTTTGGAGAGTGAAAGAGGAGAACAAGAAAGCAAGAATGAGAGAGAGAGAGAGAGAGAGGGAAAAGAATAAGGGAGAGTTAAAGACATCGAGGGAGAGAAAGAGGGACGAAAGAAAAAGAAAGGGAAAGAGAGAGATGTACAATGAGAGTCTAAGTCAGAAATAGTAAGAATGTGTGAGAGAAGCAGAGAGAGAGAGAGAGAGAGAGAGAGAGAGAGAGAGAGAGAGAAGCAGAGAGAGAGAGAGAGAGAGAGAGAAGCAGAGAGAGAGAGAGAGAAGCAGAGAGAGAGAGAGAGAGAAGCAGAGAGAGAGAGAGAGAGAGAGAAGCAGAGAGAGAGAGAGAGAGAGAGAAGCAGAGAGAGAGAGAGAGGAGAGAGAGAGAGAGAAAGGAGAGAGAGAGAGAATTGAGTAATAACGTAGGAAAGACAAAAGAAAAGTATGAACACAAGAGAACATAAGAGAAAGAGAAACACAAGGAGAATGGACACTAAAAAACAAAGACAGTTTGATTACTAACAATATAATGGCTCCTAGACGTACGTATCTCTGTCTGTCATAATAAGGAGTGTTGTTCCGCATGTCGAAAAACGAGCGGTAAATTGCATAAACAAATTAAAAATAATCATGATTATTGTCTTGTTTGTTTGATACGTTTCAGATGCATTAATAAAATAAAATAGTCATGATTCAGGAGATGGTAAAACGACCGATAAATTAAAAAAAAAAATAATAATAATAATCACGATTAAGTCTTATTTTGCTTGATACTTTTCAGATGCACTAACAAAATAAAATAATCATGATTAAGTCTTGTTTGCTTGATACGTTTCAGATGCATTAACAAAAATAATCATGATTAAGTCTTGTTTGCTTGATTCATTTCAGATGCATTTTAAAAAATCATGATTAAGTCTTGTTTTCTTGATACGATTCAGACGTTCCTTCATCAATAAAGATTATAGAGTCTGAGCTATTAATTTAGACCTACTTCATCACTGACCACTAATGTCCACCACTCTTTTATTGTCTTTTTTTCATATTAAAGTTAGAAAACAGACTAAAGGCTACTATTACATTGATACACAAAAGCTGCTCTATTTTAAGGACACAACTCTTCTTTATCTAGTTCTGTAAAACTGACCAGTCTTTAAAATGATTAATGGGACTAGTCTTGTCTTCACTGTGGCAGATCTCACCGCTAGGTGTCTCCACTTTTAAAGATAGGCGGGGCATGCCGGTCTATAATGGCCAGATGCGCGTCGGCAAGTTCGCCGGGGCGCCAAATTTGTGCTCGCGTTTCACTGCCTTTTTTTTTTTTCCTTTTTGGCGTGTGAATTATTTTCTTCTTTCTACCTTTCATGCTCTTTCACTTTCTAGTGGAGTTGAACGCCAGTGCATGGGTTAGGAGATAGGACCGTTTAGTTTTATGTGCTATCTGAAGTGCAACTGAAAGGTAAGTGGACTGCAATTGTATTTGTTCAGGGAGCAAAATAATTGTTTCTTTCGTTGCTTTAGGATCCTTGATTTTATTTTTTAAGGCAGCTAAGAATGCACAACTTAACCAGAACTGATCCAGAACTAATACATGCATTGCGATATGAATTAGCCGCACCAACAAATGATGTAATTTTTTGTTGTTGTTGCCCGGTCGAGTGGTACGCGCTCTGGACTTCTTCGCGATGGTTCCGGTTTCGAGTCCAGCCCGTTCCTATCCCTCGCCGTACTGCAGGTGTAATGACTCAATAGTAAGACGCGTAGAAGTTGGGTATAATTGGGTATTTCTTTAGAGACGCGGCAGTACATTAAAAAGTTGGAACGGAAATAGGTTATAGAGACAAGAAAGCAGACGACAAGATGAAAAAAAAAAAAAAAACCGCTTGTGGTGATTTTGACGACGTGTACTTTACCTATCTGAATATAATAAAGTTTTGTGTTTTAAAAGGCCAAATTCATTTATTTCATATTATTTATTCCGTTGATGGTTTGGATTGGACATGTAAGAACTCGCTACTGCAATAAATAACTTTTCAAGTAAACAACCAGTGGCATAGCTAAGGATTTGGGGACCCGGAAGGCTTGACTTTTTTTAGCCCCCCCCCCCTTGCATTTTGACATTTGACATCATGACATGAGATAAAGGCGTAATATTTAATGTAAAAAAATGGGATTTTCAAATTTGGACCCCTCACTCACTCCCCTCCCCCCCCCCCCCCCCGCTACGCCACTGTAAACAACTTGTTCAACAACATACTTTACCAACTACCAACACATAAGGCCTGGGTTGGAATTAACAAACTTTGTTTCTGAAGGATCGCCCGAAATGTATATAACAAACTAAGACTTATTCTACTTATTCTGTTAAGAAATTGTGTTATTTTGTTTTTAGACTAAAAGTTCCCCTTTCAGACCTTGACATCTATAGGGCAGATGATGTAAAGGTCACCTGTTTCTCTGGCCAACGTTTAACGAGTAGGGTGTCATGTGGGCAGCACAACGACCAACCGCATTTACTTTCCCCAACTAAAATCAGGTACCTATTAGAGTTGGGGGGACTCTGGGGCGCCCTAAAAATCAATCCCCAACTTCAAAATCCCAGTCTACATTGAGATTCGAACCCTGGATAGGAAGCCAGGCGCTAAGGTTAGGGTTAGGGTTAGCAAGGCGCTTAATCACTCAGCCAGCGTACCCCCCCTCGTGGTTCTTATAGTTCTCGAATGGAATACTGTTGCCTTACTTTTGGATCAAAAGTATTGTGTGGCTAGGTCAGTGCAAACCACGAAACTTTATGAGCTCCTGTTTTTACCGGAATCTTTTTTTTTTTAATCCTTAAATATCAATCCCAAATATCCCATAGCAATAACATCCATGATTTTCAAATTTCTGACGCGGGTGCTAAGCAGAGGCGACTTTAAGGGAGTGGCGCCTTGGGGGGGAGCGCGATAAGGAGAATCTTTTTATATCGTAGAAATATTAGTGGCTTTGATATGAAACTCACCGAAGGCCCTGCGGACTGCCAAGGCCGCCTCTGCGTCAAGTACCGAATCACCGAACATAAAATTAATGAAGCCGAGACACTGTGGCTGCATTTTGAACTGTGGGCCGGACGTGTCCGGCGGGCCGTGGTTTAAGCATCACATTTTCTCTTCAGCCCCCCCCCCCTCTCCCAAGGATTAGAAGCGTGTGGTTTGAAACTATGCGGTGTAACTCTGACCCCAAGTCTAGGCCGTCCGCTCTTACATAGTGATAGAAGTTTTGATTATTGAATGGTAGATTTCTGAAAACGACTTACTGACCAGATGACCACTAATGGAGAATTACATCTGTTACCTAGCCATCGATTCAATGTTTCATTCGAAAAGGAAAGCCTGTTAAGTGAATAACGTATTCCTCCATTCAGTCAGAGAATTGTACTACTGACCCCATTCCCTCATACATATTTCACATGGTACTCACACAAGTTATGAGCACTTCACTATAGAATTACGACAGCAAGTACCAGGGACAGGTGGATTGCTCTATATATACATTTTTTTTTTGTAGTACAGAACATGATTTTTTTTTTGTTCTCAGTCGTAATATTAAAAAATGGGAATGAGGGAGGTAAGTAATGTGTCTGTTATAAACTTCGCAGTTGTCTTCTCTTTGACAAATAAAAAAAAATTCTTAAAGTTTTTTTTTTCTTTAACTGTCTCTAACAGTGATACTCTTACAACAGATAAATTTGAAAGATCTGGTCAGTATTTGATTAGAGTAACATAGTTTTTGGACACATAACGCTACCCTAGTTTTTTTTTGACCAATAAAGAAAGAAACTTGTATCTCTACTTTTTTTTATTATAAATATTAAAGGGAGAATATTACGTAGATGTAGATCTTCACTATTGAAAATAAAATAGCAGAAAAGCTCTTCACAAGTTGAAGATTCTCATCAATGTCGGTTATCTATAAATAGTTAACTTTATATTTTGGTGTATTCGGTGTATAGAAAATATGTTGATAAGTTTTATATTTGGAAAGATATAAGTTATTTTTTGTGCACCTCTAAATTAATTTCTTAGCGCTTTCTCTTGAAGCATAAAGTAATTTTACTATTTAATTAGCTCTATTTATTTATTTCTAAATGTCTCCCAATCATTCTCTGTGAATCTTTTTACATTTTTCTTTTAAATTACCTCATATGCCCCCCCCCCCAAAAAAAAAAAATAATAATTTAAAAACTTAAAAAAAAAAAAAAAGAATATATTAATGTGTATCAATTAGTTCGGATCAGTCATGTGATTAAATTTGTAATAGACCTAGACTAGCAAAAAATATAAATCTGTGCGATTAGAAATATTTTTTTTACCAATTGTTTTTGTTTAGCGCAATTTCCTGCTTTTAGCGTTCTCAATACGCTATGATCCAATCAGTCGGAATGTGAAAAAAAAAAAGGGGGGGGGGGAGAGAGAACAGAGTATCTCGGTGATCGCTTTTTAAATGTATGAAAAAAGGGAACGACCTGAATTCGAACTTGTGAGCTAAAGCCTTCTCAGGCTTCTCAAGCCAGCGGGGTAACCACTATGCGATCGAAGAGTCTGTAAACATGTAAGGTTGTATAATTATCTATTGTTTCTATTTAATGTTTGTGTTCACTAAGCCTTAAACGGCAGCCTAATATAAAGGGGACTTATTCAGCCCCTATACCACCACCACAGTCCGGTACTACTTCTTTCCCTTGTTTGAGATACCAAACAAAGTAGTTTATTAGCAATAGTTAGTTGGTTAATTTGTTTTATTGATTCTTATGTTGTCAGGTAATAACGAAATAACGAATAAAATGTTTTGGCCAGACAGACAGACTGAGAGACAGAGAGAGTTGATATAAGCTTTGTAAAAAATCTTCAATTCTCATGCGAAACAAATAGAACAAGCAAACAAACCGGATCTCTAAAATCGAAAACAAAGGGGAGACTATCGCGAAAATCCCCAATAAATAAAAGCACTCTTTTAGACCTTGCGATCAATGTGGGCAGATAGTGTTTCTTTCGTCCACGGCTAACGAGGGTGTCTTGTAGCCAACACAACGACCAACAGCCTTTACTTCCCAAAGAATGTCAGGTGCCCATTAGAGTTGGGTGAACTCAGAGGCATCCTTGAAACATCAAAATAAAAAAAAAACAGGTTTTTACCAGAATTTGGAAATAAGATCTTCGGTTTGGACGCGAAACGCTTTACCAGTCGGCCACCACGGTGCATCCCCATTTAGAAGGTTAATTTCATTCTGAGACTTATACAAAGTTAACCGAATTGAAGTGTACAGAAAAGGTTTTAACGTTACGTAGTTATGAGCTGAACATAAAGACTAACAACATGCCATTGGCAAATGAATTTTACGACACGAAGGCGGCTAGATAATAGAGACTAATTAAACTGGTTGCTGCAGTTAAGCAATACAGAAGTTACAAATAGAGCAGAGACCAGTGCTTCTCAAACTTATACCAGTGGGCACATATAAATGAAAAGAAAAATGTTGACACCCTTCTTAGCCAGATGAGAATCTGTAGGCTCCCACAGTCGTGTCTCAAAGGTTTTAAAGATGTAATGATATGTTTTAAAGATGTAATGAGATGTTCTAAAGATGTAATGAGATGTTCTAAGGATGTAATGAGATGTTCCCAAGATGTAATGAGAAAGATGAAGTAGAGATTATCTCTTTCTGTGGCTCACGGTTAACGAGGGTGTCATGTTGCCAGCACAACGACCAACCGCCTGTACTTTTCCCCAACTAATGCCAGGTACCCATTAAAGCAGGATGGACTCAAAGAAGCCCAAAGATCCCGAAATCTAAAATCATATTCTTCACCAGGATTCGAACCCGGGACCCCTCGGTTCGGAAACCAAGAGCTAGAGAAGGACACTAATATGGACTAGGCTTACAATGTGATAAAAGTGTCAATAAATAAATGGCTGTACATCTGCAATATTAAACAACAACAGAGTTTCTTCGGATTTGACTTTGTGAAAAGCCTCACAGTAAACCATTTTTTTCCCTCTTGTGTCCACTGTGCATTGACCAGTGAAAATGAACTTTCGACGCAAAAGTAATTTCACCCGGGAATGCAAAAGAAAAACACAACAGATTTCCAGGAGTTCTGAGAGACAGATTTCACATGAACAGCGTAGAATATTCACATGTTCAATATTATGAGTGAGTTTGTGTGTTTAAACCAGAAGATATGAAGGACTGATGAATAATCTTCCATTCCAAACAACAAAATAAAAGCCAGACATTCCCACAATTTAGGACAACGCCTTCCGGACGGAGGATACAGCCCTAGGACATGTCCTCCTCTTGCCGGACGTTTGCCACCCAATTTAGAAACAATAATATATAAAATATAGGCTGACACACATGATATCTAGGTCATGCGGACTCCTCCTCATAAATAAGTGAACATATTATAACTTGAAAGAGGGATTATACTTTCGCTATAACTTACACTAAATTTGATTATGCGCTTGACAAAATCGAAGTCAACTTTTCCTCCCCTGGGCATTCACAAGGATCTGTTCTACATAACTAGCCAATATTCTTAAGTACTAGTTCAACCATCAGTTCCACTATGAGGACTGATTATCTTACCTGGGTTATGGTCAGTCATGTGCAGGGCTTCAGGCTTATGAGGCCTCTGCATGAACTTAAGTTCCGCTTGCCCTTAGGGCTTAGGTTGGATTCGGGCAAAGATAAATGAATAATTTTGCAAAGCTTCAACTTGATCGCAGAAGTGGAAGAAAAAAAAAAAAAAAAAAAAAAAGCTTTCTATAATGTGTACCAGACTGACAGAGTTTGTACTTATAATTTGTAATAATGATTAGCTCAAAGTTTTTATAATAAGAATCGGACAAAAAAAAAAGCCTTATTAATATTACAATGTCTTTTTTTCTCAGGGAATATAAGTAAAATGTATACCTTCCAGCTGAGTTATACACTGCTAGGGGATGATTTTTCAATGTCATGTCCTCTCAATATAAGTTATATACATATTTTTTAAAATCAATTCCTCCTTATACAAAACATAAAGAAGACACTCGAGTCGAGTGCGGGAATACCCACTGGAAGAGTGTTCAAAGTAGCCAAATTTAATTTTAAGGTGAATATATTTTGAAAAATTATAACGGTCAACCAGAGTTTGCAAAGTGGGGACAATTATTTATTTTTTCTCCCAAAGAAATACATATGTATGTATGTATATATGTATGTATGTATATATGTATGTATGTATGTAGTGTTCTATTTGTATTGGGAATGGGAGCTCAGATCTAATATTGCCTTGAATTTTTATGAATAAATTTATGAATAAATTTTTTATAACTTTTTTTTTCAACTCTATCTCTCTCTTTTCTTAATCTCTCTTCTTTATCTCTCTTCTTCATCTCTCTATTCTTTCTATTTAGTACTCATTAACCTTTTAATTATTTTTCAATCCTGACATTTCTAAAACAAAAATGAAAGAGACATGAAAATTGCAACAATGCGAAGCCATAGCAACAACAAAACTAACAACAAAATTAACAATAAAGCTAACAACAAAACTAAAAACAACAATATCCCCTCAGTGGATGATTACAATTTAATCCTGACCTTATATGTGTAGGCGCTACTTTAAAAATAAAATACTAAGAACTGTATGGTGGTAAAACAAAAAACTGAAGTAAAAATCCCATTTGTTTTGTTTCGTTGCTAAAAAGAAAACACTGCATTTTTTTTAACATTATCGTTAATGTAGCATAATTATGAAACAACCAGAGTTAATAAGCAGACGTGAGTTTCTTACATTTCTGTCACTTAAACTCCAGACAATCGATAATGAAGCATATCATTTAAAAAAAAATTCAAAACCAACATTCTTTTGTTCACACCGAAATAAAACATTCTTACAGTAGCGAAATCTGGGGTCTCGTCTGAGATCAACTTTATGCGTAAATCTGTTTTCTTTTAATCTGTTACAATATATGTTGGGGTATTAGATGTTTCGGTTCCAGTGTATATGTGGAATATCGTACTCATCTTTATTTATTTGCATAATTTCACGTTTAGTTTTGAGAACCTATGTATTTGAATAAGTTGAATTGTTTTAGGACGCACACACTCGAGGATTCTTCAAATTATACTCTCAAGTAGCACTATTAGAGATTTCATCTATAGCGCATAAAAACTATAAATAGCTAGATTTTTGGCGTATCCGGAGTACAGAATAAGAAGTATTAATTAGCGTTTTTTTTAATAAACTAAATATTTGTGCTATTTTTAGCACTGCAGAATCAAATTTCATCCTTCTAACATAGATCTACATATCACAACTCTATTATAACAATACGAGCCGATTCGCGGCGTAGCATACGCCGCTATTTAGTGACTGGTGAACACTTCCTGAATGACACAGATGTCCAAATGGGGTGGGTGGTTGGGCGACGTAGAGAATTATATATACAGAGAAGATAACTTGTTTCCCCGCCTCCCTAATTTTTTCTGAGCAGCGCTCTCTGTCACAGCGAAAGTTATGTGGGGTAACTCTAGTCCGACTTGCAGAAATAAAAGAGTTATTTTTCAATGACTTTTTCATCGAATGTTAGAAATTCGGCGTGAGTGCGTGGTTTCCCGCATGGTTGGGCGACTTAGAGAAATATATATACAGATCTGAAGTTTTCCATTAACCAAAGTATACGGGAGGAGATAGCCCAAGACCGAGCAGCATGATGACAGACTATGCGTGCTGGTTCGAACCTCGACGAGGGCAAAAGAAACGAAGCAGCGTTAGTCAAGAGATATAAAAAGAAAGTGGCCCTATCATCAAGCCCTAAAACAGATGCATATACATACACGACGTGTGTCAAACTCTGCCGCTTCAGATATGGCTTAATCAGTCACACCAGATTTTAAAAAACAAACAAAACTAGTGACTCATCTGGGCGCATTAACTGTCTTCCGAGAGGGAAAGAGGCATTTTTAAACAGAGGCGCCCCCCTGCGAACGATATAAAACTCTACTCAGGCGCCATTTCGCCCTCACTGGCATAGAGGAAAGTAGCTGGCAGCAGATGGCCTCTGAAAGTGACAGCTGCAGAGCTCTCACAAAGGCTCCAGGACACACATTTGAGAGTCAAAGAAAAGCCATTAATGAAAACAGGCGCAGAAAATGGAAAGAAAGCGTAAATAGACCGCCATGCAGACAACGGCTTTGTCTGCACGAAATGCAGGAAAATATGCAGGTCGCAACTGGGTCTGCGTAGTCTGTGAAACACTGCACGCATCCTTAATCTTCGGAATCGAAGACATAGCCATTATATATATATATATATATATATATATTTAATATACAACAGATTCACGAGAAATGTTAATAACAACAATCTGCTCTTTGGTTACGCTTTGATGTTGTCACTCATGTTGACCTTCATCAAGCAATAAAATACATTTAGCGAGGAAAACAAGAGAAAGCGACTTGAAGAAATATGTGTCGCAATAATGGAACCAATAGAAAAAAGTTTGGGAGAGATTCTGAAATTTACAAACTTCAAAAAGTTAAGGATGCCATGTTAAAAGACGACTCAATGTTACCAACTAAATGCTAGAAGCAAAAGTGCATAGAACTCTGATTCTACAGTGATGAATAGTGCAGACACATTATTATATGGGTTATTAAAATACTTCATTTGTCAACACTTCCATATTGTGTATTATAGATGCAACTCCATATATGAACTTCTGCTATAGTACGCATCAGTGACTACGAAAACTCGTGACCGACATTACATACTTATCATTACGGTTATAAATACGATTTCCGTAACCCCCGAGCATCCCCTCTCTCTCTCCTGTTCAGCAATGTCAAAACCAACACACCACAAAAACTACTTATCAAAGTTCAGAGGCGTCACTTGAGCGTGGGTGTTTAAAAAAATGTTAACATACAAAATAAGAAAAAAACGAAACACACACAAACACACACACACAAGACTTTTTCTTTTTCCCTACTGGTCATCAATCATAGGAGAGTACACCACAGAGAGATAAGAGAAGAAATAGTTGCAAGACGAGAAAACTCTCTTATTATATAAAAAATATAATTAAAAAAAAATGATTTTTTTTAGTTTGAAATAAAAGAAAAAGTAAAAAGCACTAACTAGTGAAGAGTGAAGAGTAAGACCTCGTGAGAGAGTGATACATTTCATGATATGCAGAGATTATGTAGAGAGCAGTAAAAAAATGAAGCTACCATTGACAGAAAACAGGTGGACCTAACATTGACAGAAAACAGGTGGACCTTGAGAGTCATCTAAATCATCTTCGTGTACAATTCTTTCATCTTCTTTTTTTTTTTCTTTTAAAGATAATTCTAAAAAAAATTATGTCAGAAATATGAGGTCAAAATATGTGCGGAGTGCTTTGACGGCTGTAAGGATTTGTACACCCGAGACAAAAAGAGAGAAAGATAGAGATCTATGTAGATTATGTATTTAGTAAGTAGGCTTTATATGCATGATCTTTAAAAGCTAATATTGTCTTTAAAAATTAAGTCAAAATCTATTACTTTCTTTTCTACAAATAGGCATATGACATAGACGACACGACTGATCCAAACTAATTGATACAATTTTGATATTTTTCTTATTTTAATCTATTTTTAATATTTATTCTCTCTCTCTCTCTCTCTCTCTCTCTATCTCTTTTACCTCATTCTTTATTCCCCATCTCTTCCCGTTTCTTTTTTTTCCCCATCTTTCCTTTTCATCGCTCTAGTATTAACATATTTCTATTCTTAATATATCTCTATCATCAATTTGTTCGTCACATCTCTACTCTTCTTCTCTCTATTCATCTCTATTCTTCATTTCTCTATTCGTTGCTATTCATTATCTACATCAGTGTTTCCCAAACTGTGTTCCGCGGATACCTAGAGTTCCGTGAGGCCTGAATCGGTGTTCCACGAGCTACTGGAATAATTAACTAGTAGACTATCACGTGAGTTAATCTATTTAAATAAAATAATCCATGTTTCCCGCTAAATACTCAGAAAGTAGAAAGTGTTCCGTCAAGGAAAAAGTGTGAGAAACACTGACCTATATATTTTTTTAATTTACATACTCAATTTGTCTATCCATCAATATTCTTCTTTTTATTTCTTCATTTTGAAACAATGTGTAGATCAGGGGTTCTCAACCTGTGGGTCGCGACCCATTTGGGGGTCGAATGACCATTTTCCAGGGGTCGCGTAGCTAAAAAGGTTGAGAACCGCTGGTGTAGATACTTTTTTTTTTTTTTTTTACATATTTTATATCAACTCTGTCTGTCTGTCTGTCTGGGTATGATAACAAAGACGACCTAAGACAGTGACTTGTTAGAGTTATAATAAGAAATGACATCTGATGGTCAGATCAGAGCCGGCCTTAGATAACTGGAGGCCCTAGGTGAAGTAATCTGGGTGGCCCCAAATGAAAGAGAAAAATTTAAAAAATAAAAATAAAAACATCGAAAGAAATTATAATTACGTAATTGACTAAAAACCTAGTGTACTCCAATAATAACACTGAGGACAAGTTCTGATAATTCTTTTCTAAAAAAAATAAAAATAAAATATATGTTTAGAGTTGTGCGAGACTCGCACCAATCGGAGGCCCTAGGCGGCGGCCTAGTTTGCCTATGCCTAAGGCCGACATAGTTAAAAAATGAATTTGATGAGGAACAAGGGTAAATACTCTTTATGATTTCATCATAAATATATATCAGTTTTCTCCCTTTGTTAATGCATCATATTTTTTATTTATTTTTCAAATGTTATACAATATAGATCACGATCTCTCTCTCTCTCTCTCTCTCTCTCTCTCTCTCTCTCCAGGGGCGGCCTTAGGTAGTGTCGAGTGGGGCAATCTCCCCAGGCCCGGCGCCTTAGGTGCGATAAAGAGAGTCAGCCCATCGGACAAATATTCGTGGCCCTGATATGACACTCGCCCAGGGCTCCTGGCACTGCTAAGGCCGCCTGTTGTCTCTCTCTCTATATATATTTCTCTCTCTCTCTCTCTTTCTCTCTCTCTCTCTCTTTCTCTCTCTCTCTCTCTCTCTTTCTCTCTCTCTCTTTCTCTCTCTCTCTCTCTCTCTTTCTCTCTCTCTTTTTCTCTCTCTCTCTCTTTCTCTCTCTCTTTCTCTCTCTCTTTCTCTTTCTCTCTCTCTCTCTTGACCTACTTTATGTTCTCTTCAAGGGTGCACCACTGCAGATTTTTTTCCCAGCTTTTCTCACCAATCACGTTCCCCTGCAATTTCCAAGGAATCTGCTATGAAAAAAGTAGGTCGAATATTCCACGCCTTCCATCCTTCATTGTCATTTCCATACTCTACTACAGTGGCGTAACTAGGGAGGGCTCCAAATTTGAAAATCCCCCCGGACCCCACTTTGGGGTGTGTGTGTGTGTCCCTAAATGAGTGTTCAAAATCTGTTTTTAATTCAAATATTAATTATTACGCCACTATCGCATGCCATGATGTCGAAACGCAAGGCCCCTAAAGAGGTCAAGCGCCCCCTCCCCCCGGTCCCCAAATCCCTAACTACGCAACTGCTCTACTAAAATAATTGTATTTTCTTTAAAGAGACATAAAATACACACACACACACAGAAGAAAGCGCGTTCGATCCTAACAATTACCTTTTTTTTTTCCTTCTTTCCAAATCTCTCGTTTGCTGCACCTTCGATTCCATTGTTCTTTGTTTCATCATGGCAGTGTGTGTCCAGAGTCTTCATAATGACATTGTCTTTCAAACTGAAGACACCGCATTTACTTTTGTAATTAAATGAAATGTTGTTGAGAATAACGACGGACTAATTACCGAGGACGCGATCGAACAGCCGGAACAGAATGTCTCAAACCAGGGGATCTCAATGTGTTAAGCTTGAGCCCCCTCGCGCTGTTTGATATTACTAGGAATTGAAACTTAATTAGTGAGATACAAAAGAGGGCTGGTACGAATGAACTAATTGCAGGCATTGAGTCTACCTACACAAACAAACTTGTTTAACTTGGAAAAAAGAATAACAAAAAAAAAAAAACAAAAAGGTTTTCAAGCGAAAGAAATCTAAATTGAAAAAAAAAGTACTACATGAATTTAGAAAAGTACCACAAGTATTACAAATGTAATACAGGTATTAAAAGTAGTACTTCGTGTATTACAATGTACTACAAGCATTAAAAAGAACTACGTGTACTAAAAAAGTACTGCATGTATCGAAAATCGCAATGACAATGTCTTTTTTTTTCTTAGATTCAATCTATTAGCTCACACTTTCTGTATAGTCAAAGGTCAGATGGTGGAAGGTGGTCAAATGGTGGAAGGTGGTCAAATGGTGGAAGGTGGTCAAATGGAGGAAGATGGTCAAATGGTGGAAGGTGGTCAAATGGTGGAAGGTGGTCAAATGGAGGAAGATGGTCTAATGGTGGAAGGTGATCAAAAGGTTTAAACTGGTCAAATAGTGTAAAATGGTCAAATGGTGGAAGGTGATCAAATGGTGGAAGGTGGTCAAATGGTGGAATGTGGTCAAATGGTGGAAGGTGGTCAAATGGTGGAAGGTGGTCAAATGGTGGAAGGTGGTCAAATGGTGGAATGTGGTCATATGATGGAAGGTGGTCAAATGGTGGAAGGTGGTCAAATGGTGGAAGATGGTCAAATGGTGGAAGATGGTCATATGGTGGAAGATGATCAAATGGTGGAAGGTGGTCATATGGTGGAAGATGATCAAATGGTGGAAGGTTGTCATATGGTGGAAGATGATCAAATGGTGGAATGTGGTCATATGGTGGAAGATGATCAAATGGTGGAAGATGGTCATATGGTGGAAGGTGGTCAAATGGTGGAATGTGGTCATATGGTGGAAGGTGGTCAAATGGTGGAATGTGGTCATATGGTGGAAGGTGGTCAAATAGTGGAAGGTGGTCATATGGTGGAAGGTGGTCAAATGGTGGAATGTGTTCAAATGGTGGAAGGTGGTCAAATGGTGGAAGGTGGTCAAATGGTGGAAGGTGGTCAAATGGTGGAATGTGGTCATATGGTGGAAGGTGGTCAAATGGTGGAATGTGGTCATATTGTGGAAGGTGGTCATATGGTGGAAGATGATCAAATGGTGGAATGTGGTCATATGGTGGAAGGTGGTCAAATAGTGGAATGTGGTCATATGGTGGAAGGTGGTCAAATGGTGGAAGATGGTCAAATGGTGGAAGGTGGTCAAATAGTGGAATGTGGTCAAATGGTGGAAGGTGGTCAAATAGTGGAATGTGGTCATATGGTGGAAGGTGGTAAAATGGTGGAATGTGGTCATATGGTGGAAGGTGGTCATATGGTGGAAGATGATAAAATGGTGGAATGTGGTCATATGGTGGAAGGTGGTCAAATGGTGGAATGTGGTCATATGGTGGAAGGTGGTCAAATGGTGGAATGTGGTCAAATGGTGGAAGGTGGTCAAATGGTGGAAAATTAGAAAATGGTTAAAAAACTAATTGATTATTTTTTTTATTGATTTTTGTGTTGTCAGGTAAAAGAAATAATTGTGCAAAATTTCAGCTTGATCCGAGATTGGGTGTGGGAGAAATAACGTGTACAAACTTTTTACCAGACAGACTGATAGAGGTGATATAAGCTTTGTAAACATTCTATTACATGTATATTTAACAAGTGAAAGAGCTTCCTGATTCTACCTGTGCCTGAACCGCCTTGAACCGCCTTCTCCCACACAGCACGGTGTGAAACAAGCAGCTCGTTATCTAATTTAAGATTTAAACCGGTGGTTCCCAAACTTTTTTGTCTCGTAGACCCCTTGCCATGTTTTCTGATATTCGGTAGACCCCTGCTTAACTTATATTGCATTTTTGCACATTCATAAACTAATTTTTAAAACTAATTTCTAACTGCAGTGTACAAATTAATTAATTTGCCTTATGGATTATTGTAAAAGTTTTCGCAAAGAGCAGTTTCTAGTGTATTTCTTGAGCTTTCACATTTGGCTCAAATATTGGTCCTGCGGAGCTGTTTTCACTAACAGGAGAAGAGGCAAAGGTGAGTTACTGGCGCCTAAACCAGTAAGCTTCGGGCAGGAAGGACTCATTAGCCTTGGCGTGCAGCCTACCTAGCCGAAGGAAAATAGAATTCAAACCTCTGCTGCTTTGCAGCTATACACCCAAACATGGGAAATGTGTTGTGGGTCAGCCCTGGGGAAAAATATGGAGCTGAAGACCATTAGGCAGTTTGCAGTTTAATGCTCATCCCACCGATGTGCCCTTGAACTGTAGTGTTACTCAAAGAAATTCGTTTCATAATATCAGATGAAGGTTTGTGTAAAACAGTTTTTAAAACTACTTTAAGGGCTGGTAAAATAAATGTTTTATCTACAGTGTTTTCTTTATTTGGTTATAGGTATAGAGATCTTGTAAAATGCTCACAAACCACCATTTTTTCTATATGATGTTGAAGAAAGATTTTGTGGATCTATTCTGACATTTTTTCTCACTTTTTCTCTTTTTATCAGGGTGGCACTGTCTCAAATAATGCTCAAGTTGAATTAATTTCATATAAAGACTCTTATTATAGACAATCTCTTATTTAACAAGGAAATAAATAATCAACGCTTTAAATTCAATATTTCTTTTTGTTAAATATTAGTTACATGTAGACAAAATAAACTATTTAGATTAGTATTGTAATTAAATACAACTATTTTACTTTTGAATTTATAATATGATACCTGATATTTATAACTAAGGTAAAAATCATTTATAAGTGTTTGAAATAGTTACATTAATGGGGTGTGAAAATTAAAGTCATAGACCCCCATGGACAGCTCATAGACCCCCAATTTACTTTTTCACTTTCGTAGACCCCTTGGAAGTCTTCGTAAACCCCTGGGGGTCTATATAGACCACTTTGGGAATCACTGATTTAAACTATAAGTTCTATTTTTAGAACTTCTGTCTTTGGTATTAACATAATTCATATATACTGCTTTAAGTTCAGTGAGTTTATTCTGAGATTTATGGCATCTGATGACAAGACTTTGACAGGTCTACTTGGGATAAAAATGTGATTCACACCAGCAAGATGTTTTATGAGCTAGAAGTAACACACACAAAAAAAAAAAAAAACTTTTAAAAAGTACGACTTTCAGACCTTGCGATCTATGGAGCAGACGATGTAAAGGTCATCTGTTTCTATAGCCGACGGTTAACGAGGGTGTCTTGTGGCCAGCACAACGACAAACCGCCCTAACCTTTTTTCCTATTAATGTTTGGTACTCTTCAGAGTTGGGGGGACTCAAGGAAGCCCTAAAAATAACGAAAGTCAAATTCAAGTCTTGTCCGGGATTCGAGCCGTAGACCCCTCTCTTCAGAAGCCTAGCGCTGTACTACCACCGGAAGTGACTTCATTTTTTTCAAAGTTAATAAAAATGTTCTAAATAGAAATTCTATTTCGCTCTTCCAAAATTAACATTAGAAATGAATCAAGTCAAAAATAGCATATCCCATACCTCCTGCAGGACGTCAGAGGATGGCAGCTGGCAGTGTTCAAACCTCGGACCATCGTTTCGATAGTCCGGAGCGCATACCACATGATCAGGCAGAAAATTGTTTTGTTGGCGTAATCAATTTTTGTTGTTTTCAGTGATACGCAAACCACTGCTGGTACTTCAAGCCTTGCGGTACACGTGTGGTCACTCTAGTTCCTCAAATTTTTGTTTCGGTCTGAGCGTGTTTCATGTTTTTATATTTTTCTATCTAGAGGAAATGAAAACATTCTAGAAACGAAAGTAGAATGCAACTTTTTGTTTTTTTAATTATCTTATGCATATCTAGTTTAAGACCTTCAATGAAGCCCAATATAGTCAGGCATGGACTATACTTCTCTACTGTTACTTGCTGAACAATGGAAGCCATCACTAATCATCCACATCTCATGTTCAGTTGTGGAATCCACCTTTTCGCTAACATGAAATGAGGACATTGCTACTTCGCTTTGCTAATCATCTCAAGTAGAATCTGTATATAGTATTGCAAGTTATATTAAGTTTTATTTAAAGATTTGGTTTTAGAATATAGTTCATTTAAATATAATTCGTCTACATCCGGTTAGTTGAACTGTACTTTTTGTTTGGAGCCACAAACCAACGACCGACAACTGCGAGAATATCTTTTTAATTCTCTCCTTTACGTTCTACATAGCCTCCCCTTTCATTCTTTTCTCTTGTTCAACGTGTCCAGTTCTGTCTCATGTTCTTCTTCGTATTTCTTCGGTTGGAACTGTTGTTTTTTTTTCCTGATAATAACTTGGCGAGATCGTCTCAAGATTTTTTCTTAGTTCTCATTTGACTACAGCAGTGATTCCCAAAGTGGTCTATATAGACCCCCAGGGGTCCACGAAGACTTCCAAGGGGTCTACGAAAGTGAAATAATAAATTGGGGGTCTATGAGATGTCCATGGGGGTCTACAATAATGGATTTCATTTGTGACTTAAATTTTCACTCCCATTAATGTAATTATTTCCTACACTGATATATGATCTGTACCTTAGTTAATCTTTTAAATATTTATCCTTCTATTCAAACGAAAAATGTTTGTATTTAATTTCAATACTTATTTAAATATCTTAATTTTGTCTATATGTAAGTTATGTTTAACAAAAATAAATGTAGATTGTACACCGTTGATTATTTAAAATTGGGATTCATTCCTTCCTTGTCAAACAAGCGGTTGCCTAAATGCCTTTTTATGACGATATGAAACTAATTACGCTGGAGGATAATTTGAGACGATGCCACCCTGATAACAAGATAAAAGTTTGAAAAAGATAAGTTCAGAATAGACCCACAAAATCTCTCTTCGACATCATAAAGAGAAGATGATGGTTTGTGAACGACTTACAATATCTCTTTATTTATAGCCAAATACGGAAAACACTTTAGGTAAAACATTGATTTTACCTGCCGTTGAAATAGTTTTAAAAACTGTTTTTCACAAACCTACATCTGATATTATTAAACGAATTTCTTGCAACAATACAGTTCAAGGGAATATCGGTGTTGTCTTTATATGAGAAAAGAGTCCTTGTAATCACAACACATTTCCGTAAGGATCAATAAAGCAGTCTAAGTCTTAGTCTTAAAAGCTTCTTATGTAATTCTTTTCAAACGACATTAACAGTTTGGGATCAGCGGTCTAGCAGTCCCTGACAGGATGTAGCGCTGTTTGCTGCAAACTGCCTAAGGGTTGCTGGCTCCTTATTTTTCCTCAGGGTTGACTCACAAAACCCATGTTTATAGTTGCAAGACAGCAGAGGTTTGAATTCAGATATCCTTCTGCTAGGTGGGTAGAAAGCCAAGGCTACTGAGTCCCGCCTGTCCAAGGCTTACTGGTTTAGGTGCCAGTTACTCACCTGTTGGTGAAAACAGTTCTGCGGACCCAATATTTGAGCCACACATGAAAGATCAAGCAATACAAGAGAAACTGCTGTTTGTGAAAACGTTTACAATAATCCCTAAAGCAAATTAATTAATTAATATTTAATGTTTCAAAGACTACTTTATATAACAACAAATTCCTATATGAAACATCTGTAGCAACGGATGATGAGCCTACAAATAAAAACCCCTAACATTTCCAGTGTGTTTGATGATTACAGAAATATATATTTTGTTATTTTAATTGGTTTAAATTTAAATTTTATCAATAAAAATGACATCTGAATAACTTCAAATGCAGCTTTAAATTACTTTTTCCATCTGAGACTCACTACATTTAGAAATAAGTTTTAAAAATGTTGATGAATTTGCAAAAATGCAATATAATTTAAGCAGGGGGTCTACCGAAAATCAGAAACCATGGCAAGGGGTCTACGAGACAAAAAAGTTTGGGAACCACTGGACTACAGCGACAATACAGACTGAATATATGTTAGAGTTGGAGATGTTTATTTAAGTTCCGCAGTGCAGCACTTTTCCCATTTTTTCTTGACGCCGTAGACGAGAATATCTATCTATCTATCTATCTATCTATCTATCTATCTATCTATCTATCTATCTATCTATCTATCTATTTATCTCTCTCTCTCTCTCTCTCTCTCTCTCTATATATATATATATATATATATATATATATATATATATATAAGGACAAGCATTAATATAGTACCATTAAACAAGCCACCAATTGTTTTTAAATCGTGGGTTTAAAAGCGTTATTCTAGAATGCCCTTTGTATATTTTTTTTCAAAGTTTTTTTTTATTTTTTATTTGTAACATTTTTCAAACTACGCGTTGGAGGGGTGTGGGGGGGGGGGAGGGGAGTATGGGCGTTTTGTTTTTCTTGTACATGCTGCGGATGTTTCTTCAGATGTGAAGATTGTTACATCCTAACGCAAACCTCTCTCAGGACGGGGGAATGCCTGAGTTCGAATCTGGCACTATCGGAACGACAGTCCGGAGCGCATACTACTCGACCAGGCAGCTATGTTGTCCAGTTTTGCCACATTGGATAAGGTAGTGCATAAGCGTACTCATTTATATACAGCTTCTAGACTTGGACTTAAATGGGGTTTCAGGCGTAGGCATGCCTACATCTGGCGCAGCACTATCATCAGGCGCACTTCTGGCGTAGTACTTCCATCAGGTGCACTTCTGGCATAGTACTTTCATCCGGCGAACTTCAGGCGTAGTACTTCCATCAGGCGCACTTCTGGCTTAGTACTTTCATCCGGCGAACTTCAGGCGTAGTACTTTCATCAGGTGCACTTCTGGCGTAGTACTTTCATCCGGCGAACTTCAGGCGTAGTACTTTCATCAGGCGCACTTCTGGCGTAGTACTTTCATCCGGCGAACTTCAGGCGTAGTACTTTCATCAGGCGCACTTCTGGCGTAGTACTTCCATCAGGTGCACTTCTGGCGTAGTACTTTCATCCGGCGAACTTCAGCCGTAGTACTTCCATCAGGCGCACTTCTGGCGTAGTACTTTCATCCGGCGAACTTCAGGCGTAGTACTTCCATCAGGCGCACTTCTGGCGTAGTACTTTCATCCGGCGAACTTCAGGCGTAGTACTTCCATCAGGCGCACTTCTGGCGTAGTACTTTCATCCGGCGAACTTCAGGCGTAGTACTTTCATCAGGCGCACTTCTGGCGTAGTACTTCCATCAGGAGCACTTCTGGCGTAGTACTTTCATCCGGCGAACTTCAGGCGTAGTACTTTTATCAGGAGCACTTCTGGCATAGTACTTTCACCAGGAGCACTTCTGGCATAGTACTTTCATCAGGCGCACTTCAGGCGTAGTACTTTTATCAGGAGCACTTCTGGCATAGTACTTTCATCAGGAGCACTTCTGGCATAGTACTTTCATCAGACGCACTTCAGGTGTAGTACTTTCCTCCGGCGCACTTCTGGCGTAGTAGTGTCTCATCTTCGTGAGAAAGTCTATCCACCTTGTCTTTCGCCATTTCTCCTTAAGTATTAAAATAATAATATAACAATAATAATAATAGTAACTATGAAAAACATATTTGAAGCTCGATGTTGTAGACAAATACTGAAAGTTCAGAAATACTAAAGGGAATCGATTGAGCATATAATGTTAGGATGTCCAGCCTACCTGAGTGACCATGTCCAGGTTGCGAACACCAGCACCTGGCCTTGACACACGATGCCATCGCCAAAAAAGACGCCTCCTTTCTATAAATTCTTACCACAAGAGGCATTCGAGTCAAACAATCTATTCTATTGGGAGGGAACTATACAAAAAGACAAGACATATAATTTAATAATAATATAATGTTAGGATGTCCGGCTCTGCCAGAATTTTGCTACCTGAGTGACTATGTCCAGGTTGCGAACACCAGCACATGGCCTTGACACACGATGCGATCGACAAAAAGACGCCTCCTTACTATAAATGCTCACCACGAGAGGTACTCGAGTCAAACAATCTATTCTATTGGGAGAGATGATCAGAGATCTATACAAAAAGACAAGACAGCAGACTTCAATACTTCTGATACTTGATGAACAATGGAAGCCATCAGTAACCATCCACATCTCAAGATGTTCAGTTGTGGAATCCACCAAGGGGGTAGTGACTAATGACCTTGCAGAAGACATCTTCGTGACCCTGAACATTCCTAGCAGGATTTTCACTACTTGTCAGACACAGGGTGCGTAACTGGTGCTGACCTAACATATTATAAGAGTGTTTCTAGAAGGGGAGGGGGGCACTCTTTAGGGGCATCTACTCGGAACTTTGTTTTCTTTGTATGAGTTCCCATCATGGCGGCAGGGCCGGTCTTGGACCACTGCAACCTATGCGGTCGCAATGGGCCCCGCGCTTTCATGGGCCCGCTATTATTCTATATGTAACTATTAAATTGCAAATTATATACGAAAAATTCCTGGAAATGTCCTGCATTTATTAAAATCTCCTAAAAACTCATAAAGATCTCCTTAAGAATAGACAAAGTTGTCATTTATGAGTGTCATTTATTACGAAAACGCCAATCCTACTTGCGATAAGAAGAAGGCAATGTCAGCTTTCATGTAATAAAATGTAATAATTGGTTGACTTTTATCTACGCCGAAAGTTCCAACACCTTATTTACTGTTATAGTTACTGGCATATAACTATGCCATAGGTTGCAAGGTTCGCAATTTTGTACTTAGTAAAGAATGAATAAAATGCAAAGTCGAATTTTTTTTCTAAAACAAAATCTTAATTTTCACTTGTTAGCCTTATTCCGACCCAGACTAGGCCCCGCAATTGTTAGCACCGGCCCTGCATGGCAGTGCCTGTGAATTCAGATCACGATTGATAATAATAACAAATAAGATAGTAAATTAAAGAGCGTCACGTAGAGAGGGAGAGACCCCCCCCCCTCCCCCATCGACACGAATTTTTTAAGCTCACACTGCAAATATTTTTTTTCGGGAAGTCTGCGAAGAGGGACATTGAGATTAATGAAATCTTTTAAAGTACAGGATCATCAAGATGTTATCATTTTCTACACATTTTGAGAATCTCCAGAGAATTGCAAAGATAATGAAATATGGCTGGCACAATAGATAATCTGACATTAACGATACCTTTCTTTCAAATTTTTATGTTTCTCAATAGGTGGCTATTTTATATCAATAAGTTCCCTTGAATCTCTAAACCTGGGATTTAATTTTACCTATGAAATAAAACCCATTCCCTTTGTTGCCCTTGAAGTAAACAATCAGACTTTCATACCCCCAACTCCCTCAAATTTAAGTGTTACGCTGGGTGATGTATATCCCACTGAACTGACAACAGGGTCATTGCGTGATACTTATAAAGAAAAAAGAAGTTTCTTTGAAATGCAAAACAAAGAATAATTTTTTACAAAAATGATGTGAGGTCCCTGCCAGTGTTGGGTCCCAAGAGATAATCTACCATACGCTATTTTATTTCTTTTATAAATAGCTATGTGATTAGTAGGCCTACTTTCCCTTCGGGGTACCTCGAGATAACACTATCTATCTATCTATCTATCTATCTATCTATCTATCTATCTATCTATCTATCTATCTATCTATCTATCTATCTATCTATCTATCTATCTATCTATCTATCTGGATGGCTGCCTGGTCGTGCGGTTTGCACGCTGGACTGTCGTTCGGATTTATCGACGGTCGAGGGTTCAAACCCGGCCCGCTCCCATCCCCCGTCGTTCTGCGGGAGGTTTGGACTAGGAAGTAAACTATCTTCAACTCTTAAGGAACATCCGAAACATGTTAAACATTTTACAAAACATTTTACAAAACATTTTACATCTATCTATCTATCTATCTATCTATCTATCTATCTATCTATCTATCTATCTATCTATCTATCTATCTATCTAATCCAGCGGTTATCAATCTTTTAAGCTAGGCGACCCCCTTTTTTACAATCCCCACTCTGCGGGCGACCCCCATCCACACAGCAATAGAAGAATAGACAAAAACAATCCATATTTTCGATGGTCTTAGGCGACCCCTGGCAAATCGTCAATCGACCTCTAAAGGGGTCGCGACCCACAGGTTGATCTATCTGTCTATCTATCTATCTATCTATCTATCTATCTATCTATCTATCTATCTATCTATCTATCCATCTATCTATCTATCTATCTATCTATCTATCTATCTATCTGTCTGTCTGTCTGTCTGTCTGTCTGTCGGTCTGTCTATCTATCTATCTATCTATCTATCTATCTATCTATCTATCTATCTATCTATCTTTCTGTCTGTCTGTCTGTCTATCTATCTATCTATCTGTCTATCTATCTATCTATCTATCTATCTATCTATTTATCCAATCTGTTTATCTCTCTCTCTCTCTCTCTCTCTCTCTCGATGTCCTTTTAAATGAACTAAAGAGAAATGCCACACTTGTACTACGAGATAAAAAATAAATGAGATTAATTAAAATTCAAAGTAGTTTAACTTTTTTTTTTTTTTTTTGGGCTCTGGTTTTCTCTGTTTCTTCAATGTTTGTGAAATGATTTCCCGCCATTCTTTTAACTTCTTTTATGTCGCACCAGAAAGACGTTTAAATTCACCGTGGAACACAATGATAAATCGTAAATCCGTTTGTGGGTTAAACGTAGTCTTTGAAGCCAATAAAGTTGAGTATTGTATAGCCCTGCTTAGAACTGGCTTCCCCTGAAACTAAGATGAAACAGGTGAAGATGTAGACATGAGTTCACTAATTATATCATTATAGACGGCAACGAGTTGAATGCAGACTTTGTACCACAATACACTGGACTTTCAAGGGATTTATCTCATAGCTTCAAAAGACCACTTGCAGACAACGGTTTTGTCTGCGCTTGATGTTGCAAAATATGTAGATCACAGCTAGGTCAGCCTAGCCAGGTAAGATTTGCAGATCACAGCTAGGTCAGCCTAGCCAGGTAAGATATGTAGATCACAGCTAGGTCAGCTTAGCCAGGTAAGATATGTAGATCACAGCTAGGTCAGCCTAGATATGTAGATCACAGCTAGGTCAACCTAGCCAGGTAAGATATGTAGATCACAGCTAGGTCAGCCTAGATACGTAGATCACAGCTAGGTCAGCCTAGATATGTAGATCACAGCTAGGTCAACCTAGCCAGGTAAGATATGTAGATCACAGCTAGGTCAGCCTAGCCAGGTAAGATATGTAGATCACAGCTAGGTCAGCCTAGATATGTAGATCACAGCTAGGTCAGCCTAGATATGTAGATCACAGCTAGGTCAGCCTAGCCAGGTAAGATATGTAGATCACAGCTAGGTCAGCCTAGATACGTAGATCACAGCTAGGTCAGCCTAGATATGTAGATCACAGCTAGGTCAACCTAGCCAGGTAAGATATGTAGATCACAGCTAGGTCAGCCTAGATATGTAGATCACAGCTAGGTCAGCCTAGATATGTAGATCACAGCCAGGTCAGCCTAGCCAGGTAAGATATGTAGATCACAGCTAGGTCAGCCTAGATATGTAGATCACAGCTAGGTCAGCCTAGATTTGTAGATCACAGCTTGGTCAGCCTAGATATGTAGATCACAGCTAGGTCAGCCTAGATATGTAGATCACAGCTAGGTCAGCCTAGATATGTAGATCACAGCTAGGTCAGCCTAGATATGTAGATCACAGCTAGGTCAGCCTAGCCAGGTAAGATACTGCACTCCACCTCAATATTTGGATTCGAGGACAAGCTTTATATTCTATTTATATTTTAGCCTTTCCTTTCCACTCATCATAATTATTTTTTTTTACCTTTACCTATCCCTTAGTCTGTTGGGGCGCCATACATGATTCGTCAACTGTCTTTCTCCATTCTTCTCTGTCTTTTGCCTTAGTTAGAACCTCTTTCAATGGCAGGGCCGTCCATTCTTTTATGGTGTCCTCCCATCGCTTTCTCTGTCTGCCTCTTCTTCTTTTTTTCCTGGTACATATTACAAATGTACAAAAGATCCTTCTTCCCTAGTGCTATTAGAGCATGGAATGGGTTGCCTGAGCCAGCCAGGAAAAACCAGTGACTTGGCAGAGTTTCGGTCATTGGTTAACATGCATGACTAGATGCATGACGGGTAGGATGTAACCATCTTCTTTTTGAAGTAACGTCTGTATTATATAGGATAAGATAAAATAGGAGAAAAAGAGAGAAAAAGAGATCAAGAGGGCGGGGATGGTTTACGATAGAAAAACGGAAAGTGTGATACACTGAGTAGTGAGAATAAGAAATTAAGATTAAATGTGCGTATGCTACAGTGATAAATATATGGACTTAAGGAAATTAATAAGCATTGTGTGTAAATCAAAATAGGTTGTAGGATTTCTGCATGAAAATATAATTAAAGCAGGAAAATTCTCATCAGCGCTGACTCAATTTTCCCCCTTTTCGTTGAGCATCCCCTTTATCCCACATACCTCCATTAACCCTTTTTCTTCCCAACCTGTGCGCTTATAAAGTTTGCTGAATAAAAGAAATATTATAATCAAATAATAAAGCTTATTTTGTGTTAGAAGCAAAAGAGTTAAGACATTTGATACTGAAAACTGTGAAATTATAATGTCAGTCGTTATAAAATACTTATTTCTTGATATATCGCTTACCTATATATACTTCGTATTCCGTATTATGTTTTTTGTTCTTGCTTCCATATACGAAAATCTGCAATTAACGTTTTTTTTAACTCTTTCTCTTCTAATTGACGATAGCAGCGTTGATTCCACCAGAATGTGGTAAATAATTACGGAGAGAAAGAGTTAAATCAGGGCTAGTATTCATAGCTATATAGCTAATAAGTTGGGGAGGAATGTGTGTAGAAATGTGTGTATGTGTGAGGGCCTAATTAGAAGACCCCCCCCCACACACACACACTCCTAACTACTCTGTAGACACTGCCTCCACCCTTATGAACGCCCCACTTTAACTCACCTTAGAGTGGTTTGCTCGGGTTTGAATCTAGCTGAAGACTGGAATTTTGATTATTGGGGGTTTTAAAGGGGGACCCTAGAGTCTATTAATTGGAAAAAGAAAATGCGGTTGGTCGTTTTATTGTTGACGGATACTGTAACACCAAATTGCTGGAAGACAACTTCACCACTGCAGGCGTATTATATTTAAATATTTTAATTTGAAATAACTTGAATTCAACTTCTGTGTGAACAATACTAAATATAACATTTATTACAAAAATATACAGACAAAATCAATTTGAAAGAAAATCAATGTAGTAGACTTAAGTAACAATATTGTTACGATCTTCTCTATCAGGCCTTCTGCAAACGCTGCTAAACACAACACAGCACATCTAACACAAGAACTTGACAACAAGAGCTTTAATAAACAAAGTGGCGATTTAATGACATATACATCAACAACAGCCAATAAACACAATTGGCTACAGTAACTTCAAATGCTTTCTTGTACAATAGAACTGCCTACTAAACACTACAAGTCTTTCTCTGTCTACTTCTAGACTCGTACAGCTACATTTTCGAGGACTCACTCTGTAGCAGACAGTCCTTACTGCTTGCTGTCCTGGACTCAACTGTCTATTGTTACACACTGTCTCTCGACCGTAAAGGCTATCTGTCACATGACCACAGCACAGGTCATACTTGCGTGAACTAGCAGTACTGTCCCTTGTCTATCGACAACCGTTGACCCGTTGACCTGTGTGATTGGCCTGAGTCGTGTGTATTAGTAGGCCGCACACACATTAAACCTTTCGGTCCGCCACTGGAGTTACTACAATATAAAGGGTATCTTACTATTTTTGAACAAAATCTTACTCACTCTAAAAAACACGTCTTTTCAGTCTGGCGTTCTGAAGTCGTCTGTCCTACCTAAGACCGCTGACGACAATCCCGCTTATATATCATTCGCTCTACATAGCTAGCCTCATCCCACCTTTACCATAGAAACACGCACGCATACTCCAAAGCCACATGACACTCTCGTTAACCGTTGGCCACAGAAACAGATGACCTTAACATCCTCCTGCCCCGTAGATCGCTAGGTCTGAAGGGGATATTTTACTCTAAACCCTGTTATCACAACAAACCAATTAACCAACACTCTATATGGCAATGCTGAACAGCTGAAGAAGAAGAGCTTGAAACAGCGGCAAAAATCTGGCCAAGTCTGGCTAGAGGAGGTCTGCTTGAGAGAATGAAGCTAAAATGACAGACTGCATAGACAGCTTTTAAAAGATGCGATCCTACTCGTACAAACCTTAGTTGTGATTAACAACTGACAACTTTTTGATAGAAAAACGAAAGTAGTCCCTCTTCTCACATTATAATGCAACTTTTCGTTTCAGTTTGGTAATACGGCAAAGTAGATGGCGCTACACGACCTTGACATTCTACTGGAACTCGAGTGAAGTTGTCAGACGACACGGAAATTTCACTCAGGTATTCCTGGCTTGTGACGTGTGATGGTATGGAAGGTTGGACGCTGAGCACTGAGGCTGAAAGGAGAAATTAAATCTTAATTAGAATATTGATAAATTAATGTAAACAGCGCTCTTTTACAAATACAATTAAGGCTCGAGGCATGTTATGTTATCATGTAGACATGTGAAAAAAAAGTAAAGTTCCACTTTCAGACCTTGTGGTCTATAGGGCAGATGATGTAAAGGTCATCTGATTCTGTGGCCTACTGTTTACGAGGGTGTCATGTGGCCAGCGCAACGACCAACCGCCTTTGCTTTTCCCCAACTAATGTCAGAGGCGCCCAAGGATCCCGAAATTAAAAATCCCAGTCTTCACCAGGATTCGAACCCGGGACCCCCGGTTCAGAAGCCAAGCGCTTTGCCGCTCGGCCACCTCGCCTCCAAAGAGACATAAGCATGGGATTTATAAAAAAAATGAAAATATCAAACTTATATTTTTTAAAATACGTCTGTTAGTCCTTAATGAGATGGAGGCGCGGTGGCTGAGCGCTAAAAGCAGTAAAGCACTTTTTTCGGTCTTATAAATTTTCATTACTTGTGACTATAAAATAGTTCACATAAAAGCATAGGATATTTAACATGCTTAGCACAAAAAACCATTTGCCTATTATTCTATTTATATAATAAAAATATTGAAAGTAAAACTGGTTGGGAAGAAAAATGTACTAGGCCTATATTCAAAAAATTGAAATTTTATTGCATACTAGCCTGACATTACCCGCGGCCTGCGGGTCTAAGTTTGTGTTTACTAATCTAGTGGATTGGATTTAGATGTATGTCAAAGTTAGCTAATGATCCTTTCAAGTTTTTTTTCTTTCGCTACGAAAATAAAATTAGTTTTGCGAAAATTGGTTTACCCGAAGCCGATACATTCATATCTATTAAAAACGAAAAGAGCGATAGCTTTGTTAAATGAATGGGATTATAAAGTGAACAATTAAACGAAATAATTTTTAGTACGGGATTCATGAATGAATATAGATCTAGGCCTATCTCAACTCGGCTTCGCAGCTTTCGTAAACGAATGTAGTCTCTTAAAAATGCTTTAGAAAACCAAATTTGAATGTTTATTTGATCAAAATATGAAATGAATGGACTATAATTAGTATGTTCATGTGTTAATGTATAAAACTATCTGTGCGAAGAGAAGTTTTATCATCTTAGAGTTGAATTAGAGTTTTAGATCTAGGGATGGGATTATAAAGTAAACAATTAAACGAATTAATTTTTAGTACGCGATTCATTACGGTATTGTCTAATGAAAGAATGTTCGTCAGGAAATCTGAAGTCACAGATATAAAGAACTAATTTATGTAAAAAATGCTTTTGAAACACAAAATTGAAGGTTACTTTTATTATATAATGAAATCAATGGATCTTCTTTTGTATTTTCATGTGTCAAAGTAAAAAACTATCTGCGCAAAGTGTATTTCTTAAAATTAGATCTAGGTCTAAATCCTTTCTATCTTTTCTCATGTCAACATTGTAGACATGGCCTAGATCCATAAAATACTATAGCTGTAATAGAGTCGGACAACTTTATTTTTTTTTTAGGGTCTTAAGTTTGTTTTAGGGCTATAATACATACACTAAGGTCTAAGTTGGTACCCAAGAAACATTCCTGCCAAGTTTTATCAAGATTGGTCAAGCGGTTTTGATGTCTATAAGTAACATACATACACCTCACATTCTACTTTATAGTATAGATACAAAAAAGCATTGTGTTTTGTTATACGATTTTTCTAATGATGAATTTTAAAAATATTTTAGAAATTTTATGCATTTCTGACTATTTATTGTAAATAAAGATATAATGGGATAAAAAAAAAAAGCAAAAATAATCTTTTAAAACACATATACAGTTCTCTATGACGCTGTACTACGAAAAAAAAACAACGGAAAGGTCATTCCTTCTAAGGTACACAACTTTTGGAAAAGATGCCATTTATTTTTTTTAAATTTCTATTGGTATTACTAAATTTAGAATTTTAAAGGTCAAATCTAGTGTTATCATTAAATCTACTCTGTATTTTTGCTAATAATATTTTACAACTTAAAATATGTTTTGATTCATCTAGAACAGTGGTGGGCAACCTTTTCCTATCGAGGGCCACATTAAGAAAAAAAATGGGAATGGGGGCCGCATATAAATATATTTATGTACTTAGGCATACAACTTTGAAAAATACGCTAGATAACTATGTATAATGTCTTTTAATTCATATTTATACAGAATTTTACATTCATTTTTTTTTTCAAATTCGCAATTGAAGAATTACAACCAATTTTACAATTTAAAAAAATTGCTATTGTCTTTTTTACGTCACAACATTTCACCACAGTACATATTAGTTTACACTCGTGCGTTATGTTTTCGAACAGTGAAACTAGCTTACTAGTTGTTATCCTTTTGACTGCTGTCAAAGTCAGTCAGCATCATTGGTGATTACACTTGCTTAGTTTCCACAAAACGGTACTTGTTTACATATGTATTTGTACCCAAAATAATGTGAAAGTTTAGCAGCAAAGCTTTTTAAGAGTGGAAATTACAATTCTGGCATCTATATACTCCAGCGGAAGATATGGCTGGAACTTTTCTTTCGGGTCATAATTTGCTTGAAGTCATATTCTCTGGAGCTGAATCAGCTTCTGCGCTAAATAGTGAGCTGATGGTATTGAAAACTGGTTCTTGACGTCTTCATATTTGCTTTTATAAATTCCACAATTAAAGAATCTAAATTAGTCTTCTACTTTTAAACATTTCACTAGAAATAGTTTCTCTAACTTACAAGGGCCGATGGGATACACATTTGAGACCAAAAGAAAATCCGCTGCTGATGACAGACGTAGAAGGAGAAAAGAAAATCTAAATCGAACAGCGGAGGACAATGGTTATGTCTGCGATTGAAGAGGCAAAATATGTAGGTCACTGGCCCTTGGGTCTGCTTAGCCAAGGGAAATACTGAATTCCTTATTAATCTTTGAGCTCGAAGTCAAGCGTTAATATTATTATTAGAAACCGTTTCACCTTTCAGCAAAGAAAAATGACAAAACCTGTTGTTGTTGTTTTTGTGCTCGCCTGGAAAAATGGGAAAGCCTTGTTTGAGAAGATTGAACATGCACTTACATTTCAGCCAGCGGAAACTTGCAAACTTTTCTATTTAAAGTTTATGGTTGGGATATTCTTTATTTAAAAACAAAACTGTTTTTCTCAGTCAAAGATCGAGCTCCATCAGTTGTTACACTAGCCACCTGAGACTTGAGTGTATTGAAGTACAGCCAATAAGAATACACTTCGTTTGCTTGAAACTTTTTATAATTAGACAGTTTCAATCATTTATAGAGAATATTTAGAAATATTTTAATATATTTACATTTGTATATGTGTATATTGTGGGACAACTAATCTCTGCAGGTGTCGGCGGGCCGCATAAAACACTCCATCGGGTGGCATGTGGCCCGCGGGTCGTAATTTGCCCACCCCTGATGTAGAATTTAATATTTTGAACTATTATTTCAAAAATACTGAATTAAATAATTGTGGATTTATTTTTTCGCAGAAAATTTAATTTTAAGTATGTATGAATAATTTAAGAATTACCATCATAACGTCCGTCGTGTGGTATTTGCGTAAGTAGTAGAACATTGGCAAAAGTATAAAGATCGATTCTCTGTGAGGGTATATTTTTATTCTGTTAAAAATATTAACTGTTATACTCTTATTTTAATAAATGAATAATTAAAATAAAATTGCATTGTCTGTAATATATATATATATATATATAATATAGGGATGGCTGCCTGGTCGTGCGGTTTGCGCGCTGGACTGTTGTTCAGATTTATCGATGGTCCCGGGTTCAAACCCTGCCCTGCTTCCATCCCCGGTCGTCCTGCGGGAGGTTTGGACTAGGAAGTAATTATCTTCAACTCTGAGGGAACATCCGAAACATGTAAAACATTTTTACAAACATTTTAGAAATATATAAATATAAAGAAGATATATAGTGCTTATTTTTATACCCATCTGTACTCTAAATCGTGTGTCTAGAGCAGCGGTTCTCAACCTTTTAAGCTCGGCGACCCTTTTTTACAATCCCCCACTCTGCCGCGACCCCCCCCCCCACACACACACATACAGCAATAGAAGAGTAGACAATAACAATCCATATTTTCGATAGTCTTAAGCGACCCCTGGCAAATGGTCATTCGACCCCCAAGAGGGTCGTGACCCACAGGTTGAGAACCCCTGGTCTAGAGTGCTTTTACGGTGCGCGTAACAAAGTTTCGTCACTCTTCCCATCTAGCAGCATTTGTAACCAGAAATCCATTCCTTTGAGGTCTATCAGGCAAGTTTTTATTTGTAAACTTAGGACGTTTGTATCTTTATCAAATATGATTTCTAACAACACGACCAAACGAGTTAAATGCTCGTATCACTACTGTCACGGATGAATGTGTGTATGTATGTGGGAAGCGTGGTCGAGAGGCCAAGTGCGCTTGAACTTGGCTTGGCTTGGCTACCTAGAAGGGGGCTCGAGGTTCGACACCCGACTCGGGCAGAGTTGTGTTTACTGAGCGCCTAAAGGCAGCACGGAAAACCAACTCCTAGATACCACCTCCCTCCCACCGGTCCACAAATGAGATTGGACCAAAAGCGCTCTGAGCATACTATAAGCATGAAAGTAGCGCTATATAAAAGCTATAATAATAATAATAATAATGTATGTATAATCTATTTTTACATTCTTCGCGAATGTTGATGAGAGAGAGAAACCAGCGTGTGTGATATGCAGTAAAGATGATTAAAGTTTATGTGTTTGATCTAGTGGTTTCATTGTTTTATTTCGTTAACTAGAACTGAACCAGGGACACCTAGACGTATTGAGACCTAAGGTAGATTCTATCGAGTTATAATTATAAATAAAACAGGAAAGCTGCGACAACTACGGTAGGGAGAAAATCCTCCTTGTTTGGCAGCCAATGTTGTTGATTAGTAAAAATTACTTTTTCCTCCACCCATTTGAACAGCGGTTCTCAACCTTTTAAGCTCGGCGAACACTTTTTACAATCCCGCACTCTGCCGCGACCCCCCCCACACACACACACACCACACACACACATACAGCAATAGAAGAATAGACAAACACAATCCATATTTTCGATGGTCTTAGGCGACCCCTGGCAAATAGTCAATCGACCCCCAAGGGGATCGCGATCCACAGGTTGAGAACCCCTGCATTTGAAGCTGGCGGAATCAGAGTCGCCCTAAGGATCCCGAAATTAAAAACCACAGTTTTCACCAGGAACAGTTCTAGTTCCAGTACTATTTCTGTTTTACACAAATGACCTACCAAATTGCATTAGTTCAGGAACAAAAGTCAGATTACTTGCAGACGATTGCATAATACACTGAAGCCCAACTTTACTCTTCCTGCGGGACATTTTAATTTCCAACACTAGTGTTGCGGGCCACATCAACGGAAAGATACAGAAACAAAATATAATTAGCCTAAAACTATTTAAAAGACGAAACCTGTGGATCTAGCACCCGTAGTATAACCATCTTTTATTCGCGGCTCAAATCAAGAATGCCGTTTATATGTCCTTTTTAAAAAAAAAACAAAAAAACAGCCACATTTTTTTTTAATGAAACAAACTTGTTGGCTTTTGACAATTTTCCACAAACAAGTAAAGGTCCTCTCACTTTTCATTGTAGATTCTACATTTAGAGTCACACCTCATAAACGCACAAATGTTAAAGGCCATGGTAGCAATCCATTACATAAAAAGAAAATTTCAACAACTTCATTATATAAACCGAGGTTTTGGCGGGCCGGATGAAACCGCGTCGCTGGCCGGATCTGGCCCGCGGGCCGTATTTTGGGCATCACTGGGCCATAATATATAGAACAATAAAAACAACACAAGATAGTGACATCTTACAAAAAGAATTAGATGAATTACAGAAATGGGAATCCAATTGGAGCATGTGTTTCCACCCAAAAAAAAAAATCCCAGTTATTAAGAGTAACAAATACTAGAACTAATAAAAACTACTTATCTAATTAATGGTAAACCAGTTAAACAGTCTAAAAACTAAAAAAAAAAAACTCAAAATATCTAGGTGTAATAATAAATGAAAAGTTATCATGGAATCCCCAAATGGATGAAACTCTTAGAAAATCAAACAAAACATTCGGGTTTCTTCTTAAAAGAATTGTTTTTACAAATCAAACAAGAACATAAAACTAAAGAGCTTGTTGTGACATGGTTACTGTGTGGTCAACCGTGACACACGGTCAAGTGTTGGGTATCGGAGAGTTTGGGGACTTGGGGGAAATGACGCGTGTGTAAACAAGAAGAGAGGAAGTCAGCTAGTGGAGTTGGTGATCTGTATATAACGTTGCCGTGTATATGTGTTATGTTGAAATGTTACACAATTAAAAGACACACTAACGTAAAGGGACTTGTTTCTTCACAGAGCTATTTAACGTTAGAGATGCCAATATTACAATATGCATCTTCCGTCTGGGAGCTCTCAACTCAAGAAAACATAAAGAAACTAGAATAAATACATAATAGAGTGTGAGATTTAGAACAAACGAATTTTTACAACATAAAATAAAATGGGAACAAACCAATGGGGGCCACCAAAAATGAGAATAGTTTTATCCAGGCCGAATTACAGACTTCATTTTTTTTTTGTTTTCGTTCACAGCTGGGTTAAGTCAAGCCTTCAAGACGTCGGTTCTACACATCACACCGGTCCTGAACTACTCAACCATGGGTCCTGGGCCTGATCTGCCTCTGATGGACGGTACCCCCACGAAGCTGATCGACAAGCCGGCCACCAAGCAGGAGCCCGAGAGGGAGAAGTGGGGGAAGAAGATCGACTTCCTCTTGTCCGTCATCGGCTTCGCGGTGGACCTGGGCAACGTCTGGAGGTTCCCTTACGTCTGCTACAAGAATGGAGGAGGTGAGTGTTGGTGGAGGTGTATGTGTGTGTGTCTCCAAGGTGAGTGTTGGTGGAGGTGTATGTGTGTGTGTGTCTCCAAGGTGAGTGTTGATGGAGGGTATGTGTATGTTTCCAAGATGAGTGTTGATGGAGTGTATGTGTGTGTGTTTCCTAGGTGAGTCTTGATGGATTGTATGTGTGTGTGTTTCCAAGGTGAATGTTGATGGAGTGTATGTGTGTGTTTCCAAGGTGAATGTTGATGGAGGGTATGTGTATGTTTCCAAGATGAGTGTTGATGGATGGTATGTGTGTATGTTTCCAAGGTGAGTCTTGATGGATTGTATGTGTGTGTGTTTCCAAGGTGAATGTTGATGGAGTGTATGTGTGTGTGTTTCCAAGGTGAATGTTGATGGAGTGTATGTGTGTGTGTTTCCAAGGTGAGTGTTGATGGAGTGTATGTGTGTGTTTCCAAGGTGAATGTTGATGGAGTGTATGTGTGTGTGTTTCCAAGGTGAATGTTGATGGAGTGTATGTGTGTGTGTGTTTCCAAGGTGAGTGTTGATGGAGTGTATGTGTGTATGTTTCCAAGGTGAGTGTTGATGGAGTGTATGTGTGTGTGTTTCCAAGGTGAGTGTTGATGGAGTGTATGTGTGTATGTTTCCAAGGTGAATGTTGATGGAGTGTATGTGTGTGTGTTTCCAAGGTGAGTGTTGATGGAGTGTATGTGTGTGTTTCCAAGGTGAATGTTGATGGAGTGTATGTGTGTGTGTTTCCAAGGTGAGTGTTGATGGAGTGTATGTGTATGTTTCCAAGGTGAGTGTTGATGGAGTGTATGTGTGTGTTTCCAAGGTGAGTGTTGATGGAGTGTATGTGTGTGTTTCCAAGGTGAGTGTTTCCAAGGTGAGTGTTGATGGAGTGTATGTGTGTGTGTTTCCAAGGTGAGTGTTGATGGAGTGTATGTGTGTGTGTTTCCAAGGTGAGTGTTGATGGAGTGTATGTGTGTGTGTTTCCAAGGTGAGTGTTGATGGAGTGTATGTGTGTGTGTCTCCAAGGTGAGTGTTGGTGGAGGTGTATGTGTGTGTGTGTCTCCAAGGTGAGTTTTGATGGAGTGTATGTGTGTATGTTTCCAAGGTGAGTGTTGATGGAGTGTATGTGTGTGTGTTTCCAAGGTGAGTGTTGATGGAGTGTATGTGTGTATGTTTCCAAGGTGAGTGTTGATGGAGTGTATGTGTGTGTGTTTCCAAGGTGAATGTTGATGGAGTGTATGTGTGTGTGTTTCCAAGGTGAATGTTGATGGATTGTATGTGTGTGTGTTTCCAAGGTGAATGTTGATGGAGTGTATGTGTGTGTGTTTCCAAGGTGAATGTTGATGGATTGTATGTGTGTGTGTTTCCAAGGTGAGTGTTGATGGAGTGTATGTGTGTGTTTCCAAGGTGAGTGTTTCCAAGGTGAGTTTTGATGGAGTGTATGTGTGTGTGTTTCCAAGGTGAGTGTTGATGGAGTGTATGTGTGTATGTTTCCAAGGTGAGTGTTGATGGAGTGTATGTGTGTGTGTTTCCAAGGTGAGTGTTGATGGAGTGTATGTGTGTATGTTTCCAAGGTGAATGTTGATGGAGTGTATGTGTGTGTTTCCAAGGTGAGTGTTGATGGAGGGTATGTGTATGTTTCCAAGGTGAATGTTGATGGAGTGTATGTGTGTGTTTCCAAGATGAGTGTTGATGGAGTGTATGTGTGTGTGTTTCCAAGGTGAGTGTTGATGGAGTGTATGTGTGTGTGTTTCCAAGGTGAATGTTGATGGAGTGTATGTGTATGTTTCCAAGATGAGTGTTGATGGAGTGTATGTGTGTATGTTTTCAAGGTGAGTGTTGATGGAGGGTATGTGTGTGTTTCCAAGGTGAATGTTGATGGAGTGTATGTGTGTGTGTTTCCAAGGTGAGTGTTGATGGAGTGTATGTGTGTGTTTCCAAGGTGAATGTTGATGGAGTGTATGTGTGTGTGTTTCCAAGGTGAGTGTTGATGGAGTGTATGTGTATGTTTCCAAGGTGAGTGTTGATGGAGTGTATGTGTGTGTTTCCAAGGTGAGTGTTGATGGAGTGTTTGTGTGTGTTTCCAAGGTGAGTGTTTCCAAGGTGAGTTTTGATGGAGTGTATGTGTGTGTTTCCAAGGTGAGTGTTGATGGAGTGTATGTGTGTGTGTTTCCAAGGTGAGTGTTGATGGAGTGTATGTGTGTGTGTTTCCAAGGTGAGTGTTGATGGAGTGTATGTGTGTGTGTTTCCAAGGTGAGTGTTGATGGAGTGTATGTGTGTGTTTCCAAGGTGAGTGTTGATGGAGTGTATGTGTGTGTGTTTCCAAGGTGAGTGTTGATGGAGTGTATGTGTGTGTTACCAAGATAACGAGCAGAAAGGGAGTGTTCGTTTTTTGGGTCATGTAGAATGATGAAACCATGTGTTGGTCTTTCATAATTTATGTTAAGAAGACATGAGTTTGATAGTTGAAGGAAGTCCTTCTTTTTTTGGAGGGGAGACGACTCAGAGACGTAAGAGAGTACAGACGGGTTTTTGCAGTGAGTTAGATTCTCTTTAAATATCATCTCATTTTGTTCATTCTAGATCTGCATCTCGTCTCAGTTTGAATCTGTATATATTATGAATATAAGTTTCATTACGTTTTGCTTTTCATAAGGAGGTTTGTTCATATTATTTAAAAGTCAGTTTATTTAAATATCAAACGCTCTCCCAGGTTTAGTTGTACTAGCTGTTTAAGGCTACAATTTAACGACCCATTAACAACAGCGAGATTGACTGTTGTGGTAAGGGCCGGATTTAGATATGTAGGGGCCCCGGGGCAAAATTTTTGTGGCGGCCCTTGCGAAAGTTTTAATGAAGATCCGCTTCTGAAAAAAAATTCTTGTATCTAAAAGCTTGCTATATTTTAAAAGAAAGACATAGAGTTCTTGTAAATATATTATATATTGGCCTCGTTCATCCGGCGAACATGTCCAAGCCAGCGCAAACGGCTTGTCTGAGGGCTGTAAAGATGCCGTGAATACCTGATCGCGCAAATATAATCTCACTATATTTAACATGCATATTTTTGTTTTTAAAAAGTGTATTTGTTTGAGTTTATGGAGTGTAACGCCGGAGCTGTACCGGTATTTACATATTCCGACCATACCACAAGAGGACGCTTCTTAATCACGACAATGTTGCCACCCGAAGTAAGATTTAAAGTGTCAGCGTTAAAAATGAGAAAAAAAATATTTATTGTATCTGACCCATCGAAATTCCGATATATTTTTTCTCTTTTGTGGAGGCCCCTTTCTTATGGAGTCTCCGGGGCTGTATCCCCTCCTGCTTTCCCTTAAATCCGGCCCTGGTTGTAGCTGTTGTCAGATACTTGAAATCAAGTCTTAAGTACACAATAGATTCAATTAAAACTATATACCTCTTTACTGGGACTGGTTTACGACAGTGAAGCCTCAGCCTCAAAGAGGCATCCACAACTATAAAAAAAACATTAAAAAAAATATGCAAACTAAATATATAAAAGAAAGAAAAAGAGACAAATTGTAATCAGAAAATCTAATGTGTTAATATTATAACACTTAATTTAATATTATTACACTAATTAAGTGCATTTTCATTAAAGTCATCAAAAGAAAATAAAGGCCGCTACAAATACGATGCCCTGGGTTTCGATATGCTTAAATCCGGCACTACTGTAATGTAATGTGTGGTGTAGCTGCGAAGCACTTAGTGAAAACTGTGCACTTGAAGAACGTTGTACTGGCTGATATAACGTTAGCATCTAGACCAGGGGTTCTCAACCTGTGGATCGCGACCCCCTTGGGGGTCAATTGACGATTTGCCAGGGGTCGCCAAAGACCATTGAAAAAATGGATTGTTATTGTCTATTCTTCAATTGCTGTGTGTGTACTGGTTGGGGGGTGGGGGGTCGCGGCTAAGTGGGGGATTGTAAAAAGTGGTCGCCGAGCTTAAAAGGTTGAGAACCGCTGATCTAGACCCAAGTATCAATTTAACACAAGCGAAATATAAAAAGGCCAATATTTTTTCTTCTCTATTGATTCATGTCTTGTCTATGCCAAAAATTTTTGCAAAGTTTCAACTTGATCTGAGAATGGGTGTTGGAAAAATAGACAGACAGACGGACAGAGTAAGTTAATATAAGCTTTGTAAGAAGAAAGAAATTTCGAATTACATTTTTTGAAAATATTTCATTATTTGCATTTTTTTATATATTTCACAGGAGCTTTTCTGATTCCCTATCTGGTCATGTTGACATTCGGAGGTCTGCCTCTCTTCTATATGGAACTAGCACTTGGACAGTACCAGAGGTGTGGATGTTTCACTGTGTGGTCAAGGCTGTGTCCAATGTTCAAAGGTCAGAGGTCGTGTTAGCATTCTTTATGTAAAATGTAATTAGAATGTTGAAGTCAATAATGTCAACATTGCATCTGACGCATTGTCTCACGTTCATAAATAGGCTAGGGGGTTTATAAATAGGTCCGCGTGGGCGAGATTGTTGCTAATTTTAGACTCTTATTCTTGACGGACAGAAAAATGAACATGGGAAAAAAAAAAGTGAAACGAATGGAAGTCATGCAAGGGGCCCGTTACAACTCAATTAAAAACCTTCGCTTTAATACAAATATAGGTTAACAGAGGGCGGAGCTGATCACTGGAAAATTATGGTTGAAGGAGAGGGGGGTGTCAAACTATGGCTCGCGTGAAAGAAGAGCTCGATTTATTATCTGAATCTATATATATCTTGTTACGTTCTCTCCTAACCTATGCGAAACTGATTGCGCGGGGCCTAGATTGTGTGGGAATAAGGATAATACGCGAAAATTAAGATTTTGTATAAGAAAAAAATTCGACTTTATCTTATCTTATATAATGCAGACGTTACTTCAAAAAAGAAGATGATTACGTCCTACGCGTCATGCATTTAGTCATGCATATTAACCAATGACTTAAATTCTGCCAAGTCACTGGTTTTCCTGGCTAGCTCAGGCAACCCATTCCATGCTCTAATAGCACTAGGGAAGAAGGAGTGTTTGTACAAATTTGTCCTAGCATATGGGACGAGGAATGTGCCTTTATCTTTGTGTCTTTCAGAGTATTTTATTAAATTTTGTTTTTGTATTTGAAGATTCACTAGCGGATCCAGAACTTTGGAGTGGGGGGGGCGATTTTTTTCCAAACCCTAACCCTAACGCCCAGTAAACCCTAACCCTACGCATAAACGTGCATACAGCGCGCGCGCGCGCGCACACATACACACACACACGCACGCACACACACACGCACACACATATATATGTATATATATATATATAAGAATAAAAAAAGGAGCATTTCTCAACCTTCGGCGAAAAACAAAACAACTGGGGCAGCGCTATAAGGTTCTCTGGTGAAGTTCGGGGCGAAGCCCCGACGCCATAAGCGTTTTTTTGCTTTTTTCACTGCAGAAACGCATTCTCCTGACAAGTACAGCTCATTATTCATCAATGTAGTTCGGGGCGAAGCCCCGACGCCAAACGCGTTTTCTTGCTTTTTTCACTGCAGAAACGCATTCTCCTGACAAGTACAGCTCATTATTCATCAATGGAGTTCGGGGCGAAGCCCCGACGCCAAAAGCGTTTTCTTGCATTCTTTATTGCAGAAATGCATTCTCCTGACATCTACAACTCATTATCCATAAATGAAGTTCGGGGCGAAGCCCCGACGCCAAAAGCGTTTTCTTGTATTCTTCTCTGCAGAAACGCATTCTCCTGACATCTACAACTCATTATTCATAAATGGAGTTCGGGGCGAAGCCCCGACGCCAAAAGCGTTTTCTTGCATTCTTCACTGCAGAAACGCATTCTCCTGACCTGAAGCTCATTATTCATACTATTAAAAAACGACCTTTCGAATAATGTTGTACTTGAAAAATATTCTAATTTGAATTTATAGACCCATAATACATTGCAAATAAAACCGATTTGTTCCTTGAAAAGATAGGATACCCCACGTATTTAGATTTTTTTTTTCTTTGAGGATCGCCGCCGAAAAAAAACTTATTCAATAAATAGTATTCAAGAAAACTCAAGCATAAATTGTGAGTTATAGTCCCAAATTTATTTAGCTAGAAAAATATCAGATTGAGTAAAGGTTGGGAAAAGGCGACTATGAAAACGTTGAAAAATTTCGTTTGAATTCTAACTTTTCCAATGCAAAGTCTTTCTTAAAATACTTATGATAACTTCATGTGAAATTACAAAAACTCTGTCTGGAAATGGGAATGGCGGTAGAGTGAAAACGATTAATCCTCGCTCCTTTACTAATTTCTGCTAAAGATTGCATTTGGCATTAAAGAATAGGTATGGGGCGACTCGATATAAGAATTTAATTTATAGTATATTTAAATTATATTAGTGACAAATTTTTTAAATTTTGTAATTTCTTAACTATAATACAAAAAGAAAAAGTATTGATTTGTCCGATGGGGGAAATGCGATTGCATGTATCGCCCCTCCCACCTGGTACAACCCTTTTTCATTTAAATTTACTAATGATACAATTTGAGATTAGAGTGTGGTACGACATATTTACAATGGGTCACATATCAATACGTAGTTTATATTATATAGATATTCAACTAATTTTATTAACAAACTATGATTCTCCACAAAAATAGGACCGCCCCCCCCAGCACTCAGAGGGCTAGAGTGGGGAGGGCAGTACATGCAATCGCCCCCCCCCCCTCACCCCACCGAATCGGCCAAAATACCAGAAAGGGAGCGACATAATATAAAATTTATATATTAATTCAACTAATTTTGTTCACAAACTATGATTTCTCAATAAAAACGGACCGCCCCCCCCCACTCAAAGGGTTTAGGTGGGAAGGGCAGAAGAGGTAATCGTCCCCTCCCCCCACCAATCGGCAAACAGGGCACGACATAATATAAAGATCGGTTAAAAAATCAATAACAAGTCTATACAATATAGATATTACATTGATTCTATTAGCAAGCTGTGATTTCTACAAAAAAATTGGACCGCCCCCCCCCACTCGAAAGTGTATGGGGGGGGGGGGGGCGGGATTGATACCATCGCCCCCTCCCGACCCCACCAATCGGCCAACATACTAGAGGGGGGGGGCGAAATAATCTAAAAATAGGTTGAAATATAAATAATTAGTATTTATTTTTAACATTAGTAATAAATTCGTATACAAATTGTGTGAATTCTGTAATAAAAATCGCCCCTACCGCCCCCCCCCCCCCTGGATCCGCCAGTGATCATGACGGGTATGTTCACATAAATAGAGGCACCCCACCTTTGATGATAAGTTATCAGCGGCAAGGTCATAATTATTCTAATCGCACTTCTATCTTTCAAAAGATTTCCACTACTTGCACCACACCTTGGCCTTTGATGATAAGTTATCAGCGGCAAGGTCATAATTATTCTAATCGCACTTCTATCTCTCAAAAGATTTCCACTACTTGCACCACACCTTGGCCTTTGATGATAAGTTATCAGCGGCAAGGTCATAATTATTCTAATCGCACTTCTATCTCTCAAAAGATTCCCACTACTTGCACCACACCTTGGCCTTTGATCATTACGCTATAGATAAGTACACATCCAGATTTACCATTTAATATTAGATTTCTCATTAAGAATACAAAGTGGAACAGGAAACACCAAAAAAACGCATTAGTAATATGTCATAAAATGTCAAAAAGAAAGCATTCTACATAATCATATTTATATATATAAAATATTTAATTGGGGATGAAATGACCGGGGGATGAAGTGACCGGGGGATGAAGTGACCAGGGGATGAAATGACCAGGGGATGAAATGACCGGGGATGAAGTGACCGGGGATGAAGTGACCGGGGATGAAATGACCGGGGATGAAGTGACCGGGGATGAAGTGACCGGGGATGAAATGACCGGGGATGAAGTGACCGGGGATGAAGTGACCGGGGATGAAATGACCGGGGATGAAGTGACCGGGGATGAAGTGACCGGGAACCTTTATTTATTAGTGGTTACCTATTTCTTTAAAAAAAATGCATATAAATAGATAGATATGGCTCTTTATGTCTCGGAAGACAACGGATGCGCCCAGGTGAATCAATGGCTTTAGTTTCGTCTTGAGACGGGGCAGAATCTGGTGTGACTGATCAAGCCGATCCTGAAGCCTCAGAGTTTGCCACAGTTCGTACAAGTATAAGCATCTGACTTAGGGCTAGTTGACAGGGCAGCTTACTTCTTCTTTCTCTTGACTGATGCAACTTCGTTTCTTTTGCACTCGGCGAAGTTCGTACCAGCACGTACAGTCTGTCTCCATGCTGTCCGGTCTTGGGCTATCGCATCCCACATACATATATAAACATCGATTCTTCTTTTTATGAAACTGATAGTGTGTTATGGTGTGTGTGTGTTAGTGTGTTTCCATGGTGATGTTGGAAAGAAGTTAGCAATTGGTTCTGAACTATGCAGGATAGGTGGCGTTGTCGTCAGCTGTCTTATGTGGGACAGAAGACTCCAGAACGTGAGACTGAAAAGATGTGTTTTGTAGTGAGGTAGATTTTGTTTAGATTACCATTTTATATAATTACTTGAGTCTTTTTGTTTCTTAATGAATCTTGGCCCTTGGTGTGGGAGAGGTGAACAATAACAATAGTAAAAGATGTCTTCAGTAGCGTAGGCTATCTAGGGATTAGGGGACCTGGGGGGCTTGACCACCTTAGGGGCCCCTGCATTTTGACATTCGACATCATGACGTGAGATAATGGCGTAATATTTAATGTAAAAACAAATTTCGGACACTCATTTGGGGGACCCAATCAAGTGGGGGCCTGGAGGGATTTTAAAATTTGGACCCTCTCACCCACCTTAGCTACGCCACTGGATGTATTATCCAGCAGAATTTTCTTTTTTTTTTTAATTATCTTCTTTGCATAACAATCCAACCATGCTCGCAAATATTTGAGATTTTGAACATTCAAATAACTAAAACTCAAGCATGCAACATTTTCGGTCAAAGTAAGGTGAAAATTAAGTCCCTTTAACCACAGCGTCTTTACTGTTATAAAATGCGCTTCTCTGTTTTTACCAGGTATAGGGCTGTCAATCTGTGTCATTGCGACCTTAGTGTCCTGGTACTACAACACCATCGTGGCCTGGGCTGTGTACTATCTGTTCTCCTCCTTCACAAACTCTCCCCCCTGGCTGACCTGTAACAATACATGGAACACCGACAACTGTACTACCTTCTACGAGAGAGTTCTGAAGGACTGCACACCCGAGGTAAGAAATGTAACCATGTTGAATGTTTCTAGACCCGGGATAGAAACTATAGCCTTTGTGAAAATGCGTAAACACCTAACGAAACTGGAGTGCCCTCGACAGAGAAAGCTTCAGACAGAAGATGATGCTTGTCTCGCCTGGTGATGGAAATTTCGGCAATTCTCCAGGGTAGGATTTTGAAGACCATGTCCCAAACGTCACTTCGGTGATTGGTTATGTCCCTCCCACGGCTAGTGGCGGTACATTATGGGAACATGGAGAATCCCTCGAAGGCTAGGCCTCCGGACTTAACATGTAAGGAGGAACCCATGACTTTGGCTTAATGAGTCGTATTTTTGTTAAATGGATGTGATTCAATTTATTACTTTATATTTCGTGTGTAACCAAATGTTAATTCCAGCAATAGAATTCAATTAGTTATTTTTATCCATACAAATCTAAATAAGGATTTTTTTGTTTACTTTCTTAGAAGATTACTGCAAGAAGTGCAAGTGATAGGTGAAAGGCACTACAGGAATAACGCTTTGAAAAAAAAATGTAAACGCTGAATGTATCTCCGTGGATGTCTTTGTAGATTTTTTTGTATCTGTATCTGTAGATTTTCCCGATGATGTTTCCGTGTGTATATTTACATTTGTATATGAATGTCTCTATATATTCCCGCAGATGTTTCGGATAAATGTCGATGTATTAGTTAATGTATATTACAGAAAGGTGGCGCGGTGGCTGAGTGGTTAAGCGCTCGGCTTCCGAACCTGAGGTCCTGGGATCGAATCTCGGTGAAGGCTGGGATTTCGAGTTTCGGGATTTTTAGGGTGCTCCTGACTCCACCCAACTCTAATGGGTACCTGACTTTAGTTGGGGAAGGTAAAGGCGGTTGGTCGTTGTGCTGGACACTTGACACCCTGCTCGTTGACCGTAAACCATAGAAACATCATCTGCCCCATAGATCGCAAGGTCTGAAAGGGGAAACTTTACTTTTTTAAATTACAGAAGATAATTGCGCATCCTGTGGATCTGTAGATTTAATCGAATACAAATGATTTTTTTAATCTGAGGTGACCACCATTTTTTTCTTTCAGACCATCAGTCTGGACATTGGTCAGCTTAACGCCACTGCCTTGTCTAATGAGACAGGTGCGGGGAGATCCAACGAGACTGTTAATTGTAGAGAGGTGAAGGTCAACGATCTCGCCAACAATTTCTATTCAACAGCGGCGTCTACAGAGTTTTTCGAGTGAGTTTTTTTAACCTAGATTCCTGTAGTTTACGTTAGGGCCTGTTAATGATCCAGAGTTTGTTTGTTTGACATGTTTCCCATATCCCTTCAGAATTAAAGAGTAGTAGAGGGCCACAACCTAAGCCCACATTCTTGCCGAAATTTCTCGCAGGACGGGAGGGGGGTGGCGGCTGGCAGGGTTCTAATCCGGGACGACAATCTAAATTGGATGCCACACAATCAGGCAGCCATCCACATATGTACATGCATAAGGCAAGGTAAGTAATCCAGAAGTTTAAAGCACTCTAAGACAAGGCAAAGCACTATAGGCAGTGAAAAGCACTCTAAGACAAGGCAAAGCACTATAGGCAGTGAAAAGCACTCTAAGACAAGGCAAAGCACTGTAGGCAGTGAAAAGCACTCTAAGACAAGGCAAAGCACTGTAGGCAGTGAAAAGCACTCTAAGACAAGGCAAAGCACTGTAGGCAGTGAAAAGCACTCTAAGACAAGGCAAAGCACTGTAGGCAGTGAAAAGCACTCTAAGACAAGGCAAAGCACTGTAGGCAGTGAAAAGCACTCTAAGACAAGGCAAAGCACTGTAGGCAGTGAAAAGCACTCTAAGACAAGGCAAAGCACTGTAGGCAGTGAAAAGCACTCTAAGACAAGGCAAAGCACTGTAGGCAGTGAAAAGCACTCTAAGACAAGGCAAAGCACTGTAGGCAGTGAAAAGCACTCTAAGACAAGGCAAAGCACTGTAGGCAGTGAAAAGCACTCTAAGACAAGGCAAAGCACTGTAGGCAGTGAAAAGCACTCTAAGACAAGGCAAAGCACTGTAGGCAGTGAAAAGCACTCTAAGACAAGGCAAAGCACTGTAGGCAGTGAAAAGCACTCTAAGACAAGTCAAAGCACTATAGGCAGTGAAAAGCACTCTAAGACAAGGCAAAGCACTGTAGGCAGTGAAAAGCACTCTAAGACAAGTCAAAGCACTATAGGCAGTGAAAAGCACTATAAGACAAGGCAAAGCACTATAGGCAGTGAAAAGCACTCTAAGACAAGGCAAAGCACTGTAGGCAGTGAAAAGCACTCTAAGACAAGTCAAAGCACTATAGGCAGTGAAAAGCACTATAAGACAAGGCAAAGCACTATAGGCAGTGAAAAGCACTCTAAGACAAGTCAAAGCACTATAGGCAGTGAAAAGCACTATAAGACAAGGCAAAGCACTATAGGCAGTGAAAAGCACTCTAAGACAAGGCAAAGCACTATAGGCAGTGAAAAGCACTCTAAGACAAGGCAAAGCACTTTAGGCAGTGTAAAGCACTCTAAGACAAGGCAAAGCACTTTAGGCAGTGTAAAAGCACTTTAAGACAAGGCAAAGCACTGTAGGCAGTGTAAAGCACTCTAAGACAAGGCAAAGCTCTATAGGCAGTGTAAAGCACTCTAAGACAAGGCAAAGCACTTTAGGCAGTGTAAAAGCACTTTAAGACAAGGCAAAGCACTGTAGGCAGTGTAAAGCACTCTAAGACAAGGCAAAGCACTTTAGGCAGTGTAAAAGCACTTTAAGACAAGGCAAAGCACTGTAGGCAGTGTAAAGCACTCTAAGACAAGGCAAAGCATTTTAGGCACTCTATGAAAAAAAAAGGTCCGAGAAATCAAAGCAGAAGGCCTAATTGAGCTCAAAGATCTTCATTGAAAAAACTTTCGCAAACTCAAACTTAAAGTATACATCACGTGACTTTGTCGCCTGGCATCAGCAGACGACTTACAAGAAATGCTTTAACAAAGTGGTGCCCAACTTTTATCGACTTAGGGACCATAGATATTTCATTGAAATCATCATTGAAAAAAAAATACAAAAAAAACAACAACAAAAAACATGGCACCCATCTTTTAACATTATTCGATAGCCGAATTGAGCCCGCTGCCCATAGTTCATCACTGATTTAGAACATTAAAATACATTATGTTCCTTCAAGTTCTATTCTTCCGTCTCCCCAGCAAATTTCGTTCTAATTATTATTCGTGGATCAATCTCATTAATTTTTTAAAAATTCTTTTTTTTAACATGTTGAGTTGCTCCCACTTTTTACACGCTCCTCTTTGACGTCATTGCCCTGTTTACGTCATTCTGGTGACGTCAAACACGTTTGCTTTTCTTCTTTTATCTTATGATAGAAATCTTTCGTGACATTGATGATACTATTGGCGACGAATCGATCTGCAGTTGATGCAACACATCTTCTGATGTTTTTGACATCCAGCTAGACGAGAACTTCAGAGACCGCTTCTGAAATCAGGAAGCAGGCGACAGGAACGAACAGACGATGGGAGCCTCGCGATGACCTCCTGACCGTTATTACGGACGAATACTCAAGTGTTTTTTCAATGTCATAGAAACTTCAGGCCCTTCCAGCGAGATGGCGGATCATGAAAAAAAAAAAAAGACCGGACGAGAGTCAGGCTAAAGAAATGATGGAAAAGCAACAAGAAAGGATGGCTGGCTCTCATGCTGGATAGAGACTAGTTAGGATGTCAGGAAACAAGAAAGGAAAGAGTTGGCCAGCTAAACATGCACAGGCAGATGTACGGAGATGTCCTTGACACAACATTACATATGAAAAGTACCCAGGGAAAATGCCTGTCTGATCAATTCAAGGTCCCCTCTATGTCCAACGATCTCCCCGACACCGATCCCCCCCCTTTTTAAAAAAGCCTTGTTAATACTTAATATAGCTAAATTGCTACATGAAACGAGAATATATGTATATATATATATATATATATATATATATATATATATATATATATATATATATATATATATATATATATATATATATATTCATATTTATGTTTATGTTTATAATCAGGGCCGGTCCTAACAGTTGGGGGCCCTATGCAAAACAAATTGCGCGGGGCCTAATCTTAGGATTTTGTATTAGAAAATATATTCGTCTTTGCAAGTTGTTATTAAATGAAACCTGACAATGCCATTTGTATTTATTGGCTATTTTGTCTTTTTTTCAGTAGATTTTTATGAGTTTTCAGGAGATTTTAATAATTTCAGGAGATTTTCAAGAGGCCCTGGAAAATTTGGAGGCCACAGAAAGCCTGTTATTATATATAAGTTATAATGGTTTAATTTAATAATTTACACAGGTGGGGGGCCTATGAAAGTGCGGGGCCCACTTGACCGCATAGGTTGCATTGGGCTAAGACCGGCCCTGTTTATAATTAGAGTTATATAGTTAAAGAAAGTGAGAGAGAAAGTGGAGATGGAGTGGTCACACCCTTAGAAAAGATACCAACAACAGAGCTAGACGGGACTTAGAGTGGAACCCCCAGGGCAAAAAGACATAGAGGAAGACCAAAAAGAACGTGGCGACGCAGTATGCTAGATGAAGCCGAGAGGACAGGAAAGAGCTGGGAAGCCTTTAAAAAACTAGCAAGAGACCGTGGAGAGTGGCGTGTTTTTACTGAGGCCCTATGTTCCATGAGGAACGCAAAGGAAAGATGATGATGATACAGTTATATAGTTATATATTTATAAATTATATGTTCTGACTTTTAGTTAATCATAAATAATAATAGTAATGCTTTCTATTCCAATGATTAAGGATGAGTGCAGTGTTTCACATGGCTACGCAAACCCAGTGAAACATTAGGGCGCAAACTACTAACAAAATCGTCTAAATTGGCCTCACCATTGGTACTTTACTTTGGTATCACGAGTTCTTAGTAGGCCTACTGTAGGCTTTTTTTTTTTAGAACTTTTTTGTTTCTTTCTGGTCATGGGTCTGCACTGAGAACCCTTTGACATGGCCAGATGGCTGACAAGCAGTCAAGCTAAAATACAAATAAAATAATAACATAGCAAGAAGACACAAAAATCAGAACAAGACATTAAAGTCTGCTCTTGCAACTCTGATATTTCAGAAGCGTAGCTGGACGAGGAAAAACGAAAATCGTCAAATGTAGAGCACTATGTGTATGTATGTGTTGTGTGTGTGTGTGTATGTGTTGTGTTGTGTGTGTGTGTGTGTTATAAGCGTACTCATCTTCTCGTATTTCTTTTTTAAAAGAGCTCTTGGTAAAGGTGGGAACTCACACACACACACACACATACACACACACACACACACACAAACACACAGTCTCTCTAGCCCCTTGTTTTTCTGCATTTCGTTCAACTAAAGGGAGTGGGGTTCATTTTTTTTTTAAAGGAAAGACATTAGAGTTTCTTGTTTAGATCTGAAATAAAAGCGTTTCAAATCTCTACATTCGGAGAATCTCAAATCTCAACATTCAGAGAGTCTCAAATCTCAACATTCAGAGAGTCTCAATCTCAACATTCAGAGAGTCTCACATCTCAATATTCCGAGAGTCTCAAATCTCAACATTCAGAGAGTCTCAATCTCAACATTCAGAGAGTCTCAAATCTCAATATTCAGAGAGTCTCAAATCTCACCATTCAGAGAGTCTCAAATCTCAACAGAGTGTCTCAAATCTCAACATTCAGAGAGTCTCAATCTCAACATTCAAAGAGTCTTAGATCTCAACATTCAGAGAGTCTCAAATCTCAATATTCAGAGAGTCTCAAATCTCAACAGAGTGTCTCAAATCTCAACATTCAGAGAGTCTCAAATCTCAACATTCAGAGAGTCTCAAATCTCAACATTTGGAGTCTCAAATCTCAACATTCAGAGAATCCGTATTCACCAAGTAATACCTCGCAGCCCCCAACCAAAGACACGAATTTAAGTTGTGCTCTCGGACCACAAATTGAGATCCCTAAAAATAAAAAAACAAATGATCAAAACAGCATTTTTTAAATAAATTCTGTGTCAATTATCGCTTATGCATATGCGTGCGTATCTATATACATGGATGTGTTAGTGTGACTTGTGATGAAGTGTATGTGTGTATTTCTATAGATTCGTGAGTGTGCTTATGTAAGGTTTGAAGATGCGTATGGGCATATATATATATATATATCTGCGTGTGTGTGTTTGTGTGACGTATGTTGACCGCTTTAAGACGCCAGTAATTATTCTAATAATTCACAGGCGCGGGGTGCTCGAGTTACAACATGCAGACGGCATCTCCAGAGTCGGAGGCATCAAGTTCACCCTGGCTCTGTGTCTGTTTAGCGTCTTTTTTCTGGTCTACTTTGCACTTTGGAAAGGAATCAAAAGTTCTGGCAAGGTACGTCTGCTTCTTCCCCGCCCTTTTCATGTGACAAGCGGATGATGATAATTGTTAATATTAGATCTAGGATGAAATTCTATCTGTGTTCTAACTACATCGCATTGAACCTTAAACATCAAAATAAATTTAGACCAACGAAAATTCAAAATTAGTCTCGTTAGCGCTATTTCTAAGATAAATTATATACAAGGCTAAGGACGCTAAATTGACCCTCTGTGCTGCCAACTGTATAGATATATATACACACAAAAATGAGCTAAAATTCTAATTGTAATGTTGTTATTAGATGCACTGGTTTATTATTTTACAATGCACAATCATATCTGGTTATTGTCCTTTGTTGTTTTTTTTTAAGTTGCGCCCACAGACCTATATATATATTATATCTAGACTGGACATGGAGATATTTTAACACTAACTCGTTAGCGCTATTTCTAAGATAAATTATATACAAGGCTAAGGACGCTAAATTGACCCTCTGTGCTGCCAACTGTATAGATATATATACACACAAAAATGAGCTAAAATTCTAATTGTAATGTTGTTATTAGATGCACTGGTTTATTATTTTACAATGCACAATTATATCTGGTTATTGTCCTTTGTTGTTTTTTTTAAGTTGCGCCCACAGACCTATATATATATTATATCTAGACTGGACATGGAGATATTTTAACACTACAAAAAAAAATGTCGTGAAAAAATTTTTAAAAGTTGAAACAAGGCGTTGTTTTGTAAAGTAGTTATAAGAAGTGTTTTTTTTCAACCCTAACCTATGTAACATACAATTTAATGTTTAGATCTAGATCTAGTTATTAAACATCGAAAATCGAAAAAAAAGAGGACTCTCGTGTCATAATTGTAAAAAAAAAATGTTATTTACATACTCTCCTTTGTCAAGATGAATGTGAAGTCCCCATGACTAATATGAGTGAGGGATCTCAATCGTTTATGTCCGTGGCCAGACCAAGAATGTTTGCAAGCGTTGACGAAGAGGGACAACAGAATAATGAAGTTTTTTTGGTATAACCACATATGCATATAATTTTTTAAATGGTTCCCACCTTCTGCACCGCCCATTGGACGAAATAAAATAATGCTTATCGGACTTACGTATATGCACGTGAGCTCCGAGGACCCCTGTTAAGGTGTGTGTGTGTGTGTGTGTGCGTGTTTCATGGTCACGGTAGGACGAGGTTAGCGATTGGTTGTGATTGATTTCGTCATTTGGTCTTAGGGGAGACGACTCCAGAATGTGAGACTGAAAGGTTGTGTTCTCGTAGTGAGTTAGATTTTGTTAAAATATATGATTACTTAAGTCTACTAATTTATTTCATATTAACACAAGTTGATTTTGTCTATATTATAATAAAAGTTATACCTATATAACTATATGTGGGAAGCGTGGTCGAGAGGCTAAGTACGCTTGAACTTGGCTTGGCTTGGCTACGAGGTTCGACACCCGACTCGGGCAGAGTTGTGTTTACTGAGCGCCTAAAGGCAGCACGGAAAACCAACTCCTAGATACCCCTCCTCCCCCCCCCCCCCCCACTGGTCCACAAATCAGATTGGACCAAAGCGCTCTGAGCATGCTATAAGCATGAAAGTAGCTATATTAAAAAGCTATAAATAAATATTTATTATTGTTCGCAAGGAAGTTATTCAAGTTATTCTTATCATCAAGTATTATTAGATAAGATATATTACGCCTACAATGGTTTAGTTGTGTACCAGCTGTTGAATAGAACGCATTAATGGCCGGTAACAACAATCCACTTGGTGAATTGTCAGAGTTTGCTCAATCCTGTTTGAATAAATTATTTGTGTCCTGTACAGGCTGTGTGGATCACCGCCACCTTCCCCTACATAGTGCTGTTCATTTTGTTATGCAAGGGCTGCACGTTACCTGGCTCGCTGGACGGCATCATCTATTACCTCAGTCCACAGTGGGATATGCTGCTGACCAAAGATGTAAGTCTTGGATTGATCCTATTTGCTTATCGCTTGTACTTATCTATGCTTATCATATTTGCTTATCCTTAAAATTATCATCTATACACATTTGAAGTATTTATCTTCTGTGGTATTTATTTTTTGTATGCGTATACTTCAAAGGAATGATAGTTAGCTTTTTAGACATTGTCTAATTGTCTCCCTTCTCTTTCTTTTTCTTTTTTTTCTCTTCTTTTCTTTTTTTCTATTTCTCGGTCTTGATTTCTCTCTCGCTCTCTCTCTTTTTTTCTCTCTTTTTTCTCTCTCTTTCTCTCACGCTCTCTCTCTTTCTCTCTCTTTTTTCTCTCTCTTTCTCTCACCCTCTCTCTCTTTCTCTCTCTTTTTTCTCTCTTTCTCTCACTCTCTCTCTCACTCTCTCTCTTTTTCTCTCTCTTTCTCTCACTCTCTCTCTTTTCTCTCTCTCTCTCTCTCTCTGTTTCTCTCTCTTTCTCTCACTCTCTCTCTTTTCTCTCTCTCTGTTTCTCTCTCTTTCTCTCACTCTCTCTTTCTCTCACTCTCTCTTTCTCTCTCTTTATCTCTGTCTCTTTCTCTCTCTTTATCTCTCTCTCTCTCTTTCTCTCTCTTTCTCTCTCTCTTTCTCTCTCTTTCTCTCTCTCTCTCTCTCTTTCTCTCTCATTTTCTCTCTCTATCTCTCTCTATCTCTCTCTCTCTATATATATATATCGCTCTCACATCACTATTGAATGCAGTTTCAGAAAGTATATATATAGCTTCTCCTTTGTGATCGAAGATGAGCACATTTCTCATATCCTATACACACGAAGATAACTGTAAAGTCCAATCCTCGCTTTAAAAAGCCGGCCACATACGTGGCATAGGTGGATTTGGTCAGTTGCAAATAGGCCTGCTACTTCTCTCAGCTTTTTGTTGATTCGGCGCTCTTTCAAGCCCGCCACTCTTGCTTCAAGTCTCGAGACTCCGAGACTCACAACTTCACGTCATGAGGAGCGATCGAGAGCTAGTGCTTCCCAACCATGGATGTCGAAATCGCATTCCTTGAAAACCTCTTGAGAGTGTCTTCATAGCGCTTGTATTGGCTTCCCTGTGAGCGCTCTCCTGCACACAGCTCCCCGTACAGAAGTCGTTTGGGAAGGCGATTGTCTGGCATGCGGACTACATGTCCCGCGCATATAAATTGCGACAATTTGCTTCAGAAAGTATACCTCAATAGACTGAAAGTTTCACCTTTTAGAAATCAAGATGGGCTTCTCGGTGTACGCTTATGTGATAGAATACTCAGTAGAAATGTTTGGGGACTTGGTACTCAGTTGACAAGATGGGGATGGAGTACTTCGTATTCACTGAAAGGGTGGGGTACTCATGCTGGGCATGGGGTAAACTGCAGTCATGCGAGAGATAGGGTACTCTGTAAGCCATGCTTGAGATTGGGTGCTCTGCAGTCATTCTTAGGATGGGGTAGTCAGCAGTCAGGATAGGGTACTCTGCCTGCAGTAATAATAGAGATGAGGTACTCTGCAGTCATTCTTTGGATTGGGTATTCTGCATTCAGGATGGGGGGTACTCTGCAGTAATGCTAAAGATTGGTACTCTGCAGTCAGGATGAGGTACTCTGCTATCATGCTATGGATGTGTGTTTTGCAGTCATGTTGTCGATGGGGGTATTCTTCAAGCAGAAGGGGGTACTCTGCAGTAATGCTAGAGATGGGTACTGTGCAGTCAGGATGTGGTACTATGCTGTCATGCTAGGGATATGTGTTCTGCAGTCATGCTCTAGATGAGGTACTCTGCAGTCAGGATGGTCATGGGTACTGCAATAAATATAAGCAGGCGAGCTTCCAAAACAAAAAATTTAATGAGGTTAAGAGACTTGAGAAAACAGTGCAATGAGCGTAGTCTAATGAAACACATACACATGTACATCTTATCTTATAGATTACAGACGTCACTTCAAAAGAGTAGATGATCATTTCATGCGTCAATCCAGTCATGCAAGTTAATTATTGACTTAAGCTCTACAAAGTCATTTGGTTTTCCATGGCTGATTCAGGCAACCCATTCCATGCTCTAACGGTACTTGGGAAGAAGGAGCAATTTTACGAACTTGTCCTAGCATATGGAATAAGAAATGTGCCTCTATCTTTGTGTCTTTCTGGAGTATTTTATTACTTTTTGAGTTTCTATTCGTAAATTATGGTTCCGTGTTTTATGCATTACTTTGTATTCTTCTGTCCTGAAGTGTCTCTAGATTCAGTGATTTTACTGATGGTGTTACATATATAGCCTCATAAACACAAGTCACATTTCTCCGTCTATCCCAAATCCTCATTTCAAGAAAACAAACATAACTAGCAATTTATTTCTCAAATACAATAGAATAATAATATGAAAAAAAAAAACATAGTAAAAGAAAGAAAAACCCAGCATTTTTTACCAGGATAGCTTGGATCCTTGTTGATGTCCAAGAGCTGAGCCGAAGGCTCTTCGAGCTCTAAGTTTGAAAAAAAAAACATGTTTGGACGCCAAACAGTAAAAAAAAAAAAACCTGTGAGAACACAGTTCTGTTTGAGAGAGACCCGAGTCAATGCCTATGTAAAATATTGCTGTTTCCAATGCCTTTGGCCCCGACGCATGCTTGGCTGCACATGGCCGAAGGCCGAGGGCACCGGGAGCCTCCGCCATTTTCCTTCGTTGTACCAAGCTAGCTGTGCGGGAACCGCCATTGATGTAACGGTCCCTTTGAGGAACAGCGCATGGATGTGGGACGTGTTCGTGGGGACTTTTTTACAACCCCGCCCGTACAATGGGTGGACTCTCGTCTACCCGTGGGCATCCCCACGGGAGTCTTGTGTTGCTACCCATTTAGCCTAGCCACTTCCTCTAATGGCCGTTTCCACGCGGGCGCCACGATGAGGCAGGGCAACGTGCCCGCGTAGCTTGGATCCTGTTCCACATCTCGGTCACTATCACTCGTCGTCTGACAGTCAGGGAAAATAAAAAGGTTTTATTTATATCACAATTTTTCGTTTCAGATTTGGATCGCAGCAGCAGCACAGATTTTTTTCTCTCTCGGTCCAGGTTTCGGAGTTCTGATGGCGTTGTCTAGCTACAACAAGTTTAATAACAACTGCTATCAGTAAGGAGACGTTTTTACATTAGTATTTAACTGCTATACGTAAGGAGACTTTTAAAACAATAATGTTTAACTGCTATCAGTAAGGAGACGTTTTTACAGTAGTATTTAACTGGTATATGTAAGGAGACTTTTAAAACAATAATGTTTAACTGCTATCAGTAAGGAGACGTTTTTACAGTAGTATTTAACTGCTATATGTTAGGAGACTTTTAAAAACAATAATGTTTAACTGCTATCAGTAAGGAGACGTTTTTACAATAGTATTTAACTGCTATACGTAAGGAGACTTTTAAAAACAATAATGTTTAACTGCTATCAGTAAGGAGACGTTTTTACATTAGTATTTAACTGTTATACGTAAGGAGACTTTTAAAAACAATAATGTTTAACTGCTATCAGTAAAGAGACTTTTAAAAACAATAATATTTGCAAGTGATCTTTTAACACATTTTATCTCGAGATGAGGATCCTAGCAATAGAACTAAGATGCTATATAAGGATCCTAGGTATCACATTCAAAGACCGCATCACAAACCAAGAGATTAGAGACAGGGTTACTGCAGCGATCGGACCCCATGATGATCTGTTGACTATCGTAAAAAAAAACGCTTAAAATCTATGGCCATATTAAAAGATCTTCGGGGTTCGCAAATACCTTCCTTCAGATAACAGTACCAGGAAAAAGAAGAAGCTCTGCAGTCAGCGCCCAAGACTCACAAGCATATAAAAAATGTGGCCATGACCAGGGAGCGCATCAGTCTGATTTTGGTGCCCAGGGCTAGGCCTTTCTCTTTCCATATTATTTTAAGTATTGAAAGGGCTGCTGTGGACTGTGCAATTCGGGCCAGTAGTTCAGGTTTCGTTCCCTCATCTGAGACAATTGCTGCAAGGTATTTAAAGCTGCTAACACTAGTCAGCTTTTCACCTCCAATACCGATGCCCCTTTTAAAGCCCTGTTGGCTATTGGTCATAATTTGTTTTTTTTTCTTTTTCGGCATTTATTTGCATGCCCTATGCTGCGGAGTCTTGTCAATGCGCATCACCAGGTCAGCTAGTTCTTCTTTTATCCCTGCTAGGCCATCAATGTCATCTGCGAAGCGCAAGTTAGTAATTCTTCTTCCTCCAATGCTTATAGTAGCTTCATAGCCCTCGAGAGCATCGTCCATTATCTTTCAAGGAAGATATTGACAAGTGTTGGTGAAGGTATGCAGCCTTGTCTTACTCCAACTGTGGGTTTGAACCAGTCCCCACTGTTATTGTTGAAGTACATCGCACTGGTGGCATCCTTGTAGAGGTTCTGAATAACTTTAATTTCGCATTTACATATTCGTTTTCAGGTCTGCGAACTTTCACGTCTGCGAATTTTCACGTCTGCTAACTTTCACATCTGCTCGCTGCCTATTTAGATTTAAATGGAACTTGCATTATTTTTTTCAGCGATGCTCTCATCACATCCGCCATCAACTGCATGACCAGCTTCCTGGCGGGCTTTGTGGTTTTCACTGTCCTGGGCTACATGGCCCATGTCCAGCACCGGACAGTAGAGACTGTAGCCAGACAAGGTAAACAACTTTCAAATTAACCCAATCATTACTAAAAGAAAATCTTAAAAAATGAAATCACTTTATCCTGTACAATGTATTTATATATTAATTGTGTAAATAAAAATCTCGTATAATCTACTTGCTACACACAATCTGTTATTTACTTATTGTTGACATACTCATTATTTAATCACTTACTACTGACGAATCAGTCATACTCGATAACCATCATGTACACCCCAGCCATAGACATTTACACAGCAGCGAGTTGAATAAAACCAATTACATAGCAACTATTTACACCAAAACCATTTACATACAAACTATTTACAAAAAAAAGTTTACTCAGAAACTATTTATATAAAAAAATGTAATCTTCTATTATTTACATGAAAATTATTTATACAGCGACACAAAACCAATTTACATTGCAACTATATCTACCTCTTCTAGTTTCACTTCAACCATTTAAATACCAACCATTTACATAACAACCATTTACATACCAACCATTTATATACCAGCTATTTATATAACAACCATTTATATACCAGCCATTACATACCGGCCATTTATATATCAACCATTTACATAACAGCCATTTATATACCAGCTATTTATATAACAACCATTTATATACCAGCCATTACATACCGGCCATTTATATATCAACCATTTACATACCAGCCGTTTATATACCAACTATTAATATACCAACCATTTCGTAACATTTACATACCAGTCATTTATATACCAGTCATTATATACCGGCCATTTATATATCAACCATATATATACCAGCCAATATATACCAGCCATTTATATACCAGCCATATATATATATATATATATATATATATATATATATATATATATACCAGCCATTTATATACCAACTATTTACCTCATGCTATCTTTCTTTTCTTAGATGTTGGTCTTATATTTGTGGTCTATCCCGAGGCTGTGGCTACACTGGATGGCACTTCCTTCTGGGCAGTCATTTTCTTCTTTATGCTCATCACGCTAGGCCTGGACACCACGGTCAGTAGAGAACTCCAAGTTACTATAACTACACGTGTGTGGGAGATATTCATATATAATAATAAGCCTCATTTTCAAGTCCGCAGATTAATGAGGAATGCAGTATTTCCCGTGGCTACGCAGCCCCAGCTGTGATCTACATATTTTGCCATTCCTAGCGCAGGCATAACCATAGTCAGCCGGTAGTCGATTTAGATTTTCTTTTCGACGTCTAGTCTGTCCTCAGCAGCGGATGACTATAAAGCTATTTGGTTTATCTAGTACTGCTTCACACAAGACATGTGAGAATTCATACACTTACAAAGTTAATCACAGTAAACTGTACTTTGTATACCTTTGACTTTTCAAGATCCCGTTGATGTTCTTTTAGCGATAAAATTCAATAACAGAGAACAAGAAGAGAAAGTGATATGGAGAAATAATGGCGATATAATGGAACCTACAGAAAACCGTAAGAAAATGAAAAGAGGAAGATTTGAGACATTTTGAAAGAAATAGACAAAATTAACAATTTCAATGACGTCATATTGAAAGATAACTAAAATAAAATTAATTGCGATATATAGAACAGAGGATGTTAAGTCATAAAAATGCAAAACTATTATATACAATAGATAAAGGCACATTCCTTGTTCAATATGCTTGGATAAATTTGTACAAACTCTCATTCTTCTATAATGCTATTAGAGCATGGAATGGGTTGCCAGAGTCAGCCAAGAAAACCGATGTCTTGGAAGAATTTAAGTCATTGATTAGAAATACAAGTAGGACGTAATTATCGTTTTTTTTTTTAATGAACGTCTGTATTTGACAAGATAAGATAAGACAGTTATATGTTATGCTTTTCTCTCCTGGACAGTTTGGTGGATTAGAGGCAATCATCACTGGGATTTTAGACGAGTACACATTTCTACGTAAACACAGGGAGCTGTTTGTGTTTGGGCTTATGGTTTGGTGCTTCATGGGGGCGCTGGTCACCACCACTTATGTAAGTACCAGAGAAGTGAATAGATTTCATTTCTTATATCTGAAAAGTAGCTTGATTAAGTAGCTAGATTTAAGTTTAAGGTCACTGCTCTTTCTTCCCTAGTGCTATTTGAGCATGGAATGGGTTGCCTGAGCTAGCCAGGAAAACCAGTGACTTGGCAGAAATTTGGTCATTGGTTAATATGCATGACTGAATGCATGACGCGTAGGACGTAATCATCTTCTTTTTTTGAAGTAACGTCTGTATTATATAAGATAAGACAAATGCAATCTTATATTTTTTGAAGTAACGTCTGTAATATAGACTACAAGATAACACACCTGATGAGAAGAGATGAGTTGTTTCGTTGACCTTGTCCACTACAGTCTAATTTTATTTCACCTGTTCTATTGTGTTTGAATCCATGCTTTCAATAGAAAACTTGGTACATTTTTTAAACAGTTTAAAACCGTATTTTTTGCTAATCAGTACCGTTGAATGATTCTTCATTTCATGAAGAAGTATTGGCTAAAAATAGGTATTACTGTGTCAGACATAGCCATGTTTCTTGCTTTCTTTTTTTTTTTTTTACAAAGCTTATATCAACTTTGTACGTCTGTCTGTCTGTCTGGTAAAAAAAGTTTTAACTTGTTTTTCTCCCATTTCCCATTCTCAAATTTAAACTTTGCAAATTATTTCATTGAACCTGACAAGACACGAATAAATAGAAACAAACAAACAAACAATTAGTTAATTAATTATTGGTGATTAATTATTTTGTTTGATATTGAAATAAGGGGGAGAAATGCCACTTGATGAGATATTTGGATGTATATATAGATTTAATCCCCTTTTTACCTTTTGACAACACAGGAATCAATCCAAAAAATAATCAATTAGGTAATCATTTAGTACTAAATAATTAACTTTGTGTTGTATGGCAGAAAGGGAGCTAAACCCTGTAATTTTCAGTAAGTGACAGTAATTAGCGGTTCTTTCTCTTAGCTTAAAAAGTTTTTTTTTTTTTTTTTGATTGTTTGTAATTGTCTCAAGCGTTAAGTCGAAGACTATTTGAACTCTAAGGCGCCATCAAGCTTGCCTTTATCTGCCTGTCTGGACAAACTATTCTGTCTGTGAAAGATTCACGCCGATGTAAAGTTGTTACATCCCTATTACCAAAGGCTCGTATCTCAAGACGCTCGGGCTAGAGGCGAGGCCAAAGGCTGAGCACATCGGGTAAACTCTCCCAGTTCCTTTCTCTGCACCAATCCGCCATAAAAAAAACAACCCTCTGAGGAACGTTTTGTGGATATTGACCTGTTTGTTGGGGCCTACTTCCATCCCTGCCAGTGCTAATGACTCGCTCCTTAAACATACTACATACATACAAACAAAACTACAATCCTACATACATATATACATACATACAAACATACATACAAACGTACATACATACAAACATACATACATACAAACATATATACATACATACTTACAAACATACATACATACATATACATATATACATACATACATACATACATACTACATACATACAAACAAAACTACAATCCTACATACATACATACATACAAACATACATACATACGTACATACACCCAAACATACATACATACAAACATACATACATACAAACATACATACATACAAACATACATACAAACATACATACAAACATACATACAAACATACATACTAATGTTTTGATAGTGTCCGTATGATTTGACTTTGTAAAATATTATTGCACCATTTCTAAGAAATGTGAAAACATTTGTTTTAAAAATGGCCTACATAGTACTCATGTTTTAAAAAAAATGGCCTACATAGTACTCATGTTATTCTTTCCATCTTCCCAGGGCGGCTTTTACGTCGTTCAACTCATGGACGCCTACGGCGCCCCGATCTCCATTTTACTTGTTGTGTTTTTAGAAGCTGTGACAGTCTCGTGGATCTACGGTAAGTTCAAATCTTTCTCGGCATTCTTTTCAAACTCTTAAGTCTTCTACGGGCTCGTTATATTTTGTATTTTTACTGTGCGCTACCAAAGCCTTTAGGAACTGTTAATAGTAATTAGGACCACTGATACATGATAGATATCAATGTATGAAAAAGGGAAATGGTTAACAAACCAAAAAAAAAGAAAAGTAGGCGAATAACGTCTCAAAGTAGTTTTTGTAATGAGATCACAAGGTAGTTTTTAAAATTAGGTCAACAGATAAATTTTTTTAAAATTAGGTCACCAGGTAGCTTTTAAAATTAGGTCACCAGGTAATTTTTAAAACTAGATCACAATGTATTTTTTAAATTAGGTCACCAGATAATTCTTGTATTGATCACTGGTAGTTTTTGTAATGAAATCATAATGTAGTCTTTATAAGAACTAAGCAATAGGAATGACACAGGTACAAACATAACATGAGAGCTACAAAGTAACAGTTAAAATAACCCAATTTCAGAAATAGTTTGAAAACGTTTATTAAAACTTTAAGCATGGCTAGTAAAGGTATTATGGGTAATATTTCCAGATTCCTTTTATGATTTCTGGTTTCGTTAATTTTTTATTTTTCTTATGTGATTATATTTTGGTGTTTCTTTTTGTGTTCAGGCGTTGACAGATTTAGTCAAGACATTGAATCCATGCTAGGCTCTCCACCGGGCCTGTTTTGGAGAATAACTTGGACCTACATAAGTCCCGTCTTCTTATTAGTGAGTACATTAGCTTTAGTGATTCACATGTTAGCAGTCGCCTGTAGATGTGTGTCTAGTATTATCTACCTAGGAGGAATTCATTTCATACTTTTAACATAAATATCGTTATCTAAAAACAGATTCCTAACGACCTGTATAGCTATTTAAACAATTATTTTGTTTGGAACATTTGTTGTGACAGCTGAGCTATTTAAACGTTTAGTTAAGAGTTTGTTGTGACTGTGTACACAAGAGTTTAGTACAATCTAATGTTCATTTTACATCAAGTTTAGAACAATCTAATGTTCATTTTACATCAAGTTTAGAACAATCTAATGTTCATTTCACATCAAGTTTAGAACAATCTAATGTTCATTTTACATCAAGTTTAGAACAATCTAATGTTCATTTCACATCAAGTTTAGAACAATCTAATGTTCATTTTACATCAAGTTTAGAACAATCTAATGTTCATTTCACATCAAGTTTAGAACAATCAAATGTTCATTTTACATCAAGTTTAGAACAATCAAATGTTCATTTCACATCAAGTTTAGAACAATCTAATGTTCATTTTACATCAAGTTTAGAACAATCAAATGTTTATTTCACATCAAGTTTAGAACAATCTAATGTTCATTTTACATCAAGTTTAGAACAATCTAATGTTCATTTTACATCAAGTTTAAAATAATGTAATGTTCATTTTACATCAAGTTTACAAATGTTCATTTTACATCAAGTTTACAAATGTTCATTTTACATCAAGTTTAGAACAATCAAATGCTCATTTTACAACACTTTAAAGTTTAAATGTACATAAAGAAAATGAGAACAATTTAACTTTGTATATAAACGAAGTTAGCACATTAGCACATACATAGGGCCCAGAGTCTCGATACTTTTGAACCTGAACCTGGAGTCCATTTTCATTTTCAGTGAACACAAGGGAAGCCATTTTCTTATTTCCTATATACACATCGACCACCATATTTCTTATTTCCTATATACACATCGACCACCATATTTCTTATTTCCTATGTACTTATCGACCACCATATTTCTTATTTCCTATGTACACATCGACCACCATATTTCTTATTTCCTATGTACACATCGACCACCATATTTCTTATTTCCTATGTACACATCGACCACCATATTTCTTATTTCCTATGTACACATCGACCACCATATTTCTTATTTCCTATATACACATCGACCACCATATTTCTTATTTCCTATGTACACATCGACCACCATATTTCTTATTTCCTATATACACATCGACCACCATATTTCTTATTTTCTATATACACATCGACCACCATATTTCTTATTTCCTATATACACATCGACCACCATATTTCTTATTTTCTATATACACATCGACCACCATATTTCTTATTTCCTATATACACATCGACCACCATATTTCTTATTTCCTATATACACATCGACCACCATATTTCTTATTTCCTATGTACTTATCGACCACCATATTTCTTATTTCCTATATACACATCGACCACCATATTTCTTATTTCCTATATACACATCGACCACCATATTTCTTATTTCCTATATACACATCGACCACCATATTTCTTATTTCCTATATACACATCGACCACCATATTTCTTATTTCCTATGTACTTATCGACCACCATATTTCTTATTTCCTATGTACAATAGATGATCATTGTTTAATGTTCTAACAACACAAAGAAAGAAAATCAATAAGGTGATGACAGGTCACTGTTAGCCATTGGACTTTCGACTTTTCTCTCACATTACATTGAGACACAGAGACTTAATTTCATGAAATATTCATTAACTGTTTGTTGTTGACAGTCGTTGACCTGTAGCACCAAACTGCTGGTAGACAACCAAACCGCTGTAGGCGTAATATATCTTAACTTATAAAACTTGAAATGTATAAACTTTTAGTGTGAACAAAACTGTTATTACAATAAAGACAAAGTCAACTTGAGATGAAATGAAACAAATATAGTAGACTTTAGTAATAGTATCAATTTTGAACTTTTAACCTGCCTCATAGTGGCACCCGGGTGGAAACGATCGTAAGAGGAAACGATTAGGCTAAAGGGTAGCAAAACAAGACTCCCGTGGGGGCGCCTGAAGGGGGTGCGAGAGCATCCTCATTGCACTGTGCGGAGTTGTAAAAAAGCTCCCACAACCTTGTCACAATCCAGGCGCTGTTCCTCACCGCACGGTTAGCCTGGTATAGAAAAAAAAAATGGCGGGGGACTTAGTAGATCTATACGCGGCCTCTTGCCACGAGTTTGACCCACCCTTCAGACAAAACAGTGTACACTGTTTTCATATAGACCGGTGAGAGGGAGCTCTTGTTCACTTTTGCTGGCCTAGAGTTCCAAGAGCCGAAGGCTCAACTCTACCTGACAGTTTAAGAAGAAGAAGAACACAATCTTACTTCTCACTCTGGTATCCTGGAGTCGTTTGGTCTACCCAAGACAGCAGACGACAGTGTCGCTTATCTTGCACCATTCACATTGCATAGCAACCAACCAATCGTTAACTTCATCTCACCATCACCATAGAAACACACACACACAAACACACACTCCGGTGTTGACCTAATTTCTCTGTGTTGCGTCATCCTCTATCCACATCACAGACTTTGTTTATCCTGTCCATCTTGGAATCACCGCCACCAGAGTACGGGTCGTATGTCTTTCCCTATTGGTCACTCACCATCGGCTGGCTATTGGTCTGCACCTCTATTCTCTGTATACCAAGCTACATGATTTTCAGGTTTTTTAAGACGCCTGGATCTTTGAAAGAGGTAAGGCAATGATGCATATCAGGGGTAAACATTTGCTTCAGTGTACTCTATACATTATTTAAATACTTCTAATATTAGTAAATTATATCATGTTAATATTTTTGTTATGTCAGTCAATAGATTAAATAGAAATTCGAAACAAGTCTGGAACAATAACAAGTTGAGAAACGCTTTCTTTCGCGCTTTGATCCGTTTAATCAAAAATGCTTCACCATATCTAGAACCATCTTTACCTATTGATATAGCTGTAGTTGTGACGATAATAGATGGGCACAGAAGAAAGAATTGCCAGGGAAATCATAAACAAAGATGACACTGGCCTTAGCTTTATGACAAGCCAACATCTGGAAACCGGTGCCGGTCTGTCCGCTTGTGGTCATAGTAATAAAGTTCCCTTGGACCACTCAGCCTGTATACAATGGCGTAGGACACATGACTTATACACGTGATAAGGACTGAGTGATGCATGAGAACATTTTTTTTGCGTTGATTAGCCCACCTTGTGGTACATAAAAGCTGTTACAAATTCAAGCTTGTCGGCTGGTAAATGCACCAGCAAAAGCATTTATGTTTCTTGGAACCCTTGGGCTTCCATAGAAAGTAAAGACAGTTCCTGTCGAAAGAATCCCACTATCAAGGACCTCGTTCGTGTACGAACATGTGTCTACAGCAGAGGACAATAGACAACCTAATTATCGTCAAGTCTAAACAATTTCTGAACAATGTTAATCTTAATTGTTGTGAAAACAAGTAACTTACATTTTTGTCTTATGTGTTTTTAGCAATGTAATCTTTTCTACTGAATAAAACAACAACAGGCCAGCGAACTGAAAAGCGATCCTTAGTGACGAGCTATGACGGGCGACTCTTCAAGAAAGTACCATTATCCAAACACTCCCCCCTGCAAATCGCCCTCGACATGATATCGTCTAGAAAGAAGTGGCAACACGTCGCTGGCGCTTCTATCGCATTCGATAAGTCCTTCGGAGTCCCCATGTAAAGAGCGAGAGTCTCAAAGTCAAGACGATTCAGTCCGGTACAAGTTCATTACAGCAAAACGATTCAGTCTGGTTCAGTCCTGTACAGAAAGTCATACTAATTCAATGAATCCAGTGTGAAGTGCGTGAGGAAGGATCAGTGAAGTCCTGGACCAGGCAGAGAGGCCGAGTTTGGCACAGCAGTCCGATTATCTGCATTAAAGCATTTGTACAGTCAGTGTATCGTATGGACAAACTGTAGACAAAAAAAAAAGAATTACATTATTTGAACCAGAGTTGTCAAGTTCTTGATTTGGTTATATCATGTTGTGCAGATATCCGATGTTGAGTCGTAGCAATATCTATACACATATCTTAATAAATCTCTATACATAGAAACGCCAATTCAAAATTTGTTTATCAATTACTTTTTCTATTTTTCTTTTGTTTTCAGAGAATCTATTTGATGATCACGCCAGCAGAAATACCAGAGCACGTGAAGCAACAGCAGGAGCTTCCGGTTTATTTATAGACGTGATTTGTGCCACAGACCATAAAGCACAGATCATAAATCAAATATTTCCACTATTCATAAAGTCCAACACCTAAACAACTCATAATAATAATCCAAACAAATGCCAATATCTTAAGTCCAATACACATGTACATTCTTTCTAAAATGCCTGCACAGATTATATAGTACGGCTCATAAGCATGCTCTGATGTAATGTTGCCTTGCTTCCATCCAGTGGCATAGCTAGGGATTTGGGGGCCCGCGGGGTGCTCGACCTCTACATTTCGACATCATGACATGAGAAATTGCCGTAATATTTAATGTAAAAACACTCATTAGGGGGGCTCGGGTGGATGTTCAGATTTGGACCCCCACCCCTCACCCTAGCTACGCCACTTCTGCCATCACCGTCACTGTTCCAAGTCTACATACGGTACTGTCTTCAGATGTTGCGTTGCGTAAGCATGTAGATCTAGATCCTGTAGATTTATAGCTGCTTCCTACTTTAGCGGTTATCGGGCTGTGCAATAACCAGGCTACAGAAAACATACTCGTGTATGGGTCATTGTGCTCAGGATAGTTCCAGTCATCAAGAAAGCACCAAAGATCAAAACAGTGTTGAATAGAACCTTTGCCAGGACCGAATGAACATTTGTAAGCTAATTTATTTCACGGACAAAACCAGATTAACTGTTTTAAATGTTTTAGTGAGGTAGAAGATGCAGAGAAAGAGATAGTGATAGCCATGGTATTATGTGATTGAGAATATGCATTGTTTTACATGTATCTGCGGAGGCACATTCTCAAATAAGTGGCGTCTTAATGTTCCACAGTTTGACTCTAGAGTGGCTTGAGTTCAAACCTTTTTTGTGTACTTTATGTCGATATCTAGATCTATTTCACAGGTTAATATTTTGCTCAATATAATAAATAAATTATGTGGGTTTGTATCAGTGGCGTCACTAGGGTGGGCGTCACCCGGTGCAGCCCGCAACCCCGCCATCCGCCTAGAGACGCCAATGGTTTACATGACTATTATTATATAACTGGAAAAAAATAAGTTACATGTGTGTTTTTAGTTTTATTATCTTAGATGACATGATCCAGCATTGATTTTCATGAATACATGAAGAAGTAATGGTACACATGTAAGCATGTCAATATGTCGTGTTTGTAACTGAGAATATCTCTGTTTGGTCAACTTCATTACAGGTTAGTGTGGAGTCTTTTCAAATAGCCAGATCAACTTCATTACAGGTTAGTGTGGAGTCTTTTCAAATAGCCAAAGTCTATTCTCCAGTATTGTTAATTTCAATCTAACCACGCGGCTCTATTTAAGATCCTGCCTTTAGGAGTTCAATTGAAAACTATTTTAACTCTTTCTCTCCGTAATTATTTACCACATTCTGGTGGAATCAACGCTGGTATCGTCAGTTAGGAGAGAAAGAGTTAAGAATACCGGGTACTCATTCCGAACAGTACGAAAGTTATTGTCATAAATCTATGGATTATTACAGTCGAATCTTTGTTTAAAAACTGATATATTCTTCATTATTGTAATGGTCGCTATGACTACAATGTCATCCTTGGCATAATGTAATTAGAAACTTTTACAATATTAAAATATTGTTTTGTTCTATTTAGCGTAAGCAATGTTAGGTTTTTAAGCGCTTTATTTTTACAATGTCCAAAATATTATATATATATATATATTCGATCAAGTAATATATTTATCTAGATGTTATCATTAAAAACTTAGGTTAAAACTTTTACATTTTTTGTCATGTTTAAACAAAATAATGTTCCCACTGTGATTCTTTTTAAACCGAAACGGGTTCAACTATCTGGCGTCATACGTGTATGAATATTTTTATCCCGTAGTTCTGTGGTTTTGCGTATAACTATTAACGTAACAGTATTAGCAGGGAATCTAGGTCTAGATCTGTTCTTGGCAGTGGCTAGCAGGGTATCACTGGGCCCTGGTTCCAGATAGCTCCCCCTACCTCTAAGAAACTAGCAAACGAGTCATCCTGTATGTATCATTATACAAGTCAAAGTGTCATGACACTTTATTCAGTACAACTTCTTATAAGTAATAGTGTCATGACACTTTATTCAGTAACAACGTCTTATAAGTAATCGTGTCATGACACTTAATTCAGAACGACTTCTTATAAGTAATAGTGTCATGACACTTAATTCAGTAACAACTTCTTATAAGTAATATCATCAAGACGCTAAATTTCTAAAGAACTACGTATAAAAATGAAACACTTTTTAATTGCCCCGGTTCCACTTTCACCTTCAACTATCCCTTAGTCTGTTAAACTGTTGGGGCATCACACATGATCAATGATAATCTTTCTGGAATCTCTTTCAATGCTTTCTCTGTCACATTGCCCCCCCCCCCCCCTCTCCGGTTGGTGACTTATTAATTATCGAACCCCATGGCTGCTATGTCACTGGCTCGTGGTAAATCGGAAGTGAAGAACCCCCATTAATGTAAACTTAATCTCGTAGCGACCCTTGGTTAATTATCTACATTGTGCCACGAACAATTTATGTGGGATTATACTAATAATATCAGTCTCGACGTTTACTAGATAACTTATGGTTCTTTCGGAATTGTTCAGGATATAATTCTACAACAAATGCTAATTCGTAGTTTTGCAGGCCTACTTTATGGTTGAGCAGAACTTGTGTGAATGTGTGAGTTTATGTGTGTATGTGAGTCTAGATGAGTACGTATCTGTAAGTGTGTATGCACAAGCAAGTATATATGTGTAATTTTGGTATATGAGCGTGTATGTGTGTAAATGTAGCCCTCGTAGAAGACGGAAAGAAAACTTAAATAGACCCCCCCCCCCCCGACGGACAACGCCTTTGTCTGCAACAGATGTCAACAAAAAAAAAAAAATATGCGGGCGGCAACTTGGTTTGCGTGTCCATGTGAAACACTGCACCCATCCTTAATTTTCGGAATGTGTTCAGGGCCGGATTTAGGTATGGGGAGGCCCCTACACTTTTTCGAAAGCTTGAATAAAAATCCACTTTATAATAAAATACTAATACCTAAAAGCCAGGGGCGGACTGGCTATATGGGCATTTTTGCAAATGCCCGGTGGGTCGGTACCCAAATGGACCGGTAGGGTCACCGAAATGGCCGATGCCACAATGGCACATATCAAATTGTTAAAGGTTTTATAATATTCTCTAATAAAAACGCCTTCTGAGCTTCGTGTTTAAAAGCAAATCTTTCACAGACTACAGTGTAATACTACTTTAATTTAGCACATTTTCCGAAATAACCTTCATTCGTAGTCAGTAGGCTTCATCCTCTTAGGGCCTACATACTCAGCGATTAAGAAGCAACATAAGAACTATAGGCCCTATTTCTAATACAACTATACAGTTCGCTGCGTGCATGCATTTCGATAAATTATCAAACTTATATAATGATCTTGAAGACAGGTAGACCTAGAATTATATGCCAATCATATGATATAGAAATTGTGGGCCGGATTGTATAGAAATGCCCGGGCCGATTTTGACACCTAACCCTGACCCTGCTAAAAGCATGTCATATTTTAGAAGAAAGAAAATAATTGTAAACCTTATTTAATTTTCGTGTTTAAAAAAAAAATATAATGATTTAATATGCAAATTTTAGTAACAAAAAAAAATGTAATTCTTAGGGTTTACATAAGAGTATATTATAAGAATACCATAAGCGGAGACTGTATAATTCTAACCACGACAATGTCGCCAACTTTAAAATTTAAAGTATTGTCAGTAAAAATGCGAAAAGAATGTTTAAAGAGGAAACATAAAGTAGCTGATCCTTCAAAATATAGATTTTTTCTCTCTCTCTTAGGCTCTATATAAATTTACTTAAAAGACACATTTTATTGCACGATTGTCCATTGTCTTAAATGAGTATATCTTGTCTGTTATCTAGATCTAATTGCCCCATTTTCATGGTTACTTTATCCGGCTTCCTTTTGTATCATAACTCATCATGAGAATAAATCCCAGATTCCCTTGCGTGGGTATTCCCGTGGACTATGTTCTCATTTTCATCACTGTTCAATGTTTATTTTTCTCAGTATCGGCCTTCTTGAATCCCGTATAAATAGCATTACGTGGCTCATTTATATACTTTTATAAACCACTTTTTTGTTGTTTTTTAAAAAGAAACCGAGATGTCCAAGTGTTGTGATATACACGTAGTTCGATGTGATATTTAGAACCAAACTTACTGTGTATATAGTCTTATATAGGCTAGTTCTAGCTGATGTTTTATATCATTATAATCTGTAACCAATGTTTTCGTATTAATGTTCTACGCCAAGCGAGGTGATGATTGACTGATATGTTTACTATGACAATTGTAGTGTGTGAGCATGTTTAATTAATAGATCTTCAAGCCAACATTTGATGGTCTAAATATAGTCCTCACATAGTTTATGTAATGTTTATGCAAGTATGTAGATCTAGGTACTTTGGTAGTGGCTTGGATTAAAATATTACATTCGAAAGAAAGATCTTTGGTTGATTTAAAACTTTTGAGAAATGCCTTTTTGTGTTTTAATTTCTACCTAGATCTAGCTCACCAATTTTCAACCATTTTTGTTTATGTCAGGTCAGGTCAAGTCGTCATTTTCAAATTTATCAATTTAAATATGTTTATTTTATTCTTGTTTGTGACATTGGTGGGTATGTTATAAATGCAGTGGTTCCAAATCTCAGAAATGGAACAACTGTTACCTACCACAGGCTAGCAGACGATCTCGGGTGATCAAAGGCAATGGAAAGGTAACTCCAAAATGAAACAACTGCTCCTTATCAGATGATCTTGGATGATCAAAGGCAATGATAATATATATAGAAAGAAGGAATTCCAGGAGCCACTTTGCACTAATCTGCATTCATTAGACCAAATCATTAAATGAAGTATTCCATTGTGAATCCTTTCATCCTTGAATTTCTTTTGTAAAAATTGATCAGCCATTTTTTTTTATGTCTGTCCTAGTTAGTACCTACGTGTCATTTTAAAAGCTGTTGTATTCGCAATATTTTAGCAGATAAAACTGAAAAGATCGAACTTAAAAAAACAAAATACACACTGAAACATTGTCTTTTTTTCCCCCTTAGCATGGACGCTGTGGGGGGGGGGGGTATGGTCATGTGATCTAATTTATTTTTATCTAAATTTTTTAATTTCTTTTTTTTGGTGTCGTATAAATGCATAAAGTAACTGGTACTCTTGTATGTTTTATTATACTGAGAATGTATGAAATAATATTTGATGGTATTGCTTTAACGTAGTTGATATCACTTGCAGATGTAAGAAAGCTTAGACCAAAGAGAGGCTGCGCATATTAAATTGTGGACAGTGGCGAGGGAGAACATTTTGTACATAGTAGAATAAACTTGATTTAGATTGATTATATCCTCTGCTCTTGTTAATGTAGTGTTAGTAACTGTAGATTAGACAACTTTCCTGTATTTCTACCAATGTTAACTAATTGTTACCATATTTACATTTGTGTAAGAAAACATCTTGGAGTTTAAGAGTTTACTTTAAAAAATCTGGGAAAACTTAAATCTTGCTATGGAGTTTTTAAGACGTTGAAGCTGTTCAGGAAAATACGTGAGTGAGCTTTTTAAAAAAATGTTTCTACAAAAGTAGCCATTTTTAACAACTTTTGCCTTTTTTTTTAGCAGTCTATTAAATTGTTATAGCAGACGAATTGTGATACATCTTGTTGATCTTATGTTAATGTTATTTTAGATTTCAGGAAAATACGTGAGTGAGCTTTTTCAAAAATGTTTCACCAAAAGTAGCCATTTTTAAAAACTTGCTTTTTTTTTTTATAGCAGTCTATTAAATTGTTATAGCAGACGAATTATAATACATCTTAATGTTTGTTTTTTTTAGATTTCAGCGGCTTACACACAACTTACAAAATTACTGTCAGTCAGTTTCTTTATCGTTTGCTCATTAACATATAGATCTAGATCTAATTACCTCGAAATTAATTGATTTTAAAAAAGTCGAAATCGAAACTCATGTAAAATCGTAGATAAACAGAAATGGGTGTTCTGTTTCAGAGAGATTTCTGTTTTCCCTCAAATGTTTTAACTGGACAGTGATTAGTCCGAAAGTGTATAAGCAATAAATGTAAATGCCAAATGTCCATTTCAGAGTGTATGTAATCACTGATAGACTTGTTATTTTTCAAGCATAGATTCTTGTATGTGTATAATTGCTTATATATTCTCAATCAAACACTGTTTCATGGCCTTCTTTCTAGAATAAAAATAAACCTTTAGTTTTGTTTCAATTTAATAATAATTTTTGAGTTATCGTTTGTTAGACTTTGGCAGCTAAATCTGGACAATGTTTTTAGACTGTTCCATTACTTCATTTCTATGTAAAGAACACAGACCTAAATATTAATATATACTGATAATATTGATAAAACAACGAAAAAAAACGTATCACGTGACAGCCTTGGTGCATAACGTAATTTGTATTGAAGAGATAGAGAATCACGTGGCTAAATGGTGTTTGTTTACGATTGATGAATGAGGTCCATTAATTTCTTTCCAAAATTACACATTTATTGGAGATTTTTGCGATAAACTAAACAATGTCAAGGACACTAGATTGAACGTCACTGTTTCCAACTAAAAAATAATGATAATAATAAACTTGCGATATAGGCTTATTTTAACACATAATTTGATCAGGAAAGATACACCCCCTTATTACAAATACTCGCCAGAGGAGGTTCTAGAGTCATCCAATTACTTATTTTACTGGGCTATGCCTATTTTGACTGAAAAAATGTTGGATTTTAATTTCCCTGTTTATGGACAAAAAAGATGAAAAAAAAAAAAAACACGCTACCATCATTGATATCGCCGTATCACTATCCCATAATTTAAAGAAAACCAAAATGGAAAACCAAAGAAAATATGGGAATCTAAGCTTGGAGATTTAGCGGTTATAAAAGTTGCCTAAAATAAAAATATGCCCCATTGTTATAACAAGTGAGGGGATAATAACAACTGACCTCACAGATACCTTCAAGGTCCTTAACATTTCCTAGGAAAATTCTCGTTGCCTGTCTGAGGGCGTTACTGCTGCATACCTGCCACATCACCAGAAAAATTTCTCAGTGGACACTGACAAAGGGACTACAATGAATTTTGTTTCTCTTTAACAAACTCGACCCTGGCAGCACCAGAGAATGAATATTCGTTTGTTTCTAACATAATAATAATCACAAACGTTATCATCGATCTTAAATTTTAAAAAATCTTAACACTTCGTTTCATTTTGCACACCGGATACACCAAACAGCAAGCTATTTATAGTTTTTCCGCCATCTATGAAAAGCTCCAATATTTGAAGAAAAAAAAAGGGGTGGGGTGTAGTGTGATGGGAAGTGATGCAATCTTTATCAAAAGAAGTAAAAAACAAAAACCAGAGAGCGAGGAAAAGGATACGAAAGAAAAAAACAGAATGAAAGCAAGATGGAGAGAGCGTTAGAAATGGACGAATATGTGAGTTGGAAATAAATGGACAACTAATAACCTTCTCATTATACAGACGTCTGCATCTTAACTTGTGATTTATGCAAATGAGAAACTCAGCTACTCTCGAAACCAGAATGAGAGCGGGATTTGCAAAGACAGAGATGTTATCTGCCCCTGTCTCATCTCGTCTGACCACGATGGCTTGCCCCGGCAGGCGTCTTTTAGTGACTTGTTTACAAGCATTGATTTTCGCGTTGATCTGTTAACCCGCGGGGGAAAAAAAAGGGGGGGTTCGCTCAAATGTCGAATCATGACACCAAGATGACCGTTTTAGCATAAAACATAGACCTGTTTATGTGTTGCGCTTTTGGAAGACTAATCTTTGCTTTGTATGTCAGCCCAGAGTTCAGAACAGTCGTTTCTCTACATTTTATTATAGCACAGCTTTTATGCATATCAGTGATACGTTAAAAATAATACAATATTACAACAACAAATAGTCGAGAAGAATTCAAAGACAATTGCATAAACATTATAATATACACTATAGGCATAAGACTACTCTAGAGATAACACAAGCCAAGCTTATATTGCGGAAGAAATAACGATATTCTGATAAATGCCAGTGTTTACTATAAAGGTAAAGTTTACTTATCTACCTGACCGCAAAAGTAAAAAGTACCAATTTCAGACTTTGCGATCTATAGGGCAGATGATTTAGAGGGTATCTGCTTCTATGGGCGAAGATTAAACAGTCTTGTGGTCAGCACTTCGACCAACCGCCCTTTTTTTTTACTTGTTCCCAACTGTTAGGTACCTATTAGAGTTGGGTGGAGTCAAAAGTGCCCTAAAATCCCGACATTCAAGTCACCGTCTTTATCGGGATTCGAACCCGAAACCCCTCGGTTCGGAAGCTAAGCGCTTTACCACTCAGCCACCATGCCCAAATCTGGAAGCAAATGTCTTCAGAAATCGACAACTGGAGAACCTATATAAAGACTAGGGGGGGGGGGGGCACACAACTGGGACCAAAAGGAAAGCTATAGGCGAAGACAGCTAAAAGAAAACGTCAATTAACCCATGATGGTTGTGATAAAATATGTAAAAGTATTAAATGTATGGTTTAATAAACGAAATTAAAATCCAGCTAATAAGGATCCGCCATGGCCTAGGAAGAGCAGATGTGCCTTAAGGCATTATGGGAGTTTATCCTCACTGACATATGTAAGGCTATAAAAGACAAAAACAACACATTGAAACCTGTGAATGAGAGTATGGATCATCTCATGGTTGATGAGATGAATGCCTAGGCATGAGCTGTGGTCGTCCACACATCAATTTACCCCCCCCCTTTTTTTTTCCACGCAGTGATTGTATCCAAAGGAACGGCAAGTGCCGGTACAAATTGGGGTCAGCGGCTGCCGATAGAGTTTGGGGTCAGCGGCTGCCGGTACAGTTTGGGGTCAGCGGCTGCCGGTACAGTTTGGGGTCAGCGGCTGCCGGTACAGTTTGGGGTCAGCGGCTGCCGGTACAGTTTGGGATCAGCGGCTGCCGATACAGTTTGGGGTCAGCGGCTGCCGGTACAGTTTGGGGTCAGCGGCTGCCGGTACAGTTTGGGATCAGCGGCTGCCGGTACAGTTTGGGGTCAGCGGCTGCCGGTACAGTTTGGGGTCAGCGGCTGCCGATACAGTTTGGGATCAGCGGCTGCCGGTACAGTTTGGGGTCAGCGGCTGCCGGTACAGTTTGGGGTCAGCGACTGCCGATACAGTTTGGGGTCAGCGGCTGCCGGTACAGTTTGGGGTCAGCGGCTGCCGGTACAGTTTGGGATCAGCGGCTGCCGATACAGTTTGGGGTCAGCGGCTGCCGGTACAGTTTGGGGTCAGCGGCTGCCGATACAGTTTGGGGTCAGCGGCTGCCGGTACAGTTTGGGGTCAGCGGCTGCCGGTACAGTTTGGGGTCAGCGGCTGCCGGTACAGTTTGGGATCAACGGCTGCCGGTACAGTTTGGGATCAACGGCTGCCGGTACAGTTTGGGGTCAGCGGCTGCCAGTACAGTTTGGGGTCAGCGGCTGCCGGTACAGTTTGGGGTCAGCGGCTGCCGGTACAGTTTGGGGTCAGCGGCTGCCGGTACAGTTTGGGGTCAGCGGCTGCCGGTACAGTTTGGGGTCAACGGCTGCCGGTACAGTTTGGGATCAACGGCTGCCGGTACAGTTTGGGGTCAGCGGCTGCCAGTACAGTTTGGGGTCAGCGGCTGCCGGTACAGTTTGGGGTCAGCGGCTGCCGGTACAGTTTGGGGTCAGCGGCTGCCAGTACAGTTTGGGGTCAGCGGCTGCCGGTACAGTTTGGGATCAACGGCTGCCGGTACAGTTTGGGGTCAGCGGCTGCCAGTACAGTTTGGGGTCAACGGCTGCCGGTACAGTTTGGGGTCAGCGGCTGCCGATACAGTTAGGGGTCAGCGGCTGCCGATACAGTTTGGGGTCAGCGGCTGTGTAATGCATCTCAATCCGGGATCATTACTTTAAGGTCGCTCTCCAAGTGACTCTATCTAGTGTATCAGTAAAAAGTTGAATATTATCAAGAGATTTAATTCAAGTTGGTATTAAATTGAAAGTCTACGTATATGTTTAGTTTGATGAAGTTTAAGAAAGAAGAAAGAAAAGAACAGATGTTTCTTTAGTTTGTTGTCAAGTTATTTATAGACATCTCCGGCAAGATGGTTCTGTTTGAACAGTATCAGAAGAAATAATATTAATTATAAGGCTTGTCTTCGAATCCGAAGATTAATGAGAAATGCAGTATTTCCCGTGGCTACGCAGCCCCCAGCTGTGACCTACATATTTTGCCACATCCAGCGCAAGCATAACCATTGTCATCAGGCAATAAAGAAACAGAAATTATCACACAAGGAACGACAACCAAACTGTAGCACAAAATATACTTTATTATCTCCTCTTGTATTATCATGGATGCTTCAAAAAAAATCACAGAGACCCGCTTGAGCAAGTTAGGTGGCAGAAATTGAAATGGAACAAAAAAGAATAGTTTTAATCTAACATATTATCCTTTGCATAAGCTAATTATAATATTATTCTATAATAATGCACTATGCATCAATATATAAATATATTTATATATGCATTTCAAAGAAAATATGCATCTTAATCAATTATAACTAAAAAAATAGCATGTCTAACAAATACAGTTCTTCATAGATAACAAAATCTTTCAAAGGGTAAAAAAAAAGTATATTAAACATGTAAGGCGCAGAATATTTTTTTTTAAGGCTAACAAAGTAGAGCGAAAAAAAAAATAGAGTTATATGTAAATTTCCCTTGAAGTTATTATACAGACAGAATTGTTATCTAAATGTCACGTTTTTCTGTTGAAATAGCTGATGTTCACAACAATTGTACATTTAGACATTAATCCAAGGATGCTTAGTTTTCACAATGTTTGTCTATTTTAGCACTGAATACATAATCCTGCTCGGCTAGATGGTATCAAATAGTTAACTAATCATTGTATCTGTGGTTATAAATAAAGACTCCATCAAGGTTTAGCTAGATCTGTCGTGAATATAAAACAAACTGAACAACTATGTTATATGTTCAGCACCTTGAACAGACTAAGCTCCCTTTCAGACCCTTCTATCTATGAGGCAGATGATGTAAAGCTCATCTGTTTCTAGGTCTGACGATTAATGAGGGTGCCATGTGGCCGGCAAAATGATTAACCTTTTTTTCCATACGCCTACTGTGAGATACCCTTTAACTGGCTCAGTGGCCCCTTAAAGCTAACAATCTTCACCAGGATCTGAACTTGAAACCCTTGAGTTCAGAAACTTCGCCACTTATTCACCACTCCCCACAGATACTAATAACAAAACTGTTCTAATGCGATTCCTTGTCTTTAATTTAATAGCGAAACCAACAAATTATAATCATCCTTTATTTAAACACCAATCTAATTTTAATCCATAAGTGCATTTTCTGTCACTAGCCAAGTCCGAGAACCAATCCTTGAACTCGGTACCTGTACACAAAAGTCAAGCTATCCCTATGAGTCAAAATACAATGACGATTGACTGCTTTCTGAAACCTATTTACACAATATTGTTGTGAAATATGTATGTCAGTTACAATGTTTGTATCCCTTGATAGGCAAACAAAAAGTATTTCTCTATCATTGCAATATAAATAGCCTAGGTGAAGATGAGGACCACAGTAAAATATGCTCAATATATACCTGCAGATATTTGGTAAAATAGATTATAGCCTAGAGTGCTTAAACACTGAGAGAATATAATTCAACACTAACTTGTACACAACAACCTTATAATATAATAACTCCCAGATAATGTTTCCCCTTCCAAACTTTAGTAAAGTATATTTAAGTATATTTTTTTTTTAATAGATAGACACTGGGAAACAAAATGGTACTAAGGATCAATTTTTTTCCATTATAAAATGTACATAGTAGTGTAACAGTATAATACTATCAAATATGACTTCATAAATAAAAAGACCATTACATGGGTTTGACTAAAAATAAATATATAAGTTACAGAAAAATGGTTAACATTTGTTTGCATAATTATACATTTACAGCTATCTGTTACTGGCTGAACAAAAAAAAAGTAATGCTAAATACAAAGTTATTAACAATATATTAGATACAAATATTTAACTGGTCAGGATGATAATTAAACAGCAACCAGGAATTTGAATGAGCCTGAATGTGTATTTCCGTAAAGTCCGCCAGGATTTGGTCAATATTCATAATATGAAGAAAATGTAAAGGGGGAAAGGTGTCACAGATTACAAAATGAGTGATTTGTGGAGTCAGTCAAAACATCAAACATTCAAAAGAAGCTATAAATAGCTCATTTCATGTACTGTAACAGCTAGGTGTCAGAAGGTCAGGTTAAAGGACAACAACTTTCATAAAGATAAAGTTGGACTTATTCACTAAAATAAACTTATAAAATAGCCCTTTGAAATAAAACTAAAAGTCAAGACCAACACTTCACATTGAGGTAAAAGATATTGGATCAAATTCATTGATCCCTGAATGATAGAACATGTATATGTGTTCAGAATGATTTGGACTTCAGTAGTAATGATTAGGAACCCTAGCTAAACCACTTGCCTATTTCAAGAACCTAATATCAATGGTTCGGAGAGTACCCTAAAATATTGCCCAACAAAGAGAGATAACTGAATAAAAAAAATCGAATAAAAAATCTTAAGATTGAGGTTAGTAACATTTTTAGGGTTAGTTAGCCTTATTTTGAAGGATTGTGCTAAGTTTAGTTACAATTTGTTATGGTGGATTAAGCTAAGTTTAATTAAAGAATATCTATTGGAGTAAGATTAGATTTAGAGTTTAAGATTCACAGGTGAGTTTGGTTAAACTAGTATGTTACCATTTGAGTTTGAGACTTAAGTATTTTTTAATAAAGCTAACTTTGATATAAATAAATTATCCAATCATCTTATACATTACAGATGTTACTTCAAAAAAAGAAAGAAGATAATTACATCCGAAGCATTTCATGCATCAATCCAGTTATGCATGTTAATCAAGACTTAAGCTCTGCTAAGTCGTTGGTTTTCCTGGCTGATTCCAATGACTTGGTGTTATTATATATAGCATTTATATTTTGATATTTTAAATTCTGATTAAATTCTGAAGAGGTCAAACATTTTTTTTTGCTATTTAGACCTAGTTAGTAACTGTTGTGTTTTCTGAATTTCTTCCTCATTAAACATACTGTAAATGTTTGTTTTACATGTTTCGGATGTTCCTTCAGAATTGAAGATAATTTACTTCCTGGTCCAAACGGGACGGCGGGGGATGGCAGCGGGCAGGGTATGAACCTGGGCCAGTCGACAAATACAAACAGTCCAACGCGCATACTGCACAGCCAGGCAGCCACCCCCCCCCCCCCCCCAATCCTTATTCAAATATTCAAATATACATTAACACTAAAATGTTATAATGTTATAAATCCAAGCTGATTACAATTTTTAAAAAAATCAAATTTCAAGAACAATACAATACACTAAAATATATATGATTGTAGCTGAATAAACTACTGGTTAAGGCATCACAAACCAATTAAACTTGAGTATTGAAGGGTAAATAGTATCAAAGTGAAACTCATCTCGCGTTCTTTAAATACAATAATCCTGATGTCGAGATAAAACATTTGTAAATCGGTTTTATAATTGGAAGAAGAGGAATTGATTTTTGGAATTTTATTATTGAAACAATTTTTTTTTTCAAAACTTAGGGGTGGTGGTGGTGGGAAGAATAAAAATAGCATGAAAAAAATCCCAACAGTCTAGCATTTATAGTTGCTAAGAAATATAGAAAAAAATAGAGTATATTAGACAGCACCAATTGAAAAATTAAAAGGTTTTTATATCATTAACTTACATATGTGATGTAGGAAAAAAGGAAAACTAGTGGAAAAAAGAATAAAAATTCAATTGTACATTAACAAAAATTATGCCAATTAAAATATACAGTAGAACATCAATATAAATTAACTATTTCTCTCCTAATTAACAATACCATCATTGATTTGACCCCATTAAATTAAATTAATGTTTGGTTTTATAAACTTTAATTTGTGTTATATAAAAAGAGGACGCATTTTATGCTTTTATTTTTTGCATATCATGGTCTAAATCGAAAAGAAAAATGTATTGTTGGATAGGCGTTACAGGTATTTCAGATGACCTATTTAAAATTATTCTTAAGACAAATATAAGAAATGTGGATGCCATGTTGGCATATTTGCCTTATGTCTGGACTGAGCCAGCAAGGTGAATGAGTGGTAAGCACTTTCCAAAATGGAGGGGTCTCAGTGAAGACTGGAATTTTTAATTTCAGGATTTTTAGGGTGCCCTTGAGTCCAACCAATTCTAAAGGGTACCTGACATCAGTTAGGGAAAAAGAAAGGGCAGTTGAACATTGTGCTGGAAACATGACATCATTATAAACAGTGGATCAGAATTACAGATCTTTTACTATCCCACCAATAATGCTAACAAACAATTATTGGTATTCATTCAATTTACATTAAAAATGTGGTACACTGTCCACCTTGGCATTATCTTACGATGACATTCATCAGTTATTAATTTGTGGCAAAATATGTAGGTCACAGCTGGGGCTGCGCAGCCACTGGAAATATTGCATTTCTCACTAATCTTTGGACTTGACAAGCCTTATTATTATCTAAGTAAATACAGTCATCTAAAGTTTGTTGTTTTTTTTTCAAACAAAAACATCTCTTCACCATTTCAAATATATTTTGGGCTAATAACCCTTTGTTTTTTTTTTATAAATTGAAAAAAGAATCTGGCTGTGTCCCTGAGAGCATTTGTTATATTAGTGTTCTACTGTATTTAAACCAAATGATATAATTATATATTAAATGAAAAGTATATTAAAAATACAATGTGCGATGTTTACTATATCATGTGTAAAAACATACAGATAATTCAGTTACATGAGGAATATACAGCTTTGCTGTTCTTGCATACAAATTCAAAAATAAAAAGTTAGCACAAAAAAAAATAAATTTAAAAAGTTTACATTATTCACAAATTTAAGTTTATAACATTTATAACAAAGGTAGCTTATCCAACAAACTCTTTCCACGTCCTCTTCACAAAATAAACATGAACAGATCTTTACAAAAAATAAATTCAACATTGTCACTCAAAATTTATAAGTATTTCTTTTAAATGTGTGTCTAGAACCTTTTTTAAAAATAGATATTATTTTATTTTGTAAACCTCAGAGAATATATATAACAAAGCACTTATTATTTTTTGCAAACAGATCTTTACAAATAATAACTTCAACATAGTCACAATGTCTTAGAATTGAATTTAGATTTTTATAGTTCACAATGCCTTAGGAAATGTTTTTAAATTTCAAATAATATAAATATTCACTTCACATTATGTATTTGCAAGCTGAAGTTGCTGACACAGGCATCCTTCAGACAATCGTAATGGCTAGCTACTAAAATGTGATGAGACATTACCCCTTCTTACAGCTCTATTTGACTGTAACTCTGACCAACAAAGGAATAGTTGTAAAATGTAAAATGTTTTACATGTTTCGGATGTTCCTTCAGAGTTGAAGATAATTTACTTCCTAGTCCAAACCTCCAGCAGGACAATGGGGGATGGCAATGTAGTGGTCCGAACGACAGAGCGGTCAGTGCCCATACCGCACAACCAGGCAGCCATAAGTTTTTGTAGTCCCAAAGACCAACAATTCCTTTCTTACAAATTATCAAAATAAATCAAATAAGAGTTTTACATCCTTTAGATCTAGGACTTCTTTAGATGTTGGTTAAAAATATTTTTCACAAAGCTGATAATTGATATAAAGTTTCACTGACATGCATAATATCGCTAAAGTAGATGAGTATGATGAAGGTTTAAGCTCATTGTCAATGTATAAGTATCTATAAGGTTAAGGAAAACTGAGAAAATGAAAATCGGAAAGCAGTTTTATTCTTGTTTTTATGATTAACTTACCATTTAAAGCAGAAACAAAAATGTAATATTTTCATTTGGCATGAAACACGACAGATAATTTCAATCAAATTTTAAATGACAGGAGCAGATAATTCACATTCAATTTATAAATGACAGGATCAGATAATTTCACATTCAATTTATAAATGACAGGATCAGATAATTTCACATTCAATTAATAAATGACAGGAGCAGATAATTTCACATTTCAATTTATAAATGACAGGAGCAGATAATTTCACATTTAATTTATAAATGACAGGAGCAGACAATTTCACATTTAATTTATAAATGACAGGAGCAGACAATTTCACATTTCAATTTACAAATTCCAGGAGCAGATAATTTCACATTCTTTTTGTAAGTAGAATGTTAGGAATGTTTAACAGAAAAAAAAAATTACCAGACGAAATTAATTCATTCACTTAAAGAAATGTGCCTTTATCTAATAATGGACTGTTTGGTAAGTACTGAAATACTGGTTTCTGTTTAAAAGTAAATAATGGCATTCACAATTTATAACTATCACTTATTACTTAATTTATGTTTAAACGAAAAGTTGCTGCTGGTTAATATATCATTTGTAAGATTAATAGAGCAATACTTATAAAATGATGTGGATCAAATTATCTTAGTTAATTTTAACATTTATAATTTAAAAAAAAATGATTTGAGAACTTAAGAAAACAATTACACTTTTAAAAGAAATAAATGATTCATCAGATGTACTGGAAAGGATTCTTATTTTAAGCCACATGGGTGATAGATTTGATTGTGAAGCAGATTCTGTACTGTCAGTCCAGACTGGCCAGCTAGTGTAAATTTTACAAGACACTGTATAATTGTGAGTGCACATCATAGCATAGTGTGTTATAAACATCAAGTTTTCAACCCAAGCAGTGAATAGAATATTACATTATACATGGCTACAGCCACTTCAATGACACAGATTTAGCTTTGAAAAATTACACTTATGACTTTTTATTAAAACTATGTCACAAAATGCTTAAAGTGTTTGTATGGATCTCTTTTTAGTTTCATAAAAAAATGTCCTTTTCAGTTCTGTTAAGACAAAGTCTACTTTCTGCAAAACATTAACTTTGCAGTTGTAGCAATGAGGGATATTTTAAAAGAATAATAACACCCAAGAAAAGTGAGAGCAAAAACTTTTCTCTATAATCTTGTTTTTGTTTTTTAAAAAAGTTAAAACATTGGGTACATTACTTTCTTTATGACGAGTCTAGAGTGACTTTACAGAACCATAAAATGCTAGAAACCAACATTTTCAGAGAATGATTTTTTGTAAAGTACATTATTAACAAACAAAAAAAAAATAAAAAAATAGTCCATCAAAAATCATATATAATTGGCAAAGTTGCTGCAAAATAAGAATAAATTCATATTAAACATTGCATAAAAAATCACTACAAAAATTTGATTATAATTATACAGAATATATATATATATATACATACACCTGGATCAAGTTAAATGTCCTCCTACGAAGTCTTCTTCACATCACTTTCATTTCCCTTTAAGGCGATGAAATCAGAGCGGAGGAGTCTGTAGAAGAGAATAATATTCATAGCCACCATCACCGCCAATCCCACGCTGCCCAGGGTGTAAAATAGCAAAGGCACTGAGTCTTTGTTGATGACCAGCCATCTTGTCATCCAGGCCAAAAGCAGGATACGAAAAACTATAAATGTTCCTGCAATGTTTAAAGACAATATCATGAAACTAAAAACAATCTAATAAGTACATGCAGGCTTAAAGACAGTATCATTGAAACTACAAGCATACTAATTAGTACATGCAGGCTTAAAGACAGTATCATTGGACTCAGGGAACCCTAAAAATCCAGAAGCTCAAAAATCCCTATCTTCACCGAGATTCAAATCCAGGACCCCTCAGTTTAGAAGCTAAATGCTTTACCACTCAGCCACCATGCCATACTACATCTAGGAAAGCAATGCAAAAATAAATTGTTTTTAAATATGGAAGGGACATAGCGAGCTAGATTAAAACGATAAATTATATAAAATATAAAAAAGAAAAGTGGCTGTTTTCTTCATGTCTTTTAAAATTATTTTGTTAGATATTTTTTTGGTTCATCTAAGTATCAATGAAAAGTACAGCGATAATTTACAAACAGTAATAAGTGGCAGGAAGAAAGGTTAATGTAGCAAGGAATCTCCATTTTTATCTTTCGATTGAAGTACTGTAGGGTTTCATATCTAGAATTTCCCCACAGTAAAGTTTCATATCTAGAATTCCCCCCACAGTAAAGTTTCATATCTAGAATTCCCAACAGTAAAGTTTCATATCTAGAATTCCCCCACAGTAAAGTTTCATATCTAGAATTCCCCCACAGTAAAATTTCATATCTAGAATTCCCCCCACTGTAAAGTTTCATATCTAGAATTCCCCCCCCCCCAACAGTAAAGTTTCATATCTAGAATTCCCCCCCCCCCCCAACAGTAAAGTTTCATATCTAGAATTCCCCCACAGTAAAGTTTCATATCTAGAATTCCCCCACAGTAAAGTTTCATATCTAGAATTCCCCCACAGTAAAGTTCCATATCTAGAATTCCCCCACTGTAAAGTTTCATATCTAGAATTCCCCCACAGTAGAGTGTCTAAAAAGAATTCATCCAAAGGATCTTGAGACCCTTGACCAAAAAAACCATTTCCCCTGTACACCAGTAATGAGAGATTTGCTCTCACTGACCCCTCTGAGTAAAGTCCCCTAACAGCTAGATGATTATTTACAAACATCTCTTAAGCCACACTCAGTGCCCCCTGCAGTGGCGAGGCTGGAGCCTGTACCTCACAAAAAAGTTCTTTGTACTCCTACAATGTATCCGCCCTACTTTGTGAGAGGACCTCACCACAGACAACAAAATGTGGAATGGCATGGCGGAGAGGACAAAGGTTGGCCCTTTTTTCTTCCTCACAACATTCAATGTACTCATTACAATGGATGCTTACAAGAGGGTTATGGTTCCTTTTTCCAGTTTGTTAACTCATTTCCCCTTATGGACAGTAAAGGATTATCCTAGAGGACTCTCCAGATTTGATATGTTATAGATTATTTGGACATGATAGGGCCAGCACAACTTTCTGGAGTGTTTGTGTGTGTGTGCTTGTTTCAAGGGTTAGTAGCACTTTTCCATGACAAAATTTTAGGAGTTTTTAGGAGGTTTTTTAAGGATGAAATGTATGATGTATATATGATGTAAAAATAAATAATATGTGTGTGTGTGTGTGCGTGTATGCCCCGCCTATTTGTGTGATAGATTGTAAAACATACACAAAACTATGCATTTATCAAATAAATTACCAAATAAATTATTGTTACTTGATTTTGGAAATAATAAATATTTTGTCAATATCCCACCCAGAACAGAAAAAATGTCATCAGCTGTGGTATGTTGACAGAAAAAGTAATGAAAGTTATCTTTTAATCAAGTAACAACTTGACTGGCATCCCAAAACCTCAAACAAAAATTTTTTTCAAAGCTTTATTAAAGAACATTACAAATGGTTGCTATTCCATTTCTTTAAAATAAGAAACATTCTTATAGATGCCTTCATAATGTGTATTCTCAGAGGTGAAAATGTACATTTTTAGTTCCTATGTGTATCTTATAGATACTCGAGTCATGGTGGGCATTTGAGGTAATGTTTTTTTCTTTTATAAACTGTGCTTAAATCCTCCTCATAGACAGAGCCTGTAATATATTGCTAACTAAATAATGGCTTTTGGATAGGGAGGGGGGATTAAACCTATTAGCACAGTTTCTTTTTCAACTATGTTGTTTCCCTGGTTTTTATGCCCAAAATAACTTTTATGAACTTTTCACAGCTGTGTGCGAAACATTTTCATTAAATCTAGTGATGGGAACAAAACTAAATTTTAAAAGTTAAACTAAAACAAAGTTTCAACTACAATAAAGTAGGTTGTTAAAATCGGCTGGACACACAGCCTAATTACTTATGGGCAGGGAGGGTGTGTAACTATTTTAGTGGAAAGTTAGAACTACGTACATTCTTGACTTACTAGACCAATGTGTCATTTTCTTGTCTGACCACTTAGCATACAACATATATGGCTCCTTTTGTCTCGAAAGGCAATGGATGCGCCCAAATGAGTCACTGGTTTTGGCTTAATCTTGAGAAGGGTCAGAATCTGGTGTGGCTAATCAAGCCAATTCTAGAACGGCAGACTTTGCCACAATTCGTACATGATTTAGGGCTAGCGGACAGGGCAGCTTTCTTTTTTTCCCTCTTGATTAAGGCCGCTTCAATTCTTTTGTTCTCAGCAAGGGTTGTCCCAGCACGCACAGTCTGTCTCCATGCACTCCTGTCTTTGGCTATGTTTTCCCACATACTTTCGCTGATGCCTGAGGCTCTCATGTCTCGCTTGCAGACATCTCTATATGTTAGTCTTGGGCGGCCCTTGGGTCTAACTCCTTCCACATGCTCAGCATATAAGATATCTTTCGGGATTCTACCATCTGACATGCGGGTGACATGTCCGAGCCAGCGTAATCTTCTTTGTGTCAGGAGAGCATACATGCTGTTCATATTGGCCAGTCTCAAAACTTCCTGATTGGAGACATGGTCCCTCCAAGAGATGCCCATTATGCATCTCAGGCAGCGCAAGTGGAAACTATTCAATTTGTGCTCTTGGTACATGTATGTTGACCAGCTTTCACTGCCATAAAGGAGAGTGCTCACAACACAGGCATTGTAGACTAGGATTTTGGTCGCTGTGGTCAATTTACCATTTTCCCAGACGCGCTTGGAGAGTTTTGCCAATGCTATGGTAGCTTTTCCTATCCTTTTTGTCAGTTCGATGTCTAAGTCTAGGTTACTGACAATTGTTGAACCCAAGTAGGTAAATTCCTGCACCACTGAAAGGGTGTGGTTCCCAATTTGTATTATAGGTATTTCTGCGACGTCTTGTGCCAGGATTTCGGTCTTGGAGAGACTTATAGTAAGGCTAAACTCTTGACAAGCAGCTGCTAAGGCGTTCACTAGCTTCTGTAGACCTCCTTGTGAGTGAGATATGAGTGCCGCGTCATCAGCAAACAGCAGCACCCTTATCAAGATACGACGCCTTTTCGTTTTGGCTTTAAGACGTGCCAGGTTAAAGAGCCTTCCATCGGATCTGCTATGGATATATATTCCGTCTTCCAGGGATTTAAAAGCACTGGTTAGTACGACTGAGAAGAAGATGCCAAATAGTGTAGGGGCCAGTACACATCCTTGTTTTACACCGCTCTTAATGGAGAATGGCCTGGAGGAAGAACTTTCAAACTGAACGGTGCCCTGCATATTTTCGTGAAAAGCTGACACTAGTTTTCTTAACTTATTTGGGCAGCTGATTCTCTCTAGTACAGCAAACAGACTGCTTCTGCTAACAAGGTCAAAGGCCTTGGTCAAATCAATAAATGCTATGAAGAGGGGCTGCTTTTGTTTTCTGCTCTTCTCCTGTAGCTGCCGCAGAGAGAAAATCATATCTGTTGTAGATCTACCTGCCCTAAAGCAGGTTACAGATCCTGGCAGATCGTGTTTATCCAGAGTTGCAGTGTGGCATACAACAAACACTATTGCATAACATGCAAGGAAAAAAAAACTCAGTTGGTCTTGTCATCATCGACTACACACTACAGTACACTAAGCCTACATGTGTACATCTATTTGACCAGGTTGTTAAAATCAGTTGGACAGATAGTCTATTTACTTTTTGGGCAGGGATGTGGATTAATTTAATTTTTCTGTAGTTGGTTATCCTAATGCTCTTATCTACATAGCCTAACTTAGGATTTAGACCTGCATCTCTATGACTGGTCTCTAAGACTCTTATAAAGACTATTATCTATTATATCTAAAATTTAAGTTATAAAAAGGGTATACTTGATGTTCCTGCAATTAATAAATTATTGTTTACTGCAAATGAATTGATTAAAATCAATAAGAATAATAAAAACGTGCTTATCAGATTCCCACTATAAACAAACAGAAATTAAACAACACCAAATGACTTTAAACAATTCTGAACAACACCAAATGACTTTAAACAATTCTGAACAACACCATTCATAATAGTGCATAGAAACTTTTGGTAAAAAACAACATTTATAATGCTGTGACTTTCAAGTGGTGATATTGACTCCATAACTTCTCCCAGCATCTTACTTTACCAATCCCTCTTCAAATGCAGACTGCGACTAAATAGTTGTTAATTGCATTTTTTAAAATAATCAACGCTGTTGATATCATGTACATGATCAGAAAACAGGGATGTGCATTTCAACCGCTACCACATGTTGAAAAGTTTTACACATTTTAATTGAACTTTTTAGTTTGTCTTCACTGAATCTACCTTTAATCTAGACTCTAAGTCACTAAAATTTGCAGGCTTTTCACAGCTGTATGTGAATTATCTTTACTAAATTCTAATGATTTAGCATAAATCTAGAATCTAGCGTATTTCTATAGTAATCTAGACATTAGATGTATTAAGATCATTAAATTGACTAAAATTCATGGAGTTTTCAGGTTAGGTGTGAGTTATCTTCACTAGATCTAACTTAGATCTAAATCTAGAGCAATACAATTTCTAGCTTGATGATCTACGGATTTCCATGCGAAGTCACTCTTACTGTTTTGTTACAACAAGAAGATTTTAGGTGAGGGAGGGCCCAGAGAGGTGTAGCCTACACATGAGGCTGGTAATAGCTCTAATTATAGACAATAGTCACTACAGACTAGATCTAGTGCATCATAACAACGAAAGGAAACAAACATACGCTGCCTTCAGAAAAAAAATTTCAACCATGAGGTCGCATTTTACAAGTGGGTGAAAGCAGCCCGTAACGTCATGCGATCAGAATGCCTAGTTATGATGTTGTTCCCCCCCCCCCCACACACACTTTTTAAGCAAGAAATAAGCAAATTATATTTTAAAAAATATTGGGTACAATTTTTAGGAGATAGGACAAAATTTTAGGAGAATTCTGGAGATTTTTAGGTGAATTTTAGGATACTTTTCATTTTTAGGAGCGCTACAAAACATGTGTTTCCTATGTAACAGTGATAAGAGTTTAAGTGATTAATTGGTGTCTGTGCAGTGTAGAAAGATGAAATATGAGCTGATCTGTCAGAATTTAAGTAAAGAATGGAAGACAATATAGAGACATGCAGGGGTGCCACCCATGAGACCAAGTAAACCCTGAAACCAGAATTTCCAAATTTTACAAACCCTGAAATCATAAACCCCAAACTTTACCAACCCTGAAACGTACCGCATATACAATTTAAGCACCAAGATTTTACGAAAGAAGAACAGTATTAAATTACTACCTAGATCTGTATCATAATATGCCCCCCCCCCCCCATGTTTTAAATATGTAATTAGTAAGCCTATCATTATAATAAATAGAGTTTGTGTGTATTTATTGATAAAGCTTGTAATACAAGTTAAGAGGATTTAGTACAATTTTATATTAACAATGTTTGTAACCCCCCCCCCCCCCCGCAACACACAGTTATTTTAAATGATGTTTCTCTCTTAACATTTTTTCCCTCATTATTCTTTTGAAGCAGCCTTCGTTAATCAACATTGATAAAACTGATTCCATCAATGTACACGCATGGACCTGTAAATCTATTGCAACAAGATAAAATTGATTTTGAGATTTAGTACAGATCTACTCCAAAATGAACATTAAGATTTAGTTTCTAATATTTAAATGTAGACCTAGATGGCTAGAATGTGCTGGACTGCCTATACATAATTATAATTTATTTGTATAAAAAAAAAACTATAAATCTATTGACCAATCGATCTATTTTTTCTAGCCTTCAGGCGAATGCAAACTTACTAATTTAATTCTTCAATCATTGATTCTAGTTCTGATCTAAAAACCATATAAATATCCTAAATCTAGATCCTACTTCTATAATACTCTAGACATAGGCTAAGGCTCTATGTCTATATGGAACCTATACAAATTTTAAAATATAAAACACGGGAAAAAAAATAAATTTTCTCACTCGTGAATTTTTTTTTTCTTCTATTTCTAGATCTAGGACTAGCCGCTAGGTACGCGAGTAGATCTAGACTATTCTAGACTATATCTATACTAAATACAAGACTTTACAGTCTAGATCAGATCTAGATTGATCATAGAAATAGATCTAGACTCTAAATCGAGCCGATTCGAGGCGCGTTCCGTAGATCTAGAAATTCTCTATAGATCTAGAATGTTTACACTTTTTTTTGTCACTTAAAAAAAAAAATACTGTACCGGTAAATAAAGCTTAGTGCGCATGCAAAGTGAAAGTCTCGCGAATAGCGAGATATGAGACTGGTCGATTTTGTTTAAAAATGGCGGCTCGCGCGATCGGAACTAACAAACTAAAATTAACGGGGGAAAATGACCAGAAATTTCGAAAAAATCTAAATCAACTAAAACCCTGGATTTTTACAAAATTGTAGAAGGCAAACCCGGAGGGGGGGGGAAAATCGGACCCATCAAAACCCGGATTTCCGGGTTATTCCGGAAAAGTGGCACCCCTGGAGACATGAAAGAATTAAGAAGTGTTTCTGTTGTGTGTTAGATTTTTAAAAAATATCAGTTTAAATCATTACTATTAGATCCATATCTCATTTCATTCTTGGAATATTTTAGTAAAAATTATATTGAGTTTGTGTCCAAAAGAGAAGTTTATTCAAGTTATTTATCTATTTCAGTACTTTCGTTTCACAAGCAGCAACTTTATGCTAAGTGGCAGTAAAGAAATGTTTCCATTTTGTATTGTTTGGTTTCTAGCTGCAATGAACTCAGTAAATTTGACTTTCACGTACAACTTAATTGAGAAAGGTATTTTTTTGTATTGTATTTTGGGTTTTCGGCACATCAGCACAATTTAGGCCATGTCATGCACGTAATCCCTCAGGGGTTATTCTCCCTTCGTATCACAAGAGCTAAATTGGCAGACTTACCCAAGTTGACAAAACTATTTACACGAGACCAAGAGTTCAATTTACTGACTCCACATATCTGTAAAAGCTGCCGCAGGTGAAGAAAGATGCTGTTGATCTCCACCAACAGGGCCACGACAGCGTAGCCCACATAGTGTCGAGTTCCCACTGCCACCATGAAGCATGTAATAATCTGTAATCGATCAAGTTTATTATTTATATACTTAATACTACTTTTCTCTTCATCCGTATAACATTAAACATGAAAAGAAAAATGACAAGTTCTCTTGAGAATAGATTACAATACTTACAACAAAATGATGGCCTATCAGTTCGAGTGACTGGCGTGATCGTCTGCTCATGTAAAGATCAAGTAAATCATACAGAAAGTAGCCTGTAAATATATACATATATATATATATATATATATATAGGGGTGTTACGGCCGTAGCACATGGTGTGAATGATGAATGGTGCGATATTGGGTATTAATTGGAAGGGAGGTTAAAAAAGAGGATGCTGGAATATGTCGACATGAAGAGAGTTGAAAATATTATGTTAACATCATTTGTAATAATATTACAGTATTTCTTAATTAGAACCTGATTCGAGAGTGTCTGCTTATTTTTTAAGAGTCTTGTGTTGTAACAGTAGCATTTGAAATGTTTTATTTTAAAGATATTTTTTTTTTAATTAAAGAAGAAAAAAGGTCTGTATATTACTAGAATGAAACAAAGATTCATATCAATATAATTAATGCTGATGTTTAAACCTTGTAAGTCAATGAAAAAAACTAAGAGTTACTTACCCACAGAAAAAGCTATAAGAGTATGTGATAGAGTGGTGTATGTTGTGATCAGATCTTCAGCCATATCTGGTCTTTCAAAAAAACTGAAACAAAAACAAAGTACACTTGACAAGCAAAATATGACATATCTTTAAAATACTGAGCGCCATTTAATAAGCTGACCAATTTTTAGGATCTTTTAAATGAAGGAATGTGAATTGTTTATCGTTATGAATCAAATTTCCTCTAGGCTTAATATTTGTTTAAGAAGATGCTCACATAAGAATATTGTGCATTTTATTTTGAATTGAAAATTGTTTTGTTTTACATCGATTGGATGTTATTTCAGAATTAGAGATTATTACATCTTGGCCCAAACCTCCCACAGGAGTGCAGGGGATGGAAGTGTGCAGAGTTCTAACTCAAGAACACCTGATGACAGTCTAAAGCGCGTACTACATGACCAGCCAGCCATTCACTACCAAATACAAATGTTAGTCATAGTGTCAAATAGTGAGCAGTTATTAATACTAGTAACTGACATAAACAAAAAATCATACACTTGCTACATTACGATATTACAGTATTGTCTATAAGCATGAAGATTAAGAAATTGTGCATTAGTTTATGTGATTATGCAGACCCAATAGTGACCTGCATATTTAGTTTTATCTACTGCTTGGTTGTGTGATATGTGCTCTGAACTGTCGTATTGATGCTCCTGGGTTCAAACTCTGCATGAGGTTTGGGTTAGAATGTAACTCCATTAATTGCAAGAAGTTATGGTTCAGTTTTTTAAATTACCTGAATAGCACAATAGCTGAATAGGTGGGGAACTAAAGACATAGATACATGTGATGTATAATGTATAATGCTGCAAATTATAAAATAATACAAACATAGACGAGCTAGACTTAAGACTAGATCTAGAATTTTTAAACTAGATCTAAATATATGGCTGCCTGGTTGTGTGGTTTGAGCGCTGGACTGTTGTTCGGATTTATCGATGGTCCCGGAATCAAACCCTGCCTGCTCCCATCCCATGTCATCCAGCGGGAGGTTTGGACTTGGAAGTAAATTATCTTCAACTCTGAAGGAACATCCAAAACATAACATTTTACAAACATTTAGTATTTTAGATCAGGGGTGGGCAAATTACGGCCCGCGGGCCACATGCGGCCCGCCGGAGTGTTTTATGCGGCCCGCCGAAGTCAGGTGTGCCCACAGTATATACTTATAAAAATGCAAATATATTAAAAATAATATAAATATAAATTACTGAAACTGTCATTATAAAAATTTTCAAGCAAACGAAGACTATGCTTTTTAGCTATAACATCAATAGTTCAATACACTCAATTCTAGACACAATCTCTGATCAGTTTTATTCAATGCTATGAAGAACTATATTGAATGTTGGGTATACTGGAAAGAAGATGGCAAGGGTGACAACTGGTGGAGCTCGATCTTTGACTGAGTAAAATGGAGGGGTTTTTTAATACCTCAACCATAAACTTTAAACAGGAAAGTTTGCACAAAGCTTCATAAAATTTCAACTTTATGATAGCAAAAGGTAAACAGAAATCAAACAAAGAGTGTATTAACCATAGGTAGTTCCGATTATGAACAAAATAATTCAATATTTCCTCTATCTTATCATGGGCAAGGTAAACGAGAAGACTATAAAATCTGAAGGAAGAAATTGTTATGTTACTTGAAGGACATTGTGACTCTCTTACCAATATTTCTAACAAAGAGTGGAAGACAGATTTCAGGTTTCATAATTGCCATTGCAATGAGTTTTTTGCATATGAAATGTAAATGGATGTTAAATCTTTTCAAACAAGGCCTTCCCATTTCTACAAGCAAGCAAAAGAAAACAGGCTTTGTCATTTTCCTTTGCTGAAAGGTGAAATTATTTCTAGTGAAATGATTAAAAGTACACTTATTAAATTTAGATTCCTTAATTTTGCAATTTATATAAGCAAATTTTAAGACGTCAAGAACCGGTTTTCAATACCATTAGCTCACCATTTAGCGCAGAAGCTGATTTAGCTCCAGAGGACATAACTCAGAGCAAAGAGAAGCTCCAGTCAGTACTTCCACAGGAGTCTTATGGGTGCCAGAAGCTGTAATTCTACACTTTAAAAAATGTGCTACTGTTCACACTATTTGTGTACACATACATCTGTTCTACTTCTTCTTTGTTCTCATTTTACATGTTGGAGGGTTCAGATCAGTAATCCTATATCTGAGATGAACCGCGCAATAGTTTCCAGATCAGGCAGTTCTCCAAATAGCTTTGGTTCTATAGGAGGGATTTGGGGCCAGAGTCCTATTCGGGTCTCTGATTTAGTATGCACCATTGAAGGACATGGTCAGCATTCTCTGGTAATGCTCCAAAAGGGCAAGTTTCACTCGACCCGACATTTAACTTCCGGAACATATGTTGTCTCATCCAGTGAACAAGCATTATATTTTGGGTGGGGGAAACTAAACAAGTATAATTACTGGTCGATTTTGACTGACTATAATTTGACAGCAGTCACAAGGGTAACAACTAGTAAGCTAGTTCCACAGTTCCGGAACATTATGCACGAGTGTAAAAAGTAAAATACTGCACATTAAGTACAACTGTATATTAGTGGGGTTATTGTAATATAAAAAGACAACAGCAATTAAAAAAAATTATTAATTGATTAAAAAAATTGCTAACTCTTCTTGTATTTCCTTAACTTTGAGTGTGGTAAAAAAGAAACGTGAATATAATACAGTGTAACTATGAATTAAAAGTTAGCTAGAGTATCTTTCTAAGTTGGATATACATATGCGGCCCTCCATTCCCAAATTTAAAGAAATGCGGCCCTTGATCCAAAAAGGTTGCCCACCCCTGTTTTAGATGATCTTTTCTCATTTCTGTTTCGAATGAAATAAGAATATTAAAGTTTAATTTTAAATAGTTTATAATATTGTTTAAAATTAAAAAGAGTTTAAAAAGAGTGTACTAGTAGACAGTAGTTACTGAGTAGTAGATCTATAGACAATAGACTAGAATCTTACCACAAAACTGACCAGATGCTGCTAATTAATGAATGAATGAAAGAGACTGAAATGTTTTTCCACTTCCATTTTGATTTTTCTGCCACAGAACTGATTTGTAGATATTGTGCCAGTAGAGAAACACAGTAGAATAGAAATGTGGATAATAACACAACTAAGTAGCCACGATTTGGCTCATTTATATCTCGCCAAATTTCACTGTTCTTGTGCTCCATCTGGGTTTCCATTTAGTGATCCAAATCTAGAATTTATAAATCTAAAAGCTCTATATAGATCTTTGGAATGATTAAAACACTGAATTAAAAGAAGACGTAGGCTTTAGGCAGGAAATGGCCAGATATAATAGATCTAGTTATTTTTGTTGATGGTTACATAAAAGTTAACTGAGGTTAAAGTTCATATCTATTGGTTTGACAGTTGTGCTTCTGCGATAGACAATGATTGAATCAGTACTAGGTTATTTTAAAGAAAACGATAGATATTTATCAAATCTTGATTTCATCTATCATACAATGAGATTTAAATCTATACTTTATATCTAACAGTTAGAATAATTACAACACTCTTACTCTTAAGAAAAACAACAAATAAGTCTTCAAAATATTTGACAACGAAAACAGAAATAAATGAGCCTAATCTCGTCATGTCTACATTTCAATAGTTCGCAAACTAGAGTGATGTGCCTTACCACTAAAGAAAATAAAAATTCAACAGTTACAAATAAAAAAGTACAGAAAAAATATTTAGATCTAGTAACTATAGACTCTAGATTCTAGATCTATAGTAAAATAATTATAGTATAAGATTTAAGATCTATAGTGCGGATCTTGCCCAGAGTAGATATATTCTAGATCTATTATTAAAGGTAGATGAAAGATTCCATTATTATGATCTGATCTACACTCTTGTCTCCAGGATTGAAAAAAATTGATGATCATGATCGATGGCTTAGGCCTAGCCCTAGCTGCTACACTTACACTGCTAGAGTTAGACTGCCTAGCGGAGTTCAGTCAAAAGAGTGCCCTAGTGGCCCCTAGACTTTGACTTACTTAGTTAGACATAGAATTAGAAGTCAGAATAGATCTAGATATAGAATCTAGATTTATATTTATTTAATTTATTTATTATTTTATATTATATTTTATACTAGCGAATATTACCAGCGGCCTGCGGGCCTTAGTCTGGGTATTACTACGATAGCCTAGGAAGGACTCCAATATTAATACTATAATAGTCAGCAAAGCATTGTCCCAGACTCTTTTCATTAGATGTACATAATGCCCATTGCCTTAGCTATCCTGTTATTAGTGTCCTTATCAAGTCGCAAATTATTGAAGATAATGGAGCCATGGTAACATAAATTATCAATTATTTCCAAGGATCATCCATTAATGGACACATATGGTGAAGTGCCTGTATTTTGGGCTAAAATTTTGGTTTTGATTTGACTAATGTTTAAACCAAACTTATTGCATACAGCAGTCTGAAGCTTAGTGTCAGATTCACCAACAAAGGCTGTTTCATCAGCATATAGAGCAGTGTCCTAATCAAAACCTTTTTTATTCTAGTTTTGGCTCTCAATTTGAATTCATAAAGAGTTGTCTTGGTGATTTTAGAATACGCTTATTGCCAACTAGAGTAGGTGCAAACACACATCCTTGTTTGACAGCCTATTGTCCCCAACATATATTATATATTACACTTAATTGATTGTTTTAACAAATTTAGCTGCTTTATTTAGGCCCTGAGCTTGACTATGTAGATCTAATCAACTGCTAGATAATCATCTAGATTGTTTAAATCTAAATTTAGAACTCTATTTCAGTTTTGATTGTTTAAATCTAAATTTAGAACTCTATTTCAGTTTTGAAAGCTATTGGAAACCAGAGAAAATAGCAAAGGGAATTTAAAAATAAGGACTTTACCAATGGTTTCAATAATGTACTACAGATTGTTTTAATATTATTTATATATATCTCAAAATTTGATGAAAACATTTTATTGAAGAGATTATTAGCCAATTTATTGTAGGCAAAAAATTGATTTAAAAAAAAAAGACTCACTCTAGTGTAGCTGGAGCAAAAATTTCTAGTTGTGTTTTCCATTGTCTAGGGAAAGTGAAAGAGATTGTCTTTGCGATTGATTATACAAAACCAAACTTTATATCTGTACAATAATAATCAAGCCCTGAATGTTAAAATATTCACCTTTACCTATCCCTTAGTCCTTTGAACCGTTGGGGCACCACACAAGATCTGTCAACCATCTTTCTCTATTCCTGTCTTTTGCATTGGATAGAATTTCAATCAATGAAATTATTAAGGCCAATAAAGGGTTAAAAACTTTTGATTCATTATTCTTAATAGAATATTTAAAACTGATGTCAGGAAAAGTTTGTTTTATGTTTCCTCTCATCAAGGCTTAACACATGCATGTCATTTTGATGTATTTTTATTTCTCTTAATTTGTAATAGAGCTGTTCTTCATCCGTGGTCTGAAAACTGATAGAAGAGTTGAACTGCTAATTTAATCAAGCAATAATGGACTTTGAGGATGACATTATAAATGGTAAGTATGTCTGACTTGTTGTTGATTGGAAACTATTCTACTCTCTTTCTCTCTATTTAGACATTTGTTCAGTTTAGTTCTAAAAGACTTTTGGGCTATTGCTGTCTTACTAACTTAGACTTCGTCTCCCTCGCTATATGATGCATTGGGCAGGAAGCTGTTTCCAGAGAGATACGTCTCCAGCAATGTCTGCAACCTCTTCCCAGTCGGTGTCCACAGCCCTGATTTCCTCCATAAAGGTGCAGCGTCAAGGTATACGAGGACGTCCTTGTTTCCATTTTCCTTGTATCTGCCTCCGTGTTATTTGGGACATGCAAATCATTATGTCAGAGGATATGTCCCACAAATCTCATGTGATGCTCAGTCACAACCTTATTAAGGGATCAAGTGCCTGTTCTAATATGAAGTAGCTTTTAAACAAAAAACAAAAAAATAACATTTTGCTATTTGAAAAAAAAATGTCATGACTAAAATTCTATGCTATCTAAAGTTTTATGCTTTCTGAAGTTTTATATCAATTATTTTATTTATTTTATACTTTTTGCTCTTTGCTTGTTTCAGAACCTCCGGCTAAAAAGCATAAGAAACATAAGAAGAAGCACAAACATAAAAAAGAGCCAGCCCCGCCAGCGTTAATGTCTCCTAAAACTTCTATAAAGCTCAAGCTGAAACTTGGCAAAGAAACAATGGGCACTAAAAAGTAGGTTCCAAATCATTTGTTCAACCAGTTTTGAAATTTGGGGCATGCGGAACTAGTTGCAAAGCACTTTTTTTGGCTGTTGAATAGAAACTATGCTGTTCCAATGTAGGCTGGGACTTTAAATTCATGATTATTTGCACGTCATAAATGTACCCAGCCCTATTTAATCCTGACTTTTGTTAGGGAAAGTAAAGTTGAGTTTAACTGGGTATATTACAGGATGGCAGCTTGCAAACATTGAACCTGGGAACATTGAAATGACAGTCCGGAGCACATGTCATACAACCACGCAGCCTTCTGCTGGCTGGACTGACAGAGCTTGAAACTTTTGAAAATTATAATATAAAATATATTTTACCTAATATTCAGCATGGGAAATTTTGTTTTTGCATTATGAAAAACAACAAAACAGTAATCATGCTAAAACCTATGAACAATTTATAAAATGTAATGTAATCTAGCCATCTTTTATTTTATATATGTTCATTTGTTTCTGTAGTATTAACTTATTTCTGAGGACATCATGAAATACAGTTATTCAATATATTATTTAAAAGAATATTAATGCTTTTTAGTTATGTACATTTATATTGGGACACGACACAAGATCTATCTCTATTCCTGTCTTTTGCCTTGGATAGAATCTCTTTCACGGATGGGCCCATCCATTCTATTAATTTGTCATCCCATCACTTTCTCTGTCTACCTCTTCTTCTTTTTCCTGATACTGTTTCCTGAAGGAAGGTCTTTGCAAGCTCTGGGGACCTTGTGATATAGCCATGGAGCTTTAGTTTGTGTTTTTTTTTTACAGTAGTTAGCAGATCATCATGGGGTTCAATCGCTGTACTAAGCCTGACTTTAATCTCTTTGTTTGTGATGCCTAGGAGCTTTAAATATATATAGAGTTTTCATAGTCATTAAGAACTTGTACATATCCGATTAGGTTCAAGTACATGATTTTGTAGTGATTCAGTCCCAAGTGATAATTGGCTCTTTCAACTTGTGTTTCAGTGTCATGTCAGTTGTGCAGTCCACAGAGAGCCATGTGCCAGAGTGTAAGGAGATTTGAACTTAAGTAGCTCTTATTTAATATATTCCTTACAGTAATTATTATTATTTTAGGATTACACAAAATCAAAGAAAATTATCGTCTCTCATAGCAAGGCCAATCATTGTAGAAGGCCTGAACATCGACCTGCAACCTCACAACCTGCGGACAGTTTAGACCCATAGCTCATTGCCATGCCACAGGTCCGACATGATGTAGCAACAAGCTGTTGGTCTAAACTGCCTACGGGTAACAATATCGCAGATCAATGTTCTCTGCCAAAGTCAGTTATAGGTAGCCAGGTGTTTGTTTTTTTGCCTCTCAGCCTCACAAGTTTCAGAAAGTTTTTTTACTTTGTCTGTTGATTTTTAGTGAGTAAAGCTGCGAAGAAATCTGCTCATAATGACGAGGAAGATTTCTCTGATGATGACAAATGGCTAGAGGCGCTAGAAAAAGGCTACTCAAATAATTATGCTGACATTGCTAAAAAGGATCCAGCCTTGTTGACAGCTCGACAGGTAATAGTATTAAAAAAAAAAAGAAAATTTTTAATGAAAGCTGAGAATCGTAATTATAACTCATAACTACACTTCATTTGTAATTGTAATGTCATAATAATATCCAATTATTGACCAGATTACACTATCCAATAAATTTAAGCAATTATTGCTCCGGCTTTCTGATCTGAATTGAAACAAATATTAACCAGCTCTCTTTGTCCAATCTGAGCCAATCCAGATTCAATAGAACTTTGATTTTTTTTTCTAGCTATGGTTTTCTTAACAAAATCTTGGGTTTAGTGAACTGATTACAAAGCTCTGCTTTCACATGTTCTCTTGGCTGGTATTTAACAATATAATTAATGTTGAACAGACTTCACTTGAGAACATTGTACGCTGAACATTGTACCTTAGCGAGCTGATTACTCCATATGTCCCCCAGAGAGCCCTGCGCTCAATGGACTCAACGCTTTTAGTGGTGCCACGTTTCTCCCTCAAAAGCTACGGTCTGCTGGCTTTTTCAGGGCACGGACCAAAGGTTTGGAACTCACTCCCCATTGATCTCAGACAGGCAACATGCTACACCACTTTTAAGAAGAACATTAAGACCTATCTGTTTAAAACTTTTTTTAGATTAACTGTCATTTTAGCTGTCGTGTCTGTGTTTGTAATGTTATTATAGCGCCTTGAGCCTACATTTATAAATAAAATTATAATTATTATTACTGATTGACAATGTAAACTACGAATATTGTAAGTTTCTTGTCCTACTACTAAAAGATAAATTTAATGTTCTAGATTGGGTTAAAGTGTGATTCTCTTGTCACCCACCGAGCAATCAAACCAAGGAGTACTAGATACCATATGTAGTAAAGTATCCCCTTTCAGGGATTTCAATGTATAGTTCAGATGATGTAAAGGCCATCTGTTTTTATGGCCCACTGCTAACAAGGGTGTTATGTGCCCACCACAATGACCAACCAACGAATGTCAGGTAACCAGGGGCACTCTTAAAATCACAAAATTCAAATCGCAGTCTTCCACAGGATTCGAATCTTAGCCCACTTGATTCAAAAGCCAAATTCTTTACTACTCTGCCACCAGGTCCCCTAGATACCATATGTGCTTATGAAATTTGAGATTAAATAAAAGGAAGTGGGAATTCTATGTAAACTTCTGCACTTAGAAGTTTTATACTTAGACTGAAGATGTTGTCATGAAATCAACTAGATCAAATTTTTGGCCTCGCTTCTTGTGAACCTTTCATTTGTGCCCAATTAAGTGAGATATAGTTAAGTCAACAAAAAAAATCATTAAAAAAATGTCCATAAGTGGCTCAAGTGTCAAAGGCATAAAAAAATAAGTATTAAATTAATCAAGTCAGTACCAAGTTATTTTTCAATAAATATAATTATGTTTTAGCATGTTTGTGTTTTAATAATTGAAAAATAATGTATAAATAAAATATTTATAAATACTTTCTAATACCAATTTTGTTGTCTCATGAATTCAGAAAGCTTTACTGCATGGGAGTCAACAAGATGAACTGTTGCAGCTTCCATCAGGTACCACTACATTCTTAATATACCAACAATGAAAAGCGAGAGACATATTGCCCTAAATGTCATTTGTAACACTCATTAATGAACTTTTGTTAACGGACTTCATCTGTTTTATTGTAACATTTGTTACTGAGACATTTATCTTGTTACAAGGTTACAAAACCGTGGAGCTTACTGATGAGCAGAAACGGCGGCGGCAGGAGAAAGCTAAGAGAAGACGTCAGCAGGCTAATGAAAAAATGGAGAATGATAAGGTAAGTATCTTGCCAGTTAGGAATGTTGAAACTATCCTGTTACTCTCACTTCACCTTCTATCTTATAAATTACAGACGTTACTTCCAAAAAAAAAAATTATTGTGTCCTACATATTCCATGTGTTAATCTACTCAAACTATCCTATTACTCTCACTTCAACTTCCTATTACTCTCACTTCAACTTCTATCTTATAAATTACAGACGTTACTTCCAAAAAAAAAAATTATTGTGTCCTACATATTCCATGTGTTAATCTACTCGTACATGTCAATTAGAGATTTAAACTCGTTGGTTTTCCTGGCTGGCTCAGGCAACCCATTCCATACTCTAATGGCACTAGAGAAGAAGGAGCACTTGTACAAATGTGTCCTAGCATATGGTATAAAAAAAAATGTGCCTTTATCTTTTTATCTCTTTCTGACTAGCTTGTCACTGATTTTAATATCAGAGGGTGAATTTTTGGTCTCTGTCAGTCAGTCATCAAGAGAGCTTTTAAAGCATTGATTAGCATGTGATATGATGTGGACATCTCGTTAAAGTGTCTCACTAGGTCTTCTACTTATTCTGTTCCTGTCAGGTTACATGACAACTGAAACAGTACCATAAACAATTAAGCAGCTGTTTAAGGACTAGTCATTTCATTGTTAGTAATCACTCTGCATGTTATTTGATTTTGCTGCCTCAATGGTTATGTCACAATAAGCACTTTATTTTTCCTTGAATGTGCAAGGTAAATTTGAAATAAAAACATGCTGGAACACAGGCCATGAAATAATTACTTAAACTTTAGTTTAGTTGAAACACAATATGTTAATTAAATTAGTTAATATGCAATATGAGCAGGTACAACACCTTCTCTGAATGCATCGATTCAGTATAATCAAATTAATTTGCTGAAATTACAGAACTTTTACACTAGAATCACACTTATTAACTAATTGACTCAACTTATTGTTTTATTTCTCAAATTAAATATTCTTTCTTTCATTTATTATCATAGCACTTTGTATGCTTTCTGAAGAGACTCAACAAATGTAGCTTTTAGATCTCTAATATTAAATCTTACTCGACCACCGGTGGTCAATGGTTATTCTTTCCTGGATGTGGCAAAATATGTAGGTCACAGCTGGGGCTGCTTAGCAACAGCAAATACTGCATTTCTCATTAATCTTCGGACTCGAAGACAAGCCTTATTATTATTATCATTATTAGTCAATTCCCAACCCAGTCTAGTAGACCAATTAAAAATGAACTCATGTTGAATAAAAATACTTTTTGAAACTTTCAGCTGTACAAATTTGGTTAGAGGTTAGCAGAATACTTGTTATATTGCTCTCTCTCATCTGTCCCTTGACTTTTGTCTTAGGGCTGCAGTGACAATTCGCATAACCAAATCCCTCCACTTATCCTGGTCAGCAGCTTTTCTTAGCAGAATGTCAAGAGGTTGGCTGGTCCATTCTTTTGTGTTGTCCTGCCAGCTCTCTTTGTACAGCTGTTTCTTCATGCTTCCTCCACTGGACATTGAGAGAGTTATAACACTGAGTCATGTCTTACAATATGACAGAGCTACAGACTTATAACAGAGTCATGTCTTACAATATGACAGAGCAAGAGACTTATAACAGAGTCATGTCTTACAATATGTCAGAGCAAGAGACTTATAACACTGAGTCATGTCTTACAATATGACAGAGCTAGAGACTTATAACACTGAGTCATGTCTTACAATAGGACAGAGCTAGAGACTTATAACACTGAGTCATATCTTACAATAGGACAGAGCTAGAGACTTATAACACTAAGTCATGTCTTACAAAAGGACAGAGCTACAGACTTATAACACTGAGTCATGTCTTACAATAGGACAGAGCTAGAGACTTATAACACTGAGTCATATCTTACAATAGGACAGAGCTAGAGACTTATAACACTGAGTCATATCTTACAATAGGACAGAGCTAGAGACTTATAACACTGAGTCATATCTTACAATAGGACAGAGCTAGAGACTTATAACACTGAGTCATGTCTTACAATAGGACAGAGCTAGAGACTTATAACACTGAGTCATATCTTACAATAGGACAGAGCTAGAGACTTATAACACTGAGTCATATCTTACAATAGGACAGAGCTAGAGACTTATAACACTGAGTCATGTCTTACAATAGGACAGAGCTAGAGACTTATAACACTGAGTCATATCTTACAATAGGACAGAGCTAGAGACTTATAACACTGAGTCATATCTGAGTCATATGACAGAGCTAGCTCTGCTTTATATTAGTAATGATGCACTTTTAACAAAAGGCACATGACCTTACAAGATATAGACATTGAGTTGTTGAATCAGTAGAATAAATTAAGCTGTTTATGTTCTACAAAGATGACTTTGTTTCTATCGTTAAAACAGAATCAAACCGTTCACAAACTGTTGAAAAAGCAAGACAGCAAGCTAAAAAGACCTATAAAAGTAAGTTTTGGATTTCAACATTTTGTTTTTTTTTTTCTATTCAGTAGTTGGCGAGTTCCTTGCATCAAAACATTTCATGGCTTATAATCATTGGATGTTGTTGTTTTTTTGACTAGCCACGTGGTGGAAAGAGTAGCAGTGTTCCTCGTATCATCTATAGAAATAGATTAGATGATATCTGTATACTGCTGCCTCCTGATGTGCCGTTCCCTCTCAGGCCTGAGATAGCCAAGTAAGTTTACTAAGTGAATATAGAGGAGGACTAAAGCATTGATCTGCTATTTATACTTGATCTATGGCTGGCTTTCTTGGGGAGAAAAAATACAAGGAGCTAGAGCTGGTCATTTAGGAAACATAAAGATGTTTTGTTAAGCTCTATGACCACTCTATTAAACTCTTAAACTGTATGAGATGGATTTCCTTTTATGAAAGCTATTGAGTCATATGCTACACATTAGTGCTAATTAAGGGATAAGTACATTTTTTATAATGACACATGCTGGCATACTTATATGCATTTTTATGATTTTATATATAAAAAAAAAGGATGAAGGGAGTTTGTGTTATGCAAACTCCTGGCTGATCCCTGTGGGTCAGTTATGATGATACATTACATTACACAAAATAAAGAATAAATCATATATGCAAGTGACCCTTAAACAGACCATTATTACCATATTTTATCTGATTTTGTATAAGAAACTTATTTTTTCAGTTTATTCTACAAACAAAACCTTCTTGACATGTTTTAAAACATGATTTAATCTGATACCTATGACTAATTAAAAAAAAAAATGTCCACTCACTATTCGTATTTCTAAACTTTTGTTAAGGAAATATTGTTGTAACTAGGTAATCTAGTTAGCTTAAGGCGAGCTTGTAGTTTTCATTAGGGTTAAATGAACAAGCTTAACTTTTATATAGGTTAATAAACATTTTACTAAAAGGGGTTTTATTTTGTCTTTTTTTTTTATGTGTAGATCTTATCCTGAACCTCAACTTTGTGGGGTTGATGGCTGCACCAATATGAGAACCTCCATCTGCTCAAAGACCAAAGTTCCAATCTGCAGTCTGGCTTGCTATAAGAAAAATTTAAAGGCATTTGAGGCTCTTAACTCCGAGAAATTATCAGAAGATATTTATTGTGACAGTGCCGACATGATGGCGATGTCTGAAGTTGTGGTAGAATGAAGCTATCTTATGTGTGTGACTGTTTGGAAGTAGAAATCGGTTGAATGTGTGTGATATTAATTTTGATGTATATATGGGCTGTTACATTATTGAATCTCTGGGCTGTTCCAGAGTTTCTGCAAATATTAATCTTAGAGAATGCCTGCAATTTATTGTTCTGTGATTGAGTGGCATAAATCCCTAGGCTGAGGAGCTGTGTTTAATCCTGATGGAGATGAGGAATAATTTTTTTTGCAAGATTTAACTCGAGCTGAGTTTTTTTTTCTGGAAACAGTTATATCTTCGCCAGTCCCTAAATGTTTCCAGAAGAAAATAGAGGAGAGTGCATTGAGAATGTACCATGGTATGTTATTGTCATGATTGTGATGTCTGTCTGTCTGCAGTGTTTGCTTCTGATAAGTATTTCCCTCTAATTGTGTGCAGAATGTTATGGAATGTTTATTTTGTTATGACCAATTTGTTGTACAGCAAATGTAATGGAATACTGAAATCACTGTGGATCTGATAAATGAGAGATTGTAATTGAATAATAAATCATTATTCTTAAATAATGAGACATTGTAATTAAATATTAAATCTATTCGGTAATTTGTTCTAAATGTTAGTTTACTAGTTCAGCAATTAAAATACAATTCAATACAGATGGGAACACAAAATGTATTTTCTAATGAAATGCAGACTCACTGGAGCAATTTCTTACGCTTTTATTTAACATATAATTCTACTTTCACTCAAACTTCCAAGCATTTTGACCTGAGGTTAAAATATATGTTGCAAATATTTTTTTTATATTGATGTTTTTTTTGACAGAGTACCCAGTTAAAACATTTGAATACAAGCATTTTTGATCTCAATTCAATAGTTAATATACTCTCTATTGCTTCTCAACCTAAAATCACACACACATGCTTTCAGGCTTGTTGGCCCCTTTTTATTACATTGACAACCCCATATGTTGTTTTTTTTTAGCATTTTCCAAAGGATCAACCCATCACCACATACTTTTCAGATCTTGATTTCTATATATAGCACCTTTGGTTTTAATTATTTTTTTTCATCCTTCATCCTAAGGTAAGCACTGTATGGCTGGTTGTCTGGTATGTACACTGGACTGTCGTTCATTTGGTCTCAATGGTCCCAGGTTCAAACCTTATCCACTGCCATCCCACGTCATCCTGTAAGCGGTTTGGGCTAGGATGAAATTAGCTTCAATTCTGAAGAAACATCCGTAACATGAAAAACAAAACAAATTAGACACTTGGCTTCCAAACTAGGGGTCCTGGGTTTGAATCCTGGGATTTTTAATTTTGGGATCTTTGGGCGCCTCTGAGTCCACCCAGCTCTAATGGCAATGGGTACCTGACATTAGTTGGTTGGTTGGTTGTTGTGCTGGCCACAGAAACAGACAACCTTAACACCATCTGCCCTATAAACCACAAGGTCTGAAAGGGGAACTTAGTTTTAGATCTACAGAGTGAAATACATACTAACTTAAAATCAATTCTTGTGCGCCCATCAGGTCAATAACTTTTCTCACCTAAATAAACAACAGAAACAAAGATTGAAAAAAAATGAAACTTTTTATTTTCCAGTGGATGTAATGATGTTTTAGCTTGAAAAATTTCTCATGCTATAATGAATAACATCGCAACCAATAGAATCAAATGCTACTCTTTACTTCAACTATGGCCGTACTGTACACTGATATATTAGAATAATGGAACTTTTTAGTGCAATACAAATAATGTCGGCATTCAAACTTCTAATTGATATTAGTCGATATAAGAACATATTAAGTCATTGACTAACATACTATAAAGTCATTGACTAACCCAAGTATGACTCGGTTCAACTAAACAATCAAGACCGTAAAGTAAGTGGCCATAACTCTGTAAGGTCCTGTGTGGTATTGGCACTCGTTGCCTTAGCAAGCAAGCACAGAAAGACGTCAAAGGATCAAGATCACAGAAGTGCCCTGCTTTGTTTAGAATGTTCATTATCACAAATCATTGAATATGCAAATAAGGGCAAGATGAAAAGAGTTCTGGCATTTGTGAATAAAGATGGGCAATCTTCTCTGTGGGTTTTTCTTGTCACAGAGCAGTTCTCACATTCTGACAGAGCACTACATGAAAAGAAAGTTTTACACCAGTAGTCACACCAACGACACTCGACTGTACATCAAGGTAAGTAATCACACGAATCACAATCAAATAAATACATAGACCAGACTTTGTCGCGATATGCACCGAAAAAAAAGTTAATCCCTTTAAGTGATGTCAGAAACAAATGAAGCACTCTTCAACTCTTTGACAGCGAAATTTCATGAGAAGGGTAAAAAAAAACAACAAAGCACTTTTATCTCCTGCCCTCCTATGTGCAAGATGTGAATAGTACAAGGTGACATTACATAAAAATATAAAAGTTAAAGAAAATATGTTAAATAATAATGAAGTTATGACAAAGATTATGGCTTACTCAACGATTAACTCTTTTTCCTTCACACGGACACACTCAAGTAGTTATAAGACTTTGATTTCAACTTTGGAACTTACAAGCGACTGCTATGTTGAACAGAAGAAGTGGATGCACTAATAGTAACATTGGACACTGTGAACACATTTTCGTCTGTCCTCAGGGATATGACTAGTTTTTATACTCTTTATCAATTTGTTGTTATGTCAACCACAGTCTGATATGGCAATTGTTTTTTTACTGGGCGCTGGTGATACAAAGGGATAGTAATCCTTGAAGGATGACGGGCACGACATGGCCTAAATTGTGCAGATGTGCCGAAACTCAAACTTTTACTGGGAGGAAAAAAATAATTTTTTTAGTATTCAGGGAGGGAAAAAAATTCTTAAAGTATTTAGCACTACCACACTACAACTAAAGGCAGAAGAAGGAGAAGTCATCAGAGAACAAAAAATCTAGGAACTGATAGGAATTATGGGTAAAAAGAAAATTTCTGCGAAATGCTGATTTTGGGAAAGAAAAATCAGTTTCCCAATTGGTGTTCAAATAGGTATGTAGACTACACAAAGAACAATTGTGCTGAAGAAAACTGAATCCTAAAATGCTGCTGCAACGACTATTAAAAATTTTAATTATATTATAAAAACATGTTCACAAACGTACATATTTTCACAAAGTGATCATACATTAAGAAAACAAATCCTTTGATGGGGACATTCTTCGGATGACAGCCACACTTATTGCTGATTGTATTCATTGTGCTAATAAAACTTGAAACTAAATTATTCTCAAAAGAACTAAAAAACTCATCAAGGTCCCAGGCATTACCACATCACAGGTTTAGACAAATTAAAAATACACAAGAAAAATATCTACATAATTATCAACTGTAGCTAGATGGACAGCAGGAGGCATGGACAGGCCAGCGAGCAGAACATTTTCTACTTTCAAAGTTGTCTATTGATTTTACTGACAAAGAAGAAAAAGGTAATAGTCTTTAAAAAATATAAGTTAATTGGAATGCTCAATACTAAATCCAATGTGAAATACATTTCTAAAACCTCTATAATAAACATGTATACAGCTAAAGAAATTTTTTAGCCATTCAAATAACCAAGTATCAAAATTATTTAGGGATGTATTCTTTCAAGAGATGCAGTCCATTTTTTACACCCAGATAAAGAATTTATAAATAACAAGGCTTAGAATATAACAGCTACCGTATGTTCAATAAAAATAAAGAGAAAGTAGCCAGAAAATGGAAATCAATAGTCATAAATACATTTCTCCACAGAAACCAAACAACAAAATTACCACAAAAAGGAAGGAAAAAAAAAGCTTTAAGTCAATATATTGTTGACACTGGGTGAAAATCAAAGTTGTTGCTTGAGGTTTCATTTCATGGTGTCCAGCGGTGAGACTTGAATAACTCATCTCCTGAAAACAGAAAAAAGTCAACTATGTATGAAGGAATTTGACAAATACTTTTCTTAAAATGATCATTATCAGACTAGGGATAAAGTTTTTATGTTTAATATATAAAACATTTATTTTCTTTGTTTTTAATTAAGAAAAAAAAATGGTAAAAAAAAATAATTTTTGACATGCAAACAGGTTTTTTGGAGACAACTAATAAAGAATTTAAGTTTTTTGTTAATTTAAAGTTTACTTGGTTAAAATACTTTTATCTAACATAAAGGCTAAGATACTGCTTTATTGTTTTGTAAAGTACATCTCTATACACTGAAAAATATAATAATTTTCAACTTATAACCAAGGACAATAGGGTAAAGGTGTGATGTGCTGTGCAATTCAATCTAAGGCTACGTCTACACCAGAGAATAAAAATAAATAAAACGCTTGATTTGCAGCGAAAGGAAGACAACTTTGTGCACATCTCTTAATATTCATCACGAACACTTTGATGAACTTTAATTATGCAAGCTCTTAAAGCAATAGTTAATTTTGGCACTTCCTGCTAATGTTTAGAGCACGTTGACTGCAAATTTATGACAGAAATAGGCATAGCTAAAGCTGAAGATCAGTCTGGCAATCTAAGAATGATTGAAATTTGACATTCATCTACAAAAAAGTGTCTAAATATAGACCTCCCCACCCTTTTAAAATTTACAATTTATATAAAAAATTTCTAATTTTTTTTTAAATATTTATTTTGTTGAATTCTGAAACTAGACCAGCTTTTCATTTTTTTTAGAACAATGCAATAGCTAAAATCAATTTAAGTTGTTGAGAGATATAAACATCCATAGATATAAGTAAAATAGAATAGGTATTCCGGAATATATTCATATAAATATGTTTCTAGCAATCCTAAACTGAAAAGCAATACAATAGTATAAATAAAGTATGAAGGATGCATGTGGACTACAAATTAGGGTCAGGAAGTCATGAAAGGAAAGGAAGCTACTCTATAAGCATTTCTTCTCCTATGTACAGTAAGTATTCAGCCGCCCTAGGAAGTTTGGATACTTTAACTCTTTCTCTCCGTAATTATTTTCCTTGTTTCACTCTCCTGTTAGGATTAAACTCCGATAACTTTTTTTTGGTTTGTTATCAGAAAGTGTTATATTTTGGTATTGAATTGTAGGAGAAAGCATGCTCTTTTTAATTCACACAAATCCAAGTTTATAAATACAAAAATCTTTTTTAGTTTAATAGGCGTTAAATCATGGTCAAATTAGGAGAGAAAGAGTTAATAATACATGTTCAGACCAAAATGTTTTCTACACATGGTGATAAGAATCAGGAGATGGCTCACTACAACTTACCCAAAAATACTAAAAAAAAAAGATATTAAATTTCTCAAACATAAAGCTTGTGACGTGTCTGTCGGTATACTGGTAGCTATATATTTATAATATTGCTAAATATTTTCACTTATAGATTAATTACATACCGGCTATAGATTAATTACATACCGGTAGCTAGCAATATGTTTGTTGTTGGTTGGTTGGTTGTTTTTTTAACAAGTAAATTTATCAGCTTTTACAAGGCTGTCAGCCCTTGAATATAATTTTTTATATTACATAGAGAAAAAAAAAAAACATTTGCATTTTGTTTTAGCTTTACAGCGTCTGTTTCACTTCACCATAGACAAGGAAATACTTTAGCTCACGCTTCAGATTACAAATATAAAAAAATCACAACACTTGTAAGGATTTGTATAAAAAAAAAAATTTGAACTCTTGTCTAACAAGTTTGTTTTTGAGTTGGCAACAGATTTTAAAAGCAGACCACAAATTGAGACTTTTACAGTCACAACAGCCAATAAACACATTGGTTATCTGAATGAAGGAGTTAATCATTACTGGTTTATCCTGCTTGACTTGTAACAGTATTGAACATCATAGACAACATAGCAGTAGTAAAAAAAATAATCTAAGGTTCAGAATGAATCCATTCCATGGTTGTGCTCCCCCCCCCCCCCCTAATTTACGACTTTGCTTGAATTAGCTGTACATTGATATTAGCAGTAAATTTCTCTCTTAGTCGGTTACCACATGCAATTCTCATAGGATTTACATTTTTAGTCAACGCTGCACTTCTCAAGTTATATGGGGAGTTTAACAACCCAAAGCACTTCCTCAGCGTATAAGCATCAAATAACCAAAGAGTTAACTTCCAGCTGAGAATTTATTTTCACTTACTACTGACCACTCAATAAACCAGGAAGTCTGCTTGTCTCTGTCAGAAAGTTGCAGAAAATGCGTGTATGTCTTTTCACAGCCAGCTTTTGTCCAACTGTGTGTAACCATCTGTATCCACTAAGGCTTGGCCACTCAAAGGTATTCAACATCTTGTATTATCTAGACGTAAAACTATTACTTTGCTTTTTTCAACACTTAGTTTCCAAGGTTTAGCTTGCAGCATCCAGTTTTGAAGTAAGATGTTGATCCTGGTCTGCATTTTCTCAAATAAGGTGAAGGTGAAGGTCATTTGTGAACTTGAGATTTGAAACAGGCCGTCTGTCAAGCTAAAAGTTCTAGAGTGCACGCTGGTAGGCAACGAGTAGCGTAGGCGTGGTCTTAAGTTCTAGAGTTTTCATCATATGCCCAAGAAATATGTTAAAAAAGAAGTGGGGAGAGAATGCATCGTAGCCGCACTCCTTTGGTTGTCCAAAACTTTTCTTCCATTTGGTTGTTCAGAAGTAACTGATTGTTCTAAATGGTCAAGGGTTTTGATAACATCTACAATGTTCTTATCTGTGTTTAACTCCTGCATCTCTAGCCACATGGCAAAAATTATTTTAAGTCTATAACGTTATATGTGCCAAGTGTCCATTTCTTTTGAGTGTTGAAGGCATTTTTTAAAATTTATTTTACAATGTCATGTGTTAAATATTTGTTTAACAGTGCTTCGACCTGCTAGGAAACATATAAATGTAGCTAGCTTTCTTAACTATAAAACCAACAGTGTAGATGGTTCCTTTCGTTGCCACTGTACCAGATTTCTGGACTTTTATTGTATTTTAATGAACTTAAATGTGGAAAAATCTTTTGGTCAGTTTTCCATAAATAAAATAATTACCAAATATTTGTACTCGCTACACTGATATATTCATACTTTTGTTAATTAGCACTAATGCATTTACCTTCTTGCTCTGGACTATCACTAAAAATAGTTCTATTCTATGGGCCCGAAACCACAGGTCTACTTATTATTATTTGACACACTAACTTAAAAAATGCAGCTTTATACAAACCTAAACAAGTTACAAAATAGTAAAGCTTAAAAGCAGCTCCATATTTTGATACTTGACCCGCCTCCCTGAATAAACTCATATATTTTTTACTTTCTAAGCATTACTTAAATTAATACCATGTTTTTTTGTTAAATGTCATAAAATCATAAAATGTTCGAATTACAAATAAAAAAAAAATGCAAACCACTACAACAAACCATGCAACAAATTGACATCGCTGGCACCAAACTCTTTGAAGCCTCTTACTGAATGCATTACATTTTACAACGGGGACAAAAGTCACAGGGATAGATATGAATACAATAAATGGAATTACATTTCTTGAATAACCAAGTATATAATGTTGGCAATGACAGAATCGAAACATAAAACGGGTTTATATTTAAGGGGCAGACAATCCATTTCTTCAGTGTGATGTTTCAGTTTCTTGGTCTAATTAAAGAGTTTGAGTCCCAGACACATGTCATACACACACACTGAAATTCACAAGCAGAATCAAATCAAATAAAAAAACAACAAAGGCTTAAAAAATGTTGAATATTTATTATGAGAATTGTTACTGATGGGTTTTTTTTTAGTTCCCATTTTTAAAAACCTAGATCAAACAAGTTTCAACTTCTTTCAAAATTCATGTTGCTATTTGATGCCCAGATAACAAAGATGGAATTTAATAATATTCAAGCAAGTTTTTTTATGCAGCAGTCTCTCTATACAGTTCATTTTTAATGCATTGATAAAGATATTTATCATAGCAGATTGGCCCCCAGATAAACATATTTATCAAGGCAGATTTGCACCCAGATAAGGCAAAAGTTTTGCAAGAAAAAGAAAACAGCAGTGACCAAGTTCAAATGGAATAAAAACACAAACTTTCTATCAGGTTGTTTCTTAAAAATTGCTACATTTGTAGTTGTGAGCAATACAAATTTTGAAATTACCCAAAAATTATTTTGAAGTTACTGGCTAGACAAAATGATCAAGAAACTGAAACATTCCACACTGGAAAGAGTTGGCGGGGGGTGAACAAAAAAAATCAAAAAATAAATTAGATTTTTATTCAACATGGCAGCAAAAACCAAAATTTGATGTATTTACACATTAAATCATTTCAATGAAAAAAAAAAAAAAAAAGGTTATGTTACATGTTACATAGGTCTGTCAATACTTGGCCAATTCAAGAAGAAAATAAAAGTATCATGATTTGGCAATATTCAGGGTGGGAAAAAACAACTAAATAATAATATATTTAAACATGATATATTTACATTCAAACCTCATTTTAATATAATAGCATTCAGATAACTGAGTTACAATTTAATAACTATAGTATAGCCTTAATGGTTAGAGAGTTAAAAAATACACAAATTCAAGGTATGAGGCTTCATTGTAAGATACGTAATTACAAAATTCAACTCAGAAAAGACCAAGCTAGGGGACATTTTTCCACTCGAGGAACTAGAAACCTCTACATGCTTCATTTCATCGGGGATGGGGTTGCCATCATCTAGCTAGTTTAGTCCATGAGAATAGATATTATGCTACAAGCGCTTCACCTGTTCTATTTCTCACTTTCAGGACAACACATACAAAAAAAAATGTTTCAGTCACCGAGCTATATATATGGAGGGAAAAAAACTCTATATATATGGAGGGAAAAAAACTAAGGAGAATAGTGAGGAGAAAACAGGAAGTAAATCACAACATCTTTTGTTTGAGGAGATAAACTTTGAATCTGTCTTATTTGACACAAGTACAAGATCTTTTTTTTTTTTTTTTTTTAAAAAGGTTATTTTTTTACATACATTTCATTCTCCATCATATAAAGAATGTTCAACTTCAGTGACACCGGCTTAGAGTGAAATCTTCACAAAGGTACTAGGCGTTAAGATTCCCAGTTAAATTGACTCTTGTTAGGCTCAAGTATATAATGTATGTGTATTTCAGATACTATGACCTGCTCAACTGAGATTTTTCCCACTTTCCTAATCAAGACACATTTATACGTCTCTAAAGCTGGACTGTATCTTAACTACGTAGTTGCACACATTACGGGAGAAGTGTAAATGAAGAAAAAGGGAAATAAACATGAATGTATATACAAGACAATACTAAGCCTACAAGTGTACACAATGACTCGTGTGGGGAACATATTTGTACATGTCACTCAAACGTGCGAGAGGCAAAACAAAAGAGGAGAAATACCATTGGGAGAGGGAATCGGCCAATGAAAACAACAGGACACATCCTACAAGGAGCACGCACACACAAATCACACACAGCTTGTTAGAGACCCTGAGTATATACGCGCACATTTTCTTTGCTTTAGGATCAACACAGTTCATCTGTACAACAACAACAACACGCACTGCCGACCTGAGCAAGAATTGACTACATTCATGAAAGCTGGTCGCCAAGAATAGCTAATATACACATACATGTACTAAAAAAATATCTAGCAGTCATGAAACTGCAGCGTCTGCCAAATTTCCTTGTCAGCATATAACAGTTCATTGATTTGACTTCACAAAAAATTACTGAGGTAGACCGCTCCTTGCTGATAAAACAGGGCCATCAGATTCTAGGTAAAACCTCTAATCCTAACTTCACTCTGTTCTATTGGATACTCTAATCATTTCCCATCATGCACTAATAAATTTATATTTTTTTTTAAATCGTGCACATTAACATTAAGTGCATGCCATGAAAGACGAAGCATTAGGTCTGGTGAGAACGTTGGGACAACTAGTGAAATAGTGAGCCAAATAAAATTGTTAATAAAGTTACGTGTTAAAGAAAAGTTTGTGAACCAAGAAGTTTTGGATCAAACTATTATAAAAGTGAATTTAGTTTTTTTTTAGGCTTCTGGTAGAGAGCCTCAACTGGTACAGAATAGACTTTGTTAATATCAATAATAAAACATGTTAGCCAGACAAGAGCATTGACTAGTATGGATGGTGCAATCCTGGTTAATAGTTTCATTGGCCCCCTGAATTCATACTTCCAACAGAGTAAATCAAATGGTTGAATAAAATGTCTCTGCAAAAAGCTACAATACTTAAAAATTAAATACTTTTAAATTGCATTTAAATATATATATTATTAATATGAAAAAATATATATATAAGTGAGTTTAAAACTTAAATGTGTCTATATCAGAATAAAAATGCTAAATATATTTGAGTAATTGAAATTTCGCTAAAAGAATAAAAATGTATATGTATCTGGTGAAATTGATGTTCATTTTTAATGTTAGTATTCATATTTCTTAATTTATTAAGATTATAAGTTATTAACTAGGTCAAGTGATTATGAGATAGATTTGGGAATGTTTTTTTTAAAAAAAAAACTTCAATAAGTGCTAGTTAAACTGCACAGCAATTAGCAGTTAATAAAGCCTCCATACAATTTTTCATCTAATATCTAGCATGCCATCTTGCATCCTACCGTACAAAAGCCGAAGTCCCATTCTACCTACACACAGAACACATCAACCCTATCGCACACACACACTAGTCAAACTCCAGATTTTTAGAAAAAACCCAACATGAAACTATCTAGATGTGGATCTCCAACAGAACATGACTTGCTAACCAAAAGTTTGGTAAATGAAAATAAAAATAATAAAAAAAAAAAAAAAAAAAAAGTGACATATATAAAATGTTGTATTACCAAAAGTATGCAAATTTACTTTCCCTCCAAGCTATCAGTTAATCAATAGTACAGGACCGCCTGCCACTAAAGTAAAGAAACAGGGGGAGTGGGGGATGGACTCAATAAATATACACAACAAAAAAAATATTTCATTTATATTCTATACTTTTTTTTAAATATAGGCTGATTTTAGCAAACATTTTTTTGAGAGAAGTTTAAAATTAACAGAAAAAAAAAAGTTATATCTATATATAAATAATTAAAATATTTCCATCTCATATCCTTAACATACTAAAATATATGTCTTAAAGCCAAATTGCTTACACCAAAGCCCTAGGGTATTTTCATGAATAGAAGTGCACTAAGAAGGTGATGATTAGACATAATCTTACAAGTGTTTTATGCTGTTTAGTAATCAGTGCTTCTGTTCATCCATAAAACAATGAACAAGCAAATAAGCTTGAGCCAAAGGAGTAGCTATTCTCATCAGCTTACGCGTATCCAACACGACAAGAAATTTTCTTTTAAAACTTTTTTTTGTTAAAACCCAAAGGCACTGAATCATGCAAGAGTTGGCGACACTTCAAACAGACATGCCTTATTAGCTGAAGAAAAACAGAGAGCTGGCGACACTTTAAACACATGCCTTTACAATACAACAGATGAAAGATACACAAATAGCATTGAATAAAATGTGCACATACACTGAAACATGTACGCAGAGAGGAAAAAACAACTATTGGGAACTGTTGAGCAGCACCAGAAACAAATCTATTACCACACGTCACCATTACTATTTATTCAATACCTTTTTTTTTTTTTTTTTTTTTTTTTTTACTATTCTCAGACACGGAGACAGGTAATTTCGTGAGAAATACATTTTCCAAAAGTTGAAGAAACTTAAAATGGCAGCTAGAACAAAACAGTGATGCTGTGTTTTTGACCTCTGGTTTTTAAGAAAGCCATTTATTCATTGAAATAATATAATTATTTTGATATCAAAATTATTTTGAGATATATCTGAGATTATTTTTTAGCAAGACAATCACATTAATTGAAACAACCCACCAAGCTTGGCAAACAAAAAGTCATATTGGACTAGTAATCGCTCAGAAGATATTTATAGACACAAAAATATGTTAAGGCAATCCATTTGTGTAAGCGAAATAAATATATAAAAAAAAAAAAAAAAAAATAGAATTTTTTTTTAAAAACATCTTCACATACAGCTTGCAGGAAGACGTTAGACATTGCACAAACACATTGTCACCGCTGAAGAGTTTAGTGCCTTGAAAATAAGCATCCAGACATTTTGTACTTTATTTGAATAGTTTAATAAATAGTGCTAATATCTAAATTGGAAACTAGATCAATTTCTTTAAAAAAAAAAAAATCCCTAAAGCCACGTTATCATACAAGGCGCTGTAAATGGGAGGGGCGGTTTTGCGTGCCTGGGTAAGCTCGGCGCCTCTGCTGCTGTCTCTGTGGGTTAGCGATGGGTAATATAGCAGAAGTAGTAGTATTAGACCTGTGAGTGGGTACTGTAGGGGCGGCCGTGGCACCGCCTGTTGTGTCCATGTCCTCCATGTCATAACCATTGACTGCTTTGGACGAGGCCACTACTGTTGTGGGGGCATGGCTCGGGGCATTGCCTCTGTTCCTTTGTGAAGCTATTTCATAGGCAGTTGCAGCATTGGCCTGGTAGAAACCTTCCAAGCCATTGTTTAACATAAAGCTGTTGAAAGGAAAGAAATGAAATTATACTTACAGTGGGACAGTTTCAATTTTTACTTTGCAGTTTTATTTAAGAATTGTTTTCTTTTGGTTTGTTTTTTTTGGTTACTTATTTTGTTTCCAATAAAAATTATTTAACAAAAAAAAAAAGATAGCTCTACTAAAACCGGGACAGCATTTTTTCCTTATTCACCATTTAGTCTTCATAAAAAGACATTAACCAACCAGTTGACACAAAGATAAAGGCACATTCCTCGTTCCATATGGTAGGACAAATTTGTACAAATGCTCATTCTTCCCTAGTGCTATTACAGCATGGAATGTTTTGCCTGAGCCAGCCAGGAAAACCAGTGACTTGGCAGAATTTAAGCCATTGATTAACATGCATGACTAGATGCATGACGCGTAGGATGTAATCATCATCTTTTTTTGAAGTAACATCTGTATTTTATAAGATAAGTAAAGGCATTACTATATGTCCTATTTTTTTTTCCCTATTTAGAATTTAGTCATCCTAAGTAGAGGCATTACTATTTACCTTATTCTCTGTTTAAAAGACAATTCCTCCTTTATAAAGCTTATAGAGCAATTATTTTGCTCTTAATAACTAATGAATGTTGGCTATAGAAGAAAAAAAAATTCCCCCTCCCATTCCCTTGCATACAAATAATTTGATGATGCGGATCCAGCTTTGGCAACATTAAAAGAGAGTATTTGGCTATAATTCTGTGACTTGTTATATGGTATATAGTAAATGCTAGTTTGGTGATAGGCCTATAGATGTAGACTGTGCACAAAATGTTCAAAAACAACTTACTGCTGGCATATGTCTAGGCCCTATATAATTTTACAACATAGTATTTCAAAAAATTACAGCTGTTAAAATTGTTCCCAGTGGGGAAGATTAGCTAGTAATTCTTTTCCAAAGCTATAAATCAACTAATTTCTAGGAAATCTGTTAGAGCCGTTTTTGATAACCACATCCACCCACCCAATGCCCATAAACATGCAAGCTGAATAGAGGAACTGTAAAAAAAATTATAAAAAAAAAAAAGGTACATTCTAGTGTTTACCTTTCTGCCTTATAACTTTTACGAGGAGATCTTGGACCCCGCTCAGAGATCCATGGCTGCGTGGCCAAATCAGCTAGTACAGATGGTGCAACATAGGTGAAGCCCTGATAAGAGAAAATTAACAAGAATTTTGAAACATTTTTCATTAACAAAAAAAAAGTTTCACAGTAAAAATGTTCATTAAAAACTGACCAAAAAGACTTCATTAGAAAAAAAAAAACCACCCCTTTTAGACCTTACAATCTTTAGAGCAGATGATATAAAGGTCATCTCTTTCTGTGGCTAACAGTTAATGAGGGTGTCATGTGGCCAGCACAATGACCAACTGCCTCTACTTTCTCTAGCTAATGTCAGATACGCATTAGAGTTGGGGGATTCAAAGTTCAAAATCCCAGTCTTCACCATGGTTCAAGCCGAAAACCCCTTGGTTCCGAAGCCAAACACTTTGCCCCTCAACTATTCTTTCACTTGTAAAAGAATCACATTAATAATGTCAAAAAGAAAGAATTAGAATACTAAGTAGTGTCAAGGCAAACAATGTACTCACATCAAAAATATTCATACTAGGACTAAAGACAGACATATCTACTGGGGAATCACATGGAGTCTGTTTGGTGAACTTGGTATCAAATAGGCTGACATCATAAGCACTTGTCTGTTGGATTAACACAAAATGAATGTAAGACCACACTATCATATCATTTAGGTCTGATTCTACCACCCTTAATTAGATAAAAAAAATTGTTGCTTGTATGACAATGATTATGTACAAAATAGAAATTGAACATCAAGCGCCAATGTTGAAAAAATACTGACCCAATTAAGACATCTTAGTTTTCAAACCATGATGATTGTAAAAATCTAAAAATTGGTCTTAGTTGCAATGAGATCTTTTATTTATTCTATTCTTATAAAAAAAAAAGTAAAGTTCCCTTTTCAGACTTTACGATTTATGGGGGCTGATGATGTGAAGGTCCTATGTTTCAGTGGCCCAAGGTTAACAAGGGTATCATGTGGCCACCACAACGACCAACCGCCTTTACCTTGTCCCCAACTGATGTCAGGTACGCATTAGAGCTGGGAGAACTCATGTGCCCTAAAGATCCCAGGAAAAAAAATCCCCTTCTTCACCAGGTTTCGAACCTGGGACTCTTAGGTTTGGAAGCCCCATGGTTTACCCACTTAGCCACCACATTTATCCTTTTAGCACTAAGCATTTCAACGATTTCAATAAAAACTAAGAGCAAGGGCTAATTGATGGGCGTGAAAATTGGAAAAAAAAAAAATGTAAGGGACTTGAAATATTTTTTTAAAAAGTAGCAAATAAATATTCAAAGAGAGACTTTGTGACACAATTAAACATTTAAATGATGTGGTGCATCTGAAATCAACATAATTCAATCTACTTAAATTGGAAATTTCAAAGTCTCAATTTTGTATTTGGAAATCAAACACAGATATTTTCACTTTTATCAAGGGAACAGCTAGACTTACCACTCCGATCTTGATTGGGGGCTCTATTCTTTTGTTAACTAAATCCTGCCAATTGGTGTGTCTGAAGAAAGGATGGCTCTGAAAAAAAATATATCATTTTTGTTTAAAAACCCATTTGTGGCATTAAACAAATGAAATATTTTTGTATTGTGAAAATACAGTAACATCCATCTCAACAGAATTAAGTTACCTTTATGGGGGCAGCATCATCAGGTCCACTACCGAGTCGATCAGAAGGGTTTTTCTTGAGTAACTGTTAGAGAAGAAATTCAATACTATGTATTGGCAGCTAATTTTAGATTTTATATCCTCCTGAGGGAGTAATCATTTTTTTTCTCTGTAATCCTGGCAAGTTCAAGGGCAACCCAGCTTTCATTATCATCAATAAAGTTACCCGCCCATTGTTACCATAGTGCATTCTTTTAGGGGTGTCTGTCTTGGGCCACTCACCAAAAGATATCAATGCTTCAAATTTTATAAGCATGTAATCACCATAGTAAACACAACTCATAATAGTTGTATGAATAATGTAGAGAAAATATATTTTCAACCAAAGAAAAAAAAAAGTATGCTCCAACATCTTAATTGAAAGTTATAGATAATGGACATGGTCTAGTAATATGAATGGAAATTTAATTAGCAAAATGTTAAGGCATAAATCATAAATTGATAGTTGAAAAAATATTAAAGCATTATCTATTATATAAAGCAGAATGTTTGGCATATGTATGTATGTATGTCCCCGTATAGAAATCAAAACCTATCTTGATAAAACTTGGCAGAAATTTTCCTTGGGTACCAACTTAGACCGTAGTGTATGTATTGTGGCCCTAAAACAAACTTAAGACCCTAAAAAAAAAAAAAAAAAAGACCAACTCTATTACAGCTATAGTATTTTATGGATCTAGGCCATGTTTACAATGTTGACATGAGAAAAGATCGAAAGGATTTAGATCTACATCTAATTTTAAGAACTAAACTTTGCACTTATAGTTTTTTGTTTTTGACACATGAAAATACAAAATATAGTTTATTGATTTCATTTATTTAATAAAATTAACCTTCAAATTTGTGTTTCAAAAGCATTTTTACATTAATTCGTTGTTTATATCTGCAAATTTAGATATCCCGATGCACATTCTTTCATTAGACATTACCAAATGGTTACACATTAACACATCTCTCTACTGAGTCTATTCCTGGGTCTAAAACTCTTATTGAACTATAAGATGATAAAACTTCTTTTCGCAACGATAGTTTTATTCTTTAACACATTAACATACTAATTATAGTCCATTCATTTCATATTTTAATAAAATTAACATTCAAATTTGTTTTTCTAAAGCATTTTTAATACATTTGTTCGCTGTTCGCTAAAGCTGCGTAGCCGTGTTGAGATAGGCCTATATTCATTCATGAAAAAAGGTCATGCAAGCGCAGAGCCTTCACGCAGCACAGAATGAACTCTATAAAAGCCAATTTTTAACTCTAGATTAGTCTAGATCTAGATCTATGTCTACCTCAAGATCTACTTTATACTTTAACACATGAACATACAAAATTAAGTCTATTCATTTCAAATTTTAATCAAATATATATAGGCCTACAAGAAAATGTTTTAATTTGAAAAAAATGGATTTAAGTAGATTAGCTATTTTGATTTGATGGTGTCATTCATACTATTTTTACATTTACACATTTGCTTTATTTATTACATTATTATTTTGTTTAAATTTTTTAAAAACACTCTCTGTGACTATATCGACAGTAATACGCAAAAAAAGACCCGCAGGTCGCTGGTAAAATATGTCTAGTATATAAATATATGTGTGTGCAGTTACCTTTTTTAAAAGGCCACGAGCTTCATTCGTTAAATATGGTGGAAGACTAAGTTTGGCCCGCAGTATCTTTGGAAGAAAAATCAAAACATTATCAGCAAACAATAAACATCTTTTGCCTATGTAAATAAGTGACTCCAGCAATACATAAATTGAAACTATAACTGATAAATGACTTACTTTATCTATTGTCTTCTTCCTGTTCTCACCTGAGAATGGAGGCTGGAGAAGAGAAAAATATTTTGTGAGTTACAAACAATTGGATGCAGGAGATGAATTACTTGGACAAAGCAAAGCAAGATACAGTGAAAACTTGTTTAATATAATTTGCACACACAGAGAGTACAGCACTGTCTCATTTCATAACTAAAATCTAGGTTTGAAAAATAATAATAAAGTGACCCATTTCCTCATCATCATTTTAAATGCAAGCAGAATTTCTTTCAATTCAAAATTTCATATTTATATTAGTTGTAACAGGTCACTTAGCAATTGTGTCATTAGTTAAGATTGGAGCTGTTGATAACTTGATAGAAGGTATACTTTTGTAATGGCAATCAAATCGCCTTGTTGGCAGCACCTATGAACAAATAGGTCTAAAGTGTAATATTTCTTCTCTTACTCAAAAAGTGTCACAGGGCTAATATTTTTATCAGACCTATCAGATGAATTTTGTTTCATTTGTACTATGCAAGAAAAAATGCACCAGATCAACTGACAATATATTTATCAGATTATGAACATTTTCCACAACTGAACAGCATTTAAACACAAGTAAAATGAATTTTGACAAAACCAAAAAATACCACAACCAACATCATGAGATAAAAAAGATCTTATTTTTGTATAAAAATTCCCTAGAGAGAGGGACTTAAAAAGATTATAATTTCTAGCTAGCAACTATGAAGACAACAGAACTGGAAAAAAAAAGGGGGTCAATGCGAAATTTGTTATCAAGTAAATGTTTACTGAATAGTAGTTAAAAAAAACACCTACCTGTCCAGTCAGCATATCATACATCAGTGCTCCCAAACTCCACCAATCAACTGCTTTACCATGACCTGACCTTTGAACTATTTCAGGAGCCCTGAGAAAACGTTGATACAAATAAAGCTATTAAAATGTTGATACATGTCTTTATTTAAACACATAATCACAGAGCTGCCATCCTAAATCTTTATCAAAACAGAAGAATCTTCTAGTCAAATACTGATAGCTAAAAAGCAAAACCATAAAGACCTTAGACTAGACATTTTTTTAAATAAAGGGAAAAAAAAAAGGACTTACATATATTCAATAGTCCCGCAGAAGGTGTGAGTAATGTCCCCTAAGGAAATACTTTCCTTGCACAATCCAAAGTCTGTAAGTTTTATGTGACCTAATAAAAAAAAAAAAGCACAAAATATTTTTAAGAAGCAAGGTATATCAAAGCTTGGACAGTACCAATAATGGTTCAATTGCATTGGAAGCTACTGCCTCTATGAGACATATTTTCTCTACACAAAATTTGATATTTTCTGACTTAAGAAAGAGATTGATGATGATGGATGTCCCATAATGTCTCATCCCAGTGAGCTTAATTTAACCCAGACCTGCCTACCAAAAAAAAATCCAAATGCGTAACGCTGATGGTCAAAATGCGTATTTTGGAACCAGAATGCGTAACACTTACGAGAGCCACTACTTTTTCATATATATATATAATATTAGATCTAGATGTCATGTTTAAATCTACAATCTAAATCTAGATCAATACGACAATAGAGATGATATCTAGACTAGATCTATGTCTATATAATGAATATAATATACTCCAGACCTAGATCTGGGCTCGAGAGTGTTACCGATGCCGTGGATCCGCTACAAACGTAATGACTAGCTAGATCTATTCCTGTATAACAAGCTTTCTAGATCTAGAATCCAGATCTAGACTAGATATCTACAATGTCACTCAATGTGTTTTGAATCGATAGCACTTCGATATTTTTTTCTATACAAATGAATACGGGAATCAGGGATTCAACATAATTAATTTCTCCTAACGAACTTACAAAAAAAAAGTCACGTTGGTGTATCAGCTAACTGACGGTACCAACCCGCCACTCCCTCACTCTCGCGTTCTTCATTTCTAGACTAAATCTAATTGCTTTTAAGAACCAATCAACGTATAGATCTGGACACAATGTGTTCCCCCACCTTTTCTGTCCCCCTCCCCCCCCCCCCCGGCCAACAAAACGGCTTAGCGTGACCTCCGTGACCGCTCGTAAGCTAGCCAAGAGAGAGGGGAAAAAAGGATACGAAAAGCGTAACGCGACGGGTTCAATGCGTATTTGCGTACTGACGGTCATTTTTGGGAGATTTTGCGTAACGAATACGCATTTTGCGTAACGGTAGGCAGGTCTGATTTAACCAATGAAAACTTCTGCTATAGATGTCAATTAGTAACTTGATTAACATTGAAACACTATATTGAATAATGTCTGTATCAAAAATATATGGACACTATACTTTGAAAAATTGCACAAAATTTCCTGACAAAATAGTACATGTTAATTAACGATATATAATTTTCATTTTCCTTATTTTCTTTTCGTTTAACCTTATAGATCTATATTTTGTTAAAATTTATTATTTTTTAAATGTGGGTCCCTTTTAAGAGTGAGGCCCTCTGCACATTCTGGCTCTGTCATAAATTTGGCCAAATATATAATGATGTGTGTTACATATATGTGTGTTATGGTCTAGTCAGAAATCTTGATTATCTAGCTGCAACTATTTTTCATCAATACCCTACACCTAATTGCCACAACAATGATAAATTAGGTAAATTAGGGTGACAGGATTAGCCAACCTGGCAACCACATTGCTAATCTCACCAGTATTTTTGGTTAATCTCAGGCGGCAGATTCATTTCACTATTTCATGTTTGAATAGTTTTAGGGTAAGTTGTTAGGATACATATAGATTTGAGAACGTAATTCAAGTTGTAATCTCGAAACCAAAGAGCAGATAGAATACGACTAAAGATAGATAACATCATTCCATTAGTAAATAAATGTTTTTAAGTTATTCAAAGCCTTCTTAATTATTTGGAAAGTGTCTGAGAAACGAAGCGGCTGTGCATACTTGCATGAGTGCCGAGGGATATATTTTTTTTAATCCGAGCACAACAATTGTTTATATTTTAAAATATCTGAAGTGAAATTACAGAGAAAATTACAGCGCTATTTTGTCAAGTCATGCTCAAAAGTATCCAACATTATATTTAGACCATCACAAATCACGGTATAATTAAGATTAAAAAATTCAAAATTAAACTTGCCCTTTTGAGAATCTCATAACTGACTTAGCAATGACATACCTTTAGAATCCAAGAGCACATTTTCTGGCTTCAGATCTCTGTAGATAACTCCGAGGGTGTGTAGATGTTCTATTGCTAACAAGATTTCCCCTAAATAGAAACTGAGAGAAATGTTCAAGAACAACATTATTGTTACAATCAGCTAACTTTTATTTCAAAATTGTAATACAAGATAAAACTTTTAGAGCCCAACTTTGCAAAGAATATACCTGAAAAAATATTTTTTTGTTTTGAAATTATGCCTAAATATTAAAGGCTGTACCTGGCCATGTCCTCCATAAAAATACCCTCCCTCTCCAGATGGGTGAAGAGTTCTCCCCCTGGAAGATACTCCAGAATGAGATAGAGTTTTCCATCTGTTTGGAAAGCATAGTGCAGATCTACTATAAATGGATGCTGAAATAAATAGTGAAAAAAAATATTTTTTTTTTTAATTGAAGGTAATAGAAAACGGAACACTTTTACAGTTCATAGATAAATTGATAAGTTGATACTAACCTTAACAGCCTCTAAGATGTTACGTTCTGCTCGAGTATGGGCGGTGTCTTTTTGATTTCTTGCAATGGTAGCCTGTAAAAAAAATATAGTGAGCAGTCCATATTTAAATGATACATGAAACAGAAGAAAAAAAAATGAATCTACAAATATTAATTTATTAACAATAATTTTCAAAGAGTTGTTGTTTTTTTATAAAAATAATATCCAGAAAAAAAAAAAACAATATATTTGTAGTAGTAATAATTTAAATACCCTGAAAACAATTTAAACTGCACATTTTTAGATGGTGCTCACCTTTTTTAAAACTTTCATAGCATAAAGACGTGGTGGATCATATTTCTTTCTGTTCTCATCTAGCATCTCAGCCAGCAAAACCTTTTTTTTATTTAAATCAAACATAAGTATTTACACAAATATTTAAACAGTAACATTTGTAATATAACAACATTTTACACAAATTTCGCTCTCCATAAATGCTATCTATAACTGTACACATCTTAACTGATTCATAAAATATAACATAAAACTAAAATTTCCAGTTAATATGGTGGTCGTGGTAAAACCCTTGGCTCCCATACTCTCAAATCAGATGAAGACTGAGACTTTGAACTTTAGAAATTTTAGGATGCCCCATAGTTCGCTCAACTCTAATGGATATCCAAAAAATTTTCAGCGGGTGAAATCTGCTGATCGTTGTGTCGGCCCTCCTAACCCATAAAATCAGATGCTTTACCCCATTTTCCCATATAGAACACATTGCCTAAAAAGCGATAACTATGACAACTTTATCTCATTAGTAATGCACCACTGTTACCTTGCCATAGCCTCCTTTTCCAAGTAAGCTTACTATTTCAAAACTTTCCCGTCCTATCTTTCTGATGTTACTGGGATTGACTGTCTGGGCGGAGAGCTCCAGTGTCTCCATGATCTCCTCACTGAAGAAAACACATAAGTTAGTTTAAGACAAGTTAACAATTCAAATTAGATCTTAATTTGTGTTAAAAATTTAATAAACAATGATTTACACACACACACACAAAATCTAATGACTGTATGGACTTGAGCATACCAAATTTATCAATGTTTAAAAAGTAAGATTTATTTTAAAATGAGAATTTGTCATAAAGTGGGAAGCGTGGTTGAGAGGCTAAGTGCGCTTGAACTTGACTTGGCTTGTCTGGGCTACCTATGATGGGGGCCCGAGGTTTGACACCCGACTCCAAGTTTTGTTTACTGAGCGCCTAAATTAAAGGCAGCACAGAAAAATCTTCTCCCAGATACCCCCTCCACCCACTGGTCCACAAATGAGATTAGACCATAGCGCTCTGAGCATGCCTCACACATAAAAATGAAGAAGAAGAAAAGGATGTCATAAAGCAATGTACCCACAAAGTTCTTTTTATAATTGAACATTTCAATACTAATCAAAACTGTATAGTATTCAAATCAACTTAAAAAAGAAAATTTAAAAAAAAATTACACATAATAAACAAAACAAAAAAAAAAAGATAAATGAAAAAAAAAAAACAAAAAAACTAAGTACTAGCACAATTATTATATTTTTAATAATATAAAAAGAAACTTACTTGGGTAATCCATCCCCTCCATACTCCTGTTAGGGCAGAAAAAAACAAAGAAAGAAATATATTTTACAAAATAACACAAAAACATATAAAACATAATAAGCATAATTTAAATTGTAGAATCTCAACTACCCTTTCGAACATTATTCCAATTAAATCAAAACTAATATAAAAGCATTTTATTTAAACACCATCTAAAATTAAATTTAAACCAACATTTAAATTAAAATATGATGACATAATGTTAAGACGACAATATCAGTAACATAATTTATAAGCCACCATAAGGTTAAAGACCTGGCAGATGAATTCTGAGTTGTGATTAATCTATTTTTAGCTTCTCATTAATCTATTTTTAGCTTCTAAAGCCTAAAAACCTTTCATGTAAACACGAGAAAAGCTTTATTAAAATTATTAGTATTATTAGCTAATTTATGACCTGTTTCAAGGAATCTTTTAAAAGAAAAGGTCTATCTAGGACATGCTAGGATCTGAAACAAAATCCAGATTATTCTAGATCTAATTAACTATATATTTAAGGTTGAGGTCTAGGCAGCCATAAATTGTATACAGGCTAAAACCAAATGGCAGGCGACCCAAAGGCAGACCCTGAATGCGATGGATTGATGATGTGGAAGCAGATCTGCAACAGCTTAGGGTTAGGGCATGGAGACAAAAGGCCCAGGAGAAATCGGAATGGAAGGATGTGTTGAAGCAGGACAGAGCCCTTCATGGGCTGTAGCACCACTGGGATGGATGGTTGGATGGACTAGGCAGCCTAGACTCTAAGACTTGAGTATAATCTACGGTATAATCAGTATTATAGTTACTCAGAGTTACTGTATAGTATAGTGTATACTATAGTATTAAGTAGAGACTATAGAGTATAGACATAAAGATAAGATATAGATAATGGAATCTAATGCGAGTGTCTAGTCTAGAATACTAGATATCTATCTGGACTGTATATAATTCTAGACATACTGACATACAGTATGCTGAGTAGTAGAATTAGATCTACTATTACAACTAGAGTAACTAGAGTTTACTAGTTAGAGTCTAGCTAGATCTATATAGACTCTAGATCTAGAATCTCAATCATTAACAATACAGACTTTGAGACTAGAGCTATCTAGATAATCTAGATTATTATTCTAGATAGACCAGATTCTATTATTAATAGATAATAAATAACTATATTGACTAGATTATAGATCTAGTGATTCTAGTCTCTATAGTCTATACTACTATTACTAGTCAACTAGTGATACTATGATAGTCACCGTATCATAGTGTCTCTAATGTCTCTATAGACAATAGATCTAGATCTGGGCCATTATCATTCAGTCAGTATGATTATTCATATTCATAGAGATATTCAATTGACTTGAATTGACAATATTGTACTATTTATTCTGATCGAGATAAACTCTATTTACAACTAATTACGAAACGTTAACTAACAATGAGTCAATATAACAATCCTAATAATTAATAGTATACTATTCAATATGAATATGAAATATATGCCAATGAAACCATTACTCTACTGGCATTACTTAATATAAAATAAGTTAGTAGGACACATCAAAGTTCTGACACACACACACGATTGACTAACCTGTTGGCGCCCATTCGCTTCATCGGTCTCAAAGTACTCGTCATCTGATAGTTCCTCTGTTTGACCACCTTCTTCGGTGAGCTCTAAGTCAAATACTCCAGCCATTTTTTACACCGGAAAATCTTTTTGGGATCATAAAACATTGGAAATAAGGCCGAGAATCAAGTTAGGTTCAGGGTGCCGATTTTTACCCTCACGCAATTAGAGGGATTCCTTTCTGACGTATTAAATCACGTGCTTCCGGAAAATTGTTAGTCCAATGAAAACGATGAAATAATTCGCTAGGGTAGTGCGCAGTTTAGAATAACTGGTCAGCAAAGGGTTTCCCCGCATAAACATTGTGTTGATAAGGAAAACGTTTTCACTAACAACACATTGAGCTGTATCGAAAGAATGCACAAGTGTATTATTTTAAATAATATATCAATTAAAGTACATGGCCTATCTATCTAAATATCTATCAAAACCTTTATCGACACTTATTCCTTTAATCTTCACTTTCCTTCTTTCAGTTTTCCTTGCTCCCTCTCCCCCCCCCCCCCCTCCAACTCTTCCTTAATTTCACTTTCTTGAAAAAAAATGTATTGACCTCTGAAGCTGAAGAAGGATGTATAAAATAAAGGAAGAGCTGTTAAACTATGAGTTTTTAAAGGTGTGAAACTTTTGTGCACTTTTTTAGCCCCACAGAATCAAATTTTCTAAGTTGTTCTGTGCAGAGTCTCAAAGTCATATATCAGGAACACCAATATTTGACAATGTGCTGACGGTGAAAACAGTTTCTCATTATCGCGGGGCGGTTGCACATGCTCACCCCCCCCCCCCCCCTCTAAGGCCACCTCTGGTGCTTGAAACATAACCTTTTTCAAGCACAAAATGATTTTAATGTGGAGGAAGCTTTAGACCTTCACTCTTAGACTTCAAACGTATTTAAAATCAAACGAGCAGCTGTAACAAAGGGGAATGATATTGTTAAAACTAAAGATAATAGATCTAGCTCTTATTTTGTTGGCAACAGTGGAGTTAGCGTCCTTGACATTGTTTTGTAATCAGTTAATTGTAAAAATCTGCAATATAAGCCTATAACGTGAAGAACTCTGTGGACAAAGCCTATACTGATGGCCAGCCAGTGACGTTTGACACCTTTGCCAGATTTTTTAGAGCTGACAGATTAACAAAATAATGTTGTTTTATTTGTGTGTAATTGTATGTGTGTAAAAAAAAAAGGGGGGGGGGAGACAATATGTGTTTTCCGGAAGCGGCGTAACAGCGGCCACTCGTAAGGACTCTGCTCCAGAGCTTGTGTCATCTTTACTAGTTAATCAATTTTAATAACGTATTCTAGCCGAATTGAAAAATTAAGCGCTCCCTGAAAACCTTCGTCAAGATCACAGCCTCGTTTTCAGTACAGTATAATACCCTTTAGGTATTTGAGAAGAGTGGCCAGTGTCTGATAATCCTTCAAGTGTCCATAGGCATTCTATTATTAGAATACGTTTCCAGTACTGCCAACCCTCCCTCTAGGTTAAAGTATAAAACCTACATGATTAAGAACAATTTCGTATAAAACGCCCAAATTAGAACGTCCTTGCAATGCGGGTGTGAAAAAAAAAAGTGTGTTCTCGTGTAATGGTCACTTGAACTAATTCCATTGTATCAATTTATCACCACTAGTGCTAGTAAGTAAACATTTTATCCGAAGACGGAAGATTAAGGTCAAGGACGAAGACATAACGTGGACCCTGTAAAGTCCTTTTAAAAGGGGAGGTGGGGGTAAAGAGTGCGAAGCGTTATAGAGTTTGGGAAACTAAACACACACACACTTCAAATATCTTAATCCCAGCGTCTCTCAAATTTTTACTAGATCTTCAACTCTCCCATTATCTCAGTGGTTCTCAAACTTACTAGCTACGCTACCCTCGAAAAAAAAAAAAAAGGACTGGTCCCTTTAACCACTTGAAGGTTCTTTAGTGCGCCGTAAGCTCCCCCCAGGCGTTGTCCGGTCAAGCGTTTCCACGCATAATGATCCGCAAAATTAACTCTCCTTACGTTATAAATACTGCTAACTTTTGAGAAGGGCTGGTACGACCCAACACTGTGAAGTGTGATTGATATTTTAGGCTGTAGAATGTGTACGCTTGTAATGGGCTTCACTGTCAGAATAGATCATCCTTATTTTTTGTTTGTTTTTTTTCCACGCAAACGATATCACCAGAACCATGGTACATAACTCAGAAGAAATATTTTATTATTTTTTCTTGTTAAATATGGATTTTAAACCAATTCAATTACAAAAGTATTAAAATTTGGTCCTTCAATTAAAAATTTAAAGAAAAACAAAACTTTACTTTAAAAAAAAAAAGACAATTCCTTCTTTATGCATTGAGCGATTGTTTTTCTCTTAAAAATTAATTAAAATTAGATTTAAAAACATTTCTTTTTACCCCCCCCCTTCTCCCTGAAAAAGAATCCAGGTGAAGCGAATGTATAGATCTAGTACACCTTTTAATATTCCAATAAGAAGCATCTAGATTTAGACTTAAAAGACAATGCGCAAAAATTTCCTGAACATTAATTTAATAAGCTCTTGAAGCAATAATGCCTTACATTTAGAAATTCACGAACGCGATAGTCCTTTCAAAAACATATGTAGGCTCAAGACCTAGATTTAGTCTCCAGCTTAATTTACATTTATCTATTTGTATTTTGAAAAATTATAACGCTCGAATCAAATTAGAGTTTTCCCCTTGTGGCCAACAGGTTAGTAATTCTTTTCTCAGCGATATACATCAACCGTTAAATTTCTAGTAAAATCGTTAGAGCCATTTTTGAGATCGGCGTCCGCCCACCTTTCATGAAGGAGTGACTTGAATAGAGATGATGAAAAAAAAATCACCGGCTTCGTGTTCCTAAGGAACTTGTTCCACTGTTGGAGAAAAGTTTTGTTTTGTATTGGTAATGAGAACAAGCAAAAGTTGCACAAATCGTTACACAACCAGTAGATCTAGGTCCTACATTTCCTTGCGGATGATTTTTTTTTCAAAACACTAATTTACAACCCTGGTCAATAAGTGAAATGTATCGAAGCGAGCGCGCACGCACTTTGATGGAAACAAGTTCATTCAAATGAATAATAAATAGGCCTAGTGGAGAGCTCTTTATTCTCGCCTGCAGTGACAATGTTTGACATGGGATTATCTCCCCCAATTTCTTTGTTCTATTAAGCTGTATCTTGTTTGTATCATTGTGTCCACTAGACTTTGTACGCATGCGCGTGTTTAAGATTGTGTTTTGTGTACACGTGTGTGTCAACTTATTTAAACAATCTAATTAGGTCAGTATTATATAGGTCACTGTACAGCTTATAGCGAACAAAAAAAAAGTGTTTTATAAACCTTTAATTATAAATAAAAATTTGTAACAAAAACAGTTAAAACAGTTTTAACATAATTTCATAAGATTAAAAATCTTAATAAATATATTTTAAAAATTGAATTAATAAAATTGGCAAAGCTCAACAAATGTATACAGTATATAATGGTGTATAAAAAAAAAAAAAGCATTACATAAAAAAAGATATATACTTAAAATTCATTGTTAAAGAAATGAATAGTCTGAAGTCGTAAATTTGTTATTTTAACAATTATTAAATTATAGTAGGCCTATTTACGACAACAGCAATAAAACAGTATATAAAAACAAGTTTAAATAAAAGATGTAAATCCGATTCCTGTGTAAATTCCATTCTGTCGAACGGTTCCTCCGTGTACTAAGTATGTTACTATTGGACCAGAATGATCTTCGGAAAGAGCCAAAACGGGGGCTCCGCAAGAACCCATGCAAGTAGGAGTGTCATAGAGGTCCCCTCCAGTGTGATGATGCCGCGAAAACTGGCCCAACGAGACCATTTTGGGCCCACCGTGAGGATAAGAAATGATAAGAGCGTAGCTGGGCTTAAAGTGGACCACAGTATTGTGGGAGGTTCGCTGGCTAGGGAAGTAACTCTTTTGGCAACACGCGTTCCCCACTTTTGGTTCGTCTGACTTCCTACTGTGGTCTACGTCTTCCCTCAAAATGTCACTGACCAATTGTTCTAGAAAATCTTGAGGTGTATCGTCAACATTTTCAGTGACCCGCCCAACGTCCATTTCTGTACATTGGGGGCAATTCGAGCAAGGGTCATATGGTGGTAGAGGGTTTAGGTTGTCATCTAAGTTGAGAAGATTTCTGTCCCATGACGCAATAAATGCATCTCTTGACGTTAGCTCCCGAAAGATACTCTCGAAGTCCTTGTGTGCCGTCGACGTTTCTTGACTTCCGGTAGAGTGGTCTGATGTGTGTGTGCTGTTTTGGTGACAGTTTGGTTCAATAGAAGAGATTCCACCATCGGAACTGGCAAAGTTGTGTCGCTTGTTGCATGAATTTGCCATATTGTAAGAGTCTCTTCTGTGGTTCTGTGCGTATACCAAATACTCGTAGTCCCATGAATTGGACCATGGATTCGTGTTGCCTTTTGCAGAATAGGGGAACAAAGCATCTGTTGGTATAATAATAATAAAAAAATATAAGTTCAGAAATAATATTAATTAAGCTAGTTTATAAACAGATTAACTACATGAAATGCATTATAAAGGCTTTTTTTTTTCACATTTTGGATGTTACTAAAGATTTGAAGATTCATCCTAGCCCAAACCTACCGCAGGACGATGGGGGGATGGCAGTGGGCAGTATTCGCATGCCACCAGGCAGCCCTGAGTGAACATTTTTTAGGCATTTAAAAAACGATACCACCTTCTCCCCCCTTTTTTCCCCCTTTTCACAACTGGTCCAGACGAGTGATAGGATCATAGCGCATTGAGAAGCTAGAAGGTAAACAGAAACAATAGGTAAAACTATTATTATTATTATAGCTTTTATATAGCGCTATATATGCTTATAGCATGCTCAGAGCGCTTTTGGTCCAATCTCATTTGTGGACCAGTGGGGGGGGGGGGGTATCTAGGAGTTGGTTTTCCGTGCTGCCTTTAGCCCCCTTCTAGGTAGGTTCAAGCGCACTTGGCCTCTCGACCACGCTTCCCACTACTTCTCAATGTACACATTTAGTAGGTCTAGGTGGATAATGTACGTAATCACACAACTGATCCAAACAAATTGATACAATTACACTTAATTATATTAGCTTCGTTTTTTTTTTAAAGTATTTTTAGCGGCCCCCGAAAGGGGAAACTAAGCTATTAGTTTTGTGTGGAATGTCTGTCCGTCGTCCGTCCGTCCCAGTTAAAGCTCGTAAACTAGAAAATATATTTAAAATCCGACATCATGATATTTTAGACCTTTCAAAGTTCTGATGCAACGGTTTTTTTTTTTTTTCTTTTCTGAAAATGAAAAATTTAATTTTTAAATTCAACTATGCAAGAATTTTTTTTTAAATACACCATTTTAACAACTATTCACTATTAATAGTAACAAAAACAAAAGGCTATTCAGTAAAGGAGACAACTATTCACCATATTTTTAACACATTAACATTAAAACCAGCTATCAATAAATAATTTGATTCGAATCATTGATGAGATATGCAACAGCTAATAGTTAAACTTTGTTGGACACAGTAGGGCCTCCTACAAGGTATAAAAAAAAAGCAAAGAGAAAGAAGGTAAATTCGGCTTTTCTGTGAGTCAACGAGGGAAAAAGATGGAAGAGTGAGACAGTGGATCCCAAACGAAGCTCTCTTTAACCAGGGCTACAGGGTAGAGTGCGAGCCAACTTACATTCCAGTTTCCGTTACAGAGGTGCAAATAAAAAAAAAGTTTGGGATGAATGGTCTCTCATATAAATAGGCTGCCTTGCCTAAAAGAAAAAACTTTGAAAATGTGGAATGAAGTAGATACAGAGGTTTAAAGATACAAAACAAAAATCTTGCTTTTTAGAACACAGGAAGATGAAAATTAACACAAAAATAATGTACTAAACATAGACATAAATAAATATTTATTTATGTCTATGGTTCTAAAACATTTGACCCCAAATGAGATAACGAAATTATTTCATTTTTTTTTAAATATAAAGAATCATGGGTTGTATCTTGTGTTAAACACTTTCTCTCACAATGACCTATACATATTTTTGGGGGTTATTTTTCCATGAAGATAACATGCTCTAGTACAGTGGTTCCCAAACTTTTGACCTATGCGTACCCCTTCTAGAATGTTCGAAACGCTGAGTATCCTTCGCGCCCCCCCCCCCCACCCAATTAAAAAAAACAGGATTTATTTTAATAAATATCCAAATTTTTTTTTTTAATCAATTAGTGGGTTTATTTTTTGTATGCTTCACAGACACATTGAAACGCGGCACGAATAGTAGCCTACTTAGAAAAACAAGACAAGAGTCTGCTACTACGCTCCTGGCTTCCCGTGAAAGCAAGAATCGATTACAAGGTCGCCACACTTTGTCATCAGTGTATATATAACAATGAGATGCCCTTGTACCTTAGCGAACTGATTACTCCCTATGTCCCCCAGAGAGCCCTGCGCTCAATGGACTCAACGCTTTTAGTGGTGCACGTTTCTCCCTTAAAATCTACGGTCTGCGGGCTTTTTCAGTGCACGGACCAAAGGTTTGGAACTCAGTCCCCATTGATCTCAGACAGACAACATGCTATACCACTTTTAAGAACATTAAGACCTACTTGTTTAAAACTTTTTTAGATTAGTTTATGATTTATATTGTCGTCATGTTTGTGTTTGTAATGTTATTACAGCGCCTTGAGCCCACATTTTGTTTGTAAACAGCGCTTTATAAATAAAATTATTATTATTATGTATTCTTAATAAAATGGAAACAGTATGTACATTGAAAAAGTGGGCGTGTCGAAGGAAGTTGTAACATTCCTATCCAGTTCCGATCTTTGTAAAAATTTGTTTATGTTTAAAATATAAAATAGCGCCGTATCTGAGTTCGTACGAAACGTAAAATTAAAAATAAAAAGAATTTAAAACTGGTGACATTTTATTCTCATTTATAGACTACATGGGTATTTTTTTTTTAGTCAGCAGAGTTGACTATGTGCAATGCGTACCCCCACTTTGGTAAATACTGCTGTAGTAGATTAAGTAGCTCACCTGTTACATTTGAAAAGTAGGTGTAGTGAGAGTTGCTGCCAAAGGTTCTTTCGCCTGCATAAGGGCACGTCCCTGTCTTGAAGGATTCTAGAGCACGTTCACATATATTCAGCGGCGTGTCCACTCGGTAAGAAGGAGTCCCCGGGGCTGTTTCTGGGACACTTTCAAAAGCTTTTCGGACTCGCGGGTCCAGTGGAGAAAGTGACGGTAGAACATTGATGGGACTCTTCATGGCTTCGTTGGAAGATTCCTTGATGTGGTCGAGACTTATAAGAGATGGCTCCAGGCTGTGATTTTGACCGTTTCTTGCATTGTCGTCAATTCCTTCATGAACTGACTTTGAATTCTTGCAGCTCACTATGTCTGCGTATGTTAAATGTTTACCCGAAGCTACGTGACTGATGGTCGAAGCCGTGGTGGGCGCAAGCTGCTCGACACTGGTGTCTTCGTGGTCTGAGATGTTCGAATCTGTGCTGATGTCACTAAAGTAACAAGAGTCATTAAATAAGCTGGTGCGAGTCAGCACAGGGACGTCTCTCAGTGCGATTAGATGATCACGCAGCTCTGGCGGGGTCTTGCACGTAAACACTGTACACTCAGAGTGAGGCTTCAGAGCAAATCCGTCACTCTGCCCAGAGCTCTTCGCCGTCAAGACATTTTGACCAATAAACATCGAGAAATATACTTGCGTCTGGGAAGCTTCGTCTGAGCTGCCTACAACTTTGCAGTGCGTTCTGATGTGCACGCTCTTGGCATCAACATCAAACACAAAACCCGTCCCGTAATGATCAAACGCATTGCCCAGATCTTCAGGTTGAACCGAGTTAGATGTGAGATTCGGCGTGCCTTCATGACATAGCGAGAATGGCTTTCTAACACACAATTTAACAACTCGCTGAGAAATAGATTTGATGGATTCTAGAGTTTCGATTGATCGGCATCCTTCTGGAAGAGTTGACAAAGTGAGTTCATGGATAGGTGTAAATTCATCAGTATGTGATATGTTGCATAGGCAAGGACCAGTTTGTTCCGTTAAAATGTCCTCACAAACATGCGAAAAAGCTTCGTGTGCTTTGGATGCTGACACTTCAGCTTGTGAATCAACATTGTTCTGGATTGAGCCGATAAGCTTTGTCTGTTCAATCCCGCTGTCAAGTATTAAAGAATGGATGTTCAAAGTCTGGTTCTTCATGGCGTTTGTAGAGTTTGTTTCGCAAGTCGCAGCGTCGGAAGTCCAAGATCTCGGAACGAAAGGCTTGCTGAGAGGATTCAAACACGAGAACTCGGAAAAATCTGAAAACACTGAAGACGCGGTGGGACTGTCGCAGTAGCCGCTAGAGTAACAAGTCTCATAACTCTTGCATGATTCGAGGTCGAGGGAGAGTAAAGTGTTGAGTTTTCTCCCTTCTTTTCCAGGCGGAGGCGTAAACATTGTCGGCATAGGAGTGGTACTTTTAACAGTGGGCAGGAGCTTTCTTATCCTTTTGGCGGTACCTTCAGGATTTAGTTGGTCGATGTGTGTTTTGGAAGCCTCATTCAGGTCACATTGACTTGAGGCTCTCGAGACTCTGCAGCTGCTGAAAGCGGACGAGCTGTCGTCGTCATGGTCAAAATGACTTGCCACCGATGTGAAATAATCGTCTTCGGAAAAGTGTGACATGGCCGAGATAAATGGATTGCTCTCAAGGGACTGGTCACTGCGTATTAGATGATGCAGACCCACTTCCGTAGTCCCTTGACCCAAACCAGATTCAAAGTGATTTATTTGGGCAGAATAATTTTCACTAGTTTCTTCCAGTGGGTTGAGTGCACTAGCATCGCGAACGAGATCCGCCATCAAATTCTGTAACATTGGAGTTGCTGTATCTTGGCAAAGCTGAAAGCCCACGTTACTTAAAGAGACGCCTATGCCGGTGTCTCCGGGCAGAGATTTAGTCAACTCTTGGATGTGATCCGTTTCAGCAATCGGTATAAAGCTGATACCCTCGAAGTCATCGTGGTCGTATTTGGTACTACACAGCTCTCTGTTGCCCCAAGATGCGTCACTCAAACAAGGGTCGCTACTCAGAGCTAACGAAGACACGGTACTCATGGTGTAGTCTGAGCCTTCCATGCTTCTAATGTAGCTGGGTAACTCTTGCCATTTCTCCCGTTGTGGTTCTCTCCCTTTGTTGTCGTTGCCCGAACATTTCGGCTCAGAGGTGTCACCCGAATGGAGATCATTATCGTTCTTTTGTGTGATAACGTCATGATCACATCGACGCCCAAGGGTCGGAAAAATTTTATTTGTTGTGTATGGCGTCAGTACGGCTACTTCATACAATACGCACTCCATTTTAGTTTAGATGATTCAATAGTGATTCTGTAGCAATTCTGTATTGATTCTGTAAAGGGAAATGAGTGACTTTAGACATAATCCTAGTTGTTTTAAAAAATGAAACAAAAACTTAGACATATTTGCTTGATTCGGTTAAGAATCGATTAGCATTAAACATTTATATAGAGGAGTTTAGAAACTAATAACATTGTATAAAAAATATAAATGTGAATTAACATTTAATAGGAGTAGGCCCTAACTTACTCAGTAATAACTTCGTTTATGTCTTAGTTCCAAGGAGTAACACAACAAGCTACTTCACACTTAAAGCTGTCAACAATAACTTTATAATTTCACATGTAGGTCGTGTGTGTGTGTGCGTCACAGTGTGTAAAGTGTGTCTTCATGACCAGTTAATATAGAGTTTTGAATACATCACAGTATTGACCAATGATCGCACACAGCTTTGAAACACGGGTGACTGACCTTCAAAAAAAAAAAAAATACACATACAACAGAGCACGAGAGAAGGGAGATTGGAACCAGAGAACTGTGGTCAATTCCGTGTGTGGGTGTCTGTGGAATATGTGGGTCGTGACGCGTTTAGTTATTTATGCAGAGGAGTCTCCAATGAAAAGATGGGATGGGTGCTGTTTTTTTTTTTTTACAAAGCTCACTCTGTCTGACTGTCTGGCAGTGTCTGGTAAAAAGTTTTGACACGTTATTTCTCCTAAACTAAATCTCGGATCAAGCTTCAATATTTCTAATGTCGATCTTTTAGCCAATATTCTGCGTACTTTACTTCATCGAGGACTTCTAGAATGATCAACCTATGACGTTGTTTTAAAACAAGAAAACTATAACCAAACAAAATGCTTTACTAAAGACAAAGTTTCTATAAGGGAACAAATTATTACCATATCTATAATGGACCTCATTCACCAATAAATAAACACATTTAGCCACGTCATAATATTGATAAAACAATGAGAAATACGTATCACGTGAAAGCCTTTATGGATTACATAAATTACATAATTTGTATAGAAGATATATAAATCAAGTGGCTAAATGTTGTTTGTTTACGATTGGTGAATGAGGTCCATTAATCAACTAAATGTTGTTGTTTTTTTAATTGATTCGTGTATAGTCTTCCACGATGAATAATTGTTCAAAGTTTTAAGTTGATTCGAGAACGTGAAGAGGTAGAAATCACGTGCGCAAGATTTTTTTACCAGAGTTGATAGAAGCTTTGTAAGACAAACAAACAAAAAAAAAACAAGCAAAGTACAAACCAAAAAAAATAAAATAATATAATAATTTAAAAAATAATCATTAAAAAAAAAACAAAGCTTATAGTAAGTGTAGTTGTATGATTTGTATCAATTAGTTTGGATCAGTTATGTAATAGATTTAGACTAACAATAATAAATCTGTGCGATTAAAAATATTCTAAACACTTTTTTTTTTTTTTTGCTATTTCATGCTTTTGGCTTTCTTAATACGCTATGATCCTATCACTTGTCTGGTCCAGACTATCCAACGACAGTCATCGATAAGCCATCCAAACAATGGTGTGGAGGAAAAGGAAGAAAGGAAGCAAAGAGCCATTGAATCAGGATCAAAGCACAAAATTGAGCCGGCGTTTATAATAAGTACTTTTATTGTATTTGTAAAAATAAAAAAATAAATAAAATTGGAAACTTCAAATCGAACACTTGGACTACAGGGGAACTATAAAAAAAGAAATGACAGGGGAGGTAACCTAGACAACCAATCCAACGTTTATTGATTTACTTCCCTTTTATTTGTAAAATAAAAATTAGTAAGCATTTTCACTTTTCTTTACTTTTATTTACTTTAATAGTCGCCGGCTTATAAATATAGATGACGCGTAGGACGTAATCATCCTTTTTGAAGTAACGTCTGTATTATATAAGATCTAAATCTATCGATCTCTTTAAAAAAAAATCAAAAGCGATATTTTTGTTTTGATCGTGATTTTCTAAAAGAATGAATACAATGTAAAGACGAATTTATTTTCTAATCTAAACTAATTATCTTTACCCTACCCAGACTGCGCCCTGCGAAATCATTTTCGCATTGGGCCCCGCAATTGTTAGGACCGGCCCTGGTTGTTAACAGTGGACAATTGTGCTGCTCTTCTCACCAAGTACAATATGTAGAAACCTATTCACACGTATGTTTGAGCAGAGTCGGCCTTAGCAGAACGCGGGCCATGGGCGAGTGTCAGATTAAGGCCACGAGTATTTTGTACGATGGTCTGAATGTGACAAGCGAGTCTCTTTATCTCCCCCCCCCCCTTCAAAGGTGCTGGATCTCACCACACCCTAAGGTCTCTTCTGGTTTGCGCGATTAACTACTGCAGTGTCTTTGTCTGAAAAATATGATCCACTTGTCTCATTTTGAAAGGTCTTTTTCGTCCTCAAAGTAAAACTTCGTCCTCATTTTTGTCCTCCTTTGTAAGCAAGGGCGAACTGACAATATGGGCATTTAGGCAAACGCCCCGTGGGATGATACCCAAATGGGCCGGTAGGGCCGCAAGGATGCCACTATTACACTATTGTTTAAGGTTTTATAATATTTTCTTATAAAAAGGGACCCTCTAAGCGTCATGTTCAAAAAACATCTTTAGAATCTACACTACAGTCTAATACTAATTTAATGTAACCCATCTTTCGAAAAAATGTAATAGCCTACATCCGTAGACAGTGCTACTAGTAGGCTTCACCTTTTTACGGCCCACACACCTAGCGCTAAAAAAGCAACATAAGGCCTATATTTCTTATAAAGATAGGTGTATAGAGGTCACTGTTTGCATGCGTACAGTTATCGATACATGATCAAACCTAAAATAATGATTTTGAGGGCAGGTGTGATTGGATGCCCATCTTGATATACAATTTGTGGGCCGCATGGTATAGAAATGCCCGGGCCGATTTTGACACCCAGTCCGCCCCTGTTTGTGAGACGTTGTCTTCTTTTTGTCCTCATATGTAATCCTTTGAAAGAATTTGTACTCAGTTTGTCCTCCTTCGTATGACTTTGTCCTCCTTTGTAAGACATTGTCTTCTTTTTAGACCTCCCTTATAAGTCTTAGTCCGAGTTTTTACTCTTTTAAAAAACTGTCCGCATTTTGCCCTCCTTTGTAAAACTTTGTCCACATTTTGTCCTCCTTCGTAAAACTTTGTCCGCATTTTGTCCTCCTTTGTAAAACGTTATCCGCATTTTGTCCTCCTTCGTAAAACTTTGTCCGCATTTTGTCCTCCTTTGTAAAACGTTATCCGCATTTTGTCCTCCTTTACAAGAATTTCTCATCATTTTGTTCCCCCTTCATCAGACTCGGTCCTTCTTTGTAAGTCGTTGATCTTTATCTATTTCCCTACTTTAAGACTTTGTCCGAGTTTTTCCTCTTTTATAAGACTGTCCGAAATTGTGTCCTCCTTTGCAATACCCGACACAATTCACGACGCTGACATGGCCACTGGACGTTGACGAATAGCCCAAATGGCGAAAGAGTGTCCGCCACAAAATACAAGAACATTCACATCTCTACTCCACGTCACTGTTTGAATGGGATTTCGACGCCGGCTAAGAGGCTCAATGTTTGACTTGACATTCTTCTATACATGAAAAGACTTTTTTTTTAAATCCTAGATTCAGTGGTGTCTCTTCCCCCCCCTCCTCCCTTCTCTTCCTACTTCAGGCATTATCATATAAATAATGTTAAATACTTCAGCACATCCTTTCCTGACATATGGCTCTCTCGTACTCCCATAAACTAAGAAACATATTTGTACAGCTAACTGGACCCAGGACTTCCCTTTTTTTCTCTCTGCCACCTCTTCTATGACTCAGGGTGGTCCTTTTATTAATAAAAAGGATTGTTGGGCCGCATTGTGTAGTATATTTTTTGGTCGCTGGAAGAATGCATTAATGTTTTTAAGTAAGATTTCATTGCATCTCTCGCCATTAAGTATTTATTAAATAATATTTTTTTTTAAAGTTTATCTAAGGGGAAGAACCAAAAAAATCGCGGTCATATCTCAATCATGATGGAATAAGCTTCCCTTTTTCTATATGAAAAAAAAAAATTAATTAATTATCCCTAATCGATTAATTGGTAAATTGTCTTAAGGATTCAGCTATTGTCATTAACTATGAATAATTATGCAAAATTTCAACTTGATATGATAATGGGAAGTGGAAGATAGAACATGTACGAAACGTCATAAGGGAAATAACTATATATATATATATATATATATATATATATATATATATATATATATATATATATATATATATATATACAGAAACATCTCTCAGTAAGTAACATTTATTTCCCTTTGTTCGATACCAAATAAAATAATTATTTCTAATTATTAATCAACTAATTGGTATTTTGTTTTGTTTTTATTGATTCATGTTTTGTTATGTACAGTGCTGTGTTTTCCAAATCAGGCAGTTCTCCACAAGGTCTTCTTTCTATAGGAGTGTTTTGGGGCCGCTGTCTTGTTCGAGCCTCTTGAAGCTGTTAAGGAAATGGTCAGCATTCTCTGTCGACACTTAACAATGGTAGATTTCACTAGTTTTAATTATTAGCTCCTATTGTGCCAGGTATATCTGTAGATGTGTCCAGTTCTGTGGAGAAAGATTAGACTATCATTATACGTTCATCACGTCTGGATAGCTTATAATTGGCGTCGTCTTTCTTGTTTCGGTGGAGAGCATGTCTATTTCTCGTGTATTCTATTCACTATTAATTTTATATCATAATCCCCTTTTTATGAATTAAAGATACTCCCTGTCCCCATCCCCTTAAAAAAAAAGACATTGTCATGACTCATTATTTTGTCACCATGCCAAAATCCTTCTCTCCCCTTAGAAGTGAAACTTAAAAATAGCCTTCTGTCCCCCCCCCCCCTCCCTCCCTCCAGTACTCATTCCGTGACAGTCAATAGATTTATTTGAGATGATAATATCTAATCTTTTAGGCCCTCAGTTCAAACACATCAGAGGGATCGTAAGCAAACATCTTCCCCTGACTAGGACTTCTCTACTTATGGTGTTAACTGTGCATTGTGGGAAAAAATGGGGTGAACAGGATTTCCGGAATTAGACTCGAGAATTTGTATTTCTGAAATATTGTCAATTATTTGGAAACCCCCCCCCCCCCCCCATCCTCAAGCAATTTCCATCCGAAATAATGAGTTCATACCAAGGACTGTTTTCATGTTTGTCTCCCTTTGATGGGCTGTGTCGTATTGAGATAAAGTGGAAATAGACGTAGTTTCACAAACTCAGGGGTACAGACACTTGCTGCGAAAAAAGGTGGGGGAGGGGAGGAGGAGGCTGACCTTTTTTTTTTTTCAACGAAAATAAATCTTTTGTTTCGCACTATAGTTATAAATCCACGAAATAACAAAATTATTACGAAAGCTTTAAAAAGTTATTCAATCACTACTAGACCTCTTTTTGAACACGTATTAGAACTGATGACGATCTTTCAAATCAATCTTAATGCACACGGCAATATATACGTGGTACATCCAAATGGGCCAAACCACAACTATTTGATCAACTTTAACCGACTTCTGCTATTCATTGTTGGAGGATGAATTTCTGAGGTTCAGAATGCAGGAAAACTCAGAGCGGGACCTAGCCTTACAGCTTTTGCCCCCCCCCCTTTTTTTTTTTTCAACAACTGGTTAATTTTTTTTCGGGGGGGGGGGGGGAGGCATAAATGTTTTAATCTAAGGGTCTGACATATTGCCAAAGTTTGAGAAAACTAACGTATAGTCTTCTTCTAAGAAGAAAAAGCCATATGTCTCTATTTTTACTATGTACACGTGAACACATTACCAAACATTCCAAAGTAGGGAAATATATAACTTTACATTCTAAAGTATAATAATATATACATTTACATTCAAAAGTACAATAATATATACATTTACATTCAAAAGTATGTTATTACATAAACATTCTAAAGTATAATGATATATACATTTACATTCAAAAGTATGTTAAATTATAAACATTCTAAAGTATAATAATATATAAATTTACGTTCAAAAGTAAGATAATATATACATTTACATTCAAAAGTACGATAATATATACATTTACATTCAAAAGTATATTTTTACATAAACATTCAAAAGTACAATAATATATACATTTACATTTAGATTCAAAAGTACGATAATATATACATTTACATTCAAACGTACGATAATATATACATAAACATTGTAAAGTATGATAATACATAAACATAAACATTGTAAAGTATGATAATAAATAAACATTCTAAAGTATGATAATCCGTAAACATTCTAAAGTATGATAATAAATAAACATTCTAAAGTATGATAATACATAAACATTTTAAAGTATGATAATACATAAACATTCTAAAGTATGATAATACATAAACATAAACATTGTAAAGTATGATAATAAATAAACATTCTAAAGTATGATAATACATAAACATTCTAAAGTATGATAATACATAAACATTCTAAAGTATGATAATACATAAACATTCTAAAGTATGAAATACATAAACATTCTAAAGTATGATAAAGTATGATAATACATAACTTTACATTCTAATGTAGGAGAGTGGGGTAGTGGCTGAATATTAAAGCGCTTGAATTCCAAACCTAGAGGTCTCAGATTCAAATTTCGGTGAAGACTGGGATTTTGAATTTTGGCATTTTAGAGCGCCCCCTGATTCCAACCAACTTTAATGGGTACCTAACATTAGCTGGGGAAAAGGTAAAGGTGGTTGTTCGTTGTGCTGGTCACCCGACACCATCGTTAGTCATAGGCCTCAGAAATAGATGACCTTTACATCATCTGTCCCATAGATCGATATGTCTTTAGAAAAAATACTAAACTTGACATTCTAAAGAGGTAATTATACTATACTAACCGGAAGCAGTAAAACAAAATAAATCATTTGTTCGTTCTATCCATTGATGTCATAGATGTGTCTCTGAGCTTTCGTGTCATAAATGTGTCTCTGAACTTTGATGTGCTAGCTGTGTCTCTGAGCTTTCGTGTCATAAATTTGTCTCTGAACTTTGATGTGCTAGCTGTGTCTCTGAGCTTTCGTGTCATAAATTTGTCTCTGAACTTTGATGTGCTAGCTGTGTCTCTGAGCTTTCGTGTCATAAATTTGTCTCTGAACTTTGATGTCATAAATGTGTCTCTAAACTTTGGTGTCATAAATGTGTCTCTGAACTTTGACGTCATAGATGTGTCTCTGAGCTTTCGTGTCATAAACGTGTCTCTGAACTTTGATGTCATAAATGTGTCTCTGAACTTTGATGTCATAAATGTGTCTCTGAACTTTGATGTCATAAATGTGTCTCTGAACTTTTATGTGATTGCTGTGTCTCTGAGCTTTGATGACTTAGATGTGTTTCTGAGCTTTGATGTCTTAGATGTGTTTCTGAGCTTTGATGTCATAGATGTGTCGCTGAGTAGGCACGTTTTTAGAGCTGTATTTGTCTGTCTTATTGATAAAAATCTTTCTTCTGTCTGAACAGCACAGCAGCAAAGCTAACTCCTGTATGACCTCAGAGCCGCATGCCTGCGCCGCTTTAGGAAGATAATTGTGAATTTTTGTCATACATGTAAAAAAATGATAATCGGTATTAGTCGGTATATATAACTCTCTACGTCACCCAATTGCCCAACCACGAGGAACACCGCGCACGCACGCCGACTCTCTAATCATACTCCCGCCTTAGCACACTATGACTGGACAGGCTACATGAGGCTCTATTTGGGGGATATTAAATATACTAACATTCAATAATTAATAAGCTTCTTGAGCCCTTGAATGCACTCTTATAATAGTAGGTCTACATCTATTATAATAGTATCTAGACTCTATATGTAGGCCTACAAATAAAAAAAATGGATTTCGGTCGAATAGCTATTTTGATAGCTCCATTCATAATATTTTTACATTCACGCATTCGCTTTCTTATAACATTATTATTTCGTTTAATTGTTTCCAAAACACTCTCAGTGACTATATCGACAGTGATACGCAAATTAAGACCCGCGGGTAGGCCTAATATATGGCCAGTACTAACTTGTATACGATATAGGCGTAACAAAAAAAATGAATCGGGTTGGGAAAACAAAAGTGTTCAAACCCTTAGATATTCAAATGATGTGAACTATCGCTTGGAGGTTAAATGAGGTCATGACGTTTAGTGCTAGTAAAATAGTGACATCTACCCCCCCCCTCCTCTCTTACTTCTATTCATCACACCTTCTCACTAAATTACCCCCCCCCCCACTCCCCAACCAAGCGTCTGTAAATCCAACCGTCACACCCTCTCACGAACCGTGGCCGCATCTCCACCACCTCCCCCGTCACACCCTCCATTCATTCACTTAGCGACCCAAAATACATGTTGACATATACTTGCCCCTTTTCTACTCACCTCCCTAAATCCTTCTACTGCGCCCTAAAGTGTTGCGCCCCCCCCCCCACCACCCAACCAACCGCCTCTTCAAGAATGATATAGAAACTACCATTAGTACCTCCAAGCCTACATTCGCCAGGCGCCCCACTCCCGGGAAGAGAGAATTCTTCAGGCCAAGTTAGCCATCATGATCTAGCGTGTAATTCTCTTTCTATAGAAACTTTCCTTAATCGGTAGGTAAATGTTGAAGTATTTACTTTCTGGCATATTTAGAAAGCTGATAAGTCAACGAAGACATTTCTTCTTTTTTTTTTCGTCATGCTAGGCCTACTTCGGTATAGAGTGATATTTCCTTGTGTTATTAATGTTTGTACGCATGGGTTACATTTCAGGAAGAAGCCAGAGGTACTGAGAACATTTTAGGTGCTGGTCATTTAGCAGGGATATTAGTTTCAGCACATAAAGAGAATCAAGAATGAGATTAGCATGTATCACACTTGGTAAGTATTTTCAAGTGAATTTCGTACAAGAAAACAAACTTACAAATATTTAAAAAAAACAGCTTATATTAAGTGTAATAGTATCATTTAGTTTGGATCAGCCATGTAATTCAATTTGTACTAGATCTAGACTAACAATCTATATATATATATAATTCTCTTCATGGCTCAAGAGTTTGGACATCACGTAATGGAAAGATCACTCTTTAATTTCTGCAAGTAGGACGGACTAGAGTTACTCCATGTAATTTTAGAGGCGAAACAAAAAAAAGGGGGGGGGGCGAGAACAAGTAGTATTCACCCGTCACTAAATAGGAGAACCAGACTTAAACATTGTGACCAAGAAGTCATGGAAAGAGAACAAGCAATCTACTCTGTATTTACCCGTCACTAAATACTCTGTATTCAGGGCCGGACTTAACCATAGTGGGGCCCAATGCGAAACGGATTTCGCGGGACCCCGTTTGGGTAGGGATACGGATAATAAGTGAAAATTAAGAGTTTGTATTATAAAATATATATTCGTCTTTGCATTTTATTCATTCTTTACTATGCACAGAAATACTTTACAAGCCTTGCGTGTAGCGAAGTCATACAGTATATCATAAGAATTATGTTTTCTACATAGATCACGCTCAATAGCAAGAATTACCAAATGTTTCAATCTATATTTGAGAATTGTTGACCTCAAGTAATTCTTCATTAGTTTGAGGCGCGAGAAGTTTCTTTAAAAAGATTCCACAATTACGCCATAATGCCGTTTTTTTCTATCGCGCGTAGGATTGGCGTTTTCCATTTTGAATCACACCCCAAAATGACAATTTCTGTCTATATATTTCAGGAGATTTGTATGTTTTCAAAAGATTTTAATAATTTCCGGAGATTTCCATGACTTTTTCGTATATTTTGCAATTTCATGACATTTCCAGGAGCTCATGGTAAATCTAGAGGCCGCGGGAAATTTGTTTTAAGTTATAAAATGGATTAATTTAATAATTTATACACCTAGAATTAGCGCGGGTCCTTTGATAGTGCGGGGCCCACTGCGGTCGCATAGGTTGCAGTGGCCTAAGGCCGGCCCTGCAAAATAGCGGCGTATACTACGCCGCCGGTCGACTAGTAATAAACATATTTCAGCTTTCTCAATACGCTATGATCCAATCACTTGTCCGGAGAGGGAGAAGAAAGGGGGGGGGGGGGTAACTGTCTGACTAAATGTTGCCGTGATCGCTTTTTTTTTTAAATGTATTTTTTTAAAAGTTGTACGACCTGAATTCGAACTCAAGGGCTCAAGGGGACTAATTCAACTTATAACCAACAAATCTGTCAAGTACAATTTCTTTCCCTTGTTTGATGCCAAACAAAGTAATTGATTACCAATAACTATTTAACTGTTATGAACATAATAATAAAACCATGTCTCTTTAGTATGGATGTAACACACTGAATGACTACACAGCACACATTTCGTGAACACTTCCTTACAGACGAGTTACAAGCACATGTAAACATAAGAACGACAACCGATACTGTATATAATTTTTATAAAAGTAACTAATTGTTTTTTGTTTTTTATGAGTAAGAATTTCTGTTTTGTAAGGTGCAAGAAATAATTAAGCAAAATTTTTACTTGATTCAGATTTGGTTTGGGAGGAATTACGTGTACAGAATTTTTAGCAGACATATAAGCTCTGTAATACAAATTGAAGTATGGCATTTTAAAATTTGTTTACATACAGACCTATATATTTCTATGTACGTTAAAACCGTTTAGTTTACGCGTACAATATAAATCAATATAGCAATGTTCTTTATTTCCCGTATTGGTTACTGTAAAAAATATGTTTGTATAAATACAGGTAAATATTTAATATAATATACCAGTACTTCTGTCAAGTACGATTTCTTTCCCTTGTTCAGGACACCTTTCAAAATAATTAATTACCAATAGTTAATTAGCTTATCGTTTGTTTTTTTTTTTGTTTTTTAAATTGATTCTTGTGTTATCAGGTAAAAGAAAAAAATGAACAAAATTTCAGCTTGATCCGAGATTGGGTGTGGGAGAAATAACGTGTACACACTTTTTTTGGTAGACAGACAAGCAGAGTGAGTTGATATAAGCTTTGTAATAAAATAAATCAGATAATGTAACAAAATTTCAATGTGTTGCGGTTGATCCTCATTCTCAGTGTTACCGAGTTAGCTGCCCATTTGTTTTTAAATAAGTTTTGAGTCTTACAGTGAGAGTCTAATACTTCGTCCATATTGTCATTATTTTGTGATAATTTGACCCCTCGGTGGTAAAAAGTGTCCAAAAAAATGATAAAGTAACTTTAAAAAAAATACAAAAGTTATCAACGCTTTCTTTCGTTCCTTCCTTCACACTTTTAAGTTGCACACCGGTTACACCAGAAGGCTTGCTATTTATAGTTTTTCCGCCATGTATGAAAATCTCCACATGGGAATGAAACACATCTTTTAGTCTCGAATAAAACCATTTACATAGTTTCCACTTTTTGAAACCTAGCTACAACTGACTAATGATATTGTTAATTGAAGATTATCGACTGTCAGGCAGGCAAGGGACACTTAAGACCTACTTAGCAATGCCTGGCTAAAGGGAAGCAAACTTTTATCACCTCAACCTACTGCTTCAGTACTCAGACGTCTTCAAGTGCAATGATCTCTAGAGTTTTCACGAGTAATGTCCCTTTGCTCGACGTTTTAAGAGAATCTTGTTCAAGTTTTTTCCCCCCATTTCTGAGTGCTTCTGTAATGCCCACCCCCCGCCTTCCATCCCTCCTATGCGTTTAGAACAGAAGCTTGCCACTTTGTCTGCTTAGTACCAATTGTCCATTTTAGGGGTGTCTTCATTTGAGACATTCGAAGTGGTTGAACATTTAAATACGTTGAGGAGCTCTCGGCGGAAGCTAAATAACTAGGGAACAATTATAGTTTCTATCTATCTATCTATCTATCTATCTATCTATCTATCTATCTATCTATCTATCTATCTATCTATCTATCTATCTATCTATCTATCTATCTATCTATCTAAATATCTATCTATTTATCTATCTATCTATCTATCTATCTATCTCTCTATCTCTCTATCTATCTATCTCTCTATCTATCTATCTATCTATCTATCTATCTATCTATCTATCTATCTATCTATCTATCTATCTCCTTCTCTCTCCATTGTCTCTATCTCTCTATATAAAACTCTGTCTCTCTCTCCTTGTCATTTCTCTTTCTACCAGCCTTTGTTTCTCTTTCTGCATCAGGGGCGGACTGGCTATATGGTCATTCAGGCACACTCAGGCATTCAGGCACATGCCAGGTGAACCGGCATCCCCAAAGGCCTTTGAATGAGCGCTTAAATTACTGTTATGCCCTCAAAATATTTTATAATTTTTTGTAAAAATAAAAATGGCCCACTTGTCTTTAGTTTTTAGTTAGCGTCCGAAAATTCGAAAGTAAAGACTTTGCAAGCCCCATAAAGTTTTAGTTGTTCTTTTGGTAGTAGTTAGCAGGTCATCGTGCCATTGTAATCCTGTTTCTAATCTCTTTGTTTTTTATGTGGTCTTTGAATGTGATCCATTCTCTCTAGTTCTGTAGTTGGTGTCCAAGATTCGCAAGCATATAAGAATGTGACAGTGACCAGGGCGCGCATTAGTCTGATTTTAGTGCTGAGGGCTATGCTATTGTCTTTACAGATGTTTAAAGTTTTGCAAGTGCTGCTGTGAACTTGCCAGTAGTCCATTGTTTTGAGTTTTTGCATGAAATAGCTCTAAACAAAAAACGAAAACAATTGGTAAAAATATATATTATTTGTTGGTCTAGATCTATTACATATTTAATTACATGACTGATCCATGAATAAAAAGCTAAAAAAAATTCTAGAAATAAAAAAATCACCCTTTGGGTCAGGATTTTATGATTTTACCATCACAAAAGAGATACAAGACACCGATAGCAAAGACAAACAGACACAAGTACTCTTTTGTTCCCCTGGCACATAGAAACAAACTGATGTATTAACTTTTCACATGTAAATTATAAGTTAGTCTTGTGTGAATGTACATTTTTTAAATAGTTATAATGTTTTGTTTGGTGTAATGCACAAATTGTAACTAATTTCCTTACGGACAATAAAGACTATTGTAAGTATTATTATTATTATCCAAACTACCTGATGCATCTGCACTTCGCATAAGTTTTTTGTTAGAAAATTTAGTTTGCCCTTTTGAAGTTAAATTTATTAAGTTTATTGTGAAAATCGCCAATCAGGTGAATATTTTATCAACAGTATTTTTCTCTAGAACTGTGTTTTTAAACTATATTCTTATTTTATAACCAACTGTAATGGAAATATGGTTTCCTTTTTGAAAAAGGTTCTAACACATTATTTCGTTATAAAGGCTATTATTTCCAATAGTACTGAAGAAGATTCCCATCTATGCCTTAATCAGAGATCTAGACAGACTCTATTTCCATGTCAAGTATTACGATTGTGACGGACAGACAGACAGAGTTGATATAAGCTTTGTTACAAAGATAAAATTACTGTGATCAACTATCCCCCAATATCTTTCTAATAATGTCAATACCAGATGGAGCACTGAGAGACGCGGGTGGAATGTTACTATCAAACTCTCTCCTATTTGCATTCAAATCATCCTGTGTGTGTGGATGGGGGGATGTGTGTGGTGTGCGTGTGTGTGTGTGTGTGCTTGCTATGGGAACATGTGTGTTTGTATGAGGTCAACATATCAACGTCTTCGCGTTCCGTGTCGAACAGTCGACGCTGACAACCTGTATCAATAATAACCTGATGACTCTGATGCTTGGAGGATCTGCTTATAACAGTCAGTTCCAGGAGGAGATCTGGGAGGTGTGCATATAAAGGGGGGGGGGGTTGAGAGGGAATGGAGGGAGAAGAAAAATGAAAGGACTTTGCATTTTACAATAACAAGCAGGGCCGGATTTAGACTTCAAAGGCCCTAAGATATTTGAGATATGGGGACCCCTTTTAATTAATCAATACACATATGTATATATCTTTGTTGTTGTTGTTTTTTTTTGCCTCAAAACAATATTTTGGGGGTCAGGGGTGAAATTTACAAGGGGTAAAAAAAATAATATTTTTGCTTTTTGAATGTTACACCCAGAGTTTAGGTTTTGTAATTGGTGATAATAGGATTGATGAGTTTTAGAATATCTGATTTGAGGCACTAATAGTGGGCAATTCTCAATGCTAAGACAGAGACAGAATACTTTTTAAAGAACCAAAACCTCGTTTCAACTGTTGGCCTAAAGATTCTGGAAAATTACATTTTAAGCTAAAACAAAAACAAAAAAAAAGTTTAACTCTATTCACTACATTGTTGTGTGTATGAGAAAGCGTGTGTATGTGATGGTGTGAGTGTGTGTGTGTGAGAGAGAGAGAGTGAGAGAGAGAGAGAGAGAGACTGGTGCTGATTAAAGTAAGATTATCTTATCTCATCAATTATAGACGTTTCTTCAAAGTAGAAGATAATTCCGTATGACAAATTTGTTTTGTATTTTTATTCTTTCTGATCAAGGCAGGATTTATGGAAGGGCAGCTGGGGCTACTGCCCTGGGGACTTTATATGAAAGGGGCCTCCACCAAAAAAAAGTAAAAACAAAAATATAACGAAATTCGGCGGGTTTGAAATTCACAAATTCTTGTACAAACTTTTTTTTTTCCTATTTTAGTGACAATACTTAAAACTTACAGTTGGCAACACTGTCGTGACTAAGAAGTGTCAGCTTGTTGAGTGCTCGTAATATGCAAATGCAGCTCCGGATTTACGACAGTGCGTCATACAAACTCAACAATATCCATGTTTTGAACTATAATATATGCAAATAAAATAATTTTATTTTTTTAAAGAAGGAATATTAGTTACAATTGACAAATAATCATCATCATCATCATCATCAAACTTCATTAGAGTGAGGGCTTGAGAGGCTCAAAAGCCCTGGACAGAAACTCTGCTGTCTTGCGCAGTGCATAAATGTCGCCATACAGGTCGAGAATTTTTGGTTTCCCAGACCTGTCGAGACGGAGATCAGCAAGTCTGGGGCAGTCAAACAGAATATGAGGCACGGTTTCCTCTTCTTCCCCGCAGCGGGGGCACCGTGAATCAAAATTTGGCCACAGCCGCGAGAAATATGAGCCAACAGGACAGTGGCCTGTCCTGCACTGTGCTATAATAGCTTGCTCAGGCCTGGACAGCCTCCACCACGGGGAAGTGCGGTCAGGGTGCCTCATGCGCTCCCAGACTCCACGGGCTTTTTGGGACTTGTCCCAGCACTCAAACCACTTTTCCATTTCTGTTTTTTTTTTGTATTATAGCCAGGGCTTGATGAAAGCTTACAGCCTGTTCAGTGGGTGGACTTTGCCCTCCCTGCTGGGCCAAAGAGTCTGCAATTGTGTTGCCAGTATTGTATTGTATTGACAAATAATATGTTTCTTTCTTTTGAAATATGTCATGCTTTTAGATATTTCTATTATTATTAATATGTGGATTTTTATGAAAGGTCTCGAAGAATAGTTGGGGACTCCACAAACATTCCGCCCCTGGGCCTACACATACTTAACTCTTTCTCTCCGTAATTATTTTACATTCTGGTGAAATCAACGCTGGTATCGTCAGTTAGGAGAGAAAGAGTTAAATCGTGCCCTGTTTCTTATGTTACTTCAGAGCTCAAGATTATTACTGCCCCCTGTGACAAGCCTTTCTCTGGACGTCGCTGTTGGCAGCGGGCGGGGTTCGAACCCGGGATTATGGAGACGACTGTCTAGAGCGCATGCCACACGACCAGGCAGCCATCCAGTTCCTATCAAAATAGGACAACATTTCGTTAAAGTAGCATTTATCATAATCAATTGATCGTAGTCTTGCGCCGTGGAAAGGGGCGACCGATCGTACGGCTAAGATTCTCCCCCTTCATAGTTCCATGGTCAAAAGAAGCGCATGTAAAGTCTGAAATGTTTTCAGCTCCTTCACATTGCAAGCATTCTATAGACTATATAAGTATCACACATTTGTACCATCTGAATATACTGACATGATAGTCTCGATAGTCTGAAAACACACCAGCAACAACAATGTGGCAATGAATGTCCCAGATTGATATTTATTGTTTTATAATTCAGACATATAAGTCTTGTGAATTAGTAGTAAACAAAAGTAATGGTTAGTAGACAATTGTGTATAAATAGTTCACATTGTTATAAGAATTGAATTCGCATTTCACACACTCACACACAAATTAATTGTTATATGTCTATCCCTATTATCTTTTATCGAAATAAATGTCTTAAATATAGAGACTAATAGTTTGCCACTAGGTCGGAGGAATGACGAATAAAAAGATACATTTTCTTAAACCAAACCCGATTAAGCAAATAGGCAAGTTGTCCCCCCTTTACCTTTCCCCTTTTATTGGTTCAAAGCTAATCAAATTTGCTCAAACCAAGCATGGGCGACAACTCTCTAGAGAAGAGATGAACAAAAAGACGCCTTCCGCACCTTAGGTAGGTAGACCTAATTTGTGTGTGTGTGTGTGGAAGTGTGGGTATGTGAGTGTTATGATTTCAAATATTCCACAACATCAAGCGTGTTGCAGACGACACCATAGCACGAACGTGTTTTAGAATTGGAAAGTACAAGATCCCATTAATCTAGTGACACTGTAATGACTCGTTACAAAACTTATATTAACCCACTCTGTCTGTCTGTCTGTCTGGTAAAAAGTGTGTACATGATATTTCTCCTACAGCCATTCTCGGATCAAGCTCAAACTTTGCACAATTATTCATTGGCATAGACAAGACACGAATCAATAAAAAAAGTAACCAATTAGTCAATTTATAACTGGTAATTAATTATTTTGTTTGATACCAACAAGAGAAACTATTCCTTCAGTATTCACAGATATGGCTAAATATGTTGCGTTTAGTCCCCATAAATAATTGTTAACGTTATTTCTCCCTCACGCATTCTCCGATCAAGTTGACACTTTAAACAATTATTTATTGTACCTAACAAAACATGAATAAAAAAAAACTAATTCCCAATTAGTCAATTAATTATTGGTAACTAATTATTTTGATATCGAATAAGGGAACAAACTTGTACTTTGTTGATAGATATCGTTCTAAATGCGGAGTTCTTCCCATTTAAATAAGCTTTGTTTAAAAAAAAAGGATTTTCATATATTTTTTTTTGGACAAAATACAAAAGGGAGGGGAATGTAAGTATCAGAAATTGTGTTAAAAAGGTTTCGTGTGTTGAACATGTAGTAAGCGAGTTGTGTACATCTATGGGTCATCTAGTGGATGTGTAGAAGTGTCTAGCGGACATCTATGGGACATCTGGTGGACATGTAGATGATGTCTAGTGGACGTCTTGTGGACACCTGATGAAGTTGTGGTGGACGTGTAGAGGAGTCAGGTGGACGTCTAATGGACATCTGCTGGAGTTGTAGCGTAGTAGACGTCTAGTGAACACGTAATGAACGTCTAGAGGACGTCGGTACGTGACGTTTTGGCGCCGCCGTTTAGGCCCCGCCGTTTTGGCGACGGGACGTTTTGGAGCGAGCCGTTTTGGCGACGGGACGTTTTGGCGCGAGCCGTTTTGGCGACGGGACGTTTTGGCGCGAGCCGTTTTGGCGACGGGACGTTTTGGCGCGAGCCGTTTTGGCGACGGGACGTTTTGGCGCGAGATATCATTTGACGATAATTTACTACCATACAGTCATTAAATAAACCAATGCTAATGTAAACAAATAATTGCTTCAATTTTTAGTCTATCATCGTTTCATTTTGTTTCGACATGTAAAATGAGAACGAAGAAGAAGAATTGAGACGTCAAAGCAATTATCATAGATTATAACTAGGACTCCAACTTCACAGTAGACTAAACAGTTTTTCAGAAGTGTATCCCTATACAATGTCTGGAAGCACACGAGGCGCCCTGACCGCGCATTCCCGTTGTGTAGGCCGCCTAGGCCTGAACAAGCTTATATCACAGTACAGGATAGGCCATTGTCCCGTTAGCCAAACCTCGGCTCACTGCACTCCCACAGCTGGGAGGAAGAAGGACCCAATCTCATATTCTGTTTGACTGCCCCAGACTTATCTCCGTCTCGACAGGTCTGGGAAACCAAAAATTCTCGACCTGTATGGTGACAGGGCTTTTGCAAGAGGGGATTTGAACCTCTCAAGCCATCACTCAAATGAATATTGACGATGAGCACCCCACGTGAAATTACATCTGATAAGGATTCTCCTGTCAGTCGTCAATGAATGTTTGAAAATGTCTTCTTCATAGGGGATGAAAGTTTTTGAATCTCAGTAGAACGTCACGTGATCACGAGCACAGTTTTGTGGACATTTATGTAGACTTCTGCTGCAGCCTCAACAGTATCATGACATGATAGTACACTATGTATTTTAAACTTAAGACTTTCATTATAACGTGAACAGTTTAATTTTGAGGACGATTGCTGGGAATTAAAAATTGTAATGTTACTGTCAATTTATATTATTATTTCGTGTATCTCAACTAGTGAATACATACTGTAATATGGAAGAAAGAAATAACATTTAAACAAAACAAAACAAATATAATTTTATTTTATTACATATGTATTATTACTGTTATCATTATTATTATTAAAATTTTTAACACTATAGAATTTAATAAAACGCTTTTCTAAGGATTAAAATATCGGCTCACTTTATACCTTCTATTCACTGTAGACTACAGCAGTGGGCCTCAAACTGTGGTCCGCTGACCCTTGGTGTCCACGCGACGACGTTGGGGGCGGGAGGGGGAGTTCCACAAAAAGATGAAAATTGTATACAATTAAAATATTTTCTTAGCTAAAAGCCAGTTTAACCTATCGGATAATTTGAATAATAATAAGCTCGCTTCTCACTACTGTTTAATATATCTATTACGTACTGTTCTATGGCGATGGAGACCAAAGATTTGAAGACATTCTTCAACAGGCTATCGAACCCTCTCGCGTGTGGACAGACTCAGGTCACAAACATAATCCATCCATGGAACGCTCTAAACCCACCAGATAATTGGGACCATTGTAGCACAGGACTGGATTTCTGAAAGCTTCTAAAACGCCCAAACAAGAAGGACGAATGGTGGCAGCTAGACAGAAAGGAGCAAGCAATTTTGGCACGTTTTTCGCACGGGGCACTGTCCGATAGGAGCATACTTCACTAGGATCCGAGGGAGGTCACGATCCCAGATGTCGACACTGTAACATGGAAGACGAGACAGTAGTACACATCCTCAACGACTGAAGGGTGCCCAGAAACTCCTTCGAAGATACGACTAGTCTAGTAGCAGATATTACTGGTGCATGCTGGGGTCTTGCCTTGTACAGAGACGGGCAGGGCCCTACCTGGACCGTGCTATAAGTGATTAATCTCAGCGCAGAGCCTTAGTGCATGGAGGCTTACAAATAGTGTAACTCAAACAATTGCTAGAAGTAAATGCTAAATACATTTTTTATATCAGACAAGATTTTCAAACACATATCGTACACACACTAAAATCATGCCGGCTTCGTATTTGAACAGTGCTGGAATATTATATTTCACAAGATCTGCTCGTGTCACACATTTGGACTATACTTTGTTTTTTTTTTTTTGGTAAGGCCAACAATGTTTATTTTAAGTTCGATGGGGTCAAAGGTCAAGTTTGAGGATGAAAGGGGAGAGATGACACAGACGACATTTGTCTAAGTAGTGTCTTCTTTCCAGTATGTTATCTTTTCTCTCACTCTCTCTCTCTCTCTCTATCTATCACACACTCTCTCTATAGATATAAATACATATCCCCTTTCTTCTCTTCTCTGTCTTTCTCTCTTCCCTCTTATCTCCCTCTTTCTCTCCTTTCTCTCTCCTCTCTCCAATCTCTTCTCCTCTCTCTTCTCTCTCCCTCTCTTCTCTCTCCCTCTCTTCTCTCTCCCTCTCTTCTCTCTCCCTCTCTTCTTCTCTTTCTCTTTTCTCTCCCTCTCTTTTTCTTCTCTCTCTCTCTCTCTCTTCTCTCTCCCTTCTCTCTTTTTCTTCTCTCTCTCTCTCTCTTCTCTCTCCCTTCTCTCTTTTTCTTCTCTCTCTCTCTCTCTTCTCTCTCCCTTCTCTCTTTTTCTTCTCTCTCTCTCTCTTCTCTCTTTTTCTTCTCTCTCTCTCTCTTCTCTCTCCCTTCTCTCTTTTTCCTCTCTCTCTCTCTCTTCTCTCTTTTTCTTCTCTCTCTCTCTCTTCTCTCTCCCTTCTCTCTTTTTCTTCTCTCTCTCTCTCTTCTCTCTCCCTTTTCTTCTTTTTCTTCTCTCTCTCTCTCTCTTCTCTCTCCCTTCTCTCTTTTTTTTCTCTCTCTCTCTCTCTTTCCTCTCTCTCCCTTCTCTCTTTTTCTTCTCTCTTTCTCTCTCTCTCTTCTCTCTCCCTTCTCTCTTTTTCTTCTCTCTCTCTCTTCTCTCTCCCTTCTCTCTTTTTCTTCTCTCTCTCTCTCCCTTTTCTCTTTTTCTTCTCTCTCTCTCTCTTCTCTCTTTTTCTTCTTCTTCTCTCTCTCTCTCTTCTCTCTCCCTTCTCTCTTTTTCTTCTCTCTCTCTCTCTCTTCTCTCTCCCTTCTCTCTTTTTCTTCTCTCTCTCTCTTCTCTCTCCCTTCTCTCTTTTTCTTTTCTCTCTCTCTCTCTTCTCTTTTTTCTTCTCTCTCTCTCTCTTCTCTCTCCCTTCTCTCTTTTTCTTCTCTCTCTCTCTTCTCTCTCCCTTCTTTCTCTTTCTCTCTCTCTGATTTATGTATGAGCAACTATGCCTTAGATATTTTTGAACAATTTGAAGAAAAAGAAAAAGATAAAATACCGCCTGAGAAAAAAAAAACGTGTATAAAATCCTGCCTAACGGACAGACGGAAGGACGGACATACGGACTACAAGCTTTGTAAAAAAACATGTTGATGACAAGAATGCGAAGACATGATAATGTTTCTGCGACTTCTGTGTGCTATGCTGTTCTTTAATACAAGCAGAACTTCTGCTCTCAAAATGTCTAAAACCTACATCAACATTAACTTACTTAATTACTCATTCTTGCAAACCCCCCCCCCCTTTTTTTGGAGCACAGGGCCGCAGCCACGCCTCTTCATCGAGCTCGGTTCTGATCAGCTTTCTTCATCTACTCCCTAATCATTACAGTATCCACAGCTTCACTGATGACTGACCTTTTCCAGGTTTTGTTTAGATCTGCCCACTTTCTTCTTTCCTTGCGGATTACATAACAAAAATTTTAAAAAGTCAAACTACAAAATAAATAAATGAATAAAAGCAAATATATTTTTCAATGCATTGACTCATGGATATGAAAAGAAATCTCTTTCACTGAACATACCAGTAATGTGAGTGACATTGGCGTTTCAATACTTTTTTTAAGCTTGCTATAAGCCATCTCTTTGAAGTACCGAAGAGAATAATTTTCCCCTACTTATATGCGTTAATTAAAAAACAAATAAAAGGTGAATGACATTATCCCTATATTTTATTTTTGCTGTTGTTTTGTAAAGAGTTCATTAAGAACGAGTCCAACGAAATTATCCGCCACCACAGAACCTCCTTTCCATGACCCACCTCTGCACTGCTACTGTTTCCCTAGACGCCCATTTACTTAGTAGGAGTTAAGTCACCTTATAAAAGCACACGCTAAAATATACCTGACTGGACTGACACGGGTGCAATTTCTTGTGGGAGAGTCTTACAACATTGTCGAACATTGTGACACCATGGGATGGAAACTGTTATCTTTGCTGCTCCTCAATTCTTTCACGGGATTAGTCATGGCTGCTGTGTTTAATAAAACTCGATGTAAGTGAACGCATTTTTTACAAATTTCTCTCTTTATTTATTGCAGTTGCTATATTTCTTTAAACATTTTTGTATGTTTATTCAGTACTAAAGATATTACATTGCCAACAACACATAAGACACTAACATAAGTTTACGGTTTACACAACAGTTCAGAAGTTAAAATTGTTCATAAACTGTCCGAACTTGACGGTCACTGGGTTGTCCATTGTCCTGTGCTGTAGACAAACGAAGTTTTTGGGATTCTTTCGGAAGGATCTGTCCTTATTTCCTATGGAAGCCCAAAGATTCCAAGAAATATAAATAGTTATTCAGTACTGAAGCGATTACCTTGCCAAAAACACATAAGACACTAACATACGTTTACGGTTTACACAACAGTTCACGTTAAAATTGTTCATAAACTGTCCAAAATAAAATAAAATAATTCCACGTTCCCACGATATTGGTGTATACCGGGGTATAATATAATTTGGATTGACTTGTAAATATAATATCCAGACTAAGGCTCTTTAATAATGTGGCTAATATAAATGCTACTATTTATTGGGTATTTTGAACACTTCTTTCAATGGACCAAAATTATATGTCTTCTAACGTGTTAGTTCGAATATCCGGCCCTCCAACGAATGTCTTTTGAAAGTCAAGAGTTCCAAACAAGGTTGTGTAATTCGTAGGTCTTCCTATGTAAAGGTGATTAGCTCCCCTGATCGTGTGGTATGCGCTTTGGACAGTCATCATGATGGCCCAGAGTTCGAATCCTTAACGACGTCATTTCCGATTGCACTGTAGAAGGTTTGGGCTAGGACTCAATACATTTCATTTCTAAAGAAACGCCCGAATCTTATGAAATGAAAATCCGGACGTCCGAATCTTATCAAAGGAACGCTTGAATCATAAAGGAAACGTCCGAATCGTATCAAAGCAACATCCGAATCTTATCAAAGGAACGCTTGAATCATAAAGGAAACGTCCGAATCGTATCAAAGCAACATCCGAATCTTATCAAAGGAACGCTTGAATCATAAAGGAAACGTCCGAATCGTATCAAAGCAACATCCGAATCTTATCAAAGGAACGCTTGAATCATAAAGGAAACGTCCGAATCGTATCAAAGCAACATCCGAATCTTATCAAAGGAACGCTTGAATCATAAAGGAAACGTCCGAATCGTATCGAAGCAACATCCGAATCTTAACAAAGGAACGCTTGAATCATAAAGGAAACGTCCGAATCGTATCGAAGCAACATCCGAATCTTAACAAAGGAACGCTTGAATCATAAAGGAAACGTCCGAATCGTATCAAAGCAACATCCGAATCTTAACAAAGGAACGCTTGAATCATAAAGGAAACGTCCGAATCGTATCGAAGCAACATCCGAATCTTATCAAAGGAACGCTTGAATCATAAAGGAAACGTCCGAATCGTATCAAAGCAACATCCGAATCTTAACAAAGGAACGCTTGAATCATAAAGGAAACGTCCGAATCGTATCAAAGCAACATCCGAATCTTAACAAAGGAACGCTTGAATCATAAAGGAAACGTCCGAATCGTATCGAAGCAACATCCGAATCTTAACAAAGGAACGCTTGAATCATAAAGGAAACGTCCGAATCGTATCAAAGCAACATCCGAATCTTATCAAAGGAACGCTTGAATCATAAAGGAAACGTCCGAATCGTATCGAAGCAACATCCGAATCTTAACAAAGGAACGCCCGAACCTTATAAAAAAAAAGAAAAAAAAAAAAGTTGTTAACTAGAGTGTGCCCAGTACAACGACTGATCGCTTTTATTTTCCCCAGTTAAGGCAATTACACATTTTTAAAAAATCTTAAACTCCACCAGAATTGTGATTGTCGAAGACGTTGAGCCTAAGGTCTTGAAACTCTAGGCCAGCAAAAGCTCCCTTCTGACGGCCTGACCGAACAATTGTTCTGTTTGGAAGAGATCTGTATGACATCTCTATTTCAAATGACTTGGGAAACTGGACGCTTGGACTAGTGACGATGGTAAAGCCCGAGTACACGGATGACTCGTTCCTATACTGTACCAAGCTAACCAAGCGGGACTCGCCATTTATGAAATGGTCACTTGATGAATGGCGTGTGTGTTGTGACATGGTTGTTGGAGCTCTCTTTCAATCCCCGACCCGTGCACTTAGCTCCAACGGGAGTCTTTTTTTGCTACCTTATTGGCCAAATCGTTGGAGTCTTTTTTTGCTACCTTATTGGCCAAATCGTTGGAGTCTTTTTTGCTACCTTATTGGCCAAATCGTTGGAGTCTTTTTTTTTGCTACCTTATTGGCCAAATCGTTGGAGTCTTTTTTTTGCTACCTTATTGGCCAAATCGTTGGAGTCTTTTTTTTGCTACCTTATTGGCCAAATCGTTGGAGTCTTTTTTTGCTACCTTATTGGCCAAATCGTTGGAGTCTTTTTTTGCTACCTTATTTGCCTAATCGTTGGAGTCTTTTTTGCTACCTTATTTGCCTAATCGTTGGAGTCTTTTTTGCTACCTTATTGGCCAAATCGTTGGAGTCTTTTTTGCTACCTTATTGGCCAAATCGTTGGAGTCTTTTTTTTGCTACCTTATTTGCCTAATCGTTGGAGTCTTTTTTGCTACCTTATTTGCCTAATCGTTGGAGTCTTTTTTTGCTACCTTATTTGCCTAATCGTTGGAGTCTTTTTTGCTACCTTATTGGCCAAAATCGTTGGAGTCTTTTTTTGCTACCTTATTGGCCAAATCGTTGGAGTCTTTTTTTGCTACCTTATTGGCCAAATGGTTTTATCCTACGGCCGTGTCCACCCGGACACCACTAAGAGACTAAGTAGCTTCAAGCCGAATCGACCCACGCCAACAAAACCAAAAAAAAAATGATTGATCTGTTGGTCGATAATCAAGTTGACAGATATTTCAAAATGTTTAAATTACTGTCAAGTAACTGTCAAGTAATTGTCAAGTAACTGCACATGTCTTATTCTATGTACGAATTCATGTTTCTTCCTTAGTACCTTTACACCATGGAGCGGGTTGCCTGAATCAGCCAGGAAAACCAATGATTAAGCAGAGTTAAAGTCTCTAATTAACACGAACGACTAGAACTAGATGAACTGAATATTTTACTCAGGGATACTTTTTTTAAAAAGTGTAATTTTATTTTCTTTTGTTAAAGTTTTCAGACAACTGATATTTTAAATTACACTTATTTCGCCAATGTCAAGGACTTATGTGACCATTCACAGCAAACAGCATTTTCTATCTTTTTTTTTTGTATTCCCTCTTACAATTGCTATAAATTCTCTTTGTTTTTCTCCTAATTCAGAGGCATATATCTAGGTATTAAAAGAATCTATTTTAACTCTAACACCGTGACTGTCGACCAAAAGAAGTCCCTCTATACTGGGTAGGGCACGTATCCCGTATGGGAGACGAACGTATGCCAAAGGCAGTCTTTTTTTGGTGAGCTAAAGGGTGGTCGACGTAACAGTGGCGCCCCACGGAAACGCTACAAAGACCAGCTTAGGCGTCAACTTTCCTTGGCCGACATAGAAGAGAGCACCTGGTTGCATGCGGCATCAGAACGAGACAGCTGGAGGTTACTCACGAAGGCCGCAGGATACACATTTGAGACCAAAAGAAAATCTGCTGCCGAGGACAGACGCAGACGGCGAAAAGAAAAACTAAATCGACAACTTGCGGACAATGGTTATGCTTGCCCTGTTTGTGGCAAAATATGTAGGTCACAGCTGGGACTGCGCAGCCACGGGAAATACTGCATTTCTCACTGATCTTCTGACTCGAAGACTAGCCTTATTTAACTCTAACAAAGAACTAATTGAAACAAATCGTTAGTTCCAAGTGATATAGCTTACAGTATCGAACACACTTGCATCGGTCATTTCACTTTTCAAAACCTATGCTTTACTTTATATAGGCGTATACATATCGATAGATGTACCAGAAAAATAATCGATGTACGAGAGTTACTAATAATGGCAATGTATTCGATTCCGAAGATTAAGGATGAGTGCAGTGTTTCACAGGACTACGCAGACCCAGTTGCGACTGAAGCTGAAAACGGTATCAAAGGGAGGGAATCTTCATTTATTTGAAGATGGACGAGTCAAGGAACCTGACTTGAATGATGTAAGAACAGTTGACTATTCCACTTATGGCAAATATGACACAATGTTGCGAATCAGGGATATAGGTAAATGCAGTGTGGGTCTAAGCTACATAGAGAGGGATTTTTATCTGTGGGAAGTCGCAGCATTCGCGTCGCGATGCACACTTGAATGTGGGTAGGGGGGGGGGACAAACCTGAGAGTTGGTGGACTTGTACCTGACGACATAAGCCTACGTAACCCTTTCTCAACATATTACCATCACCCACGTTGCGTTATTGGGCGCCTAAATCTAGTTTTTTTTCTGATCTGACTAGACGTCATCGATACCCTGAACAAGACACAATTAAAATACGTTTCCGTTTTGTTTTTTGTATTCCTGTTTTAAATCTAGCTCAACGGCTACCATACTTTGTCATGCTCTGGACGACGACATCCACTCAATATATCAGTTTAATGGATCTACAAAAAGTCTGCCGCTTCGTAGGGCAGAAAATTGTAACAAATTCCGAAACCTTCTTTGCTAAAAAAAAAAGGACTACAAATGCTTTAAAATACCAAAGCTAAATAATTACAATTTAGCTTTTGTCCTTTGTGCATAATGATTATTATTATAAACGTATAAATTAAGGCAGTTTTCCAAACTTTTTCTTCAACGGAACACTTCAAACACTTCGAATATTCTTCTGAGAATTGAGATTGAAAGGGACACTTTGATTATTCTGAGAATTGAGAGGGACACTTTGATTATTCTGAGAATTGAGAGGGACACTTTGATTATTCTGAGAATTGAGAGGGACACTTTGATTTTAAACCATATTCTAAATTTAGCATTATTATTTAATTTCAAGTATAAAACTGTAATAAAATACAGAATATAAGCATTAAAAAATTAAGGTTTAATCACTTTGATGGTTCAAATCCTGTGGATAAAATCTCGGCGAATTTTCGGGATTTTTAGGGCGCCACTGAGTCCACACAACGCTAATGGGTACCTGACATTAGTTGGGGAAAGTAAAGGCTGTTTGCAGTTGTGCTGCCCACATGACACCCTGTTTGTTAACCGTTGGCCAGAGAAACAGATGACCTTAACATCATCTACCCTGTAGACAGCATGGGCTGAAAGGGGAACTTCACTCACTTTACTTTGATGGTATTGAGTCTTTGAAGAGCAGAACTACTTAGTAGTAGGCATGAGAGTGAAAAGCTGAGTTCCAATATCTGGTGTGTCAAGGCTGTTACTAGACCTTGTCTTTTGTTTCAACATGCTAAGACACCCGCTGCTCCGCACAAATAGATAGTAGGAAACGGAATTATGGTATTTACACGTTGTTTCAACATGCTAAGACACCCGCTGCTCCGCACAAATAGATTGTTGGAAACGGAATTATGGTATTTACACGTTGTTTCAACATGATAAGACACCACTGCTCCGCACAAATAGATAGTAGGAAACGGAATTATGGTATTTACACGTTGTTTCAACATGATAAGACACCACTGCTCCGCACAAATAGATAGTAGGAAACGGAATTATGGTATTTACACGTTGTTTCAACATGATAAGACACCACTGCTCCGCACAAATAGATAGTAGGAAACGGAATTATGGTATTTACACGTTGTTTCAACATGATAAGACACCACTGCTCCGCACAAATAGATAGTAGGAAACGGAATTATGGTATTTACACGTTGTTTCAACATGATAAGACACCACTGCTCCGCACAAATAGATAGTAAGAAACGGAATTATGGTATTTACACGTTGTTTCAACATGATAAGACACCACTGCTCCGCACAAATAGATAGTAGGAAACGGAATTATGGTATTTACACGTTGTTTCAACATGATAAGACACCACTGCTCCGCACAAATAGATAGTAGGAAACGGAATTATGGTATTTACACGTTGTTTCAACATGATAAGACACCGCTGCTCCGCACAAATAGATAGTAAGAAACGGAAGTATAGTATTTGCATGCTGTTTTAGAAAATTGTGTTACTCTTTAGACAAACTCGATCAGAAAACATTTAATGGATGAGCTTTGTTTCAAATTAAAGTCAAATCTAGACTCGTCTACAGAAGTTCAAAGTTCACAACGATGTTATTATCAAATGTCTCCGTTCCCCAAAAGAGCTAGTGAAATCAATTTTCTTTTCTGTTCTGCGTTTACTGTGGAATCAATTCACACTTAGGCCTGCAAGTTAATTACTCTAATTGTTCAACACTAATTGTTCCACGGAACACTTAGTCAGACCTCGCGGAACACTTAGACCTCGCGGAACACTTAGTCAGGCTTCACGGAACACTTAGTCAGGCGTCGCGGAACACTTAGTCAGACCTCGCGGAACATTATGTCAGACTTCCCAGAACACTTAGTCAGACTTCCCGGAACACTTAGTTCAGGCCTCACGGAAAACTTAGTCAGGCTTCACGGAACACTTAGTCAGACCTCGCGGAACAATATGTCAGACTTCCCGGAACACTTAGTCAGGCTTCGCGGAACACTTAGTCAGGTGTCGCGGAACACTTCGTCAGGCGTCGCGGAACACTTAGTCAGGCCTCAGGGAACAATATGTCAGGCTTCCCGGAATACGTAGTCAGGCATCGCGGAACACTTAGCCAGGCCTCACGGAACACTTAGTCAGGCTTCACGAAATACTTAGTCAGGCGTCGCGGAACACTTAGTCAGACTTCCCGGAACACTTAGTCAGGCCTCACGGAACACTTAGTCAGGCTTCGAGGAACACTTAGTCAGACGTCGTGGAACAATATGTCAGACTTTCAGGAACACTTAGTCAGGCGTCGCGGAACAATATGTCAGACTTCCCGGAACACTTAGTCAGGTTTTGCGGAAAACAGATTGGGAAACACTGAATTAGGGGAACGTTTGGATATTACGCAACGCAAAAAATCACAACTCTCACCCTCCTTGTAACAAACCGTAACAAAACTCAATACCCCCCCCCCCCCCAACCGCGTTAGAGTACCTCAAAAAGAAAATTTGATTTGTAGAAGACTAATTTATTAATTATCATGTTTCTAAAATACATTTTTTCACCATGGTATCTAAAGTAATGATGAAAATAATTCATATTTTTTTAAAGCCTTCCGAAATCGCGCCCGCGAACATCAAGGGACCACTGTTCTTATTAATAAGTACAATATTATTTTACTTGGTGGTGTATAACACACACTAACAAACACTGATATAATAAGTTAAAAGGACAAACTGACCTAACACATTTTTTGTTGTTGTATTTGAATTTTTTTTTGTTACGTACCAAATCTTCAGACACTCCCAACTAGGGGTGCACCGGATAGTACTTTTTGATATCCGGCCGGAGCCGGATATGACCGGATAGTAAAATTTGATATTCGGCCGGGGCCGGAGCCGGAGCCGGATACCTAAGTGTCTTGTTAATAGCTTGTGTTGCTGAACATTTTACGAAACTGTTAAATAACATACCTATATTGGTTGATTTTATTTTTTTTTTCCTTTTATATACCTTATTGTTTTAAACTCTGTTACTGATTGATTTATTCAAACTTAACAGTATTTCTAAAAATCTGTATCATGAGTGTGTCTGTATGTACGATACCACCAACTGTAAAGGATGTGTAGGAAGGTCAATGTAAATAATGTTAGTATATATTTAACTAATTACTAATGTAAATCTCTCATAAGTAAAGTGCAATCTGCCTTATATAGTGGTCGGATGTATGTGTTCATGCATTTCAGAGCAACAACCTGGTCAGATATACCTAGTGAGTCTACACATGTAGTCCTAGAGTAGTGTGTATAGTTGTTTGTGTTAACCATCAAGCATTGTTTTTTCCTTGAGCATACGCACGCAATAGAGTCGGGTGTCAGTAAAAAAAGACAACACATTGGCATGGTCAGTCAAGCATATAGATACATTATACCCGTCCACTAGTTAGAGGTCAAGGTTTTTTTTTGTTGTTTTTTTACACTCCAGCATATTGTTTCTTTGTTTGCTAGATCTAACTGCGGTACTATTGTTCAATTTATTTTATGCGATTTAAAAATTTACTGTAAGGTTTTCCGTTATTTATTAAGTCAAAAGAATTAAATAATGAAATTAGCTTTCTTTCTAAAGGTTTTAATACAAGGCAAAAATACACACACGCAAACATGCACATCTTTGTTTTATTTTAAAGTGCAAAGAACGTACGTAAGAAACATTAAATGCAAAGATCGTATGTTTGAAACATCTTTCTTAATTAATACTTATTAATTATTTTATTCGTGGTTTCAGTAACTGTTACAAAAGGGAACGATAGTAATCCTATGAATGTTATTTGTGTAAAAGTCGTCCTCGCCTGATACACAGTAGCTAAGTACGCATCTTAAGTAAAAAAAAAATAATAACAAGGAGTTAATTGACTGTCACAAATTATTAAGAATATTGTTAGCAAATCAAGACACTTAACTGCAAGAGTAATATTCAAGTTAACACGTTAGAAAAATTATTTAACGTTAATATTTATTGACAGTGTAATATCCCTTGTTAGCAAGTTGCGTTTTTTTCATTCTGGCTTAAAAATGGTCAATGTCTATCAATAAATTGGGTGTCAATGACCAAAGAAATAAAATAAAGAGTAGGGGGTGTTTAGCTCTCCATTTAAAGATAGCCCTGTTCGTGTCTTCTACAAAATAATTAGTTACTGGTTTACTGGGCTATATAATCTCGCGGTTTGTGTTCTGTGTAGCTAAATGTCACTCGTTTAGGTGCGTGTGATCTTTAGTCCAGCTTACTAATTGAGATTTATGTTCAAGTAACGTAGCACACTTGACAAGGTGTGGCCTCTAGACCAACCACGTGATTAAGATTTTTCTCCAAATAAGCAAACTCTTTGTCCGGATACCCGTGTAGATGTTTTGCTTTAAGTCCAGTCCACCCCCACCCCCCACCCCCACTAAGATTAACTACTAAGTAAACAAACATAGTTCCCTCGTGTGACCTCTAGAGAGTGCTTACGTCCATCGTATCTGACTTGGGGTCACCTGTCAATCAATGAACTCAATGTGATGGACTAAACAAATAAAAGGGGGAGGGAGTTCATCTGGAAATATACCTAGTTACCTTAGAGGTGTGGCTCTTGTAGTCCAGCCCCCCTAATAAAGATTAACTACTAAATAAACAAACTCAGTTCCCTAGAAAGGTGTGACCTCTAGAGAGTGTCAATACGCTCACATCAAACCTACGACCATCGTATTTAACTTGTGGTCAACTGCCTATAAAAAAAACTCAATGTGATGGACTAAACAAATAAAAGGGGGTGGGAGTTGTTTATCTCTACCTCTGGAGATATACTCGCACAGCTAGGCAGACGTCTGGTCAGCATGACGTAGTCAAGGAATGTAGCATTTTAACATGTTAACTAACCTACTCAAAGGTCAAGACAAATTGAAAAAAGTGTCAGCCATTGCTGCTCTATATGTAAAGCGCATTTATGATGTAAAGTTTCATTTCTATTTATATTAAGTTATTAACACGCCTTGTCTTTATAATAAACGATGTTTGGTGCATATTCATAATGGCTCTATTTTTAAGCACATTATTTTGTTTTAATATAAACATTAATACATTCTACAACAGACATTAATGGAACGAGGTCCACTTTATGCATATTAAATAGGTGTATTTTTTACTATCCGGTTTACTATCCGGTAGTGATATCCGACCGGAGCCGAATAGCACCGGATAGTAAAAAATGCCGGATATTCGGCAGAAGCCGGAGCCGGAGGGACTATCCGGTGCACCCCTACTCCCAACCCACCCCCTTTCTCCACCCTTGTAACAAACCGTAACAAATTTATAAAACTCCCGTATCAGAAACCCCTTTAGTAAGAAATCACGCTGAGATTCGGACAGTGAGTCCTAGAATCGCCTTGACCCGTACAAGGACAGCCTCGAGCACGAACCAACTCTCTCTCTCTCTCTCTCTCTCTCTCTCTCTATCATCTTGTTGTCCCCTCGTCCTGAAAGCGACTATTAAATAATGATACACTTCTAAGCTTAATATTTCACTAAATCGCTCTAGCACGGCAGCCAGCCAATCAGCATTTACCTTTTTTACAGACCTGTGACGTGGCAACGCGCTATTGGTCTAAACCAGTGATTCCCAAAGTGGTCTATATAGACCCCAAGGGGTCTACGAAGACTTCCAAGGGGTCTACGAAAGTGAAAAAGTAAATTGGGGGTCTATGAGATGTCCATGGGCGTCTATGACTTTAATGTTCAAACCCCATAAATGTAACTATTTCAAACACTTATAAATGATTTGCACCTTAGTTATAAATATTCATACAGTCTTTGAAAAGTAAAATATTTGTATTTAATGTCAATACTTATTTAAATAGATAATTTTGTCTACATGTCAGTAATGTTTAACAAAAAGAAATCTTGATTTTAAAGCATTGATTATTTATTCCCTTGTTCAATAAGAGATTGTCTATAATAAGAGTCTTTTTATGACTATAAGAAACCAATTACACTCGAGGATTATTTGAGAGGATGCCACCCTGATAAAAAGAGAAAAGTGAGAAAAAGTTCAAAATAGACTCACAAAATCTTTCTTCAACATCATATAGAAAAGATGGTGGTTTGTGAGCATTTTACAAGATCTCTTTACCTATAGCCAAATACGGAAAACACTGTAGATAAAACATTGACTTTACCAGCCCTTGGAGTAGTTTTAAAAACTTTTACACAAACCTTCATCTGATATTATGAAACGAATTTCTTTTAGTAGCACTACAGTTCAAGGGCACATCGGTGGGATAAGCATTAAACTGCAAACTGCCTAATGGTCTTCAGCTCCATATTTTTCCCCAGGGCTGACCTACGAAACCTTTCCCATGTTTGGGTGTATAGCTGCAAAGCAGCAGAGGTTTGAATTCTATTTTCCTTCGGCTAGGTAGGCTGCAAGCCAATGCTAATGAGTCCCTCTTGCCCGAAGCTTACTGGTTTAGGCGCTAGTAACTCGCCTTTGCCCCTTCTCCTGTTAGTGAAAACAGATCCGCAGGCTCAATATTTGAGCCAAACGTGAAAGATCAAGAAATACACGAGAGACTCTTTGCGAAAACTTTTACAATAATACATAAGGCTAATTAATAAATTAATATTTAATGTTTGTACGACTACTTCATAGAACAACGAATTCCTATATGAAACAATAGCCGTAGAAACGGATGATGAAGATGCAAAATAAAACAACAAAAACATTTTCAATGTGTATGGTGATTCCAGCAATACATATTAATTGTTATTTTAATTGGTTTAAATTTGAATTATATCTGTAAAAAAAGATAGATCTCTCTAACTTATGATGTAGCTTTACATTACCTTTCACTCTTTGTTAGAAATTAGTTTAAAAAACTAGTTTGTGAATGTGCAAAAATGCAATATAAGTTAAGCAGGGGGTCTACCGAAAATCAGAAAACATGGCAAGGGGTCTACGAGACAAAAAGGTTTGGGAACCACTGGTCTAAACTGCCCACAGGTTGTGACGTTGCAGGTCCGTGTTCAGGCCTTCTATAACGCTTGGCCTCGCCCAACACTAGACGCTGGATACACCAGAATCTTTAACCCTTAAAACGCGTGGGGAAGTTTAGCCTCTAAACATCAGAATTGTAATTCCGTTTCGTATGCACTCATTGTAAAACAGCTCAGCACTTTAAGGGTTAATAACACACTCACTGATCATACAGGTTACACACAACTGTGGTGTTCATTTTTTCTTACTAGGGGGAATAACTCTACATGCTGGCAAGAAATACATCCACACAGACACAATGTCTACACCGAAAATGCACAGAGAATGCTGTCTACTGTCTCGTCTTCCTTTATGCAGCGGCGACATCGTGTGTCGTCGTACTCTCGAAACCGCCCGAAGTAAGCACCAATTAGACGGGGGCTGGCACGGAACTTGGCTAGGGCGGCATGTTCCTCATACTTATAGCCCCGCCCCCTTAGGCAACACGTAGTATCCTTAATAATCATTCACTTCAAATTTTAAAGGAAACTTAATTTATTTGTGTTCAAAGGGAGGTAATCGAACATTTTTATAAACAAAATATATTTCATGTAAAAAAAATAATTTAAATAATAACAATAGAATTAAAAAATATATAAATATTTCTATACATACACATACATTTTCCAGACTCAGAACGAGGCAGGCTCAAAACCCTGGGCAGGATTTTCATAGAGGCTCCTTCACTCTTACAACTTTAATATAAATGCAATTAAAAAAAAAGGAAAATTTTAATTACATATGTTTTACATTTACAAATTTCAATGAATCTTATATATGGACATTATTTATTAAAATGTAACTATTTTTGATATGATTAAGGTTGAAGCCCTTAGCGGCTGCCTAGTCTTACACTGTCGTAAATCCGCAGCACTGTCACTCTTCTCTTCCCTTCTTTCTTTTTTCAATGCCGATCACTTCAACTAGCGGGAGAAGTCTTGATAGCCAGATAACACCGAGTCACTGGCCCGGATATGGCCCACCTGCCGTAGGTTGAGCGTCAATGTACTAATTGATTCGCCAAAATTTTTTAAATATGGTAGTTCCTTCTTTGTGCTTTTATTCTGTAATAAACGGGAGAAGTCTGGATAGCCAGATTACACCGAGTGTCACCGAGTCACTGGCCCGGATATGGCCCGCCTGCCGTAGGTTGAGCGTCAATGTACTAATTGATTCGCCAACATTTTTTAAATATGGTAGTTCCTTCTTTGTGCTTTTATTCTGTTATAGGGATGATGTTAACCTTAGGTATTTTATCTGTTTTCATTATTTCAGTGTTACTATTGGCACAGATGAGGTCTGCGCAGTCTCAGATTGGGCCGTGTGACAAGGTCAACTATCTGTACCGCCACCCGGGCGATTGCTACAAATTCTTGGCTTGCACCACATACGGGGCCGTACCAATGGACTGTCCGGCCAACCTGGTCTTCTACGAGAGAGAGCAGCGGTGTGATTACAAGTACCTGGTGCCAGAATGTCGAGGTTGGTGCTCCTGCTGATTGCGTGATACTATCCCCATGACGTGACACTACCACCATGACGTGGCACTATCCAATGACGTGACATTTCTTCATGGCGTGATACTACTCCATGGCGTGACACTACATCATGGCGTGATACCACCTTATGACGCGACACTATTTCCATGAAATGAAATTACCCCATGACGTGGCACTGCCTCATGACGTGACACCTCCTTATGACGTGATACTATCCAATGACGTGACACTACCTCATGACTCGATACTACTCCATGACGTGAAACTACACCATGACGTGACACTACTATATGACGTGACACTGCTCCATGACGTTACACTACCCCATGACGTGATACTACCTCATGACGTGACACTACTTCGTAACGCGACGCTATCCCATGCCACAACACTACCCTGTGACGTGACACCTCGTCTTAGTGTGACACTACCCATGAAGTGACACTACCCCCATGACGTGATCCCAGGAATTATGCGAGAGTTTATATGTGATCATAAAGTAAAGCATAAGTTAAGGTATCCCCCCCCCCCTTTTCAGACCTTCCGATCTATGGGGTAGATGAGGTAAAGGTCATCTGTTTCTTTGACCAATGGTTAACGAGCAGGGTCTCATGTGACAAGAACAATGACCAATCGCCTTTACTTTCACCAACTTTAGAGTTGGGTGGACGCAGGGGCGTCCTTAAAATCACGAAACTAAACATCGCAGTGTTCACCGAGATTCAAACCCGAAACCTCTCGGTCGGACAGCGCAAACACGCCCATGTGATCAACATCAATTCAGATGTTCAATACCTCAGTTGATCTGGATAGATAAATCTTTCAATTCAGATGTTCAATACCTCAGTTGATCTGGATAGATACATCTTTCAATTCAGATGTTCAATTCCTCAGTTGATCTGGATAGATAAATCTTTCAATTCAGATGTCCAATACCTCAGTTGATCTGGATAGATAAATCTTTCAATTCAGATGTCCAATACCTCAGTTGATCTGGATAGATAAATCTTTCAATTCAGATGTCCAATTCCTCAGTTGATCTGGATAGATAAATCTTTCAATTCAGATGTCCAATTCCTCAGTTGATCTGGATAGATAAATCTTTCAATTCAGATGTTCAATTCCTCAGTTGATCTGGATAGATAAATCTTTCAATTCAGATGTTCAATTCCTCAGTTGATCTGGATAGATAAATCTTTCAATTCAGATGTCCAATTCCTCAGTTGATCTGGATAGATAAATCTTTCAATTCAGATGTGGATTTACATTTTTTTTCTCGGTCACTATTTAGATCTATTTATAAACCAATCGAATAAAATGATAACTCACACTTCTAAGGATGCTAGTTTTTTTAAGGAAATGGGCTACATAATGATTTGAAAATGCTGTGTATATTTAGACCTAATACAAAGGCTAGTCTTTGAGTTCGAATAATTGAATTGAATCAAACCAAATGTCAGTAATAAAAACATTTGGTCGTTTTGTTTGAACTAGTTGACATGTTTTATTTATTAAATTCTCATTATGTTCCAAAGGTACACTCTTAGTAATGTCCGTTACTTTTTATTTACAGATAACGGAGACCCCAACCCTTGTTATCAGAACAGATGTTACCGAGGTTCTTGTCAGATAGACTCGACCAAGTCTTTAGGTTATACGTGTGTATGTGAGCAGGGATTTACCGGAACTGACTGCTCCATAGGTATGAGCACACACACAGTAAACATGCCAATAATTAATCACACGGAAAGCACACAATAACATCAACACAGGTTTAAAATAACACTGGTTTACATCAACACAGGTTGGCATCAACACAGGTTTACAACAACGCAATTTTACATTGACACAGGTTAATATCAACACAGGTTTTCAATGCACAGGTTTACAATAACACATGTTTACGATAACACAGGCTTACAATACCACAGCTTTGCATCAGTGGCGTAGCTAGAGTAGTGGAGGGGGAATCGAAATGTGAAAATCCCCCCCCGGGGCCCCCACTTGAGGGGTCCCCCAAATGAGTGTTCGAAATTTGTTTTTACATTAAATATTACGCCATTATCTCACAACGTGATGTTGAATGTCAACATGCAGGGGCCCCTAAACAGGTCATGCCCCCGGGCCGCCTAATCCTTAGCTAGCCACTGGTTTACATCACACAGGTTTACATTACACAGGTTTACTATAACACTGGTTTACATCACATGGGTTTATAATAGCATAAACTAAATTGACTAATAAAAAAGACTCTGCCAGCCAGGAATTACTGCAAGATTTCTGTCCAGGACTTTTTCAAGAGAGGATTTGAACCTCTCTAGCCATCGTTAACATCGAGTTTGATGATGATGATAACCACTCCCACATAACTACTAATGTTAACTGCTAACCCATTATATTAGGATGTTTCTATGTAAAGCACTGACATTCATAATTCTTTGCAGGTAGAACACTTTACATGCACACGCTTTACATGCAATGATACACAAGACGAATAAAAGAAAAAAATAAATAAATACTTTCCTCACTGGCCTATATATTTATAAATACTTTCCTCACTGGCCTATATATTTATAAATACTTTCCTCACTGGCCTATATATTTATAAATACTTTCCCCACTGGCCTATATATTTATAAATACTTTCCTCACTGGCCTATATATTTCGTTTGTAGACATTGATGAATGCAGCAGTTCCCCATGTCTCAACGGAGGCGCATGTACAAACCTTCCAGGGAACTACTCTTGTACCTGCTACAATGGCTACTCTGGGCCACGATGTGGTAAGTATCTACAGGCTTTCACTCAATAACTAATATCGCTTCTCTAAGTAGTTCAATTGTATTTTTGTAGTCGATGACCTAGTTATAATTTAAATAATCGACTGCAGAGATTTCTGAGATTATCATCTTTTTTTTCAATACAGCTTTCTTTTTATAGGTCTTCGAAAGGGGAAAAAGCGTTATTGGCTTATGCTGTTTGTCTGTCTTTCCGCATGTTTTCAAGTTTAGATATAAAAAAAAAATTAAAAGCATTCTAGGGAAGGGGTCATCCTTTGAGAAAATTAAAGATGTCCAACTCTAGGGAGAGGCGAACCACAGTTTGAATAAACGCTGGTCTAAAGTTTTGGGTCATTTAATGGAATTTCTACATACAAATATCAATGTACAAAACCAAATTCGGGCGTCACCTGAAGCAGTCCGCATTTCTCGCACCCCCCCCCACCTAGCGACGCCACTGCGTATTCTCTTTTTGTTTAAGGGAGAGGAGGAAGTGGATATGGTTATAAGGCGATGAACCCACCATCTTGGAGGGCAGGGGGAGAGTTAATCCAGGTTTATGGAAATCTTTAAACTCAAACCTTATTATTTCTTTTTGCTATAGGTTTTTTTTTTGGTTAGTTCTACTTTGTGTCATTTAGTCTAATGCCCAGGCATTCATCTCATTTGTATGAGATGATTCATAGTCGTCCCGAGACTAAAAGAGGCCATAAATGAATACAGAGGGGTACACAAATAAAGTCTAGCTTTATAGATATATACGGATGTATTGTATGTATCGTAATAGAGTTTATTAGTTTGAATAATCTTAGTAGTCGTCCGGATTATTAGGCTAATGAAGACTAGTCAAGGGGAGACAAACGTGTTAAAAAAAAAACATAGATGGTAAAACAGATTACTTGGCCTTAATTGTAAGACTCTTATATAGAGGGTAATGATTATCAATAGCACTCTTTCATAAAAAAAGATACGATTGTGATTCAGGTTATTAATAGAGTACAGAAGAATCAATCTGTTATTTCCAGTCCAGCAATTATATCACTTAGTCCAGGGGTTCTCAACCTGTGTGTCGTGACCCCTTTGGGGGTCGATTGACGATTTGCCAGGGGTCGCCTAAGACCATTGAAAAAAATGGATTGTTTTTGTCCATTCTTCTATTGCTGTATATGTGTGTGCGGTGGGGGGGGGGGGGTCGCGGCAGAGTGGGGGATTGTAAAAAGGGGTCGCCGAGCCTAAAAGGTTGAGAACCGCTGACTTAGTCGGTTTCCAAATTTCCGATGAGATAGGAGTATTTGGTAGACCTCATGTAAATATAGCTAAAGACACAATTAACACCAATTTACTTTCATAGTAATATGGATGGGTCCACTAAAGTTATTTTGTTACAAATCTTATATCTTAAATCTCACTTCGTCAGTTTGTCTGTCTGGTAAAATTTTTTTGCACACCTTGTTTCTCCCACTTCCCATTCTCAGATGAAGTTCAAACTTTGCACAATAATTACATACTTCCAGGAGGCGCGGTGGCTGAGCGGTTAAACGCTAGGCTTCTGCACCGGAGGTCCCGGGTTCGAATCCTGTTGAAGACTTGGAGTTTTAATTTCGGCATCTTTGGGCACTTCTGAGTCTACCCGGCTCTATTGGGTACCTGACATGAGTTGAGGAAAAGTAAAGGCGGTGGTCGTTGTGCTGGCCACATGACATGCTCGTTAACCGTAGGCCACAGAAACAGATGACCTTTACATCATCTGCCCTATAGATCACAAGGTCTGAAAGGGGAATTTAATTTTTTTAAAATTTCATAGCTCCTAACAAATCAGGGATCAATATAAAAAAAGTAACCAATTCATTCATTCATTCGTCTAGATCAGTGTTTACCAAACTTTTTCCTGAACGGAAAACTTCTCACATTGACTAATTAGCGGAACACTTTGTGCTTATTTTTTAAAGAGCAATTAACTTCGTGCCCTACTAGCTAATTATTACAGTAGTTCGTGGAAAACCTATTCAGGCCTCGTGGAACTTTAGGGTTCCGAGGAATACAGTTTGGGAAACACTGGTCTAGATCTAGTTTGGTATTAAAGCAAATAAGTCTTACAGTACTGATATATTTGGCTATAAATATACCGTTCTTTCCCTTAGATAAGCCTTTTTTAAAGGCAATCGATACATGATTATACATGCGTAAAGTTATTTTCTATGACAAAATTTTTGACACTTTTTGTTGGTTTTTCTGATTTTTAGAGATCCCCCCATGTTCTACCAGCACTTGTATCCAAGGTTACTGTAGCTCTGCCACTCAGTGTACATGCTACTCTGGCTACACAGGGGTCAAGTGTGACACAGGTACGAATGGCCAATTAGATTTGTAACAACTGGACCCATGCATGTTTTGTATTTCTTTTTTCGACCACTTCTACTCCTCAAATCAACATCAAATTTTGCATACAAGCTCATACTAGACAACAACACATGAGACAATATTTTTATAAAATTTAACCAATAAATTTAATCCATTATTCATAATTAATTAACTTTGTTTTAATTTAGAAAAGGTACTAAAGGGAGATAAGCGTTGATTTTTTAAACAATTTAATTTCAGACTCCCCCCTCCCCCCAGCTTTTAGTTATTACACCCCCCTGCAAAAAAAAAATTCTGTTTGTGTGTCCCCCCTCCCCACCCTTCCTCTTATTAACTACCAACTCCAAGAAATTGCCATGAATTTACATTATAATTATTTCTAACCTCCTTCGGGATGCCTTTATTGCACCGATTTTGAAACACTCATTGCACATATGTTAAGGTGCTCAAGACTGACGTTGTAGTGTAGTACCTCTCCTACGTGGCTAAAAAAAACTAGAATTCAAAAGGTTAATGCTTTTGATGGGGTGTGCGTTTCTATGGTAACGGTGGTAAGAAGTCAGCGATTGGCTGTGAATGATGCAAGATAAGTAGCATTGTCGTCAGTGGCCTTAGTTAGGGGAGATGACTCTAGAACGTGAGACTGAAAGGTTGTGTTATTGTATTTAGATTTTGTTACAAAGTATTATTACTAAAGTCTATTTAATTCATTTCAACTTCATTTTGTCTATGTTATATAAAAAAAGTTCATTCAGTATTGCTCACAAGGAAGTTAGTCAAGTTATTTCCAGTTTTATTAGTTAAGATATATATATATATATATATATATATATATATATATATATATATATATATATATATATATATATATATATATATATATATATATATATATATATATATACATACATATATATTTATAGCTTTTATATAGCGCTACTTTCATGCTTATAGCATGCTCAGAGCGCTTTGGTCCAATCTCATTTGTGGACCAGTGGGGGGAAGGGGTATCTAGGAGTTGGTTTTCCGTGCTACCTTTATGCGCTCAGTAAACACAACTCTGCCCGAGTTGGGTGTCGAACCTCGAGCCCCCTTCTAGGTAGGGGGCCAAGCTAAGTTCTAGCGCGCTTAGCCTCTCGACCACGCTATATAACGTGCCATGCGAAAAAATGTTCTGCTTCTCTATCACCTAAGCGAAAGCCGCCTCGACCGGTGATATACGTGGGCGGGCTTGTCTCTCCAAAATAGGGCTCCACGGTCATATGAAAAAGTGTGCAAGATGAACCATAGTCGTTCTACGACTGGTGGAGGCCAACGATTACAGCGGTTTAGTTGTCTACCAGAAGTTTGGTGCTACAAGTCAACTACCGTCGACACACCGTTAAGACTAGTGCGGCCCAAACCACGCGCACAGTGCTAGATACGCCCCTGCCGTACTGTCATTGACCTGTAATAACACAAAATAACTATTTGGTAGACACTGTCAAAGGAACAACTAAGCATTTTTTTTCTATATAATTAAAGTCAATTCTGTCACTTCACGAGTAACAATATGACTCAAGTACTACAAATAGTATTACGGTGAATATATATAAAAAAAAGACATGACTGGTAATTAGGACCAGGGGTCATGTTTATTAATTCGCCGTTACTGCAACGAATGGCTCGGATAATATGCAACACAATGTACTCAGCAGGGATTAGGGCGCTACCGATGTTGGTGGTCGGTGCCCTGGCACAGAGCCACATACTTGGTCACTACGATGATTAGCCTTTGTCCTGGCAGAGTAGCGTCCAAGCTTTTACTGGCTTTCAAAGAACTCCCCCTCTCACCTCCCCCCAACCCCCGCAAATATCATACGATTTAGCTTCGATTTTTTTGTATTATATCGTTGCGCTATTCGAGGGGCGCCGCCCCCCTCCCCCGTCCATTAATATTGAGTGTAGTGGCTAGCAGTGCACCGCGGCGAAACGTTAAATGGTGGGTTGGGTTTAATCCTTGAAAATTATTCATTAGCACCGGCGTAGCTGTATGAATAGTAGATGATAGAAGCAATTAGTTAATTGTGGCATAGCTCCGCCATGTCTGTGAGTTTCTGTTAGTCTATCTATCTATCTATCTATCTATCTATCTATCTATCTATCTATCTATCTATCTATCTATCTATCTATCTATCTATTTATCTATCTATCTATCTATCTATCTATCTATCTATCTATCTATTTATCTATCTATCTATCTATCTATCTATCTATCTATCTATCTATCAGCATCAATCAATTCAGACGTCAAATACCTCAGTTGATCTAGATAGATAATTCTTTCAATTCAGATGTCAAATACCTCAGTTGATCTATGCATGTATCTATCTATCTATCTATCTATCTATCTATCTATCTATCTATCTATCTATCTATCTATCTATCTATCTATCTATCAGCATCAATCAATTCAGATGTCAAATACCTCAGTTGATCTATGCATCTATCTATCTATCTATCTATCTATCTATCTATCTATCTATCTATCTATCTATCTATCTATCTATCTATCTATCTATCTATCTATCTATCTATCTACCTACCTACCTACCTATCTACCTACCTACGAATCGACATATCTAGCTACCTACCTATCTATCGAAATATCTATCTACCTACCTACCTATCGACATATCTATCTATCTATCTATCTATCTATCTATCTATCTATCTATCTATCTATCTATCTATCTATCTGTATGTCTGTCTATCTGTTTGTCTGTCTATCTGTATGTCTGTCTTTCTGTTCATCTATCTATCTATCTATCTATCTATCTATCTATCTATCTATCTATCTATCTATCTATCTATCTATCTATCTATCTATCTGTATGTCTGTCTTTCTGTTCATCTATCTATCTATCTATCTATCTATCTATCTATCTATCTATCTATCTATCTATCTATCTATCTATCTACCTACCTTTCTGTCTGTGTGTCTGTCTTTCTGTCTATCGAAAGTGAATGACGATGAAAGTGAATGACGATGAAAGTGAATGACGATGAAACTGAGTTGAAATAAAAGTTCTTTTGTTTTTTCTTTGATTGAACTAATTTTATTTGTTACCTCCCCTCACCATCTCAAACTACAGCCCCTTGCCCCGTGTACCCATGCCCAGTGGATGTGCCCAGTTACAGCTACCCGTCCTGGGAGGACCTGAACTGTCAGTCCTACTACAACTGCAACAGGGGATCGCTGGTCAAACGCACGTGCCCGTTCGGCCAGAAGTTCGACGTGGTTACGTTGGCCTGCCAGAACCAGAACGAGCCAGATCGCTTCTTTTGTGATATCTTCATCGGTTCACCAGTCTAGGAAACTTTGTTTTGTTTTGTTGTGTTGTTCGATGTTGATTACACTTTTTAACTATTTCTTTTTTAAGTCTTAGAGGTTTGGATAAATGCTGTACATTTAAACACTCTTTTATTCCTTTTAAGGATCTGTAGTTAGTGATAAGCTAATGAAATACTCAGATGATAGTCAAATAATGAGAACCATAGACATAAATAAATATAGACTGGCCGAAGGAAGTTACTTCATGTAACTTGAAAACATGTATATCTATTGTATTCGGATTTCCGAATTATGAAAAATTATATGATCTTCAGTGTTAGAGATTTAAAAAAAAACACTAGTGAAAATAATGTAATACTTATATAGGTTATGGCTGAAATAGATATGAATACTTAACGTTTATACTGCTCTTAAATGCTGTATAATAAAGTACACAAAATTGCAAGTCACAAATTTTCGTTTCATAAAACTCTCCAGTCTATATTTATTTATGTCTATGGTGAGAACATGATCAAAGTTCGAAAAACATTTCCATCATTATGATAAGATATTGTTTCGTTAATATTAATCTCAATTTTTAATGATCGATTGGCCTATCTCAAATGTTCATGTGTGGTTGACTTAACAGGCTCAGACAACTCTTAATCGACAATCTCAACTCAAAACTTTAAATTTAAGAAAATATTATTTCCCCTTTTGTTTTATTCATAAGGGTACTTGGACCAACACGCGATTTCACCATTGAGATTCGGTCCTCGGTGATTCAGTAAGGGTTTGGACCTCAAGTTTTACATTTAAATTAACTTACAGATACATTTTAATTTAAATACAGTGTCTATATATTTTTATATTTGTTCCATTATCGGGTACGAATTCACTCATTAAATGTACATTTTTTGAAAAGATGTTAATAAATTTGTTGCATTGTCGGCAGGCAGATTTTGACAATAATTTGTTCCGTTACTTTTTGTTTTGTAGTTGCATGTTTTTAATGTACGTATTAGTGACAGTAAGATCCATTGTAATGGTTCTTCTTATCTTATAAAATACAGACGTTACTTCAGAAAAGAAGATGATTACGTCCAAAGCGTGTTGCTAGGTCAATCTAGATAAGATTACTGTTAACTGAATCTATGTATCTAGGGTGGATTTTAACTCGCGATACGTAGGTTTATGTATGTCAAGCTACTTTAGTCCTTTGTGAAATAGTTTCATAATTGGTAGATAGGTCCGTGGATTAAAAAGGTTTTCTTTTTATTATGCCATTTTTTATGTGCGAAATATTCACCCTAATTCCGTTTTGCAAGATTTTCTTGTGTCTGTTAACTCTTTCTTTCCGTAATTATTTTTCTCGTTCCGATAGAAGGCTATTATTCGTTTCGCTCATTTGTATTTCACTAGTATGTTATGATTAAACTTCAATAACTTTTTTGTTAGTTATCAGAAAATCTTATATTTGGTATTCAATTATAGAAGAATGCATGCTTTTTTTTCACACAACACAAATTAAAGTTTATAAGTCCAAAACCAATTTAGTTTAATGAGAATCAAATCAACGTTGGCATAGTCAATTAGGAGAGAAAGAGTTAACGCAAGACATGAACTCAATGCGAAAGCCTAAGATTAGATTTGTATTACGTTTTTTTTTTTAAAGTTTTAATTCTAGTTAAAATCCAGTTAAAATCTAGTTAAAACCTAGTTAAAATCTAGTTAAAATCTAGTTAAAATCTAGTTAAAACCTAGTTAAAATCTAGTTAAAATCTAGTTAAAATCTAGTTAAAATCTAGTTAAAACCTAGTTAAAACCTAGTTAAAATCTAGTTCAAATCCAGTTAAAACCTAGTTAAAATCTAGTTCAAATCTAGTTCAAATCTAGTTAAAATCCAGTTAAAATCTAGTTATAACCTAGTTAAAATCTAGTTAAAATCTAGTTAAAACCTAGTTAAAATCTAGTTAAAACCTTGTTCAAATCTCTTAAAATCTAGTTAAAACCTAGTTCAAATCTAGTTCAAATCTAGTTAAAACCTACTTCAAATCTAGTTAAAACCTAGTTAAAATCTAGTTAAAATCCAGTTAAAATCTAGTTAAAATCTAGTTAAAACCTAGTTAAAATCTAGTTAAAATCTAGTTAAAACCTAGTTAAAATCTAGTTCAAATCTATTTAAAACCTAGTTAAAATCTAGTTAAAATCTAGTTAAAACCTAGTTAAAATCTAGTTAAAATCTAGTTAAAACCTAGTTAAAATCTAGTTAAAATCTAGTTAAAACCTAGTTAAAATCTAGTTCAAATCTATTTAAAACCTAGTTAAAATCTAGTTAAAATCTAGTTAAAACCTAGTTAAAATCTAGTTAAAATCTAGTTAAAACCTAGTTAAAATCTAGTTAAAACCTAGTTAAAATCTAGTTAAAATCTAGTTAAAACCTAGTTCAAATCTAGTTAAAATCTAGGTAAAATCTAGTTAAAATCTAGTTAAAACCTAGTTCAAATCTAGTTAAAATCTAGTTAAAACCTAGTTAAAATCTAGTTAAAATCTAGTTAAAATCTAGTTAAAATCTAGTTAAAATCTAGTTAAAACCTTGTTAAAACCTATTTAAAATATAGTTAAAATTTAGTTAAAACCTAGGTAATATCTAGTTAAAACCTAGGTAAAATCTAGTAAAAACCTAGGTAAAATCTAGTTAAAATCTAGTTAAAACCTAGTTAAAATCCAGTGAATAATAGGCTGAGATTGACACGATAAATGAATTTTGATCATTGTAACCAAATGTTTTATCACCTTTGAAATCAATATCTTTTCAAGTAGTTTCTTCTTAGTAGTCGTCTCTGCCGTCACTACATTGCACACATTTCCTAAAGCTGTTATAGTCATTCTATAGAATACCTATGCAATGTAGGAAATAATTCATTTCGTACTTTTCATGACATTTTAAGGCACTTTACAGAATGACGAATTTCGCAATATACACAGAAGAGGTGCAGGTCTTCCTCTACCAAGATATAATGTATGCCATGGTGCAGGAACTCCCAAGCCCGGGGAGAAAGGAGGAGGGTTTGGCGTGGGGCAAGCAACCCCACCCTGTAAAACCACTATTGCTACAAAAACAGCAAACTTGACACATAAAGTAAACTACAGATCTTTATGGAGACAGCTTGCTGCCCAATGCGCCGAACGGCGCGTGAGGAACTAAGTCTAAGTCTAAGTCATGGTGAAGGGCCGGATTTAAGTATGTGGAAGCCCCGAGGAAAGATTTTTGTGGAGGTCCCTACACTCTTTCGAAAGCTTTAATAAAGATCCACTAATGAATACAAATGTTTATATCTAAAATTATATGCATATTTTAGTTTTAAAAAGTGTATATGTTTGTGGAGGGTAAGGCTTTTAGTAGACGCACTGTCGTAAATTCGGAGCTGTATTTATATATTCCAAGCATGCAACACTTACAAGTGAACACATCTTAATCACGACATTGTTGTCAATAAGGTTTAAAGTGGAGGCCCCTTTCTTGTGGAGCCCTCGGGGCTGTAGCCCTGCCATCCCTCCCTTAAATCCGCCCCTGCCAGGGAGACATGAAGCTCTTCAATACTGACACCAACAAGTGGAAGACACAAACAAGCTCGAGGATAGATCTACACAGAGAGCAAGCCTAAAGCAAGTAGGGAGAGGGCTCTAAACGCAGCAGTGTTGCTATGGATTGTGTGTGTGTGTGTGCGTGTTTCTATGGTGACGGTGAGAAGGAGTTAGCGATTAGTTGGTTGCTATGCAAGGTGAATGAAGCAAGTTAGGAGGCATTGTCGTAAGCTGCCTTGAGTACACCAGACGACTGCAGAGCGCCAGAGTGAAAAGACGTGTTTTTTTGTAGTTCAAAATACTATTTATATTATGACTAAAGTCTACTAAATTTATTTCATCTCAAGTTAAATTGGTCTACATTGTAGTAAAAGTTATATTTAGTTTTGTTCACAAAAAAAGTTATTTCAAGTTTCATAAGTTGATATATATTACGCCTACAGCGGTTAAGTAGTCTACCAGCAATTTGGTGCTACAAGTCAACAACCGTCAACAACAAGCGTCTGGTAATTACGAATACCTAACCTGTGACCGTGGATCTGTACCTAGGATTGGCCTCTTCAGTCTTTTTAGAAGTTACAAATGAGAACAGTATTCCCAAAGACTTAAACTGCCACGGACTGACAGACAGACATATACACAAACAAATACACAAACTTAACTAGACATTTGGGATTCTAAGTATTCAATTTTCAATATATTATTGCATGTAACGAAGCATTGCGCTATCTAACATTACAAATTTGTGTAATCTAGCGCAAACTTCAAAGGCTTGCCAAATCTCAGGGACATGAGGGGCTAAGCCAATAGTCATAAACAGAAAAAGAGAATATGGACATTTTGCTAGAAATGTCGATACTAGCGAGAGAAGGGACAACCGATTCTTCCTGAGTCACTAGGCTAGCTCAGAGCCACCACTGTTTTACGGATCAACGAATGTAGCTGATTGGAATGGAGGGAGATTGAATTAGTGCAAAATCTAATTGCGACTTAGTGATTCATTTCATAATTGCCATAATAATGATGAAAAAAAAAGAATGTTTACAGTCAACAGAAAAAGAACACATTTTTTGTCTATATCTCACGACCGCAAAAAATATCTTAGCTTTGAATTACAGTTCACTTTGCCTTATAATTACACCATGTAATGTATTTGACCTAATTAATGCTCTAATAGCATCAAATTATTGATAATGATAACACCGAATGAAATGATAACACCTAATAGAATGATAACACCTAATAGAATGATAACACCTAATAAAATGATAACACCTAATACAATGATAACACCTAATAAAATGATAACACCTAATAGAATGATAATACCTAATAGAATGATAACATCTAATAAAATGATAACACCTAATAAAATGATAACACCTAATAAAATGATAACATCTAATAAAATGATAACACCTAATAAAATGATAACACCTAAAAAAAATGATAACATTCAATGATATAAAACTACATTTTCCAAGTTAAAGTGAACATAAGCCTATATCTCTATTTGTATTTTGTTTCAAGGTTTTTAAAATTAAAAAAAATTATTCAATTACATCATTATCTGACATCCACCTAAACTAAAACGTATTTTTCTCCTATACAAATCAAACCCTGAAGCAGCTATAGATGGGCTAGACAGCCATTGTGTAATATCTGCAAATAACTATTTTTGAATGATTAAAATATGTTTCAACACGTTCCTGTTTTTGTTGAAGTTATAAAACAACTTGTTGGGGTTACTGATAGCCTAAGAATATTGATACTTGAGATGTGAACATGGCTTGCACGTGATCCCCCAGTGGAATGTAAACAGGGGTGGACTGGGTATTAAAATTGGCCCGGGCATTTCTATACCATCCGGCCCATAAATTGTAGGCCCATATTATATGATGGACATCCAGTTCTAGGTCTACCTGACCTCAAAATCATTATGTTAAGTTTGATAATATATTGAAAGATGTACACATGCTTTCAGTGAACACTATGTCCTCCATAAGAAATAAAGGCCTTATGTTGCTTTTTAATCGCAAAGTGTATAGGCCCTAAAAGGATGAAGCTCTACGGATGTAGGCTATTACATTATTGCGGAAAATATTTTAGATTGAATTAGTAGAGTCTTAGTAGAGTCTCTAAAAGATTTTTAAAAAAAATACTTTGCTCAGATGCCCCTTCATTTCCCCTGAAAAAGGAATACTATAAAAAATCTAATAGTGGCATCCATGCGGCCCTTATCTTATAAAAAAAAGGTGCTTACTGTGGTCCTACCGGCCCACTTGGATACCGGCCCACCAGGCATTTGCCCAAATGTATAGCCAGTCCGCCCCTGGATGTAAGGCTCCAGAATGACCTAAATGGCGTCAAGTTTTGTCCCATTAACTTATGATTCTTTCAATTATTTATCATTTTGAAACTCCCAATACTCTCTCTTACATTTGATTCCTGGCTGTTGTTTTTTTTTTTGTGCTTGCTTTTTATTTTATTTTGACATTGTTATGCCCCTTGTCAAGTTATTGTAACAAGTATCATACACATTTTTTTTTTAAAGACAAATCCTTCGTTATGGATGGACTTATAAAGAGAGTTCAAGTTTGATATAAAAATGTTATGTTATTATTTCATATCGAGAGGCATGTTAAAGGCTGTAACATAAATTCCGATTACGAGTTTTTACTTAGTTTTAGACGTAGATCCTCCCTAGCCGTTGATTGGCGGACGTCCACCTTTAGATAGCCTCTTCCCACCTCTTATGAGTACAATATTATCAACAATAAAGTAGTTTCTGTGTTCGTGAATAAGCATTTTACCACCTCACTGATACTACAAATAGCAATTTATTACCAGCTTCTTTTAATGAGATTTTTTACAAACGTAAATCAATTTACTCTGTATGTCTGTCTGTCTGTCTGGTAAAAAGTTTGAACATGTTTTTTCTCCCATTTCCAATTCTCGGATCAAGTTGAAATTTTGCATAATTATTCATAGTCGATGACAATACACGAATCAATAAAAAAAAATACCAGTTAATTAATCAATTAGTACTAGTTAATTTTGTTTTATATTGCAGAAAAGGAGCAAAGCCATGCCCTTATCATATAAATGGCAGTAATTTGCGGTTCTTTCCCATAGATAAGCTTTGTTTTTAATAACGTAATCTTTTTGTTGTTGTCTTTTGCTTGTTTTCCATATGACAACGTTCGAATGACACAACGCCTTCACATTGCAACTGTAGCGTAAAGCAAAGAACAACAGATTGTGTGGAATGTGTTGGGGACATTGTGTGTGTGGGGGTGTGAAACAGAATGCCACATAATACGAATTCAATACTGAATAAATACAGGGGCTGGGAAATGTTTTGTTCCTAATGATTGCAGAGAATTCAATGCCAGAGTTACACCATGGGCTTCTTTCAATCATTTCAACATATCAATGTTAGATCTTCTAAGGGGGTGTGTGGGTGTACATTGAACTGCCTCACGTCCAAACAGAAAAGTGTGCGTGAGAGAGAGAGAGACAGACAGAGAGAGAGAGAGAGAGAGGAGATAAAAAGGAAGAGGAAACGAGAAAGAAAGAGGGAGGAAGAAAGAAAGAGACAGGAAGACAAGAGAGCGGAAGACAGAAAGAAAGATGATAGAAAGAGAGAGGTAGACAGAAAGAAAGAAAGATGATAGAAAGAGAGCGGAAGACAGAAAGAAAGCTGATAGAAAGAGAGAGGTAGACAGAAAGAAAGATGATAGAAAGAGAGCGGAAGAAAGAAAGAAAGATGATAGAAAGAGAGAGGTAGACAGAAAGAAAGATGATTGAAAGAGAGAGGTAGACAGAAAGAAAGATGATAGAAAGAGAGATGTAAACAGAAAGATAGAAAAAGAGACAGAAAGAGAGATGTAAACAGAAGGATAGAAGAAGAGACAGAAAGAGACATGATTAATGAAAGAGAGAAGAAGATAGTTGAAGACTGAAGGAGAGAGAGGACGACAGAAAGAGGAAGACAGAAATAGAGAGGTAGAGAGAATAAGAGAGAAGAGTGAAAGAGAGAGAGAGAGAGAAAGATAGAGAAGGACGCTAGTAATTCGACAGACAGACCAAAATGCAGACAAGAAGGCTGTCAAAATAAAACCTGGATTCAGAGTACATAATAAATACACAAATAGTAAATGGGGGTGCATACCCTCCCCGGGATTATGTCAAGAAATGATGAGTTAATTATATTCAATTAACTGAAGCATCAGACACACTAATCCTTATTGGCAAAAAAAGAAAATCTAGAGCGGTAAACAATCTTTTTAAAAAGTAATATTCAATATGAAACGATCCAAAAGATCTACACAATTTAATGGGCTTCGATGCGGCCTTGCTCTTCGATGACTTGGGATCGAGTTCTGGTAGAAATGAGATCTGACATCGTTTTTTTAACGGTCCCATAAAGGCCTCGTTCTTGTTCTTATATGTAAAAAAGCGGCCAACACTTAATGCGAAAAACAGCCTTCACATGCGAGAAACAGCCTTCGCATGCGAGAACCAGCCTTCGCATGCGAGAAACAGCTATCACATATGGAACAAGGTTTCTTTGTTTGAAGGGAAGTAGCATTGTAGCTGTTGTTAGTTTGTTGATCAAGGCGTCTGATATTCATGCTGAGAATATTGAAACCTGTCTTTTAACCCGTCTTGCTTACCTAAAGGCGGCCCCTATGTGACCACTCGTAGGGGTCCAACTCTAAGTTTGAGTGAAAACACAAACTCTTTTTGTTATTCTTCTGTAAAGAAAGTATTAATTTCTTTTAAACTTTATTGATCTGGTCTATATCTGTTTTAAAATATTTCAGTCACATTGTCAATAGTTTCAGGTCTGTACGACATGGAAACAAATTATATATTTAAATGAAATTTTGCAAACTGAGATTTTACAAGTCAAAGAAAAGATCTGCAATTAATTTCTTTTCCCCTGCTATATTGCACTATTAGGGGGCGCGGTGGCTGAGTGAATAAGCGTTTGGCTTCCAAATCTGGGGTCCTGGGGTTCGAATCTCGGAGAAGACTAGGATTTTGAGTTTCGATATTTTTAGGGCGTCGCTGAGTCCACCCATGAGTACCTGACTTTAGTTGGGGGAAAGTAAATGCTTTTGGTCGTTTTTGTGTTGGCCACATGACACCCTCGTTAACCGTTGGCCAAAGAAACAGATGACCTTAAAATTATCTGCCCTCTAGATCGCAAGGTCTGAAAGGGGAACTTTACTTTTTTCTTATATTGCACTTTTAGTTTCTTTTACATTAAAGTTTCGATACATTTTGAGACTCCCTGACAGAAGTCAACAACTTTTGACCTTGACCTAGACCATATATGATTATGTATAGCAAGAGCATGATGACAGTACGTGAATTAAGTGTGTCATTGCCCTATAGCACACCCTCACGCGCACAAACACACACACACACAACAGCGACATGAATTATTCTTTCAGTACCACAGGGACTCACCCTTGTTTTTTCATGTCTTCCTAATGATTGCCCGAGAAATATTTCTGGGTTATGGACATCGAGTATTAACAATTAGCCAACGTCCGTTTATTATTGGCGATAATTTATTGGAGCTATCCCACGTAACATAATCTAGTCAGTTCAAGATATAATAAACAGAGTATGAGCATATCGCAACGTTCTCAGGGATCGCAAAGACCTTCCTTCAGGGAACAGTACCAGGAAAAAAAAAAGAAGAGTCAGACAGAGAAAGCGATGGGAAGACAAAATAAAATAATGGACAGGCCTGGCTTTGAAAGAGATTCTATCCAAGGCAAAAGAGAGAGAGAGAGGATCTGAGAAGGACTGTCGACAGATCTTGTGTGACGCCCCAACGGTCCAACAGATAGGATTTGAAGGTGAAACAGCGTAGACACCACTGGACAACAGAGTTAGCAGTGAATAACTGTTTATTATTTGTAAGAAAGCTGTAGACACACGTCCACACAGACTCAGGTGAGAGACCAGCTCTGAACAACAGCGACCGCGGAAGTTTTTATCCTACTGTTTGTTATTTATATTTTTGGTAAGGTTTTGCATATAAACATAAGCTGGCTTTATTCTAATACAGGCATGTCAAACACCGCATTCGCTGGCCGCATACGTCGTGCCAATAGTTTTACAGTTATTTATCTGAACGGTACGTTGAATTGCGGAAATTCGCATCCAGAATTCTTGATATGTTTGCAAGCACTGATCTCTGTGAGCAGTTCTTTTTCACATCACCTTTCGAAATTATCTGATCAAAATTTGTCATCGGTGATGAGTGTCAGTGGTAAATAAACTTGTATCCCAGAAAACTAAGGGACAGGTATTCCATTAATTACTGTATTCTACAGTATTGTTTCTAATTTACATAAAACTAGTAGGCCATGTTTTCCAACTTATTTTTGGCTGCGGCCCTTCAGGTCATGTAAGTTTTTTTTATATGGCCCATACACCTTAATGTGTTTGACATGCCTGTTATAATCTTTTTAAAATATTTTTTTAATGATAGTTAAACGTACTATTAATTTATTACAGTTTGGGGTCAGCGGCGTCGCAGGTTCTGTCAAGGTGTAGCAGTTGGTGCTGCAAGCTGCCTTAGGGTCGCCAGCTCCTGATTTTTCATCAGGGTTGGCTCCCGAAGCCTTTCCCATGATTGGGTATAGCTGCAAGGCAACATAGGTTTGAATTCAGAGTTTTCCTTCTTCTATGTGGGTAGCCATGGCTGTCAGGGGGAGGGGGGGGTATGGCGAGAATGGATATGTTACTTTGATATTTTTGTATGAATGTGAATGTGAATAGTGTTGCACGTGTTGTGAACTGAATGGTTTAGTCTTCGTTGAATGTGCGAGAGAGTGTGTTAGTTAGTGAGGTCTTGTTCCCGGTCCAGGAAGGTTGGATAATCGCTTCCTGGACTGGTGTTTGTATTATTTCTTGAAAGTAATATAATTGTGTGCTTTATTTGATATTTAAGAGCTTTTGGTATTCATTGAGAGATTTAGAGTTGAAGTTTAATAAGTAGTAATTGTTCTTAATTGTGTAACAAGTATTTGTGTAGCAAGTATTAATTAATTGGAATTGAGTAATTGTATAACCCCTAACGAGCAAAGACAAAGACAGGCAGAAATGAACCCTGACAATGGCTAACGAGCCCCTCCAGCCCGAGGCTTAATAGTTAAGGCGCCAGTTACTCGCTTTTGCCCCTTCTCCTATAAGTGAGAACAGTTCCGCCGGACTCAATATCTGAGTCACACGGTTAAGGCGAGGAGTTGGACTGGCTATCAGAGGTTTTGACCCTAAACTGTGTCGGCACAGCCGTTCCTTTGGATACATCAGCTCCGTGGTGAGGTGGAAAGCTCATGTGTGGGCAACATCGTTCCGACCTCACATGTTGCCCAGACATTCATTTTTCATAAGATGATCCATAGTTGCTACGCGATTAACTGAGGTACACTACCTGTATTGAATAAAAAACAATATGTTTTAAAAGGTCATCTTATAATAACAATCTCTGTATTTTAACTGGTAAATATATACTTTAATATTAAAGAGAACAATAACAATAGAAACAAACACACATAATTTATCTAATAGATGTTACATTTTCACATCGTTTACAAATTTGTCATTATTATTATATTATATTATTATTATGTTCGAAACGAACGAGTATTCATTGTCTGGCACTGCCAGGGTCGAGATTCGTTAGAAACAATGTTTAACTCTAATACTTTAAATTTAATAAAACGCTGTATTGACAATTTTAGAGTTACCTTCCTTTAATAGACTTCCCACTACAGTAATTAGATTTACATCGCTTTGGTATTTCCAAAGCAGAAACATAGTTTAGGAACAATAAATATACAATGGCTTAGGTAAAATAATATAAGAGTTTTAAATAATGTATATATTACAGTCCGCTTGGGCCCATGTTGGTCGTGGACCCTGGCGGAATGAGCCCCTTCTCGCCACAGTTGCTACGCCACTGATCTATATATACATGGTTGGTGATGAAACATCTACACTTTTGCAAGTTTCCAAACTTTATGCAAATATATGAGACTAATAAAACAAGAATCATTTGGCATTTCAGGACAAAATTAACTTTAACCGACGCAATCAACCGCTTCAATCCTTCATGAGTGACCAAAAGAGGCCAATCCTTGCCACTAATCTGCAGTCACGGCTTGGGCATCTGCAATCACCAGGCGTTGTTGCACTTTCACCCTTCTTTCTACTTCTGCTGTGTACGGCATCTGTAATCCAGCATTCTTCCTTTATGCTCGCTCTCCATGTGGATCTATCCAGTGACCCATTTTCCTAGCTGTTGGTGTCAATTTTGAATAGCTTCATGTCGCGTTTGCATACATTAGTATACCTTAAAAGTGGGCGACCAGCGGCTCTTCTTCCCGCTAGAATATTCATTCATCAAACGTAAACGCCCCTTTAGTCACGTGCTTCCTATCTTTTCTATACAACTTACGACCTTATTCGAATCAAACAAGAATACCACATGACCGAATTTATTTCTGGTGTTTTATCCATGGACATCACGTGAACGTTTTTACGGGAATGAGGTCAAATTAGAATCAGTTTTGCTACCCCCCCCCCTTTCCATTTGTCCGTTCTACAAATGTAGGCTACGATGTAACAATTCAGACTTAGTAACGGAATGATTATTTGTAATCAGATTGAATTGGGCGGAATGAGTACTTACAGCCAAATTGGATTGGGCGGAATGAGTACTTACAATCAGATTGGATTGGGCGGAATGAGTATTTACAATCAGATTGGATTGGGCGGAATGAGTATTTACAATCAGATTGGATTGGGCGGAATGAGTACTTACAGCCAAATTGGATTTGGCGGAATGAGTACTTACAATCAGATTGGATTGGGCGGAATGAGTACTTACAATCGGATTGGATTGGGCGGAATGAGTACTTACAATCAGATTGGATTGGGTGGAATGAGTACTTACAGCCAAATTGGATTGGGCGGAATGAGTACTTACAGCCAAATTGGATTGTGCGGAATGAGTACTTACAGCCAAATTGGATTGGGCGGAATGAGTACTTACAATCAGATTGGATTGGGTGGAATGAGTACTTACAGCCAAATTGGATTGGGCGGAATGAGTACTTACAATCAGATTGGATTGGGCGGAATGAGTACTTACAGCCAAATTGGATTGGGCGAATGAGTACTTACAGCCAAATAGGATTGGGTGAAATGAGTACTTACAATCAGATTGGATTGGGCGGAATGAGTACTTACAATCGGATTGGATTGGGTGGAATGAGTACTTACAATCAGATTGGATTGGGCGGAATGAGTACTTACAGCCAAATTGGATTGGGCGGAATGAGTACTTACAATCAGATTGGATTGGGTGGAATGAGTACTTACAGCCAATTTGGATTGGGCGGAATGAGTACTTACAGCCAAATAGGATTGGGTGAAATGAGTACTTACAATCAGATTGGATTGGGCGGAATGAGTACTTACAATCGGATTGGATTGGGTGGAATGAGTACTTACAATCAGATTGGATTGGGCGGAATGAGTACTTACAGCCAATTTGGATTGGGCGGAATGAGTACTTACAGCCAAATTGGATTGGGCGGAATGAGTACTTACAGCCAAATTGGATTGGGCGGAATGAGTACTTACAATCGGATTGGATTGGGCGGAATGAGTACTTACAGCCAAACTGGATTGGGCGGAATGAGTACTTACAATCAGATTGGATTGGGTGGAATGAGTACTTACAGCCAAATTGGATTGGGCGGAATGAGTACTTACAGCCAAATTGGATTGGGCGGAATGAGTACTTACAGCCAAATTGGATTGTGCGGGATGAGTACTTACAGCCAAATTGGATTGGGCGGAATGAGTACTTACAATCAGATTGGATTGGGTGGAATGAGTACTTACAGCCAAATTGGATTGGGCGGAATGAGTACTTACAATCAGATTGGATTGGGTGGAATGAGTACTTACAGCCAAATTGGATTGGGCGGAATGAGTACTTACAATCAAATTGGATTGGGTGAAATGAGTACTTACAATTGGATTGGATTGGGCGGAATGAGTACTTACAATCGGATTGGATTGGGTGGAATGAGTACTTACAATCAGATTGGATTGGGCGGAATGAGTACTTACAGCCAAATTGGATTGGGCGGAATGAGTACTTACAGCCAAATTGGATTGGGCGGAATGAGTACTTACAGCCAAATTGGATTGGGCGGAATGAGTACTTACAGCCAAATTGGATTGAGCGGAATGAGTACTTACAGCCAAATTGGATTGGGCGGAATGAGTACTTACAATCAGATTGAATTGGGCGGAATGAGTACTTACAATCAGATTGGATTGGGTGGAATGAGTACTTACAGCCAAATTGGATTGGGCGGAATGAGTACTTACAGCCAAATCGGATTGGGCGAAATGAGTACTTACAATCAGATTGGATTGGGCGGAATGAGTACTTACAATCAGATCGGATTGGGCGGAATGAGTACTTACAGCCAAATTGGATTGGGCGGAATGAGTACTTACAGCCAAATTGGATTGGGCGGAATGAGTACTTACAGCCAAATTGGATTGGGCGGAATGAGTACTTACAGCCAAATTGGATTGGGCGGAATGAGTACTTACAGCCAAATTGGATTGTGCGGAATGAGTACTTACAGCCAAATTGGATTGGGCGGAATGAGTACTTACAGCCAAATTGGATTTGGCGGAATGAGTACTTACAATCAGATTGGATTGGGCGGAATGAGTACTTACAATCAGATTGGATTGGGCGGAATGAGTACTTACAATCAGATTGGATTGGGCGGAATGAGTACTTACAATCAGATTGGATTGGGCGGAATGAGTACTTACAATCGGATTGGATTGGGCGGAATGAGTACTTACAATCAGATTGGATTGGGCGGAATGAGTACTTACAATCAGATTGGATTGGGCGGAATGAGTACTTACAGCCAAATTGGATTGGGCGGAATGAGTACTTACAATCAGATTGGATTGGGTGGAATGAGTACTTACAATCAGATTGGATTGGGTGGAATGAGTACTTACAATCAGATTGGATTGGGCGGAATGAGTACTTACAATCAGATTGGATTGGGTGGAATGAGTACTTACAATCAGATTGGATTGGGTGAAATGAGTACTTACAATCAGATTGGATTGGGTGAAATGAGTACTTACAATCAGATTGGATTGGGTGAAATGAGTACTTACAATCAGATTGGATTGGGTGGAATGAGTACTTACAATCAGATTGGATTGGGTGAAATGAGTACTTACAATCAGATTGGATTGGGTGGAATGAGTACTTACAATCAGATTGGATTGGGCGGAATGAGTACTTACAATCAGATTGGATTGGGTGAAATGAGTACTTACAATCAGATTGGATTTGGTGGAATGAGTACTTACAATCAGATTGGATTGGGTGAAATGAGTACTTACAATCAGATTGGATTGGACGGTAAGAGTGCTTACAATAATTTAAATTAAAGTAATATTACTACAGAAAACACTGACAAACCATAACAAGTAACTTAGAAACTTTATTTTTTAACTCAATTTCTCTTTTATGAAGTTAGTAATCATTTCGAACTACGGATTCTATATATTTCCTATCTTATAAAATACAGACGAGACTTCAGAAAATAAGATGATTACGTCTTAAGCGTATCCCTAGGTCAATCTAGTCATGCTAATTAATGACCTAAATTCTGAAATATAATAAAAAGAAGTTACCCAATGTTGTGTTTTTAAAAGCTTTGTTTCATTTATTCTCTGGTAGTGCCCTTCTAATATTATGTTCATTGGTTGTACTCATAACATTAAAGTAAAGTAAAGTAAAGTAAAGTTCACCATTCAGACCTTGTAGGCAGATGATGTAAACGTCATCTGTTTCTGTGGCCTACGGTTAACGAGGGTGTCATGTGGCCAGCACAACGACCAACCGCCTTTACTTTTCCCCAACCAAATGTCAGGTACCCATTAGAGCTGGGAGGACTCAGAGGCGCTCGAAGATGCCTAAATTTAAAAAAATCCCAGTCTTCACTAGGATTCGAACCCCTGTCCCCGGTTCGGAAGCCAAGTGCTTTACCGCTCAGCCACCGCGCCTCCAAGTCATAACATTTAGAAGATGGTATTTGTAGGCGGTTAGTATGTCTACAGTGAGTCTACGCTGTCCAACGTTGACTGGGGGGGGGGGGGGCGGTTGTCAAAATGACCTCTCTGACACCCTGACCTTTTAAAAGCTCCGTCGAAAAGAACCGAAAATGGGAGTCCACAGCCAGTTTGATTTGACATGTGAAAGTGTTTTGCTGCGTGAGTTTTGGATCATTATACGTTGTCATGACTACTTGGTAAGCAAGCAAGAAAATACTTTCTTTTTCTTTTCCGTGATAATATCATTTAAAGCGAAGCAAAGTTACCATCAAGTAGATTAGTTCAATACATTTTTTCTTTAACATAATTCTATAAATAGTGGGTTAAGTGAAGTTCCACTTTCACAGATTGTGATCTATGGGGCATATGATAAATACGGTTAACGAGGGTGTCATGTGGCCAGCACAACGACCAACCGTCTTTTACTTTTCCAAAACTAATGTCATGTATCCATTAGAAGTGAGTGAACTCAGAGGCGCCCTAAAGGTTCCGAAAGTAGAACTACCAGTCATCGCCAGGATTCGATCCCGGGACCCCAGATTCGGAAGCCAAGCATTTAACCTCTCAGCCACCGCGCCTAATGTCATGTATCCATTAGAGGTGAGTGAACTTAGAGGCGCCCTAAAGGTTCCGAAAATAGAACTACCAGTCTTCGCCAGGATTCGAGCCCGGGACCCCAGATTCGGAAGCAAAGCATTTAACCACTCAGCCACCGCGCCTCCAGTTCTATAAATAGTTTTTTAAAAATAGTTTCATAAATACCTGATTGGATTTTCAGCGATGTAAAGTTCTTTAAAGCCTTTCATCTAAGGCCAAAAAAAAAATATAAAAGACAAGCTTTTTAGTGTATCAGTGTACAGACTAAAGAAAGTGTTGATAAACTAGGTGTTTTTTTTAAAGTTAGATGATAACTTGTGTGGATGGGTCTTCATTACAAATAGTGAGTAGTTTCTTCTAAAAATGTTACACAGTTTGGTTTTAAAGTATCCCCTCTGCGCGACATAAAACTCTTGAGTGTTGCGTCTCCCCTACCGGAGGATTTTCAGACTCGTTAGAGATGGGGGCATACAACATAATAACATCCATACGTAGCATATTTAATTATAAACTTATGACTTGGACAAACGCAATCTTCCTACATAGGCTGGCGTAGGAAGGGTGTTGATTACGGAGGATTAGGTTAGACTGTTAAAGCGTCGCCCCTGCCGCTCCCCACTTTCCCAACACACTACGATATCTTATCTTATAAATTACAGACGTTCCTTCAAAACATTATCCAAAGATATATTTCGACCTACGTGTATCCATGGGCTTATCTAGTCGTGCATGTCACTTAGACTTAAAAACGTCTAAGTCATTGGTTTTCCTGGCTGACTTAGGCTACCCGTTCCATGGCACTAGGAATAACGAACCCTTAAATGTCGGTAAGCAGACAAAGACTACTATGCCAAGACCCAGACTTCTATGTCAGGACCAATGTTGAGATCTATTCATAAGGCCCAAGAAAATTTAGACGAAATTATGCAGCGATTTTTCTTTTCGGACACAAAAAAACATGTTCAAACTAGGCTCTAGATACAGACGATATTTACATCTGGAACAAAAGACATCACTTGCAAGCTAACTATAAAATGACCAACTATTATCAATTGTCTGGGTCATGGAGTCTGAATTATTTATAAGCTTCTTTCTTCTCCCAGGATAAACCTTATTTTGTTTTTTATCTTCGACAAAGTTGGCAACTGTTTCTTTCTGTGTTGGAAACAGCCGATCAGAAATGTAATTTTCTGTAATTCATTGACTTTATTGTGCTTGTAGTGTTCAGACTGCCCATAGCGTCAAGAAGTCAGGAGACTCTCTTAGTGTATAGAATATCTTCTCTCAAGTTGTGTTGTTAATCTTGTTTAGGTCTATAACAAAAGATAATCGGTATTGAAGGGAATTAACTCTAAAAGAGCAGTGAGCTTTTTTTTTTTATATCCCTTGATTGGCAATTTGGTTCTATCGGATACAGATATCTAACTTTATGTTTTTAATATTGTATTTTGTATCTGATAGATGCACATTACTCAGTGCCATTTTATTCTCACACTGAAGAGATGTTGAAGGAAGTGAGTTTAAATCTTTTTTTGTTCTCTGCTCTACGTGAGTACTTTTGTATGTAGCTCTACTGAGTACTTTTGTATGTAGCTCTACTGAGTACTTTTGTATGTAGTTCTATTGAGTACGTTTGTATGTAGCTCTAAGTGAGTACCTTTGTATGTAGCTCTACGTGAATACTTTTGTATGTAGATCTACTGAGTACTTTTGTATGTAGTTCTATTGAGTACTTTTGTATGTAGCTCTACGTGAGTACCTTTGTATGTAGTTCTACGTGAGTGCTACATTTTATGCCATCACCAGACTTAAATGTTATATGTTAAACCTTTCGACGTCCAGTGGAGTTTAGGGCCAGAGAAGTACTTTGTGGCCAGTACTTTTTGGCCAGTACTTGGCCATCAGACTTTGTTCTAGACAACTCCAATTCGTTGTGCCCATCTCCATTTTAAAATCACTGGTTTAGATATGGATTCGAACTCAATCCCTCTCTATAGCAACTACATATCTCACTTGAAAAGAGTGCAAGTTGACTTGATGCTATGAATAGAAAATACACGAGCAAGAGTCAAAGTTGACAAAACGATATGACTTGACCAGTCACAAAAGAGTCAAGTTTATTATGACTTGACCAGTCACAAAAGAGTCAAGTTTATAATATGACTTGACCAGTCACAAAAGAATCACGTTTATTATATGACTTGACCAGTCACAAAAGAGTCAAGTTTATGATATGACTTGACCAGTCACAAAAGAGTCAAGTTTATGATATGACTTGACCAGTCACAAAAGAGTCACGTTTATGATATGACTTGACCAGTCACAAAAGAGTCAAAGTTGAAAAAAACGATATGACTTGACCAGTCACAAAAGAGTCAAAGTTGAAAAAAACGATATGACTTGACCAGTCACAAAAGAGTCAAAGTTGAAAAAAACGATATGACTTGACCAGTCAAAAAAGGGTCAAAGTTGACTTAATGATATGACTTAGCATGCCTTCTTCGTGTACAAAGGCTGCTTTCAGAAGAACAATGGGTCATTCTAACCTACTTGACCAAAACAAAATTTTCCCCTGATTTGCAAATACATACTCCCCCGCCCATTTTTCAAAAGAAGAGAAAAACTTGGAAACAGCTTTGCATAAATCAGAAACCGAGACACGTCTCCTGCATTCTGACACCAAGTTGTGAGGTTATACTGCAATGGAATACAGACTCCAGAGACCCTATGTGAACAAAAAAATGTCAAAACTAATTTCCCAAGCGAATTTTTAATAATGTCGATTTTAAGGTGGACTTTTTATATTCTTTGGGTCAATTGCATCTATATAGACATACTGTTCTTCTTAGGTTAATCATGATTAAGAAAAACTGGACGGCGCCCTTTATGAGCTCTCCATGGAAAAAGGAAAAGAGAACATTAAGTTTACTGGAGAAATACACAGATTATATATACACAGACATATATCTATATCTATATCTATATCTATCTATCTATATATATATGTATATATATATATATGTTGTAACTCTAGTGGCGGACTGAAAGGGTTAATGTGTGTGCGGCCTACTGATACACACATACACACGACTCAGGCCAATCACACAGGTCAACGGGTCAACGGCTGTCGATAGACAAGGGACAGTAATGCTAGTGCACGCAACTACGGCCCGTGCTGTGGTCATGTGACCAAAAGCCTTTACGGTCGAGAGACAATGTGTAAGAAAACAGTTGAGTCCAGAAACGCAAGGCAGAAGGACTGTGCGGTACCTTGTGAGGCCTCGAAAATGTAGCTGTACGAGCTAGAAAAACTTGTAGTGATTAGTTAGGCAGTTCTGTTGTGTAGCAAAGCATTTGAAGTTAGTGTAGCCAATTGTGTTAATTGGCTGTTGTATTTGCAAATAAACCGCCACATTGTTACTTGAGGCTCTTGTTGTCAAATTCTTGTGTTAGATGTGCTGTTTAGCAGTGTTTGCAGAAGGCCTGATAGAGAAGATCGTAGCAATACATATATATATATATGTATATATATATATATATATATATATATATATATATATATATATATATATATATATATATATGTGTGTGTGTGTGTGTGTGTATGTATATATATATGTGTGTGTGTGTTTGTGTGTCTATGGAGAGCAGCACAGACCTATACATTTCTTATATATTTATGTTTCTATCATTTCATCTTTAACACAAATGGAAGCCAGTGTTTGACGCATTAAACACTTATAGGTACAGTGAAGTTAACCAGATGGAAGACACCTATATAGCAGCTTCAGTAAATAATTGTTTGACAATGATTCGGCGACACCCACTTGGCGCTTGGCAAAAATTCTATTTTAATGAGTCACAGTTATGTGTTTAAAGTTTCACTGTAAATTGGTTTATGTATTAAATGTATTTATGATGTCTGTTCTAAGTCATATCGGTAAAATGTTAAATTCACTGCTACCAACCAAAAAGTCCAGTTTAGAAAGCTTGGCATAGTCCTTCGTTGTCTAAAATAGACCTTCATCATCCAAAATAGTCCTTCATTATCCAAACAAATTCATCATAGTCTTACAGATAAACATAGCATGTTTTGGAGAATAAACCCAAACTTTAATGTACACTTCACATTTATACTTGAACTTTATAGAACAGCCTTTTAGGCCTGGGAAGGGATTCTACGACAAATTTATTCATTAGGTTGCAGTCGACTTGGGGAAAGATCACGGAAAGATACTTTATTTTACTTTGTTACAAAATCCTGGTTAGGTATATATTAGTTCTTTCACATGCTAACCTTTGAATTATATTTGTGATTCTAAATGATCCATCATATCTGAAAATTTCAGCACTTATTTATGTCTTTGCTATTAAAGTTTGCTGTATTAAAAAAAAAGGGGGAACTTATCAAACGGAGGCTTATGTATGGTCATGATTTACAATGTTTAAATCGCTTATAATAATCCCTGTGAAATTTATCAACAAGGTTAGAGATACATGTACATCTATGTATGTTCTTGGACACTAGTAAACTGTCACGACAATCCTAAGTACTATTTTCTGTCTTTTCAGTTTGTCCATCTACAGGACGCAGAGGCATAGTCAGGGGAGAGGGGCGATGGGGGCACTATGCCCCGGGCGCCAAAAGCAACCTATATTTTTATGTGATGTTCATAAAAAAAAAATGGGAGAGGGGCGCCAATAATGTACCTTGCCCCCGGGCGCAATTTGCTCACTACGCCTCTGACAGGACCTCTCAGTTACTCTTTCTCTGCGTAATTATTTTTCATGATCCGAATTATTTATTTTGTTCACTCCCCTGTTATGATTAAACGTCTATAACTTTGTTATCAGAAAATATTTTATTTTGTAAAGAATTGAAGGGGATTGCATGCTCTTTTTATATAACACAAATACATGTTTACGAGCCTACCCGCGGAGTAGCATACCCCTCTGTTTAGTGAGGAGTGAACACTTCCTGGAGGGAGTGGCTGGGCGACGTAGAGAACTATTTATACAGAGAAGAATACGTGTTCTCCATCCCCCCCCCCTCTTTTTGTTTCTCTGTCGAAGCGAAAGTTACGTGGGGTAACTCTAGTCCGACTTGCAGAAATTAAAGATTTATCTTTCCATGACTTTTTCATCGAGGGTTAGAGAGTTGACGTGCGTGCGTGGTGTCCCGCATGGTTGGGCGACGTAGATATATATATACAGATTTTTAAAAACAATTTAATGGGGTCAAATCAACGATGGGATCGTCAAATAGAACAGGAGAGAAAGAGTTAAAGAGGAATAAGACAAGTTCTAGAAGGGTAAGGGGGGAACACATACATTTCCGAACAATGCTTGAAGGTGTAGAATAATAATTGCACTTTTCGGTGGCCGCCCGCAGGGGGTGGGACAGTGTGTGACGCTATGTCGACTCAAAACATTGCCATTCCGTTTTACCATTTAGCCACAGTGCATTTTTAAGTACTTTTGTCTGGCATTAGCTCCCCTTGATATACAGAAGACTCGGCGAACTGCCGCCAAAACGGATGCTAATAATAATAGAGCAGAAAGGGAGATAACTGCGTTGAGTTCTGCTGGCATTGTGAAAAAATAACAATTACATGTATTGAGTAGGGGGACAAGTGTTTTTGAAAAGCAGGACAACTCTATTTGTTATTTGTAATATTCGTGTGGGCAGTATTTAACTATATTTTCTTGGATTTAATCAAGAAACGAATGGGTTGATTAGAACAGACTAGGAATCTTCTAGAACTTGAAGTGATAAGATACTTACACTTTCTTTATTTCCAAACAGATGTAATGGTTGATGACGGCAGAGGAGTTGAACGTAGGGGTTCAAAGGTAGGAACAAGGCGGAGACGCATGTCGCTATGCAGAAAGAGCTCAGCAGCTCTTTCCGTGAAATCAGAGACCCATTCGGATCAGACGCCCATGTCCTGCTCGCTAGACTGGCCACTTTCGACGAAGACCACGTGCCGGCTGAGGTGATCGCGACGGACGGGAAGGAACCGAACGGCGTCACCTCTGCGTCAGCTCCGCACCAAGCCGTGGAGCCCTTCTCGCACAGCTACAAAATCGCTGTCGCGAAAATCTCGGACGAGTCCCAAGATAAAAGCGCCGTGCTGGTCATGGATACAGACTCGCAAATATTGATAGACCACGCGCCATATTCTTCAGGCGACGCCCCTGATGACCAGTGGGTTGCGCCCTTCAGTGACTCGGATGACCTGGACGTGCGTGTCGAGGGCGACGCCCCTGGCGGATACTGCATCGAAGACACGCCTTTGGAGAAAACGAAAGCTGGAATGCAGGAGTCAGAAAACACTACGCCTGTTGTGGTTAGGACTCCAGGAGACATTCTACGAAATGCGGCCTTGACCATTCACGCTGCCGTCAGGATCACGAGGGCTGAAAGGCTAAAGAGAAGAGCTAAATGGGCTTCCAAGGTAAGGGTTTAAGATAATAGCACTCATTAAATATATTCATTAGAAAGTAAAGCCTTCAGAGCCGGATTTAAGCATGTGAAAGCCCCGGGGCAGAATTTTTGTGAGGCCCCTACTTTTTTTCGAAAGATTTAATAAAACTCTAAAATCCTGCCCTATTTTAAAAGAGAGTTCTTGTATATTAAATTTAATTTTCCTTCGTTCAAGGAAAATAAACTGAGTTAAAATGAGAATTTTTTAAAGTTTTGGCAATGTAGTAAATCTAGAATATATATATATAATAAAATACGAGCACACTATAAGCTGACATTTTCAGACTACAACAGTATTGCCAACTATAAGTTTAAAAGTAATGTTCTTAAAAATGCGAAAAAAAAAAGTGTCAAAAAAACAAAACAAAAACAAACCAGTAAATTTGCTGAACGGTTAAAATACGATTTTTTGGGGGTTTGGGCCCCTGTCTTGTGTATACCCTTGAGCTGTAGCCCAGCCTGCTTTCCTTTAAATCCAGCCCTATATAGAATTTAATAAGCGAAAAATGGCCAGCTCCTCTACCACCGAAGAGAAAGCCATATTAACCTGCGATATTTGTGGACGGGAGTGTCTCTCGAAAATAGGGCTCCTCAGCCACATGAAAAAGTGTGCAAGATGAACTATGGTCGTTCTACGACTGAAGGGGGCTAACTATAATACGTGACTCTTAATACATTAAACACACCCCGTTCCTGATCAACTTTTCCTGTTCAACTTTTCCCCATTAAAATTCACCCTTTCAACATTCCCAATCAGTGGCGTAGCTAGGAATTTGCCATCATTTAAGGGCCAGGGTGCTTTACCTATTTAGTGGACATTTGACATCGTGACACGAGATAATGGCTTAATATTTAATATTTCATGTAAAAAAAAATTCGAACACTCATTTGGGGGCCCCTTCAAGTGAGGGTCCTGGGATTTTCAAATTCGACCCCCTCCCCTCCCTCCACCATAGCTACGCCACTGTTCCCAATTAAATGTTCTCCGTCCAGAATCCGGAGGACAACGGCTTTGTTTGCTAAATTAATTGTGTATGAGACAGACAGACAGACAGACGGACGGAGTGAAGGAGTTAATATAAGCTTTGTACAAATACCACTCACTGATTTATGTATGAACATATGAAGAGGTTTCTAAAACTTTCAAACATATTCTCATGAAATTTCGTACACAGGTTCCTCTAACCTCTTGTCACGGATGAATGTGTGTATGTATGTATAATCTATTTTTACACTCTGCGCGAATGACCGGAAGTGTGTTGTTGTCAGAGAGTTATCAGACAGAGTCCAGCTTGTGTGATATGCAGTAAAAGATTATTAAAAAGGTTCTGTGTTTGATCTAGTGGTTGAATTGTTTTATTTTGTTAACTACAGTTGAACTTTCGGAGTTTGGATGTATCGAGCTATAAGTAGATATAGTTATATAATAGGAAAGCTGTGACACCTCTATGGTGCTCACTATGGCAATAAATATGTTTTGTGCAGATAATGCAGCGTTGATTTTACTATAAGATAGTGTTGACAAACACTACGCTTACCTTCCTTTGACTCTTTCTCTCCGTAATTATTTTCCCATGTTTTGACGGAATTCTACATTTTGCTCATTACTATTTCACTCCCCTGTTATGATTAGGTTTCAGTAACTTTGTCGTTCGTTATCAGAAAATGTATTATTTGGTATGGGCATAAAGGGAAATGCATGCTATTTTATATAACACAAAGTATAGTTTATAAAATAAAACATTAATTGAATTTAATGAGGTCAAACCAACGAGGGTATCGTCAATTAGTAGAAAAAGAGTTAAGAGAAATATTAGGGACAGAAGTTTCTAGGATTCTACAGAAGAAAACTCCTCCGATTGTTTTGACAATTTTTTATATATATTGTTACGAATCTCACTATCCAGGCTCTCTGTAAACTGCATCATACACCAACAACTTAAAGAACTTGACAACTTAGGGCTCCGAATAACGTAAAGGTTTAATGTCCAATAAATAACAGCCAATATTGTACAATTCGCAGCACGTAACACAAGACTGTACAAATATCTCTCCGTATCAACCGTACCGCCGTATCAACTCTTACACTGGTCTCTCCGTTTCGTCTCGGACATGTACTGAGCCGTCGTAAGGAACCGTAAAACCGGGAAGTTGCCACACCTCGTCTCTGATACCTTCGCTCTTTATTTAGGGTCCCTGCTGGCCCTCTATGACCGGGCAGAACGTCGCTCGACCATTCTGGCAGATCAGATGACTACATCTCTCGTGACGCTCCTGAGCTCTGTTCACTCTCGAACCGTCATGTTGACACTCGTCTCGGCTGACCGTCGTAACTCGTCACGGTTGACCGCTCGTCTAGCGCTGGCCTGGGGCGATCTGCGTCGGCTGACTACACACACACCACTACCCCCATCTGTGCCACCACCAGGTTTATAACAATATAATATGTGTTTTAATTTACGGATTATTAATATACCAATCGTTTCAATTAATTTTCAGTAATATCCTAATACGAAGTTTTTCTGGCGTAATTCTACTGTGCATCCAAAATGGTCATATTTCTTACAGGGTTTCTACGTGAAGTCATATAACCCTAAATGTGTAGCCTAGTATACTTGATCATGTTATAATAATAATCTTTATAGTCATAAGGAAATTTGTCTTACAATTTGTGCATTACACCAAACAATGTACATTCACACCAGACCCACTCAAAATTTAGATGCGAAAGTTTATATCAGATTGTTTGCAAGGGGAACAAAAGAGTGTTTGTGTCTGTTTGTCTTTACTATCGGTGTCTTGTATCTCTTTTGTGATGGTAAAATCACAAAATCCTGACCCAAAGGTTGATTTTTTTATTTCTAGAATCTTTTTAGCTTTTTTAAAATGATGTTTGTCTCAAACAGCTGCCCCAATGGGGTTTGTTTTTTGCCAATGACTTTACCACCAGCATTTAGGATTTTATGAAGTTTACTTTTATTTTTTTAATTCTCAGATTGTCATACCAGGCAGTGATATTGAAACTTAAGATATTGCAGAAATGAGCGTGATAAAACATAGCCAAGGCCTTTTCGCTAACATTAAATGAGGACAGTTTTCTCAGTAATCGTAATCTTTGCTGCCCCTTTTTGCTGATATAATCAGTATTTGCAGTAAAATTTAGTTTATTTTCTTGGATAGTACCAAGGTATTTAAAAGTTGGCACTATTTCAATAGTCTCACCAGCTACAGAAACAATATCATTTTCCTTCTTTTCCCTACAAAAATCGATTATCATTTCTTTGAGGTTTTTTTTTTTACATTTAATAATAAAAATTATCTTTACAGTATTTTCAATGTGTTCTATTTTTCTGAAATACTCATTTACGTCTGAGCTCTCTGAGAGCAGGACATGAAGAGCCGCATTTTTCGAATTTTGTGAAGGACCAAAAAAGACTATTGTATTGAAAATAATTTCTGTACAAAATGAACCTCAATGGCGATGTCACAGCCCCCTGGAGCGCCCCTGTGTTAACTATGAGTGCATTTGATATTACATTGTTTACCCTAACCCTCTGAGGTCTCTGGGTGAAAAATTCATTAGCCCATAGTATTAAATATGGACTAATCTTCAACGCTTTCATTTTTTTTTTGACATCATTTGAACTCGTAGCCTATATACTTTTCGGCAGGTAGGGGTGTGAATGAAAATGCTTTTTTCCACGAGTTAGTTATTACAGTGGCGTCACAAGGGTTGGTGTCACCCAATATTGTTACGAAGATGTAAAAATCAGTATCTATTCTATTATAAATGTAATTGATTAGAACATGTATCCATGGTAATAGTAATTCCCTCCACCTCTACCCTCTCCACACTTTTCTGAATTGCCTTCATAATACCTCCTGCTGACACCCCCCGTCAACGGCCTTGTCTTAACAAACAGCTTGTCCTTTACAATTCATAGCACATGGACCTGCTTCACCTATCCTTTGGTCTGGTGAACTGTTGGGGTACAATACATGATCTGTCGACCGTCTTTCTCCATTACTCCCTGTCTTTTTGCTTGAATAGAATTCTTTCAATGACAAGCACGTACATTCCTTATGTTTTCTTCCCATCGATTTCTTCGTCTGCCTCTTCTTCTTTTTTCCTGGTACTGTTCCCTGAAGGAAGGTCTTAGCAAGCGCTGAGGACTTTGTGATATTGCCAGAAAGTTTTAGTTTGCGTTATTTGACAGTGGTCATCGTATCTCTTCATTTGTGATGCGGTCACAATAAACGGCTAATACATGTAATATTTGTCTCCCTTTGTTCTTACTACATGTATATGTCTAAATCTATAAATTATCTTTGCATAAGATCAGGATGCTAGCAGGATGATTGACCAATGCGTTCTATAGTAGTAGCAAATGTAAATGACCTTGGCATTATAATTTCAGAAACTGTTGGTTTTCATCCTGTCCCATGTCGGACTGACCACCATTGTTGGACTTTACGCCGTGGCAGGCGGCTTTCTCTTCCAGTACCTAGAGGGTCAGAAACCTTTAGAAGATGCTCCAGTGGTGCAGACTCGAGAACTTCTGAAGATAAACTACACGGAGATAAGGTCAGAGTGGTCAAATACTAAATTCTTATCTTATATAATTCAGACGTTACGTCAGATGATTACGTCCTACGCGTCACGCATTTAGTCATTAACCAATGACCTAAATTCTGCCAAGTCCCTGGTATTCCTGGCTTTTTAAGGCAACCCATTCCATGCTCTAATAGTACTAGGGAAGAAGGAGCATTTGTACACATTTGTCCTAGCATATGGGCTATTTGTTCAGAGCGGTTAACTATAAACCAGTGAGGTACAGCAAATGTAAGCCCGCACTCATAATTGGAAAATACAATAAACTTGCATATATGTGACATTGCCGGACCAAGTAACACAAAGGACGTTTGGGACACGAGGCCTTCATCAGCTACAAAACAAACAAAAAAGACAAACAATTAGCACAACATTGGCTTAAGTTAGCTTATTTGTGCACCCTTTGTTTGTACATTAGATTCCTTGATCTCATTTTACATTGTTGGTGGGGGGGGGGGACCTGGTGGCTGAGTGGTAGAGCGATTCCCAACCGATGTGTCTCTGGTTCGAACCCTGGTATAGAGTGGGATTTTGAATTGTGGGATTTTTAGGGTGCCCATGAGTCCACCTAACTCTAATGGGTGCCTGACTTCCAACTGAGAAATAAATGCAGTCGGTCGTTGTGCTGGCAATATGACACACTCTTTAAGCGTCGGACATAGAAACAGATTAGCTTTACATCATCTGCCCCTATAGATCACAAGGCCTGAAAGGGCCACTAACATTGTTAGTACATTTAAAGTCCGTGTGCTAATGTTTCGTTGTTTGTACATTACACTTCACTGGTTCATGCTACATTGTACAATGCAATTCACTGGTTCATGTTACAATGTCTGTACGTTACAATTTCCTTGTTTATGTTTTAATGTTTGTACATTACAATTCAGTGGTTCATGTTACAATGTTTGTACATTTCAATTCAATGGTTCATGTTACAATGTTTGTACATTACAATTCAATGGTTCATGTTACAATGTTTGTACGTTACAATTTCCTGGTTTATGTTTTAATGTTTGTACATTACACTTCACTGGTTCATGTTACAATGTTTGTACATTACAATTCACTGGTTCATGTTACAATGTTTGTACAATTCACTGGTTCATGTTACAATGTTTGTAGAATTCACTGGTTCATGTTACAATGTTTGTAGAATTCACTGGTTCATGTTACAATGTTTGTACGTTACAATTTCCTGGTTTATGTTTTAATGTTTGTACGTTACAATTCACTGGTTCATGTTACAATGTTTGTACATTACAATTCACTGGTTCATGTTACAATGTTTGTACAATTCACTGGTTCATGTTACAATGTTTGTACATTACAATTCACTGGTTCATGTTACAATGTTTGTACAATTCACTGGTTCATGTTACAATGTTTGTAGAATTCACTGGTTCATGTTACAATGTTTGTAGAATTCACTGGTTCATGTTACAATGTTTGTACGTTACAATTTCCTGGTTTATGTTTTAATGTTTGTACGTTACAATTCACTGGTTCATGTTACAATGTTTGTACATTACAATTCACTGGTTCATGTTACAATGTTTGTACAATTCACTGGTTCATGTTACAATGTTTGTAGAATTCACTGGTTCATGTTACAATGTTTGTGCACTTCACTGGTTCATGCTACAATGTTTGTACACTTCACTGGTTCATGTTACTTTTTCCAGACAGAGACACATCGACATGCTGTGGAACTTCACGCAAGAGATCAACATTCTCTACCCGTCTGATTGGAAACGCAAATGTGAGGAGATTTTACTGGCCTTTCAAAACGACTTGACGGAGGTGAGTACACAGTTCGACTCACTTGAAAACTGTAAGCTGCTTTTTACACGTTTAGTTTTGGCGAAGACTCACGTGGAAACGCATTCAGTCTAAACATAGATGTTTAGTTTGACAAATATTTTCGTTAAGGCCTACACTATACAAAAAAAAGTCATTTCATAGTTTGATGAGTCTCGTGTGGCCTTATGCAAATAGAAGATTCTGGAACCGTCGGTATATTACGCTTATCTTATATATAACATAAAGTTAGTTTAAACTTGAAGATAATAATGCCCTACGTGTATGCATGTGTTAACTCTTTCTCTCCTAAGTAACGATCCCATCGTTGATTTGATCCCATTAAATTAAATTAATGTGTGTTTTTATTAACTTTAATTTGTTTTATATAAAAAGAGCTTTCTCCTAACATTCCTCTCCCTCCCTCTTCCTCTCCCTCCCTCTTCCTCTCCCTCCCTCTCTCTCCCTCTTACCCTCCCTCCCTCTTACCCTCCCTCCCTCTTCCTCTCCCTCCCTCTTCCTCTCCCTCCCTATTCCTCTCTCTCCCACTTCCTCTCCCTCCCTCTTCCTCTCCCTCCCTCTTCCTCTCCCTCCCTCTTACTCTCCCTCCTTCTTACTCTCCCTCTTATTCTTCCTCCCACTTCCTCTCCCTCCCACTTCCTCTCCCTCCCTCTTCCTCTCCCTACCTCTTCATCTCTCGATAACCTGGTTGTTGTTGGCCTCCTTCAGTCGTAGAACGACAATGGTACATCTCGAACACTTTTTCATCTGGCTGTGGAGGAGCCCTATTTTGGAGAGACACTCCCGTTCACATATATCGCAGGTTTTCGCTTTGGTCAGTATTGATGTTCTCTGATTTGAGGTCCTGATTATTTACATTTATGTAACGGAGGTGGGGGTGACCAGTTTTTCTTGAGCCAGTCGCGAGTTGTCCGTAGAGAATGATTTTCGGGATGTGATTGTCCTCCATCCGGCGAACATGTCCAAGACAGCGCAGGCGGCCTTTTTCTGAGGACTGTAAAGATGCTGGGAATACCTGCTCGCGCAAGGATCTCAGCACACTTGATTGATACACTTTACGTTGTAAAATCCATATTTGTGCGAAATTATTTTATTTCCAAAATAAAATTCGAAAGGAAGAGGAGATGACCCGTATGAAAATCTCCGACTCTACGAGGAACATAGAATGTATTTATTTGATTGTGAGATTGTTAACTGGGAGTCGAACACTTAATGAGGTTGTAACAGAGCGTCGCATGAGGTTTGTGAGACATGTTCTCCGACAAAATGAATTACGCATACCAAGAGTTACATGGAGGCCAATACGAGGAAAGCGCAAACATGACGTCCTCGTATATCTTGGCGGGACAGATTCATGGAGGACCTCAGAACAGTGGACACCAGGTGGGAGGAGGCTTCAGATATTGCCAGTGACAGATCTTTGTGGAGACAACTTGCCGCCCAATGCGCCAAACAGCGCTGGAGGCTCTAAGTAATTAAGTAAGAGATTGTGAGAAGATGATTGTTAAAATCTCCCTGACACGATGTGATGTCAGACTTTCACCTTAAAACTCCAGTGACCCGACTTGATTTCTAAAAAAAAACCTTAGTAGAAACTCAATCATATTAATATTGTTTTCTTTTTTTTTTTAGGCGGCCGTGACGACCGAAGAAATTTTGGTACCTGAAACCCTTCCAGTGGCTGCTAAGTGGACCTACCCGAGTGCATTGCTCTACTCCGTGACTATCATCACAACCATAGGTCAGTGAAAAGTAAAACAAAATAGGTCAGCGAAAGATGTCCAAACAAAGTAGAATTGCCCCCCCCCCTTTTATTTTCGAAACCAAAAGAATATTGAAATAAATAAAACGCAGAGAGAAAAAAGCTCAATATTCATTCATCATCATCATCACTATCGTCATCCTCCTCATCATTACCATTATCATCATCATCTTTATCATCATCATCATAATCATCACCCTCCCCATCATCAACATCATCATCATCACCATCATCAACATCCTTCTCCTCATCATCATTCTCATTACTCATCATTCATCCTTATCATCATCCTCATTATTCATCATCATCCTTATCATCATCCTCCTCACCATCATTTATCATCATCCTCATCATCATCTTCATCAGTATCCTCATCCTCCTCAACATCATTCATCATCACCCTCATCATCATCCTCATTATTCATCATTCATCGTCCTCATCATCCTCATCATCATCATCCTCCTCCTCCTCAGCATCATTCATCATTCACCATCATCAACATCCTCCTCCTCCTCCTCATAATCATTCATCATCATCCTCATTATTCATCATTCATCATTCATCGTCCTCATCATCATCCTCATCATCATTCTTCATTTATCATTGTCATCATCATCATCTCCATCACCATCATTATTCATTATATTTCTATTATTGACACTCACTTAGCACTGAGAACCGCCGAGATATCCCCCAACTACTCACGAAGCATTCCCTAGAACTGACTCATTGCAGTGTCAACGAGTACACGTCCTAGCTCAGACTTCTGCTGCCCTCATTTTCAGGGCTGCTCTTAAACTGCTTTCTCCACAGGGTGTCAACACATCCAAACACTGTGTAGAGAATGGACGGTCGAAATCTGCATATTTTTACTTCTGCTTCTATTGTAATCGACTGCTTTTGTATCGCATTTATACTTTAAAGCAGGGGTTCTCAACCTGTGGGTCGCGACCCCTTTGGGGGTCGATTGACGATTTGCCAGGGGTCGCCTAAGACCATCAAAAATAAGGATAGTTATTGTCTATTCTTCTATTGCTGTGTGTGTCTATGGGAGGGGGGGGTCGCGGCAGAGTGGTATATTGTAAAAAGGGGTCGCCGAGCTTAAAAGATTGAGAACCGCTGCTTTAAAGGAAATAGTAAATAGTAATCAAATTGAAATTGAAATTATGGACTCTACATTAAAGGGCAGGGCTTAGAAAGCTGGTGCTTGATGTTCAGTTGATAACAAACAAGAGAAATAATTTTTGGAAAAAGCTTAAAACAAAACTTATCTAAGAGAAAGAACCGCAACATTACTGTCATATTTCTCAATAATACATATATGATCTCACTTTTTTCCTTTTTTTCGTTATAAAACAAAATGAATGAATTACCCAATAATTTATTAACTAATTGGTTAATTTTTTAAATTGATTCATGCCTTGTCGTCGACTAAGAATAATTATGCAAAGATTTCATCTTGATTCAAGATTGGGAACTGAGAGACAAAACGTGTGCAAAACGTAATAAGGGAAATAACTCCACATATGCAGCTGCATCTCTCAATAAGTAGCATTTATTTCTCTTTTGTTTAATACCAAACAAAATAATTAATTACCAATAATGTGTAAACAAAATTTTTCATTGAATCATGTTTTCTTAGGTACAATGAATAATTTTGAAGGGTTTGAACTTGAACAGAGAACTGGTGTGGGAGAAATAACGTGTACAAAAAGGTGTACTAGAGAGAATGAGTTGCTATAAGCTTTGTTATAAAGTGAGATTTAACCCTTTGCGTCCTATAACTTTGTCAATACTTCTAGTATATTGTTCCGTGTCAACATAAAAACGAATCCTAACCAGGTTTACTTGCATTCCGACGTTTCAAGGGAGATAAACGCGAATGAGGTCCTGCTAAGGCAGACGTCAAATTGTAGTTACTGATGTATAAATATTCAGATCGTATTATCGCAATTAGGTAATTATTTAATTAATCCGTGCATAGGTTACATCCGGTACTGTTGCAGTAATAGTGAGACTAGTATGATGCAGGTATCCACGGCTTGTCTTTTATAAGGGATGAAGTGTTAGCAATGTATTACTTTAATTCTGTGGCATTTTACGTCTCGAGAGACGATCTTTTCCCTTTGCAACTTCTTGTATGACTAAAGAGGCCAATCCTTGAGACACAGCTGCGATCGCAGGTTGGGCATATATAATCACCAGGCGCCGTTGCATTTTCACCCTTCTTTCTGCTTCTGTTGTGTATGACATCTGCAATCCGTGACCCTTCCTTTTTGCTCTCTTTACATGTGGATCTATCCAGTGCCACCTCTTCTCAGTTGCTAGTGTCGATTTTGAAGAGCTTCATGTCGCGTTTGCATACATCCGTATAACGTAAAAGTGGGCGACCAGCGGCTCTCCTGCCTTCTATTAGATAGCCATATAGAATGTCCTGTGGAAGTCGACCTACTGGCATTCTACGAACGTGGCCAAGCCAGCCAAGGCGTCTGCTGCTGATAACAGAGCGGATGTCCTGGCACCCTGCTCTTCGTAGCACTTTCTCATTGGTTATCTTATCTTGCCACCTTATTTTAAAGATCCGCCTTAGGCATCGGGGGTACTTTAATTATCACATTGATTAAAACAGAAAACAACCACAAAAAACAGCTTACGTTTTAATAGCTGTGATGTCTATTACCACGCTGAACGTGCGGGTCTCGCCAGTTTGTTAAACGGTCACTAGAGCGACTGTAGATTGTTGACATGCTTGTAAAGCTCCTTTTTGCCAACTCGACATGCGCATTGAGGATGCTCTCGCAATTATTTAGGCTCCCATACGGAAGTCTTGTGTCGCCACCCTAACTGGCCTAATTATTTCATCAAGCGTCCCACCCTGGCGCCACCTGTGTAGCTAGGCCTGGAATTACACGACCAGGCAGTGGCGTAGCATCCTTAGCGCGAAGGGGCTCAATGAACCCGGGCCCACGACAATTAGGGGCCCAAAATATGTGACGTACCACCACGGCAAGTATGGGTTTTATTGAGTTTGGGCCAATGGTTCTTGACCGATTGGGGTCCACACGAACTGATTTTAAAACTACTTGCAGTGGAATGTCTTTTCGGAAATGAATAGACTACAGATTTTTTTTTGCCACGCATAAAATTTGTCTTATAGGGGGGGGGGGGGTCGAACAATTTTTCTTAAATGGTGGGGCAACAATATTTTCTTGAACCCGTGCCCACGGTCACTCTACGCCACTGACTTTACGTTATCAAATTATGCGCAACATTCCTGAATACCCTATACATCGGCGCTATCATAACATTTATAACTCGACTTAATAGTTGCCTTGAAAGAGAATATTAGCATCATTTTAATGTAATAGTTATGTTACCTAAATCGAATTCAAGAGGCTAGTGCAGTGGGGTAAACTTTGTAGGTAACACGAGGCCGGTGTATGGGGAACCATATTGTGGACACTGTGCAAATGTACAGGGAACTATTTAGGGAACACGAAGCTATTGTATGAGGAACCATAAATTAAACATGTGGCTAGTAAATGGAGAATTCAGCGAACGTCAATACCGATACCGAGTATAAATTGTCATCCAGATTTAACTGCTGAAATAGTACGCTGAAGGTCGGTGTTTCTCAAACTGTGGTACGCATCCATTTCGGGGTTCGCGACTATTTCAGGCAACAATTCGTAAGAAGAAATACATTAACGTGAAGGACTTTGTTGGGGGATTAAGAAAATAAAAACAAGTAGAAATATATTTTAAAAAAAAAGAAATGTATTAAGTAAAACTAGAGGTACAAATACATTAAATATACTTATAGGAAACCCTGCTGACCCAAATAAAAACACAAAACCGTTGGGCCACAAGGCCTTCAAAAGTTTCAGAAGCTGATTGATGAAGGCCTCGTGAGCCAAACGTCCAATGTTTTTATTCTGATCCTGCAGGGTTTTCTATACGTAAACCAATGGCTATTGTATTTTTACAAAGCTGAAACCAACTCACTCTGTCTGTCTGTCTGTCTGTCTGGTACAGATTTTGAATACGTTTTTTTTTTAACCACTTCCCTTTCTCGGATCAAGTTGAAACTTTTCACAATCATTCATTGTTCCTAACAAAACACGAATCAATCAAACAAAAATAACTAATTAGTAAATTAAATAGTAGTAATTCTATTTTTTATCGAAAAAGGAAAATAAATCTTACAGTATTGAGATATATGGATGTAGTAGTGGAGTTATTCACCTTAGATAAACTTTTTTTTAAATTTATTTTTTTTCATATTCTAAAAATTTGTTCTAAAAAGTTGTTCCCCCCTGCAGGATTGAATCTTTATTTTTTATAAAATGTAACTAGTTACTTCAAAGGACCTTTGGAATATAAAAGTTTGAGAAACAGTAGAGTGCGGTACAGTTTGGCTTTGTACGGAAAACCCAACCAGGGGACCTTGTATGACTTTATTTCCATATTGGCCTCAGCGTGGAAAGTGACACTCTCAAGGGACTAGGTCAAAGGTTCTCTAACCTTTTTGTGTTTTTTCTTCTCGAGAGGGCATTTTAAACAATAAGGTAACATCTAACCATTATAATATAACACTATTCGCGCTGAGTTGAAAGGTCACATGGGTTTCCTTGACTTACCTGGACCGGTTCTCATTGAGAGGGATTGATTCCTCTATTGGTGTCCATTTCTTCTATACGAACAAGTTTTTTGTGAGTGTGTTTCAGTTAAAGAAGGGCAGATGTGTATGGAAATTACAAATAAAATTATTAGACAACTTTTCCTCTATGACGCTGATTCCTTTTTGTAAGAGCGAGTACTTTGCCCTTAGTATGACAACATTAAAAAAACAGATTCTAGTTTGGTGATAGGCTTATAGATTCAGACCAGTGATGCCCAACCTAATTGGACCAACCAGTGGCGTAACTAAGGGGGGGGGGGATGGGGGGGGAGAATTTTAAAATCCCCCCGGGCCCCCACCTAGGGGGGGCCCCCAAATGGGTGTCCGAAATTTATTTGTAAATACATAAATTAATATATTTGATTGACAAATAGTGTCAACGGGTGTCTTTTTTTAATCAGCATTTATGGATTAAATTTATCACAAAGACTAAACCTAGATATTTTAAAAATATTTTTGCCGCAGAGATCAGTTTTTAACAATATGGAGTGTTTTCCATTTTCAACTTTGTTGCCACGAATAAAACTGCATGATATACAGCGAATTCCAGGTATCTTGTTACCTTTACTAATAATAGATCTAAATGGCGAGTATTATATGGCTACACTAATTAACCTTGAAGCAAAATTTACAGAATCGAGTATAACTAAAAGTTATTCTTAACAATGCTAAAATTGTCCATTTTTCGAGTTTGGCGTCTATAATTTCAGAATTAAACTTCACACTCGAGTTATTGCCCCTCTATTCATCTTTCCTCAATCCAATGGAAACTCTCTTTTTATTTACATCTAATGATCTAGTCCTTTTGCTTTCGCACAAAACATAAACAAAAAATAATGACGTAATATCATATAATATTAATACACCCTTCCTATTAAAGTTATTATCACACCCTTCCTTTTAAAGTTCTTAATAGTGATATCTACTAGCAGGGCCGGCCCTAGCATTTGCGGGGCCCTATGCGAAACTGATCGCGCGGGGCCTAGTCTGGGTAGTGATAAGCATAATGTCAAAATTATTTTTTTTGAATTAGAAAATAGGCCTACTTTCGTCTTTGCAATAAATTTTTATCAAATGAAAACTCGCAATGCCACTTTTTATTTATTGGCACCCCAAAACGTCAATTTCGTCTATTCTTCAGGAGATTTGAATAAATTCAAAAAAAGTTCAGGACTTTATCGAATATTTTGCCTTTTCATGAGATTTCCTGGAGGCCCTGAAAAATCAGGAGGTCGCGAAAACCCTGTTATTTTATATACGTTATAATTGTTTAATTTAATAATGTACACTTGGAATTAGCGCGGGGCCTATGAAAGCGCGGCGCCCACTGCGACCGGCACTGTCTACTAGGAACTTTAACAATTCGTCCACTTCTGGTTGTCTTGACTGAACAAGTTCTCTAGACGTTGGTCTATAACTGTCTGTTTCGTTTGTTGCAACAGTTTGCAGTTCATTGTCTTCATCGGTATCATAGTACCCAGAGATGTCTTCATCGAAACTCTTATTTAAAAAGCGTTGATTTCTTCTGTATGTTTTTCCATTGTTTGTCTTTATGATGTAAGATCTGGGTGCTGAATTTTTTTTATGACAACTGCTTTCTGCCATGTTTGACCTAGACGAACTCTCCGACAGAATAATCTTTAGGTAGTCTTGCTTTTGCATTGTATTTCCCTTTGCTTTTCATCTGTCGTTCGTTGAGTAATGTCTCTGCATTTTCAGCTACCAATGGTTTCAATAGTTTGTGATCAGTTGGAATGATTCCCTGAGTCTTCTACTCGTCAGCAGTTGTGATGGTGAATACGGCAGTCCACTTATCGGAGTATTTCTATACTCGAGCATAACGAGATATGGATCTTTCCAACTTTTGTATACCCTGACTCCTTTTGCTTTCGCACAAAACATAAACAACCAACAATAACGTAATGTCATATAATAGTAGCACAGAATCTTCTTCATGCAGTGGAAAATTAAGATTTTTTTGCCTATCTGGAATTCTGGTCAAAGCTCTTGTGCCCAATTAATGTAGTTCGGAAGAAACTACAAAAGACTGGACTGCATATACGGGAATCTGCTAAAGAAATTAGTACCCTTTCATGCTTTCTGCAAAATGATGAGAAACTGACAAAAACCCAATCCATCGAAAAAGCAAAAAAAAAAGGTAGTGAATACTATGGATTCCCTGTAATCAAAACAACCATATGAAAGAAAAGACTTGATGGGAAGTTGAGTTCTAATGTAGGACTGTCAATACAACTGCAATTCAAACGTGTTGTGACAGAAGTGCTAGACAGATTTCATATGGAGATGAAGGGCAGATTCCAAAGGCTGGAAAGAAAATGGATACCTTTGGGTTTTTTCTTGAACCAAGACACCTGTTAGAAGACACGCTTGTGACAAACTGTGCTACTTTTCCTGTTTGTATGATGAAATAAATGGAAAATAGCTTTTTCAATGATGTCATTGATGCACGAGCACTTTTCATCAACAAACAGTAATACAATCACCAATAGACATATTGAGGAAACAGGCTTCATATGGGAATTGCGTGTGCTCAGACTTTGCAACCTCCTCCGAATACCGCTAACTCAGGCCACTTCCATTACGACATTACGTCATGTGAGAGATCATTCTCAAAGCTCAAGCTATCAAAAAGTATCTCAGGAGCACAATGACGCAAGAAAGGCTTATCATGGTTTTAATGTCAGTGAAGTCACAAATACTAGAAAGTATCGTTGTAGTTGATGTTATAGATGTCTTTGCTGCACAGAATGCACTACGTGAAGCGATATCAATTTAGATTTGTCACTTGTGCATTATTTAACTAATAAACAACGGTATTATTCATTAAAAGAGTCTTGATGATTACTTTTTGTTAAGTTTACTGATATACTGAACCAATTTGATTTGGGGCTTATATATTTTTGCGTACATTATCTCATGACATATGTCGAATGTCAAAATGCAAGGGGCCCCCAAAGAGGTCAATCCCCCCGGGCCCCCAAATCCCTAGTTACGCCCCTGGGACCAACGGGCCATTTTAATTTCAGACACTAGTGTCGCGGGCCACATGAACGAAAATGTACAAAAACGAAATAAAAATACCTGAAATAATTTTACTAAAAAATGTAGGATCTAGTAGTCCTATTTATATTAATTAATGGGATATTAGAATTAATTTTTTTTTTTTAAACGTCGGAAAGCTGCTTCATGTGAGCAACATTGTAGCTAGCTTTACAAACGACTTATTTTCTCGTCTCTTTTAGGTAAATATTCCCATCGATCCTGTAATCTATAAGAGTAGTATTAACAATATTTTATTCGCTGTTTAAACCAAGAATGCCGCCATATTTTGGTTTATAATGCCGGTTATATGTTGTTGTTTTCTAAACAGTCTTATTTCTTCTTTATAAAATAAAACAAACTTGTTGGCCTCTTATCATGTTCCACAATCAAGTAAAGATCCGTGTCACTTTTCCTGGTAGATTCTAAACTCAAGAGTCCACTGGTAGCCCATAGGCCGTATTTTGGGCATCACTGATTTAGACTCTTCCGGACGTATTTAGTTATTCCATTCTTTAATTAAGACGTGCGGGAATACCCGCTGACGTATGCGTGTAAATATATCTTTAAATTCACTAAAATTTACTTGTATTCACTAATCAATATTAACACGTGACGCCTCTTTCATCGTCCATTTCGCTCTATCGAACACTGTACATGTATTTACATCAGTCAATACACACACACACACTCCATAACACACAGACACACACTCTATCACAGTGCCCCTTTTAATGGGAGATTGACTCGATCAAATTTCGATCTGTTTAGAAAGGGGACACCACCAAGTCATAATTAGGTTAATGTCGCAACAGAGTTACACCGACAAAAACAAACAATTGACAGAGAGGGAAGGGAGGATACTCTGTCCACATCAATGAAATCATTGCTCAACTGTTTGAGATACAACACAGGAAATAATGTCTCGTCCCTTCTGTATACACACACATTCATCCATTTAGTGATGCATTCTGGGTTTTTTTCCCCCTCTCGTTTCCAACAGCGTCGATCCCTTTCTGGCATTCATTTCTGGCAATCCTTTTTTAATTTGCTGAAGAACTCCCGCGCGTGCTGACCTTGATGAAAGGGAATGGATACGGTTGAGTAAAGATGACAAAATAATTGGGTCCGTGTGTCAGATTCAATAACGATGTCAAGTCTGTCCAACAACAAATAGCTGATTAGAACAAAGTACACTCTTCAGTTTTGGAAGTTTCGCTTAAAGCAAATCGGAAGCAGAAGCAGACTTAATGAACTTAATTATATTAATTAAGGATGGCTATCTGGTCGTGTGGTGTGCACTCTGGACCGTTGTCTAGATGGTTCGGGGTTCGAACCTAGCCAGCAGCCATAACCGCCGTTCGTCGAAGTTTGGGCTAGGATGTAAGTAAATTAAAAGTTCCCCTTTTCAGACCTTGTTATCTATAGGGCAAATGATGTAAAGGTCATCTTTTTTCTGTAGCCCAAGGTTTACGAGGGTGTCATGTGGCCAGCACAATGACCAACCACCTTTACTTTTCCCAACTAATGCCAGGTACCCATTAGAACTGAGTGGACTCAGAGGCGCCCAAAGGTCCCAAAATTAAAAATCCAAGTCAATCCCCTGATGTAATCCCATGAGCTGAGATTGCCTGAGATTGTCGCTTAACTGTTGTACTGTGGCCAAACTTTGTCATCAGTGTATTTATAATAAAGAAATGCCCTTGTACCTTAGCGAACTGATCACTTTATATGTCCTCCAGAAAGCCCTGCACTAAATGAACTCAACGCTTCTAGTGGTGCCACGTTTCTCCCTCGAAAGCTACAGTCTGCGGGCTTTTTCAGTGCACGGCCCAAAGGTTTGGAGCTCACTCCCCATCGATCTCATACAGACAACATTTTTCACTACATTCAAGAAGAACATTAAGACCTATCTCTTTAAAACTTGTTTAAATTAGTTTGCCATTTTAGCTCTCGTGTTTATGTTTGTAATGTTATCACAGCATCTGAGTCTACATTTTTGTAAAAATGTTTGTAAAATGCTTTACATGTTTCGGATGTTCCTTCAGAGTTGAAGATAATTACTTCCTAGTCCAAACCTCCCGCAGGACGACGGGGATGGGAGCGGGCAGGGTTTGTTTGTTAACAGCGCTCTATAAATTAAATTACTTCTGTATACGCTTACTGTCTTTGTTATATCTGACTTTCTTCCCTAGGCTACGGCGACACTGTGCCAGTCACCCTAGAAGGCAAAGTTGCCTCTATGTTATACGCTCTCATTGGCATCCCTCTGGTTCTGCTTTGCTTGACCAACATCGGCTCCTTCCTGGCCATGACCTTCCGCTTCACATGGAAGCATACGACTCACCTCGGGCACTTTTTAGTTCAATCCCCGAAACGTGAGTTTTTGCATGCATTTGTCCCACCATTGGGTATTATTGCTTTAGATTTCTTTTCACGGTCAATTAGACTACTTGTTAAAATTAATAACCATAGATTTTATTGTATGTTTTGCATGCCAGGGGAATATTTTCTTGACAATTACAGGGCATTTATACTTTTAACAAAATCGAAGAACTTAAAAGAAAAACATCAAAAGTGTTTTCATTAATGCTATGTTTTATCATATAGATTCTTTGTCTGAAATATTCCACCAGGTAATGAGCCTATGGTGAAGACGTCTGAGGTTCGAGTCCCTATTACTGTGTCCGTACTGACCATGTTCATCTACATCCTGTCTGGCGCCATTATCTTCTCTCGCTGGGAGAACTGGACCTTCCTGGACGGATACTATTTCTGTTTTATTACTCTCAGTACGATAGGGTTCGGTGATTTTGTTCCTGGCAAGGTAAGTAGGACTTCGGCACTTAGACTGTAGGCATAGGAACTTAGATTTTAAATAGAGACTACTGGGACGAGTGCAAGTCTCTAGTGTCTACTGTACATTGCTCCAGCGGTTATGTCTCACTTTTAGTAATGTCTCTACCGTCGATGAAGAAGTACATTCCGATTGAGGGCGTGTTGACAGTGACAAGTCGCATGACCTCCAAACTGATGGGGGTCTTGGGTTGAAATCTCAGTGAAGACTGGGATTTTAATTTTTTTTTTTTGCCACCCCTGAGTCTACCCAGTTCTAATGGGTACATGACATTAGTTGTGGAAAGTAAAGGTGGTTGGTTGTTGTGCTGGTCTTATAACACCCTCGTTAACTGTTGGCCATAGAAACTGATGACCTTTAGACCACAATGTCTAAAAATGATACTTCTTTTTTTTTTCTCCACCTCATAACCTCTTTGCAGCAGACTTGCAAAAACTGTTGAGGCATTGTCAGAATCGTGGCTAGAGTATTGGCGTAACTGTTCAGTGATTTTGTTATAGCAGGCTAAGGGGAAGCATCAGCCCGAAACGTTTGTGGCTTTTTTAAAGCTATGATAGTAGAATAGTATAGTGATTCATTAAGGAATAAAAAAAAACTGTTAGATAGGGTCGTGGTTGAGTGGTAAAGCACCCTGGGTGTCGGGTTCGAATCCTGGTGGAGAATTTGATTTGGAGTTAAGAACGTCCCTGCCCATCCAACTCTGTTGTGTAATCTGAAGGCGATAAGTCATTGTGCTGACCACATCTACCCACATACATCGCAGGGTCTGAAAGTAGTGCTTATATTTACTTGTTGTTTTTTTAAACTAAAAGATATTTTGATTCGAATAATAAGGTATGCTAATATTTAAAGGATGCAATGAGATACAACCAGCTTATGTTCTTGTCTTTATTCAGAACACACAAACATTGGATTCCAACGCCAAGCGAGTTGTCTGCGCCTTGTATCTTCTGTTCGGGCTGGCACTACTCTCCATGATATTCCAGCTGATACAGGACACGATCACTGTCATCAGCAGGCGATATGCCAGCTTCCTGGGCCTCAGCGAGAAACAGATCGAGAGAGAAATGGAAGAGTCCAAAGACTGCTCGGACGAAGCAGAGGGCAAGGCAAGGATCGTCCCCGACGACACTGGTTGTTCCGGGGACGCCCTAAGCGAGAAAACCCCGCTCTCCCAAAGACGAAACCTTGTCCCCCAAAGAAGAGAGTCCTGCCCGGTGCCAAAGCAGGAGCCGCTCTTCAATGAGCCTCTAACAAGAATGTACTCCGTGCCGTCTGACACTCTGACCAGACAGCTTCGCCTGCTCAAGAACAAGCAGCTTCTCGCAAGAGGGGGATTGCACCCCGTGAAGGAGCGCACTGCTGAACTTTCCCAACTTTCCCACGAGTCTCTCCACAAAAGTGAGAGCGTGGATAACATCAAAGACCAACTCTACCAGAAATACAGCATAGCGTCAAACGGCGAAGAATTACAAGAGCAGTAGAGCCCATTGGATCTGCAACTTACTTTGAAAATATACAATGAACTGACACACACAGGCGTGAAGAGTCATTCATAACTTCTTCCTGACATCATTTCAACAAGTCTTTTTATTTTCTAATGTGTCAATTTAAAAAAAAAAATTATTATTAAATTGATTTTTGAAAACTAATAGTTGGCTATATTTGAGTTTAAATGTAGGCCTACGTCTGTATGCTGAATTATGTTATGTTTTTACAACACTTGTTTACGTTCAAAAAGTTGCTAAGTGCATATAAAGAAAGCTGTATCTATAGCCTATAGCGTTACAACATTTTATTATATCTGAAGCATACATATGAGACCTTCTTTAAAGCTACATCGTAAATATGACTATGTATATCCACTTCCTTTTAATACTCCTTAGGCGCCCCCCCCCCCCAATCCACCCAAAATACTTTCTTGAAATTATTATTTTTTTTTTTTTGCCATTTTCATCTGAATTACAGGGTGCGTTATTTTGTATATCTTCAAATTTAATTAAGCCCTACTATAAAAGCCTCAACTTTTTTTTTTTACAAACATTGGAGATTTTCAGCTATGGAGGATAACTATAAATAGCAAGCTATTTGCTGTATTCGGTGTATAGGATTGAGTGTTGATAGCTTTTTTTTTTAAATTTATATAGTCAAATTAGTTTACCGTTTGCAGCTTTTATCTTTGGTTGGCAACAGTGAAATTCAATATATCTCCCTTGACATGGATTAGTCCATCTTTATAAATCGCCAATTGTTTATTAATTATGAAGTTTGTTTATATTAAACTTTCTTCTTGCTGTGAACCCTAAACCTGGTAAGCATAACGTTTATAGCCCAACACGAACGCGAGGCGAATAGACAAATGTGGTAGCCGTACGCCTGACATTCTGTGGTTATCAATAATTTGTCGGAAGGTAAGAAGTTTTCAGCACCACGACTATTGGAAACAAGGTCAACATGGCGTATGTTCAATGTTCTACCCAGTGGCGTAACAAGGTACACTTGGGCCCGGGTTCAAAGAATATGGTGGTGGGCCTCCCCCCTCCCGTACATGGAGTAAAATAAAAACATATCAAGCACAACTTTTTTTAAAAAAGGGCATTCCTTTGTCGGTGCTACCTTTTAGAAGTAATGGAGTAATTACATTCGCATCCTCCGTTTGGGACCCCTCAACTCAAGAAAACATTAAGAAACTGGAACAGGCACAAAATAGAGCAGTGAGATTCATAACAAACGAATATTTACATTTGACTAGAGTAACACCTTTAGTAAAATCACTAAATTTAGAAAGCCTTCGTGACAGAAGGCTCAAAGTAAAGTAGCAATTATACATAAAACACTGAACCACAATTTTCAAATACAAAAACAAAATTTAATAAAATACTCTGAAAGACACAAAGATAAAGGCACATTCCTCGTCCCATATGCTAGGACAAATTTGTACAAATACTCCTTCTTCCCTAGTGCTATTAGAGCATGGAATGGGTTGCCTGAGCAAGCCAGGAAAACCAGTGACTTGGCAGAATTTAAGTCATTGGTTAATATGCATGACTGAATGCATGACGCGTAGGACGTAATCTTCTTTTTTTTTTTTAGGTAACGTCTGTATTATATAAGATAAGAATCACTTCTTAGACCTGCTTTACTTAGGCTTAGGTCCTTAAGCGCCATTTGGCGCAGAAATCAGTGTCGAGCAGAAAAAGGTCTCAATGGTAATCATCCCGTTTACATTCCTTTGTTTTATTGCTCTTTTTGTTCAATATCTTCTTATCTTATCTTATATAATACAGACGTTACTTCAAAAAAGAAGATGATTACGTCCTACGCGTCATGCATTTAGTCATGCATATTAACCAATGACTTAAATTCTGCCAAGTCACTGGTTTTCCTGGCTAGCTCAGGCAACCCATTCCATGCTCTAATAGCACTAGGGAAGAAGGAGTATTTGTACAAATTTGTCCTAGCATATGGGACGAGGAATGTGCCTTTATTTTTGTGTCTTTCAGAGTATTTTATTAAATTTTGTATTTGAAGATTATGGTTCAGTGTTTTATGTATTATTGCTACTTTACTTTTGAGCCTTCTGTCCTGAAGGCTTTCTAAATTTAGTGATTTTACTAAAGGTGTTACTCTAGTCAAATGTGAATATTCGTTTGTTATGAATCGCACTGCTCTATTTTGTGTCTGTTCTAGTTTCTTAATGTTTTCTTGAGTTGAGGGGTCCCAAACAGAGGATGCATATTCTATTATTGGCCTAACCAATATCTAGATCCCTATGCTCGATATACAATAACTCTAAGTAAATTATATAAGAATTGGATACATTTAAAGTGTCATTGTGGGCCCCTATTACTCATGGGCCTGGGTTCATTGATGGATGCCATGGATGCTACGTCACTGGTTCTATCTACACCCACGTGACCCACGCCAATCCCACAATGCTTGCTACGTCACTGGTTCTACCCACACCCACGTGACCCACGCCAATCCCACAATGCTTCTATTGCTAACGAGGTCACTTTCTTGTTTTCACACCTTTGTCCCCCTTGTAGGGTCCAACTCTCATCGATGTGCATTCGCCTAATAGGAAACACAATGGGGGAAAAGGGGTTTTGGTGGCTGAGTGACAAAGCGCTTGGCTTCTGATACAAGGAGTCGCTGGTTTGAATCTTTGTGGAAACTGAGATTTTGAATTTTGGATTTTTATGGACGTCGCTGAACCTACCCAACCATAATGGGTACCTGGCGTTAATTGTGGGATTTAAAGGCTGTTGGCTGACCACATGAAACCTTCGTTAACCTTCGGACCTAAATACATAGAGCCCTTACTTTGCTATACGAGTATAAAGCTCAGCCTGTGTTTAGCTGTGAGACCTGTTTATAACTAATAACTGTCTGTTCAAAATTCCTGGGAAGTTATTTCTACATTTTCCCATTCTCGGATTAAGTTGAAACTTTGCACAATTATTCATTGTCAATGACAACACATGAATCAAATCACAAAAATAACAAATTAGATCATCTTCATTAGCTGTATTTAATTCATGTATTTTTATATGGAAAATTTACTAAGCTAGGGGGACAAGCACTGCAGCGATTAAGCCCTGCAATTTCGAGATACACTGCAGCGATTGGACAATGCTTATCCCCCTCCCAAGCTTAACCTGATAAACAAGCACAGCCCGTGATAATAACAATAATCTGACATATGTCACCTAATATATAATTGTTTTTTTTTAAAGAAGGATACTATGCATTTATATTTTTAACATTCAACTTCTTTTTAAATACTGTTTATTGGGCGTAGCTCCAAACAGCCAGTAGGCCTTCTACTAAACTGTTGCTGACGTAATAACTCTTTCTCTCCGTTATTATTTAACACGTTCTGGAGGAATCAACGTTGGTATCGTCAGTTAGGAGAGAAAGAGTTAAAATTCTTACTGAAATAAAACTTGAACAGTCTAATGTAATATAATGTTTATTTAAAATATACACAACTTCAAAGTAAATATATGTAAATTTACAAATGAAAATGACAACTTTAACAAATATAACTCATGACAAACAACACGTCTTTTCTGTCTCGATCTGTGGCTGGTCTCCCCCTCAACTTTCACACCAGTCCTCTTTATCCACTTGAATTACGACAGACCACCTCGTGGTTTCGTCAGATTCTCTTCAGCACTACAGTCAAAACATCCGCTCCACATTACTCTTAGTTAATCATAAACACGCAAATACACCCCATAACACCGAATAGAGTATTTCTCTTTCAACGTTCATAAGTAGACCTAAATATAGCTGTATAGTATAATGGGAGGTAACTTAGAGATTACAGAATGGTTTTCAAACTACTAAAACAAGATTATATGAATAGCACTTTACACATATAAAGGTCTAGTCATATTTTATGAGTTCTAAATGAACTAGCAACGCGCAGTACCTGCATTTGTACTTAAGAGAAATTATACAGTTTAATCATTTAAAGCGTAAAGAACTATTGTAAAAGAGGTTTACCCCTCCAGATTATTAGGTATATGTCGATCTCTTTGACTGTACAATTCTGTTTAGCTGGTGATTATTATATTATAAATATATAAGTTATGTGCAATTACATTTGACATAATTAGAAACAGCAAAAAAAAAAAAAAAAAAAAAAAAATTTGAATGACTCTACTGTGTTACCCAATTACCCATTGGCGTAGCTATGATAGAGGCCCCCAAATAAGTGTTCGAATTTTGTTTTTACAGTAAATATCAAATATTACGCCATTATCTCAGGTCATGATGTCGAATGTCAAAATGCAGGGGACCCTAAAGAGGTCAAATCCCCCTCCGCCCCCCCCCCGTTCCCCAATGATGGCAAATCCCTGGCTACACCTCTGCAATCATCATTTACATTTCTTTCTTCTAAATTATTAAACTAATAGACCGTTTAGTTTTTATACCCAGATCGGGTTTCTTTTCAGAATGAAACGTAAGCGCTTTAAATACTTCCTCTTATCAGCTTGCAAACTCTTCATGTGTATAGGCCAACTCTGTCTGGAAGCTAAACGGGTATTTCGAAACTGCTCTAACAGTTTTCCTAGAAATTAACAAATTTAGGAAAAGAATTAGCTAATTGACCAGATAGTGACTGTTAGAAATTTTAAAAACATAGTTTCATCTTAAAATTTAATTGACCTACTTTGAACACGCTTTCAGCGGGTATTCCCGCACTCAACTCAGATGTTCCTTTTTCTACTCAATAAAGATTCATCATGGTTCTATAAAGAAAAAGGCGGTCATGTACATTTTGCCCACCGCCTTATGTAGATATTAGCTGGACTGTACCACATGAACTTGATTAACTCTTTCTCTCCGTAATTATTTACCACATTCTGATGGAATCAACGTTGGTATTGTCAGTTTGGAGAGAAAGAGTTAATGATTATACAAGCTCACTTGCACGACTCCTTGCAATATTTAAGCATGACAAGAGATTAGGGTGAGAAATAAATGGACAATTATCAGCTTCATTAAGGAGAAATTAATTTTTGTTACTGAAATTAAATTTTGTTACTTATACTTCTTTTGCATACCATAATTAAAGAATTTGAAATTGAATATACCATCTTATAAAAAATATATTCAAAAACATGTTTACCGCAAAGATAACATATTTCTTTGAGAAGAAAATCACGTTACACTTCTATTCTTTCTTCTGACAATAATGTTTTTAACGGTAGAAATCTACAATGTATCATAAAGAAAAAAACACAAAAACATTAAAAATAAATATTTGTTATTCAAAACAACTTAAACAATAAAATAACATCTGAAGATCTCTCACTATCTACATAGAGACAATCATAAACTCCAGCTAAACATTACGCTTTAGAAAGGAGAGAGCCGGATATCGTGTGGTTTATGAATCCTGGTGGGACGTTATCAAAGTCAAATATGGCGGTTCCGACTGTTCCGGTCAAGCCTATTAGGCAAGGTACAGCCAATATATTCAACACAAGACCAGCCAAGGCCTGGAGATGGAACAAGAAGAATAGTTAATAAATATCTTTATCTGTTTATCTAAGATACATGACAATAATTACACAATATTTAGTTGACATTATGTAACTATATGAAGCAAAACAGGGTTACATTACGTAAGACATTACAAGACTACATTAAACACAAAAGTTTTATTAAATTAAATTTTTAGTAGCATTTATTTATTTATCTTCTATGTTTTTGAAGTAACGTCTGTATTACATAAGATAAGATAAAAAGAAATAAATGCTACTAAAAATTTAATTTAATAAAACTTTTGTGTTTAATAGATTGTCATAACCCTGAAAGCGACTTTCTCTCCACTAGATTCTTTAAAATAATTAAGTCCCAATTTGAACCAAAATAAGACGAACTATAGTCAATTCCCAAATAGTATCATGCATGAGATTAGTTTCATTTTGATACCACGCAAGCTAAATGTAATACTAAATTACGTTTTTTGTTTATTTGTTGTTTTGTTTTTAAAAACAATTGGTGGCCCGCCAAATGTTTTCCTTTAAGTTTTTTGGCCCAACACCTTAAAAAAAGTGTGCCCATCACTGGTATAAAGGATTGGCCTCTTTAATCACACGATGAAATACAAAGAAAGGGAACAACTTCTAAATACAAAAAAAAAAAAAAATGCCACTGAGTTAGCACCTTGAACTTAATCTAATTATCACTTACCATATCCACAATTCTGATTCTTCCATAAGCGAAAACAATGGCGTTCGGGGGCGTGGCTACTGGCAGCATAAATGCAAAGGAACAGGCCAAGGCAGTGGGCAGCATGTAATAAAGGGGGTGAACTCCAGTCGTAAGTGCCTGCAGACAAATACATTAACTGTAAATAAAGACTGGCATTATATTACAAAGACCGCATCACAAATGAGCTGATGCGAAACCAGACCACAAAGGTAATTGACTCCCCCCCCCCCCCCCCACGATGACCCTGTAACCATGAAAAGCGCAAACTACTTATGCTCTATGACCTTATCACAGTTTCCTCAAGGCTTTCAAAATAACAGAGAGAAATAGAGAAAGACTGTGCTGTAACAGTCCAACCAACTAAAGGATAAATGAAGGAGAAGGTGAATGCTTGAAGAGCAAATCGTACTAGAATCATCAGAGAACATCCTCCTACTGACTATAGGTGATCCTAACCTTAATGAGGTCGGCAAACAACTAGGCTCACAGTGAAACTTAAATATACTAATGTTTTTCTTTTGTGCGGTAACGTAGGTAGGTAACGTAGGTATTTCATTTCCTATCTACGCCCCTGGCCTGCGGTGAACTCACCAGCTGTGACATGATGGGCATCAAGAGCGTGGCTATAGCCGTGTTGGACGTGACTTCGGTAGCCGCAGCTGTGATGTAGCAGATGATGAACAGGATGCCCCACTGGTTCCACTCACTGAAGAACTCCAGCTGGTGGCCAATCCAGCTAGACAGTCCGGATTTCTGAGGACGCAGTATTAGAGGAGCATGAGAGTGAACGACAAATAGCCGGACTGTAAACAAAGGAACAGAGACGTCACAGCCAATAAACGATATAAAGAAAGACTCAAAGAAAGACAGGAAGCAAGAAGCAAAGAAAGGCACAAAAAGAGATAGAAAGAGAGACAGAAAGTTACAAAGTTACACAATGGAAAGAGAAAGTGGTAGCAAAAGAACATTAATTGAATTCCATGTTTTTAAATGGACAGTCAAAAATTGAATCATTAAAATGTGACTGCTGACGGTAACTTTAGTGCAACAGAGAGAGAGAGAGAGGGAGGGAGAGAGGGAGATAGAAGGAAAGAGGGAGAGAGAGAGATAGGGGGAGAGAGAGAGGGAGAAAGAAAGAGAGAGAGTGAGAGGGAGACAGAGAGAGAGAGGGAGAGAGAAAGAGGAAGAGAGAGAGGGAGAGAGAGTTGAATGAGGGAGGGAGGGAGAAAGACGAAGGGAAGTAGAGAAAGAAAGAGTGAGTTTTAAAAAAGAAATTGAGAAATTATTGAGTAGAGAAAAAGGGCAGAAAGAGAAATGGAGAAATAGAGAAGAGAGAAGAGAACGAAAGAAAGAGTAAATGAAAGAGAGTGAGTTAAAGATAGAAAAAGAGATAAGGAGAGAGAGAGAGAGAGAGATTGAAAAATAAATTTAAAAAAAAAGACTAATCTTACAGACTAATACTTTAGGATTTAGAGAATTCAAAATGACCTAGAGTTCATAAAAAGTGCGTAGAGGCTGTAGAGAGAGAGATGGCATTTCTATCTGCATGTCTATTTGTGTACAGAGAGGACGATTCTACCTGTACGTCTATGATTACCTCACAGCCTTTAGACAAGGCGTAGCCTCCTCCCAGAAGTAAAAATAAGTGCCAAGGCATTTTCTCGTGTACCACCTTCCAGTTGAGCAGTGGTCTAATTTCTAATGGTCCAACTGAAAAAGAAAAATGTGGTCTAATTTCTAACGTTCTAATATTTAGATTGATATTAAAATAACATTTTTTTCAATTTAGACTCAGTGTAAATAGATAATAATAATAATAACAACAGCACTAACCTAAATATATTCGAACGCAATAATTTAAAACTAACTCTTAAAGCGATCCAATACTTTTAAATAACACTTCAAAGTTTCTAATACCTTCAAATAACGGCCTACTAGTTTTACCAAATTGCATTACTTCAGGAACAAAAGTCAGATTATTTGCAGACGATTGCATAATATATAGAACAATAAAAACAACACAAGACACAGATATTTTACAAAGAGAATTAGATGAATTACAGAAATGGGAATCCAATTGGAGCATGTCTTGCCACCCAGAAAAATGTCAGTTGTTAAGAGTAACAAAAAAACTAAAACAAATTAATTCCACTTATCTTATTCGTGGCAAACCAGTAACACAGACTAAAAACGCAAAATACCTAGGTGTTATAATAAATGAAAAACTGTCATGGAATCCACATATTGATGAAACTACAAAAAAATCAAACAAAGCATTAGGATTTATTAAAAGAAATTTCTATAAATCAAATAAGAACATAAAACTAAAATGTTATTTAACCTTGATTAGGCCAATAATAGAATATGCATCCTCCGTTTGGGACCCCTCAACTCAGAAAACATTAAGAAACTGGAACAGACACAAAATAGAGCAGTGAGATTCATAACAAACGAATATTCACATTTGACTAGAGTAACACCTTTAGTAAAATCACTAAATTTAGAAAGCCTTCAGGACAGAAGGCTCAAAAGTAAAGTAGCAATCATACATAAAACACTGAACCATAATCTTCAAATACAAAAACAAAATTTAATAAAATACTCTGAAAGACACAAAGATAAAGGCACATTCCTCGTCCCATATGCTAGGACAAATTTGTACAAATGCTCCTTCCCTAGTGCTATTAGAGCATGGAATGGGTTGCCTGAGCTTAGCCAGGAAAACCAGTGACTTGGCAGAGTTTAAGTCATTGGTTGATATGCATGACTAAATGCATGACGCGTAGGACGTAATCATCTTCTTTTTTTGAAGTAACGTCTGTATTATATAAGATAAGAAGATTCAAAGTATCCAATACATTTAAATGACACCTGAAACTATTTTATATTTTAAACTAAATCTAATACTCAATTTTCTATTGATTAAGACACTCCTAGACATTTTAGATGTAATCCTCAAGCTAGAAGGCAGATGATGAAAAGGTCATTTGTTTCTGTGACCCACAGGTTAACGAGGGTGTCACATAGCCAGCAGAACGACCAAACGCCTTTACTTGCCCCAACTAATGCCAGGGCAGCCAGGTACCCATTAGAGCTGTTTGCGCTCTAAAATATCCCGAAATCAAAAAATTCAAGTCTTCACCAGGATTTGAAGCTGGAACCTCTGGTTCGGAAGCAAAGCGCCTTACCACTCAGCCATAAAAGACATATAAAATACCTGAGACCTTTTTACTTGGTAAATAAGTACTTTGCCCTGCCCAACGTAAAAAAAAATAAAAATGGACGAATAAATCTCTATAGGGAATATAGATCATAACAAAAATAGATGTACTTACAGCGGGCTAATTGCTTGTCCACCTGCTTGATTTTCTCTCTCTCCCACTTCTGAGGATGTGCAGGGTCGGAGTAACTTTTTAAACAGGGCAGCGTTGAGGGCAGAGCAAACAGCAAGATAGAAACAAACATCGCTGGGGCACCATCTTTAACTCTGATAAGACGTGAGATGAAAAGGGCTCATTATTAATTGACTAATTGACCACAGAGTGTTGCATCAAGTGACAACACAACTAGCCATCGGCTACTTGTTTTTATAACATTATATCCAGGGGCGAGCTGGATATACGGGCATTCAGGCAAATGCCCGGTGGGCCGGTACCCAAATGGGCTGGTAGGGCCACGAAAGGGCCGCATGGATGCCACTATAGCACGCATCAGATTGTTAAAGTTTTTATAAAACTTTATAAAAGGGCCCTCTGAGCGTTGTGTTTCAAAAATATTTCACAGACTCTACTGTGTAACTCTATTTTAATCTAACACATTTTCCGAAATATTGTGATAGCTTACATCCGTTGACAGTGCTACTAGAAGGCTTCATCCTTTTAGGGCCTACACATTTAGCAAAAGCAACGTAATGCCTATTTTTCTATAAAGATTTAGCGTTCACTGTATGCATGCATATCGATACATTATCAAACTTAACATAATGACTTTGAGGACACGTAGACCTAGAACTGGATGCCCAACATATGATATACAAGTTATGGGCCGGATTGTATAGAAAAGCCTGGGCCGATTTTGACACTGAGTCCGCCCCTGATTACATCTTAAGGCGAAATACAATTTCCCTTACATTGACTCTATCCAGGCTCTCTGCAAACACTGCACCACCCGACACAACAACTCAAAGAAATTGACAACTCATTATCCAAATATGTTTTTAATGTAAAAAAAAAATCAACAGCTATTACTGTACAATTTGCAACACGTAAAACTGATTGTACAAAATTGTTTTGTAGCCCACCAGTAACGCAGACTAAAAACTCCTAATATCTAGGTGTAATAATAATTTTAAAGTCATGAGGGGACCAGGGGCGGACTGGTTATATGGACAACCAGGCGAATTCCTGGTGGGCCAGCACCAGATGGCCCGGTGGGGGTCATCGAACTTGCCACTTCGAATGCAAATTACTCTGGCTAGCAAAACGGGTTAGATAAGGTAGAAACACTAGCTCATATCCACGAAGGTGCAGAACCCTTTCAATTTCTCCAGAATATAGATTAAAAAGAGTGCCTTCAACTTTAGTAAAATCACTAAACTTAGAGACACTTCAGGACAGAAGAATAAAAAATAAAGTGACAATAATACATAAAACACTAAACCATAATTTACAAATCGAAACAAATAAAGTGAATTTCGTAATCCTTGTGCTAGTACAAATTCCCTAAAATTCTCCTTCTTCCCTTGTGCCATTAGAGAATGGAATGGGTTGCCTGAATCAGCCAGGAAAACCATTGATCACTGATTTAACATGCATGATTCACGAGTACACTAACACATGCAATACCTAGGACGTAATTATCTTCTCTTTTGAAGTAACGTCTGTAATCTATAAGATAAGTGTGAAGAAACAAGTTCCCTTTACGTTTAAAGTGTCTTTTAATTGTGTAACATTTCAACATAACATATATACACGGCAGACATTATATACAGATCTCATACTTCACTAGCTGACTTCCTCTCTTCTTGTTTACACTATCGTCACTTCCCCCAAGTCCCCTAACTCTCCGATACCCAACACTTGACCGTGTGTCACGGTTGACCACAAAGTAACCGTGACACAACAATAAGATATACCACAAACAAAGCCATATAGCTTGCTCTTTCTAGTATAAATAATGAAATATTATGTACACCTACTCGGTACCAAAGGCTGTCCCCCAGCCTGCCACACCTCCCAGGTCACGTGTTATCCATAAGACGATCAAAATAAAGAAGAGGATGATGATCATCAGTTGACCAAACCTGCAGGACAAAGAGATGGACACACATTTCAAAACTCTGTAAACTTAGTCTAACACTATCCTTAAGTCAGTTCAATAAAGCTATTCACTTAGGCTACAATCAGGGCCGGTCTTAGGCCACTGCAACCTATGCGGCCGCAGTGGGCCCCGCACTTTCATAGGCCCCGCGCTATGCGAATTCTAGGTGTAAATTATTCAATTAAACCATTTTAACTTATCATTAAAGGGTTCCTGGAATTCTCCTAAAAGTATAAAATATAAGAAAAAGTCATGAAAATCTCCTGAAATTATTGAAAGTGATTTTGTACTTAGTAAAGTATAAATAAAATGCAAAGACAAATTTCTTTTCTAAAACAAAATCTTAATTTTCACTTATTATCCTTATCACTACCCAAATTAGGCCCCGCGCAATCCATTTCGCATAGGGCCCCGCAACCTGTAGGACCGGCCCTGGCTACAATCATGACCCATTGTTGTTACCATTATGGCGACCCCCTACGCCTATCGCTAACAAGAAAAAAACATACTTATATAAAGAGTAGTTGTATCGATTAGTTAGGATCTGTCATGTAATTAAATTTGTAATAGATCTAACTAACAATAATAAATCGGTGCGATTAGAAATATTTTACCAATTGTATTTGTTTAGCTCAATTTCATGCTTTTAGCTTTCTCAATGCGCTATGATCCTATCATTTAGACCAGTTGGGAATGGTGTGGAGGTGAATCTTGGGTATCTGCGTGAATATTAGCGTGATCGCTTTTTTTAATGCATTTATTTTTTTAAAACGTTGAACGACCTGTATTCAAACTCTAGGGCTCAAGTCTCCTTAGGATGAAGTAGCCTCCACTATGCAACTGAAGTGCTCATGAAAATATAAGGTTTTATAATTATCTATTGTTGGTTTCAAACTGTAAAGCTTTCTCACTACAAAGTATAAAGGGGACTAATTCAACTTATTCCACCACATCAGTCAACTACAATTTCTTTCCGTTGTTTGATACCAAACAAAATAATTAATTAGGAAATAATGAATCAAATAATATTTTTTTTTATTGATTCTTGTTTTATCAGGTACAAGAAATAATTGTGCTAAAGTAGTTTGATCCGAGATTGGGTGTGGGAGAAATAAATTGTCAGAGTTGATATAAGATTTGTAAAAAAGGGTTATTAACGAAGGCTAACCATTTAGGCAAACTACTAACACTTCTTACTGAGCCATCCATTTAGACTGCCTAATTAGACTGCCACTAAAACTACTTACTGATGTTACCACTAAGATTACCTGTTTAGACTGCCACTAACACTACCTACCGATGTTACTGGACTTATTGCTAAGGCTAAATATTGAAGCAACCATTGAAAAATACTTGCTGAGGCTACCACTAAGACTACCTTAATCAATATTAAAAAACACAGACCCTCTTTACAACCCCTTTGGGATATATTACTATCTCATAACTATTGCCCGGAGTGAGAATCTAATCCGTTTGGGAATACAAGCCAGCGACTTACACCATAGGTCCAAGTTTGGTATACTCATCTCTAATCACATTCTTGATTCTCTCTGATCTGTGTGTGTCTTGTTTTCCACGCAGACAGCAACGACAGGCGCCTCTGTGGAGGGCAACAGAAAGTCCCGTGTAGCAGAAATCTAGCTCTTATAATTATAGACATTCAAATTGAATACATCAAGCTATATAGTGAACAGAATTATAAACTCTCTCTCTCTCTCTCTTTGCATCTTAGCGATTATCGATAAAGTCGAAAGTTCCTCTTTCATACCTTGTGGTCTATAGGGCAGGCGATGTAAAGGTCATCTGTTTCTGTGGTTAAGAGGGTGTCATGTGGTCAGCACAACGACCAACCGCCTTTATTTGTCCTCAACTAATGTCAGGTTGGGTGGACTCAGAGGCGCCTGAAGATTCCGGAATTTAAAAATCCCAGTCTTCACCAGGATTCGAACCCCAGACCCCGATTCAGAAATCAAGATCTTTACCGCTCAGCCACCGCGCCTCCGATTGAGTTGAAAGGAGTTTCTATTTCCCCCGATCACTATTCCCAAAGGAAGCTAGAAAAACAGAGCAGGTAGGATTAAATGATGAGCATTTGAAGCCCAAAGGAAGCTATAAAAACAGAGCAGGTAGGATTAAATGATGAGCATTTGAAGCCCAAAGGATGCTAGAAAAACAGAGCAGGTAGGATTAAATGATGAGCATTTGAAGCCCAAAGGAAGCTAGAAAAACAGAGCAGGTAGGATTAAATGATGAGCATTTGGAGCCCAAAGGAAGCTAGAAAAAACAGAGCAGGTAGGATTAAATGATGAGCATTTGAAGCCCAAAGGAAGCTAGAAAAACAGAGCAGGTAGGATTAAATGATGAGCATTTGGAGCCCAAAGGAAGCTAGAAAAACAGAGCAGGTAGGATTAAATGATGAGCATTTGGAGCCCAAAGGAAGCTAGAAAAACAGAGCAGGTAGGATTAAATGATGAGCACTTAAAGCCCAAAGGATGCTAGGAGAACAGAACAGTAAGGTAAGGTGTGAAGGCTGAGTGGTAAAGCGCTTGTCTCCCTAACTGAGAGATCCGGGGTTCGAATCTCAGAGAAGACTGGGTTTTTTTAATGTCGTGATTTTTAGGAATACCCTGGCTTCACGTAAATGGTTACCTGACTTTAGTTAGGAATGTAAAGGCGGTTGGACGTTGTGCTGGCTACAGGACATCCTTATTATCTGTTTACATTTTAAAACAGCTAAATCATGAAGCGATGCTGATATACACAATTTAATGACGAAAACATATTCTACGAATCCATAGAAGCAGATAACTTTTTACATCATCTGGCATAAAGATGGCAAGGTCTTAAAGAGGAAACTTTACTTTTTTTTTTTACTTTCAGCCAAGGGGAGGTATAGAACTCTTTAAGGGGAAGGGGGCGGCATTAATTTTGTTAAGGCCCAGCACTTACCACTAGACCATAGATGTTTACTTAGTATCAGTGGCGTCACTAGGCAGATGCGGGGGTGCAGACCGCACCCTAACCCTTGTGACGCCACTGCTTAGTATCACCATACTCTTTTTATAATCAGTATAATGGACTGTTAATTTGAAAATACCTCTCCTCCCCAACCCTACGTTATAATATAATTGAATGAACAGGTCAAAATGTTTCATACATAATCGTAGTTTGTTTTTTTTTGTTTTTTATTGTCACATAGAAACAGTAAAATTAAAAACTGCTAGAAACTGACCTGCACCGGAGGAAAGCGATTTGTAGCCAGCACCAGCAGACGATCAGAATCACAACAGACAATGGTATGCCAAAGGCCATCCAAGCACCAAATGTCACCGGATTTTTGACATGATATTTGGCGTATATCCTTTGAAATATGTACAGACACAGATTAGAATGACAGCGATACAGGAAAAAATGGTTAGGGTTGTATAGTTCAGCCTTTAAAAAAATGTTTATTCTCTCTCTTTATCTCTCACTCTCTTTATCTTTCTCTCTCTTTATTTCTCTCTTTATCTCTCTCTTGTCACCCCTTTCTCATTTTCTCATTCACTCTCTTTCTCTTTATCTCTCTCTTTATCTCTCCTTCTCTCTCTTTACCTCCTCTTTATCTCTTTATCTCTCTCTTGTCACCTCTTTCTCATTTTCTCTTTCACTCTCTTTATCTCTCTCTCTCTCTATCTTTATCTCTCATTATCTCTCTATCTCTCTCTTGTCACCCCTTTCTAATTTTCTCTTTCACTCTCTTTATCTCTCTCTCTCTTTATCTCTCCCTCTCTCTCTCTCTCTCTTAGCGTCCACGTCTTCTTTTTCTCCCTCTCTATATCTTCCATATTTCCTCCTTTCTCTCCTTTCTTCCTCCACTTTCTAGTTCTCTCTCTCTCTCTCTTTTTTTTACTTTCTCTTTTACCGTCTCCCTTCACCTTCTGTCTCTCTGTCATGGTGTGTGTGTGTGTTTCTATGGTGATAGTGAGAAGAATTTAGCGGCAGTGTTTCTCAAACCGCTTGCATCCCTACTTTTCTCAGAGCTTTGTGAAGCAATAGATTCAGACTACAAATGTCTCTTGTATCACACCAACGTTCGTTGGCTCTCCAGGGAGAAAGTGTTAAAGCGTGTCGTCCAACTCAAGGCTGAGCTGATTTCATTCTTGGAGGCTGAAAAAAAAATACTTTGGATTTTCTATTCATGACGAGATCTAGTGGGTTAAGGTCTTCATTTAATTTAAGTCTTCAAGGACCATCGAAACCATCATCACTGCATCCTCAAAACTGAAGTCATTTGGTGAAAAATTACCTTTGTGGCAAAGTAAGATCTTGAAAGGAGTCTTCAACTGCTTTCCTACTTACAATGAATGTGCTTCAAATAAAGAAATCCCCCCCCCCCGAAATTCTGGACACTTTGACACACCTGCAGTCAACATTGCAGGAACCATTTCCAACAGTTGGAAGTAATAACTATGGATGGGTCAGCTATCTATTTGGAAACAATGAAGCTACAAACCTTACAACTGAAGAAGCAGAGCAGCTCATTGATTTAAAAAACGATGCAGTTCTTAAGTCAAGTTTTGCCGAGAAAAGCCAGGATGTGTTTTGGATTTCAATCAACAAGTTATATCCTGCTATCAGTTTAAAAGCAATCAAAAAGGATGAAACAACTGTTGCTCTTCATAGTGTGCCGCGAAATCTTTTTAGTTTTTTACTGTGCCGCCAGACAAACAAGTTTGAGAAACACTGAGTTAGCGATTGGTTGCTGGCTATGCAGATGTGAATGATGCAATATAAGCGGCACTGTCGTAAGCTGTCTTGTGTAAACCAGACGACTCTAGAATGCCAGAGTGAAAAGACGTGTTTTTGTAGTGAGTTAATTTTTTTTGAATTATTGCTTAAGTCTACTACATTTCATTTCATCGCAAGTTAAATGTGTCTATATTGTAATAAAAGTTCTATTTAGTATTTTTCACAAAGACGTCATTCAAGTTATTTCAAGATTTACAAGTTAAATTTAGTTGTCAGCAACACGCCCTCTTCCTTTCTCACTGGTTCATTCTTTCTGTATATCCTTCTCTTTTTTTTTTATACCTCCGTCTCTGCCTCTCTTCTTTTTTGTCGCCCCTTTCCCCCCTCCCTTTCTCTCTCTCTCTCTCTCTCTCTCTCTCTCTCTCTCATGAAGTATTGTAAATATTTCTCTGTGCACAACAAGGTTGCTAAGTAAAGTTCACTATTTAGACAATTTTTTTTACCATGAAATATAAAAGATTCTTAGTTCACTATTTAGACAATTTTTTTACCATGAAATATAAAAGATTCTTAGTTCACTATTTAGATAATTTTATTTTTACCATGAAATATAAAAGATTCTTAGTTCACTATTTAGACAATTTTATTTTTACCATGAAATATAAAAGATTCTTAGTTCACTATTTAGACAATTTTTTAACATGAAATATAAAAGATTCTTAGTTCACTATTTAGACATTTTTTTTACCATGAAATATAAAAGATTCTTAGTTCACTATTTAGACAATTTTTTTTTACCATGAAATATAAAAGATTCTTAGTTCACTATTTAGACAGATAATTTCATTTCACTAAACTTTAATTGCAATTATGCATTTGTCTTTGTTTTTTTTTTGGCTTACTGATCAGCGTGTGCTTTTAAAGCCAAGTTAGGGCCAGTTCCTGTTAGAGTCGCTATTCCACCAGAATTGGCAGCATAGCAGATGCTCAGTGACATCCCTTTGCAGAGCTGCTTGAAGTGAGGGTCTTCGTCTTCGGTTTCATTGTAACTGTCTGCTTCACCCTCAGCTGTTTCTTGTGTAGGTTGCTTCTCTTGGGCATTGTTGCCAACTTTGCCGTTTTCTGCACTATCAATTTAATTTAGATATTTTATTGATCTAACGAAGAAGCGTGTTTTAAATATTTTGAAATGTTGCAAAACATTCGTTATTTAATAAAAAAACAATCTAACAAGCAAAATAAAAACAAATACTTACAAAATAAAAGCTTATTTAAGAGGGAAACCCCCAGATATAGCTCTCAATCCTGTAATATTTATTTGCTTCTTTCGATATTAGACAAAATTAATTAATCGCCACTATTTAATTAAATAATTTTTTTTAATGATTCGTGTTTAATTAGGAACAATGAATAATTTGAGTGAGTGGATATAAGCCTTGTAAAAATTACATGTGGCCAGCACAACGACCAACTGCCTTTACTTTCCCCAACTAAAAGCAGGTACCAAGAGTTGGGTGGACTCAGGGACTCCCTAGAAATCCCAAAGTTCAACATCCCAGTCTTCACCGAGATTCGAACCCAGGACCCCAAAGCTAAACAAAGCCGAAACAAATATTAAAAAAAAACAACTAAAGTAACAAAAAGATAAAAGAAGCTACACTTACACCACGGCTGTTTCTGACTGTTTCTCTTTGTCCTCCTTGCTAGGAGAGACCTTCATCTCTAGAGCGTTCACCTCGTCAACTTCCACAAACGAAATAAGACAAGAAAAAAAATATTGTATTGAGTCTCAACACACGATGATATGCGTTGTTTTAACTATCACTTAGTTACAAGAGGCGTTTAAACGAGACCAAGCGTTAAAGAAGTCCTGAACACTGACCTGCAACGTCACAACCTGTGGGCAGTCTAAAGCAATAGATCGTTGCCATGCCACAGGTCTGTAAGACGCGGCAACGAGCAAGTGGTTCAAACTGCCCACATGTTGTGACGTTGCAAATCAATGTTGAGGGCGTCTAATAACGAATGGTCTCGGTTTAAACAAGTCACGTCAGTGAATAGAGAAACATTATGGGTGTGTGTGTGTGTATGTGTGACTGTTTGTGTGGCTAAGAGAATGAATTAGAACTTACCAAACCGCATTATAATTTAGATATATTTGGTGAATGGACCTCATTCACCAATCGTAAACAAACAACATTTAGTCACGTGATCTTATTGATAAAACAATGGAAAAAACTGTCACGTGACAACCATCATGAATTAAACATGAGATCGTAAATTATATAGAAGATATAGGGCGCCACGTGGCTAAATGTTGTTTGTTTACGATTGGTGAATGAGGTCCATTGTTAAAACTCACTCATTTGTCTGTTAGCTAACTCTTCAATGCAATGAAATTGAAATGCATTTCTAAACAGAAGAGTATTTCTGTAACACGGTGTGTTTTGAAATGTATTTTTAGAATGGTTGAAGACTGTAAGCAGACCTTATTTTGTTTACATCATGTATATCAACTCTTAAAGGGAAACTCCGATGGTTTTGACAATTTTTGATATACTATGTGTTTTGTTTTACGAATAATGAATATATTATTATTTTGTTTTTATTTGCTATAATAACTTAGTAATTGATATTTGTAAAAATGTTTTACATATTTCGGATGTTCTTTCAGAGTTGAAGATAATTACTTCCTAGTCCAAACCTCCCGCAGGACGACGGGGGATGGGAGCGGGCAGGGTTTGAACCCGGGACCATCGATAAATCTGAACGACAGTCCAGCGTGCAAACCGCACGACCAGGCAGACATCCTGACGTAATTTTCCTGCGCATCCAAAACGGTCTGACTTTCACCGGGTTTCTATGTGATGTCACACATGCCTATTAATTTAATCTATCGACTTACTGTATAACGGAAAACCATACAGTAACGTTTACATTCTCGTAAAAGAAATATATCTTCCTCTATGCAGTTAGATCTAGATCTTGAAAGTAAAAACAAAAAGCGTGTTAAAGGAGATTTACATGCTTGACTGACCACGGCAGTGTGCATCTTCTCGCCTGACCACTCAACACACAACAAACACTATCGCTTGGATGTCTAGTCATGACTGACTACACGTAGTCTAGACTAGCCTTACACTGGCCAGTCAGACCTGCGATCTATTTACTTCTTGGGACAGGGAGGGGCTTAGATGAAAATGTTACTTTTTTTCTCGAGTTGGTTGTCCTAATGATTTAAAATCTATCTATCTATATATATAACTGTACCATAGCGCTTGACTAACAGCCTAACAGCTACTGTAAGAATGAAGCGATACGATTGGTCAAATCTAGTTTCCCTTTCAGTAGTGTTGAGGGAAGGGACGTATGCCTAACCTAAAAACAAAATCTCAAAGAACACCGTTTTTTTTTTGGAAATATCAAGAATTTACTGACTAATTTATTAATATAAATGTTTCTAAGCATTTAAATAAAAAAGGGTAAAATGTTTACTATTACAAACTTTTTACGCAGAATTTAAATATGTCAATAACTCAAATTTGAAAAACCATCGGAGTTTCCCTTTAAAGATTCTTGAGTTTTTTCCTTTTTTTGAAATTATTTTTTAAGGTACTTAATAGCTATTTATTTAGAGTTCTCACCCTTCTCTACTCTATTCCCCAGTCTTGTGCTAGTTCCTTTTAACTGAACCAAGATGGCCTCGGCTATTGGAATCATCATGGCAGTTGTGGCAGTGTTGGAGATCCACATGGACAAAAACCAAGTGGCTAGCATCATACCCAACATCAACCTGCGGACGATACAGCCTTGAGGTAAGGGTTTCAGTTAATACCAGCGAGATTCAGGGAACATTCTCGTTAGGTCTACATTCAGTGCAAGGCTTTAATTTGATCCGAGAATGGGAAGTGAGTGAGAGAAAGACGTGTTCAATATTCCACACAGACAGATGGAATGAATAAATAAAAACCTTTGAAATAAATATTCTCAAAGTCGCCACATTGTCACATCAAGAGAAATGCGCTTACCATCTTGGTTCAGACCCAGCCATCAGCAGTATCTTGATGGCCACTCTCCTGTGCAGCTCCCAGTACTCTATAGCGATAGCCATCATCAGGCCACCAATGAACACCATGTTGACATCCTGCGAGGAGAGGTATCAGCTTTATTCTAGAGCAGGGGTTCTCAACCTGCGGGTCGCGACCCCCATTGGGGGGTCGATTGACGCTTTGCCAGGGGTCGCCTAAGACCGTCGAAAATATGGATTGTTATTGTCTATTCTTCTAATGCTGTGTGGGTGGGGGTCGCGGCAGAGTGGGGGGTTATAATAAGGGGCCGCCGAGCAAAAAAAGGTTGAGAACCGCTGTTCTAGAGACACTCTACAGACGCCAAGACAGTCCTCCGAATAGACATGTGTGGGTATTCCTCTCTAGACCCTTAAAACGCTTTGCCAAAGCCACACGTGGTGTAGCCTATGTGTCGGGGTTAATTTTAGTTGTACAGACAATAAGAAACATGCAGGGCCGCCGCGAGGGTTGTGGCCGCCTGCGTGCAAAATTTAAAAAAATTCTAGAAAAAAAAGTATTACGACCTAGTTTGTACCAAAAGCGCCAATTGATTTAAATCCATTTTTGTATATATTTTTTGTAGACCCTTTGTGTGTGTGTGTTTCAAATAAACTTTTGTGTAGCCTTTAAAAGCGATACATTGCCGTTATTAATTCGTTCTGTAAAGGACTGCTAAGGCTGCTTTTCAAAATCATGCATTCCTTAATGTGTTGCTTCTCTTGTTTTCTTTTTAAGACCAATTTTTAAACAAATGTTCTTTCTGCCTTATGTTCGTGTCTTTCAGAATTATCTTAGCCTAATCTAGGATCAAATTGTCCCTAATCATTTACTCTTTTTCTTGTACCTGTAATGCCGTCTTTATTTAGTTATTCTTAAAACAACCGATATGGGCAATTAAATGCAAAATAAAATGACTCGAAAACACAAAAGCCTTTGACGGTGAACCATTTTCAACGTTTCGTAAACTTTCATAATAATTATCGCGATTGTATTTTGGAGAGATTGCATTGTATCCACAATCATCTGACATACGCGGAATCGGAGGTGCCGACAAATTTATGCAACACACTTCCAGCACAAAATGAAGCACTGAGTATTTTTCTTGAGTTGATATAATATAAATAATCCGAACTGCAAGTCACTTTTACAATGACATGATACACATTTAGGCAGTAATTCTCAAACATTTCCGGATGGCCACTACCTACATGACAAAATTTTCGTTCGAGCCCCCTTAGAAGCTGGGGACCTAGAGGAGCGATGTAGGCTCCCACAGTGAGGTCGGTGAGTTTTTCTAAAAACGTAATGAAAGAGATAAGAAAATTAGTCATTATTATAGCTCAGTATATTAAGTTTTATTTGTTTCATTTATAGTAATTTAACACTATGTTTAGAATCAAAATTTACATAAAGAAATTTCACTAAAACTATTTTTAAGCGTTTACAACGTTGTCTCGTAATATGAAAAAAAATATATATGAAAAGGCAAATATTAATGTGTTTTCTTTTAGAATGCACTATTCATCATAGACAAAGGTAGGAAATATTTATTAAGGGGCTGGACTTCAAGCCACACCTCTATACGAGTAACCGGGTGTCATAGATATGTGTGTGTGTGTGTGAGCAAAGTGAATTATTTTGAATGGTGTTTTCGCGGCTCACCGACAGACTTGATAGAGTACAGAAAAATGGTAGGAATAGTATAACTTGTAAGGCGACCCGATACCCGTAGGTCTGGGACAGACACAGAAGATTTAGTAGCGTTAGTTTACGCGTGGATTAGGGTCTCATAGAGTAAAGTTTTGAAACAGTTGGAACACAGGGCCATGTAGTGTTAGCAGGGGCGTGTGTGGTGAGCTAGACGTTTTCTGGTGAACGCTGAGACTGGCTCGCGATCTTGGCTCCAAGAGGTGTGAGTTGTTTGCCAGGAAAAACATGTAGGAATTATTTTATTATATTAATTATAGCATTAGATGTTATCTGATTATGAATAAAGAAGGATTGTGCTTCAGCTAGTTGTTAGCGATTTTTTGTTTATTTGTTTATTTAGTGTTAGGGTTAGGGTCAGTGACAGTCAGAGTCACATTCAGAGTCAAAGACAGTCAAAGTCCGTGAAGTCCTAGTTGGTAGATGGCAATCTTGAGTATGTGACAGTCTAAGCGTTGAGAGACTGAATTAGATGTTAGCGACAGTGACGAAGACCAGTTAGCAATGAGCGACATGCAGTGATTGGCATCAGATGACATGGACAGCGGTACTGAACTCTAATGCAGTCTGCGGCGCTATGTCCAGTGCATGGGGGAGGGAGTAGCCGTTGTGGTCTAAATGGCATGGGTGACTAATTGCTGGTTTGTTGATTATGTCTTTATTGTTTATCTGTATTATCTTAACAAATACCAGAGTTTTATTCGTATGTAGGATTGAAGCCACATGTTTTATGTTATTTTTATTTTTTAATAATCTATGTCTACAGTTATCAATTCATTCATCGATCAATTATTACATTTGTTACATGATTTTAAAGCGGCCATCGATGCCCTAATTGGAATATTAAATAATGGTTTTAATTAGAGAGTTTGAGTTTATGAGTATTCATTGTGTGGTCATTGATGTTGTGACATTGTTGCCATTGGTTACATTTATACACATTCAATGCACTCTAATAATTATACAGACAAAGTAATTACTCGCACCAAGAGTGAGAATCATCACTAGACGAAGGGAGCCAATGTAATAGTACTGGTACTATACATTGATACATACTAAAATGAAGTAAAATGAGGTAGAGACGAGTGGGGCAGCGGGTAATAAGTTTGTTAATTTGAAAAAAAAAAAAACAAATCTCAATTAAGGGGCTGGACTACAAGCTACACCTCTACACGGTTGACGAGTTTGTTTACTTAAGGATAAGTCTCGATTAGGAAGATTAGAACATGCATCCACATGAGTGCCCTTTTGCTACACAAACCTCGAGTCTGTCCCCAAATTACCGTCACACAACATGTAAATTGAAGGGGCACAACTCAGTGGTGAAGCATTACGCTGTATGAGTATCCGCCTACTGAACAAATACTTTTCAATTTGAGTATCTTGTATACTAAATTTTCTTGATGTTCGCCAGGTAGCGAATTAAGATGGTAATACATTCGGGATAAAGCGCTCGGAATAATAAACACAGAATTTTCAGAGTAGACACATGAAGGGACTTAAAAAAACAAAACAACAATAATGATCGTAAGTTTCTGTACTAAATAAATGTATAGCAATGATAAGTATCTGCAAGAAGTTTTAATTACTATGTGACCTTACGTTCATATACGTGGCTGCTATCTCACTGGAGGTTACAATGTTAAACAAAGGGAAGAGAAATACAGGTATAAGGGCAGTAACTCCTACAGGTAGAGCCTCAGTTATCCAGTAAACTGCCATTAACACCACAACATACGCACACTTGGATTCCTGAAAGGAAAAAAAAACATTATTTCAACACATACAATAGTCAGTAACTGGATCTAAGACTAAGACTGCATTATTGATCCTTATGGAAATTTGTTGTGATTACAAGGACTCTTTTTCTCATATACAGACAACACAACAGAAACATACACACACAGTCCAGCAAAGTCTAGTCAGATTTTCTACTAAAAAGACAATCCATAATTTATGCTCAAGTTACTCCGAGTAGCCACTACACGGCTCGTGACAGTTGCGATAAGGCCACTCGAAATTTCTATCCAAAGTGAATCATCAAGTGACGAAGAAGTCTTAAAACTATGCGCTTTTGTGCGTAAGGCTTTTTATTATTATAGCTTTTATATAGCGCTACTTTCATGCTTATAGCATGCTCAGAGCGCTTTTGGTCCAATCTCATTTGTGGACCGGTGGGGGGGAGGGGGTATCTAGGAGTTGGTTTTCCGTGCTGCCTTTAGGCGCTCAGTAAACACAACTCTCCCCGAGTCGGGTGTCGAACCTCGAGCCCCCTTCTAGGTAGCCAAGCCAAGCCAAGTTCAAGCGCACTTGGCCTCTCTTCACGCTTTAATAGTCGGATGTGGTGATGGATATAAATACTCCACTACCTATAAAATGTTTCCAATGGTTTGCATCTATTATAAGCTATACCGACAAGATCAACGTCCAATCTTGTGACTCAGGACCGACACAACAGAATGCGACAACATATGTACCGGAAGCTCAAAATTGGAACCAGTGAAATCTGCCCATGTGGAGTGTTACCAGAGAATGCAGACCACGTCCTCCAAAACTGCTCTCTTTACCAAGAGGCCCGTATAAGACATTGGCCACAAAACACCCCAACAGAAAGAAAACTATATGGAGAGCTCCCTGATTTGGAAACCAATGCGCAGTTCATCTCATGTATTGGTCTAGTCATCTGAACACTCCAACATAACAATGAGAACGAGGAAGAAGTTTGCAAATAAAAATGTCAACCAATCCAATTCCTGCACCAAAAGTGTGGCTCAGATATTGAGTCCGGCGGAACTGTTTTACTAACAGCAGAAGGGGGCAAAGGCGAGTAACTGGCGCTTACACACAGGGCCGGTCCTAACAGTTGCGGGGCCCTATGCGAAACTGATTGCGCGGGCCTAGTCTTGGTGGGAATAAGGATAATAAGTTAAAATTATGATTTCGTATTAGGAAAAAAAAATCGACTTTCAATTGTATTTATTTTTTACTAAGTACAAAAATTGCGATCAAATTAACTTTACTTTACGAACCTTGCAACCTATGACATATTTATATGCCAGTGACTATAAATGTAAATAAAGTATTGGAACTTCCGATTAAAGTGAAAATTCGCCCGATTATTACATTTTATTACATGAAAGCTGACATTGATTTTTTTCTTTTATCGCACGTAGGGGTCGCCCAGATGAGTCACTGGTTTTTGATTCGTCTTTAGACGGTGCAGAACTTGATGTGACCAATCAAAACAGCGGCCGAGTTTGCACAGTTCGTGCATGTGTATGCGTCTGTTTTAGGGTTAGCTGACTGAGTCGCGTTCTTTTTCTTTCTCTTGGCTAAGACAGGTTGGTTTCATTGGCTATCTGCGAGGTTCGTACCAGCATGCACAGTCTGTCTACATGCTGTCCAGTCTTTGGGTTATTTCCTCCCAAATACTTTCATTGATGCCTGTGGTTCTCGTGTCTTGGTTGCGGACATCTCTATAGGCTAGTCTTGGGTGGCCCTTGGGTCTGACTCCCTCCTCTAGTTCAGCATGTAGGATGTCTTTAGGCATTCTTCCATCTAGCATGCGGGTGACAGATCCAAACCAGCTTAGTCTTCTCTGTGTCATAAAAGCATAGATATTATGCATATTGGCCAGCACCCATTAAATGATGTAATCAAAGGGACACAAAAACGTACAGAATATCAATCTTCAGGAGGTTTATGAAAATAAACCATGTGACTGGCGCATCAAGAGTTGGTGTTGACCGGTGCGGACCGCATCTCTTTGATACCGGTATCAAAGTTTAAACACTTGTATGTCTGTGTGCATGCAAAGGGGAAGAGAACTCTCTGATTTTAATGAAGTGATTTGGAGCTGTTGTTTTATAGAGAAAGGCAAAGGGAATTAACTCTCGTTGTGTTGAACTTACCGATGAATTCAGTACTATGATGATGGGAGAAATAATTATTGGCGTCAAGAGAAGTATCAGCACCGTTCGCCACGCCCACAGATGACGCAACACTGTTCGAGATTTCACCGTCATTTTGATGTAAAGCTCACACTATTTTTTCTTTCTTCTCAAGAGGCTGAAACAAAAACAACAAAAAAGCCACAAGTAAAATATTTCTCCGATACCCAATTATTCTTTTACCCGACAACACAATAATCAATAAAAAAAATAATCAATTCGTTAATTAACTATTGGTAATAAATAATTTTGTTTGGTAACTCTAACAAGGGAAAGAAATTGTACTTGACTGAAGTGGTGGTATAAGCTGAATTAGCTCCCTTTATTTTAGCTTGTCGTCTGAGTGAACACGACCATGACATAGAAACAATAGATAACTATACAATCTTCCAGTCTTCGCTAGCAGAGTGGTTACCGCGTTAACTTGAGAAGCCTGAAAAGGCTTTAGCCCAAAAGTTTGAATGCAGGTCGTTCCCTATAGAAAAAAAATACATTTAAAAAGCGATAACCCAGATACCCCGTTTTATCTCCCCTACAACTTTCCAACTGGTCCAGACAAGTGATAGGATCATTGCGCATTGAGAAAGTTTAAAGCATAAAATAACGCTAAACAAAAACAATTGGTAACACCTAACAAAATATATTCTATTCGCACATTTTTTTTTTATTGTTAGGAAAGATCTATTACAAATTTAACTACACTTGACTGATCCAAACTAATTGATACACTTAGTAAAAGCTTTGTTTTTTTTTTCTTTTTAAAGTATTGTATGTATTTTTCTTGTTCTATGTGTCTTTCCGAGTATTTTAATAGTTTATGGGTGGTTTTTTTTGTAAATTATGGTTTAGTGTTTTATTCCTACTTTACTTTTCATTCTTCTGTCCCTTAGTGTCACTAAAGTTAGTGATTTTACTAAAGGTGTTACTTAACTTAACATGTGAACATTTCGATTTATTAGCGTCAGTTCTAGTTTTTTAATGTTTTCTTGAGTTGAGGGGTCCCAGATAAAGAACCCATATTCTAATTTTGGTCTAACCAAGTTTAAATAGCATTTTAGTTTTATGTTCTTGTTGAATTCATAAAGATTTCTTTGAATAAACCCAAATGCTTTGTTTGATAATCTCGTCACTGTAAGAGTTTGAACTAGACATCAACTGACTTATACAGTCTGTACTCTAGTGAAAATGACAACACTAAATTAGCTGTTTTATATCACTCAACTTGGTATTCATAAAGTATAGATAATTATTTTCGATAGACGCCTGAGTTACCATTGTCATTCTTAGCCAGACGACAACAATGAGTCAATTGCCTAAACAAGCAACTTGTGGTAATTAACCTCTATCCCAAAAGCATTTCTTTTAACAATACTTTACTGTTTGTTATGGAGTGTGTTTGTTTGTGTGTTTCTATGGTGATGTGGGTATAGGTTAGCGATTGGTTGTGAATGAAGAAAGATAGGTGGCTTTGTCGTCATTGGTCTTAGTTAGGGGAGATGACTCCAAAACGTGAGACTGAAAGGTTGTGTTAGTGTAGTGAGTTAGATTTTGTTAAAAAAATATCATTACTTGAGTCTACTACATTACTTTTTTCTCATATCAACTTGATTGTTTGTCTATATTATAATAAAAGTTATATTTAGTTTTGTTCACAAAAGAAGCTATTCAAGTTATTTCAAATTTTACAAGTTAAAATATAAAACGCCTACAGCGATTGTCTACCAGCCGATTGGTGCTACATGTCAACGACCGTTGATAAAACTGTTAAAATTGCTTTTAAGTATCTATTCGCTGGACTCACAAAATGGAATGCAAGTTTGAAATTCACTTTAATGAACAAAATAGACTTAATTTATATATACAAACACTAAGTAGGCTTTCCATATCAGTGTAGATCAGTAATGCCCAACCTAATTTGACCTACGGGCCAATTTTTATTTCCGACACTCGTGTCGCGGGCCACATGACAGAACAGGTACAAAAACTAAACGAAATTGACCTAAAACTATTTTTATTAGTAACCTGTGGATCTAGTACTTATCTTAGTTAATGGGATATTTAACTTTTTACGCGTCAAAAAAAGAGTTCATTTCTCTACTTCAAAGGTAAGTTGCTTGTTGCTTGCTTTAGCACCGACTCTTTTTCTTGTCTCTTTTTGGTAATTTTTCTTATAAATCCTCCCACCTCCAGATGTAGTTTAACAATATTTTATTCCCTGTTCAAATACAACAAAATTCAGTCTCATTTCTTTTATAATGCAGTTTTTATGTTGTCTCTTTAAACATCCAGACTTTCTGTATAAAACAAATATGTTGGATTATGATCATGTTCCTTATAAAAAAAAAAAGATCCCTTCACTTTTCCTGGTAGATTCTAAATTCCCATTTCATAAAAACACAAAGGTTAAAGGTCATGGTACCAATCCTACAGTAAAAAGTTGGTGCTTTAACGTGTGTGAAGATACATTTTTTCCACTTTTAATTTTCAACACTTAGTGTCAAATTTTCGGCGGGTCAGATAGGCGCCTTCGACATCATGGAGGTCTCTGTCAGATGGAATCATGTCGCGGGTCGGATCTGGCCCGCGGGCCGTAATTGGGGCATCACTGGTGTAGTTGTATACAAAATACATCTTAAATCGTCATATGTTATAGATATTTCAATGTCTCTCAAATGATTTCAATCTTCTCTTTAATGCAATACTATAAAGTAAGTCCCCCGTTCAGACCTTGTGGTCTAAAGGGCAGACGATGTAAAGGCCCACAGTTCACGTGGATATCACGTGACCAGCACAACGAGCAACCCGCCTTTACATTCCCCAACTAATGTCAGGTAGAGATGAGTGGACTCAGAGGCGCCCAAAGATCCCGAAATTAAAAATACCAGTCTTCAACAGGATTCGAACCCTGAATCCCCAGTTCGGAAGAAGCTTTACCACTCGGCCACCGTCATACTGTACTGACATGTATCTTCTTTTTCATCAGCCAAAATCATCCTCTTGTTGACAATTCACATGATTTTCCTTCCAAATTACAATGTAAATTCCAGCCAAATATAAAATATATAAAAAAAAACTAATGAGAAGAACTCCACGTTTACAGCTATGGATTTCAATAGTGTAGAATTTATTTCTCTTTTTCGATATCAAACAAAAATAGTTCATTACTAATAATTAATTGCCTCGTTGACGTTTTTAAAAACTGATTCATGTTTTGTTTAGGCGCAAAAGATAATAGTAGAAAGTGTACAACTTAATCAAAGGATGGGAGAAATAAAGTGTACAACTATCTAAACCAGTGATGCCCAAAATACGGCCCGCGGGCCAAATCCGGCCCGCGACGTGGTTCCATCCGGCCCGCCGAAACGTTGGTATAAAGTGTAGAAGTTCCCCATCCAAGAAGAAAACGTTTAAAAGTGAATCTTCACCTTCGTTAGGGCCCTCACTTTTTGTCTGATGGATTGGTACCATGACCTTTAAAATTTGTTTAAGAAATATGACTCTGAATGTAGAATTTAGCACGAAAGGTGAACGTATCTTTACTTTTTTGTGGAACATGATAATAAACCAATATATTTGTTTTATAAAGAAAGTGTGGCTGTTAAAAAACAACAAATAATCGGCATTGTAGGGCCTATAACAAAATATCACAAATATGACGTCAATCTTGTTTTGAGCCGGGAATAAAATGATAGTGAAACTATGCCTAGAGATTGTAGGATAGTTGAGACTAGTTACCAAATAGTGACATGAAAACGAGTCTTCAAGCTACAACGTTACTCATTTTTCGACGCGTAAAAAAACTTCAAATATCCCATTAATTAATTTAATTTTAGATCCACTGGTTTCTAACCAATGATTTTAGGTCAATTTCACTTCGTTTTCGGATCTTTTCGTTGCTGTGGCCCGCGAAACGAGGGTTGGAAATTAAAATGGCCCGCAGGTCGAATTAGGTTGGGCATCACTGGGGTAGATGATGTAAAGACCATATGTTTATATAATTGGCAGTTAACGAGGATGTCATGTGGCCAACACAACGACCGACCGTCTATACTTTTCCCCAACTAATGTCAGGTATCCATTAGATCTGGGTGGACTTAGAGGCACTCTAAAGATCCCGAAATTAAAAATACCAGTCTTCAAAAGGATTCGAACCCGGGACCTTTAGTTTGAAAGCAAGCGCTGTACCAGGCCACCTCCTGGATTAGGGAGTAAGATTTAATAAAGGTTGTTTATAAATTATGTTAAGACTACGTCTTACCTTCACCTTTGTTAAGACACTAACTAGATTTTGTATCTACTCTCTGTCTCTCAAGCAAGAAAATATTATTCAACATTTCTGTCAAAATCATGTTACTTTCCTATAGTTTTCAGATCAATTTTGTTTTCTTTAGCTTTAAAGGTATACATGTATCTTGTAGGTATCTTGCAGCGTACTCTGTAAGTCATGGAAGGAAAACTAAGTACAGAAACAACACAGGAAAACATAATCCAGACAAAAAAATACAAGGGGGATAATAGCTGTATTGTTAAAGACTACGAAGACCTGTTTTCTGATGGCGGTTGTGTTATGATTGTAATCCTTTCTTGGATTATTCTACGGATTACTTTTTTTTTGGGACGATTTGTGGGTTATAATAGATTGGATCTTGAGTGTTAGTCTATTGTATCTATGCATCTTATATGAAGCGAATAATAGCCTTGTAATTGATCTAAATGCCAATTATTTTGGAGATATTCCATATCGATCCAGAAGTGACGCAGTATAACCTGTATTTACGACCGAGGTTTTTTTGTGTGTTTCTATTTACAACAAACAATGTCAACAGCCTATGCCAACTATGTAAACAAAGTATGTTATCTGAGAAGTAAAGTGATTTAAATACTACCTTATAGTACTACCTTAGTAGTGTACAAACGGTATGTGTAGAATTGTCCGTGAAACTTTTTAAAGAGTGTTGCTATTAATACTATCAGTACTATTACTAGTTAGTATTATAGTAATGTTTGTTAGATAGCTAGTTTAGTTAGTTGGGTTGCGCACTTTATTAGACTGACGGTGAACATACATTGTATAGTGACGACATAGACTTTGGGTTAGAGATTAGGATAGACTTTTAATTTAATCAGTTACTGCTAGACTCTTGAGGGGATAACATCGTTATTAGTGACAGACTAGACTGTGGCCCATTCTGTATTAAACGTTTGTTTGAAGTTCAACTTAGTCATTGAGTCTGTGTTCCTGTTAGTATCTTACCTATGTTTGTGACGGTGTGCATGATTTCAAGAACTCGCGATTGAAATACATCAAACAAGGTACGCACGCACTTAGTATAATTAAACATCTTCTAGAAATACTTCAGCTACATTTGATATACAGATGCATCCGTTACATGTTATAGTACTGATGTATTTACAACAATTTCATCCACTAAAATGGACGGGATAACGATACTTAAACGTTCAGATAGGCTTCTTCTAACCAGCAACAGAAGAGTACAGAAGAGCTGACTTTGTATGAAGTCATATCCTCGAGTGAAACATGTTTTGACATCAGCATCAGAATAGCCAATTAGATGTAGAAATGACTCAGCAGCAGAATATCCAATTAAGTGTAGAAATGACTCAGCATCAGAATAGCCAATTAAGTGTAGAAATGAGTCAGCATCAGAATAGCCAATTAAGTGTAGAAATGACTCAGCATCAGAATAGCCACTTAAGTGTAGAAATGACTCAGCATCAGAATAGCCAATGAATTATAGTAATGACAGAAACGAAAGGAAAATATTGCGACTTTCCTCATCACAAGATATTGACAACACAAGAACAACCAATTCCGATACAAGCCACATATTACTACCGCCAAATTTTAATCACGATCAAAATCAGCAGCAGCAGCAACATCTACCTGAGATGAACTCTGATTGCGAACAGAGCAGGAAGGATTAATCCGCCCATAGTGCTCTGGCAAGAAACTGGGACGTTTGGCGTAATGCCTCGTAGCTACCATACAAGTCGAGTAACTGGTCAGGGACGGCTCTCAATACCAATACAAGGAAACCATCCCAACCAAAATCACCCCACCCCAACAGCATCGAGAACCACAGCACCATCAAAACTTCCTATCTCAACAAGAGCAGCGAAATGAGCAACAATATCAAACGCCTCGACGACAACAACAATACCAGCAATCTCATTTGATCACAAAGAAAAACATCAACAGCAAGACCAACCAATGCAACACGAACAACCACTAGAACAACATCAGAACCAACAATACCAGCTACTGCAACAAAAAGAACCACAAGAACAATATCAGAACCAGCTATCTCCACAAGGAAACCATCTCAACAACATTCACCCCCAACAGCAACCCTCGAAGTATCAGCAGCCATTACCAAAAGAGATTCAAAGCCATACGACAAAGCTATAATAAATACGAATTATTAAAATTATCCTATGTAGCCTAAATGTACGTGGATTAGCGAGAAAGTTTACATTAGCCAGAATTTTTAAGTAATGATTGATACATTTTACATAGTATGATTCTCTGAGACTAAATTGGGTAATGATAAAATGAAAGCCATTGATAAAAGAAGTAGAACTATACCTTATAACAAAACTCTAGAAGCCCTAAAAACTCTACTAGAAAGGGGAGACTATACGTAGCAATCTAAAATATACAGTAGACAGTGTAAGGAAACTAAATATAGCACTAAGATTGATGTCATCAAATCCTGGGACCAGCCAAAGATTAGGCCTACTCGTATAGTCGAAATGAAGAACTAATGGATAAGTCCAATATCAATTTTTAAACTTCATAAAGTTCTAAAAATAAATTCGGATGATTCCACCAGAATCACGAAGCAAAATATTAATGACATATTCTAATACAATAAAGCTACAGAGTAGATAGTATGAAAAGGGAATGAATACTGCCATAACAAAACATGTTGATAAGATTACAAATGGTATATAAGAAAAATGAAAAGGAACGACTTCTAAAAAATAGTGACATAGGCTTAAGGAAACAAATATTATTGCTAATTTTAACGATAATATTGACGAGTACTACAATTTTTTCGAAATCTCAAAATTAACCCTTAAACATTCCTAATAACTAAAAACTCGTCTCAAAATATAGAGCAGGCTGCCGGTTGTTCATTATTGTAAGCCTAATTATAATTTATGTTATCCTTACATCATTTTTACTTTTCTTTTACTGTTTCTGTAGCACTTGTGCTTTGTGGCAAAAGAAATAAAATTGTTTAAAAAATGTTTAATTGTTTGTGGGCAGACGTCATGCGTGATACAGAAAGGTTTCCGAAAAAAACGTTACATAATTAATCTCATAGCTCCCACGTCAAGAACATTCATAATTCTGGTTGTAGTTTGCAATAATCTCTAAGCTGAACACAGGACCGGATGTAAGTAAGTGGAAGCCTTGGAAATATCTGGCTCTTCTATACGTTTTTCGAAAGCGTTAATAAAAATATATGTATTAATAAAAATATTTATATCTAAAAGTATGCCTTCAATACAAAGCTTATATTAACTCAATCTTTCTGTCTGTCTTTCTGTTTGTACAAGTTATTTCTCCCACACCCAATCTCAGATCAAGCTGAAATTTTGCACAATTATTTCTTTTACTTGACAACACAAGAATCAATAAAAAAAAATAAGCAATTAGTTAATTAGCTGTTGGTAAAGAAATAGTACTTGACTGAAGTGGTGGTGTAAGTTGAATTAGTCCTCTTTATAGGTTGTCGTCTGAGGCTTATTACAATTTTAATTAGCGTACATGATTGGTCAAAACTAATTGATACACTTAATATATGTTTTTTTTTTACGTATTTCATCTCTCCGGTTTTAGAAGAAAGAAGAGTTCTTGTACATTTAATCTAATTTCCCTTCTTAAAAAAAAAAGATTTGATATATCTACATATTTTAATAAAAAAAAAAAAAGTATATTTTTGAGTTTAAGAGTATAAGGCCCTGGGCGGACGCACTGTTGTAAGTCCGAAGCTGCATTTATATATTACGAGCATATGCTACAAGCGGACACTTCTTAACCCAACAGTGTTGCCAACCTTAAGATTTAAAGAATTGTCGGTAAAAAGGCGAAATAAGTTTATAATTATATCGCATTTCAAATGCTAATTTGTCTAATTTGGAAATATTTTTTTCTATTGTGTGGGCCCCTCTCTAATGGCCCTTCTCTTGTGGGGTCTTGTTAGCAGTTGCCCCGCCTTCCCTCCTCAAAAAAATCCGGCCATGGCTGAACATGAAACCACAGAAAGAGACAGCTTGTAAGAGCATGATTTTAGGATGTACTCAATGTGATAGAGGGGAAAAAATACGTTAAGTCAAGATTAGGTAAGGTATGATTATAACAGTTTCTACTTATTACGCCAAGTAGACAAGATAGAGTTCGGCATGATTAAATAAAAACTGTTATCAGGGCCGACCGATGCTAGAAGCTTTGGATTGAACAACGAAATAAAAGTAAAAATGTGTTCCCCCTTTTAGAGCTTGCGAACTACAGGGAAGATATGTAAAAAAAAAAAATTTTTTTTTATTTAATCAACGGTTAACGAGGGGTATCATGTAGCCAGCACAACGACCAACCGCCTTTACAAAGTCTCATCTATTGTCAGACAAGTTGGGTGTAAAAAATGGGCGTCCTAAAAAAAAAACTTCCAAAATTCGACATCCGAATGTTCACCTGGATTCGAACACGAGTCCTCTAGGTTTGGAAGCCAAGCACTTTATCACTTAGCCACCACGCCTCGTTAATAAGCAAAAATAATCATGTCTATTTTTATTTTTTATCTTTTGCTTCCTTAATTTGCATAATTTTCTATGTTTGGTATTTTTAGCCTTTTTTAGTTCTTATTCACAATATGTAAATTTCCAGCTTTTCTAGCTTTAAGTAGTAAGCTCTATATATAACTTGGAACATTATCAGTACAATTGACAAACGCGTTATGAACGCAGTAGGAGAACACTTAGTTTTAACGAAAAAAGTTTCTTTTTATAGACTCTACTTCTTAATAATATCAGAATTTAAAAACGATGATTCTATATATTTATAGCTTTTATATTCATGCTTATAGCATGCTCAGGGCGCTTTGGTCCAATCTCATTTGTGGACCAATTGAGGGGAGGGGTGTCGAACCTCGAGCCCCCTTCTAGGTAGCCAAGCCAAGCCAAGCCAAGTTCAAGCGCACTTAGCCTCTCGACCACGCTTCCGATCAGGAAATAAGGAATAAAATAAGAATTCATCTGTATATTCTTTCATTAAAATTCACTACTAAGCATCTGACTATTCGAATGGAGCTCCAAAGTATTTTAGAATTCGACTTCTTGAATTTAATTCTTAATAATCAACAAGTAGAATCGACTCTTAAAATGCATGCTTAGAATATGTTCTGATTTATTTATTTTTTTGGCTGTTATTTTTAACAATGGAGCTTGAATAAGAATCACTGAGCATGTATAATGGTATAAATGTGATTTAACTCAGATTTCTGTAGTGTTAGCCGAGACCCCAAAGGCAGCACGGACACTTCCAAAATAACCCACACAAACACACATGTCCAAAAAAAATAAATAAAAAGAGATTGGACCAGATTGCTGTAAAAGAGCTATTTAAAAACAAACAAATCTACGATTTAAAATATCTTCGGAAAATGAAAACACTGAAAGTTTTGTGTGTGTGTTGTGAGTATTTATGCGTATGTGTTTTGTTTAATTTTTGCAATATGTAAAAAAAAAAAAAACTACTTCATTCTTGCTCGTTCAAGGTTCAAGATCTAATCGTGAACTTTTAGGTCAACCTAGCAGATTATTCTGTTATATAACATCAGTGGCCTCCACCCAATTTCAATGGAGGGAGAAAAAAAAACACAGAATGCCTGATAAAGAGTTGGCAACTATATCTCTATAAATCACTTGCACTTGGAAAACTGCTTATCAGATCTATAGAAGCTTGTTTAAAGTGTAATAAACTGACTTACTTTACAGCCAAGCCTTGACCCTTTCTAAAGTTCAAAAAATGTGACACGGGGGGTAGACACAAAAGAGGCATTGCAGTAAATGCTAATATGAGCTTGAAACGCTAACTAATTTAACGGAGTGTCACAAAGTAAAGTGATTTTGGGGTGGGGGGTGGTATTTACATGTCTTTTTTTTTTATAGTTTCCATTAATACAATCTATTTAACCCCCTTTTTGATGGGGGAGGGGGAATAAATGGGGGTAGGGTTTGACTTGGTTGCACCCGATAGTCTGTAAAAATAGAACCTAATACGGTTATCGCTTTATAATATGCTAGAGACCTAGCCGAGTAGAAAACCTAGACAATATTTCATTAAAATAAAAATACTTTCATAAAGAGACGGTTTTATCGTAAGCTTAAATGACATTATTTTTCTTAGGTTGATCTAAGCACTAAATATAGATTATGATCGCTAAATAGTGGTAAGGCCGATGTTTAAACAACTTTATTGATCACTGAACTGTGTGAAAAATCTACAGCCACTGTTTCTTTACCATATGCACTAGGACAAGGACATAAGCTGCTGCTGCTGCTGCTTTAATTATCATTATTGTTCTTTGATATTAGTATATAAGGATGATCTAATTAAGTTCTTAGTGAATCCTTATACCTTTTTTAAAATCAAAATACGTAAATAATAAGGAATTTTTAAGTCATCAGAAAATGCTTATAATATATGTATCAACTTTGTCTGTCTGTCTGTCTAGTAAAACGTTTGAACATGTATTTTACGTGCCGATGTACCAAAATCCAAAATCAAATCAATCTCCCATTTCTCATTTTCGGATAAGGTTAAACTTTGCACAATTATTCATTGAACCTGACAACATATGAATCAATAACAAAAAATTAAATGATTAGTTGTTAATTAATTGTTGGCAATTAACAGAGCCAGACAGGCCTTAGAATGGAACCCCCAGAGCACGAGACGTAGAGGAAGACCAAAGAGAACGTGTCGACGCAGTGTACTAGGTGAAGATGAAAAGCCATTAAAATACTAACAAGAGACCGTGGAGAGTGGCGTGTTTTTACTGAGGCTCTATGCTCCACGAGGAACTCAAAGGAAAGTTGATGATGATGATGATTAAATATTTTGTTTGATATCGAAATAAGGGGAATAAATGCTACTTAATGAGAGATGTGGATGTATATATGGATTTAATCCCATTTACGTTTTGACATGCTTTTTCTCCCACTTCCCATTCTCGGATCAAGTTGAAATTTTGCAGAATTATTCATAGTTGATGACAATACACGAATCAATCCAAAAATTAACCGATTAGTTAATCAATTAGTAGGCCTACTAATTAATTAATTCTGTTTCATATATCAGAAAGGGAGCTAAACCTTGTAAATTTCAGTAAATGGTAGTAATTAGCGGCTCTTTCCCTAAGATAAGCTTTGTTTGTAAAAAGTATACTTTGTTCTATGGCTTGTTTTTAAATATGCAATCAGTTTCTCTCTCTCTCTCTCTCTCTCTTTCTCTCTTTTTTCTTTCTCTCTCTCTCTCTTCTTTCTCTCTCTCTTTCTCTTTTTCTTTCTCTCTCTCTTTCTCTTTCTCTCTCTCTCTTTCTCTCTCTTTTTCTTCCTCTCTCTCTCTCTTTCTCTCTCTCTCTCTTTCTCTCTCTCTTTCTCTCTCTTTTCTTTCTCTCTTTTCTTTCTATCTCTCTTTCTCTCTCTTTCTCTCTCTCTTTCCTTTCTCTCTCTCTTTCTCTCTCTCTTTTCTTTCTCTCTCTTTCTCTCTCTCGCTCTTTCTCTCTCTCGCTCTCTCTCTCACTCGCTCTCTCTCTCTCGCTCTCTCTCTCTCGCTCTCTCTCTCGCTTTCTCTTGCTCTCTCTCTCTCATTCTCTCGCTCTCTTTCTCGCTCTCTCTCTCTCTCTCTCTCTCTCTCTTTCCTTCTTGAACCCACAAAGCAACAATAGGGTTCACTTATTATTACTTTTAACCTTTAATAACCTTTCTAGTTTTTGGTTTACAAAGATCGCTAATAATAACTATCAACAATGCGTTATATAGTAAACATCGCATAGAAACAAACTCGACTCTTAGACATGTTCATAATTACCTTTTGCATTATTTCCTTACAATATGAACAGCCCGAAAGTTCAGAAATTAGGAAATATCCTGGATGGCATTATCACGGTCTGCATTAACAGAGCTCGTCTCGCTGTTGACTATCCTTATATCTACATGAGCTTGTCATATTTCAACATTTTCTCAAGGGTTTAGAGTTAATACTTACAGATAACAAAGAAATGAAGCCAAGGTTTCTTTTTAAGTTTCTAGTGTCATTTCAGTGTTGTTGTTTTTTATCTTTCTAAACAATCATGACACCGATATAAACTTTACCCCACAGCACGAAAACTAGTATCACTTAAGCCTAAAAGAAAATGTAGAGGGCGTTGTCTCTATAGCATGTAGGCCCTATTGAAATTATATATGAATTGACGCTTTCTTTAACTGTGTGATTTATAACTTACACATCTTTATCTTATCTTATCTTCTTAACTTATAAATTACAGACGTTACTTCAGAAGAGAAGATAATTACGTCCTACATATTTCATGTGTCAATCTAGTCATGCGTGTTAATTAGAGATTTAAACTCTGCTAGGTCGCTGGTTTTCCTGGCTGATTCAGGTAACTCATTCCATGCTTTTCCATGGAAGAAGGAGCACTTGTATGAATTGGTCCTGGCATATGGAATAAATATACCTTTATCTTTGTGTCTTTCTAAGTATTTTATTAGGTTTTGTATTTGTAAATTATTACTCAATGTTTTATGTAGTTTTCTGTCCTGAATCGGTCTCTAAATTTAATGATTTAGCTAATCTTATCGTCTTATCTTATAAAATACAGACGTTACTTCAAAAACGAAGATGGTTATGAAATACTGCTGGAATACAAGCCAGGCAAAGAAATGTCTATTCCAGACACATGTCAAGAGCATCGCTACCAATCAAATATCCCTCAAGTGATGACTGGGATGCACAAGTTCATCTGATCGTCAATAGTTTACCCATGTCAGATGAATATATGAACATTTTTCAGCAGGCCACTGCAGATGATGTTGTTTTAAGGCTGTTAAAGAATCAAATTATGATAGGCTGGCCAAACAAGAGAGCTGAAATTTTGAGCATATTCAGGATTTAAAGAAGAACTTAGTGAAAGCAATGGTTTACTTTTTAAAGGAGAAAGATTAATAGTACCAAAAGTATTGCAAAAAGAAATGCTTCAAAGACTGCACCAAGATCACCCCTGGCGAGATAGATGTCTTGTTACAGCTAAGGAGGTGTTCTTCTGGCCTGGAATGTCTAAGCAGATTATAGACACGGTATCTACCTGTGCAGTGTGTAACGAACACCAGAAGGCCCAGCAAAAGTAGCCATTGTTACCACATGATAGGCCTACTCCTGTACTTCCTTTGGGAAAAAATTGGAGCTGATATTTTTGAGTATCTCGGTAAAAGAACTATTTACTACTTGTAGATTACTATAGTAAATTTTTTGAGATAAATCTTATCCCAACACTAAAGGCTTCAGATGTGATCATACATATGAAATCACAATTTGCTCGATGTGGTATTCTAAGGGAAGTAATTAGTGACAATGGACCCTCATTTGCTTGTGAAGAATTTCTGAAATTTTCTAAAAGCTGGGGATTTAAGCACATTACGTCTAGCCCCAGATTTCCACAATCTAATGGTATAGCAGAACGGGCCATACAAACAGTGAAACAGCTTCTAAATAAAGCTAGAACGTCTGGTCAAGACTTATATATGGCCCTCTTGCAATTTTGAAATGCTCCATGCCCTGTTGGACTTTCACCTGCACGGCTGCTCATGGGCCGCCTTCTGAGGACAAATCTTCCGACAACGGAGGCCTATCTCAGACCTCAAATCCCAGGCAAAAAAAGAAAATGTTTGGAAAACAAGAAAAAGTAATCAAGCAAAATATTACAACAAAACAGCGAGATGCACCGAGCGACTACACATTCAGCCTGGGAGCAAAGTGTGGATGCAAAAGAATCCTGGCGATTTATGGGAACCAGCAGTGGTCAGCTCAGAAGCGGAGACCCCGAGATCCTACTGGGTAAAAACACCGAATGGGATAACATAGCGACGAAATAGAAGAATGTTAAGAGACACATGTACAAAATCAAGGGTCAAGACTGATATTTTTGAAATGGACACCCCAGAGACAGTCATTAATGGTCAAACCACACAGCCAGAGAACGTGAGCGATACAAATATGCAACATGAACAGACTAACACTACCAATCCGCCGCAATATATGGTAGGCAAGTTCGGCCACCAGTATGTTACCAGTATGTTACCCTGACGCAGATAATTAGATACTTGATAGATACATGTATATCTTTTTATTATTATGCAATTTCTATATAATTAATGTCTATTTGTAAACCTAGACTCTTGTTTTTTTTTACTACACATTTTATAATTTATATTGTTACTATTGATATTATTAACAATTGAACATTCTGTTGTGTTAAACTTGTATTCAGTTTACTAATTTGTTTATAGTGAGACAGAAATCATTTGTATAGTCGATATCTCAAAGCTTTTAAGGAGGGAGATGTGATAGTAAGTGTATGTGTTTTGAGTGGCTGTTAGTACAGTGTGTGTGCCTGTGTATGAAATGACCAGTGGACCTTGAGTGTACATGGTTGAATGAACAGCAGTGTGTAAAAGGAAGTGAGTTTAAAGAACAAGTGGCTGGAGTAAAGAACATAAATAGAGACTAATAAAATCATTGGGTTTATTGAAGCTCGTGTTGTCTTAGTGTCTATTACACCCTACGCATGTTAAACACTGACTCGGGCAGAGTTTTGCCAAGTCATTGTTTTTCGGGGCTGGATGAACTGAATTTTTGAATTTTTTTCGCAGATGAATCCATAAAAATCATAGAGTTTTTTTTTTTTATTATAGCTTTTATATAGCGCTACTTTCATGCTTATAGCATGCTCAGAGCGCTTTTTTGGTCCAATCTCATTTGTGGACCGGTGGGGGGAGGGGGTATCTAGGAGTTAGTTTTCCGTGCTGCCTTTAGGCGCTCAGTAAACACAACTCTGCCCGAGTCGGGTGTCGAACCTCGAGCCCCCTTCTAGGTATTCAAGCCAAGCCAAGTTCAAGCGCACTTAGCCTCTCGACCACGCTTGCCACAGTTTTATCTGACATAGAAGAGAGCAACTGGCTGCAAGCGGCCTTGGAACGAGACAGCTGGAGGTCACTCACAAAGGCCGCGGGATACACATTTGAGACCAAAAGAAAATCTGCTGCCGAGGACAGACGCAGATGGCGAAAAAGAAAATCTTTTATCTTTTAAGCACACTCGGAGTTGTTCGGGGCTCCAAGCGTTTTTCTACATTTCTGAGCTTCAGAAACTGTTTCTCCTGGCGTCTGCAGCGTATTATTTTTCTCATAAGTCAAATCGAATTAAATGAAGAAAGTTTGGCACATGTTGATACCAAACTGTGAGAGACATTCACTGATGTTATTTTTATTTTTAAAAGTTGAATTTAGGAAAAGTGCATTTTTCCGACTTGGGTGTGACCCCCTGGTGGGTGTCACCCGGTGCGGACCGCACCATCCGCACCCCCCCCCTTGGTGACGTCACTGATCATCTGTTATAATTCATCTTCTTTTGATGTGACAATGCTGCGAGACTCTATTACAAAAATATTAGACTTATATACCGTAAATAAATCATTATAGCTTTGATAAATAATGCAGAACAAGACAAAACAAAGAGGCGTTGGTAAACCAATCTTCGAGATAAGCTTGTTTTAAATTGATTTTTTTTTTGTTCTGAGTCTGTGTAGATTGGCCAGTTGGCCTTACATGCCTTTTAATATACTTGTTTGAGACATATCACTCTTCTTTTTTTTTAAATACTAACAAAATTTATATCAACTGTCTGTCTGAGTGGAACCTTGTACACGTTATTTCTCCCACTTCCCATTCTCGGGATTCAAAGACGCTCCTGAGTCCACCCAATTCTAATGGGTGCCTGATATTAGTTGGGAAAAGTAAACGCGGTTGGTCGTTGTGTCGGCCGCATGACATCCTCGTTAACCGTCGGCTATAGAAACAGATGCCCCAGAGATCGCAAGTTCTGAAAATGATACTTTACTGTACATAATTACATGCATACAATATCCATACCCTAAAGTTTTTTTTTTGTATTTTTTGTTTTAAACATAGCCTATTTTAAGTCTACTCGCGGCCTTTGTATGCCTACATGTTACTCGTCAGTGAATTGTAAATAGTCTATTCATTTTAGTGATGCGTTAATAATTTAATTGGATCCTATTTATTATTTGAGACAACTTTAATTTTTGTATCTAAACTACAATGTCCTCGATTTATCATTGTGGAACCGGCCTAAGTAGTTTTCAAGATCTATTATTTCGTTTAAAAAATTCAATTGTAATTTTTATTTATAGAATCACAAATCTGCGAGTCTTACTTTTACAATTACAAAGGGAAAAAAAAAACACAAAATGGCTACTTTTGGTTTATTTTCATAAACAAATGGTAAAAGTACCTTTTCTAGAGACATGTATAAAGAACTTTAATTGTAGATTATAATTATATTAAAAGTATAGACAAGTCTGCCTTATTTGTAACTTAGTCTTAGTCAACATGTGGCCCAGTTCATAGATCTATAACTGAGAATATAAAAAACAAATTAGACTTAAAACTACACTACACAGAGTAGAGTGAGAGTTCACAGACTGTGACAGACACAGTACACTAAAAAAAAATAATTCATAATCAGACTAATGACTAACTAAGTTAAACTTACAAGACTAACTTTGACTAAGTAACTAATTTAAACATTAGCAAGTTAAACTACTTAAAGTTAAGGTTGGCTTAAGAAGTTTTAAGACAGTCAAGTGACAAGTCTAGTCGTTAGTCAGGTCTATCTTTCAATTCCTAGCTTCTCAAGTCCAAGTCAAAACTGACAAAAGACTCAAACAAGACAAGTAAAGTTGAATTTATTGATTCCTTGAACTGAGTCTCAGTTGAGTCTGGTCTCTTGACTTAATCTTGTGCACTCCCAGGGCAGGGGAGCATAGGGCTGCAACCAAGCCTCTCCACCAAGCTCGGTTCTGAGCAGCTTTCTTTATGTATCTGCTCCCATGTCATTCCAGTAACAGTATCCTCAGCTTCACTGATGACTGGCCTCTTCCAGGGTTGCTTTGGTCTGCCCACGTTCCCCTTTCCTTGCGGATTCCAATCAAGTGCCTGCCTTGCAACATTGGTAGCTGGTTTTCACAGGGTGTGTCCCATCCAGTTCCACTTTCACTTTTTAATATCTTAGTTTGGTCTCTAAACTAGACTTTATACTTTAACTTTTTTTTAATCATACATAAACAATGTAATATATAAAGATAACAACAAAAACCTATGGTCATACATTAAGTCTAAGAAAGTGGAAACAACAGGCATAGCGCCATTAAAAGGAGATAATGAAACTAAAGCTAACATCCTAAAAAAATACTTTGCATCAACATTCTCAGCCTTAGGTTACAAAGACATATATTACTTAATTTGAACCAAGTAGACAACACAGGAGTTATAGAAAAAAAGAAAAGGGCATCGAAAAACTATTAGCAAACATTGAACCGAATAAAGCTTCTGGACCTGATGGTATTCCAGCTAGATTACTCAAAAGAACTAAGCAATTAGCTAGCACCAGTATTTAAAATACTTTTTCAGGCATCTCTAACCAGGGCAGAGTACCAAGGGACTGGAAAGAAGCTAATGTCACCCCGCTATTTAAAAAAGGAGAAAAATCTGACCCAGAAAACTACAGACCAGTATCACTTACCAGCATCACATGTTAAATCCTAGAACACATTTATATTTATATAATATGTAGCAACATCATAACAAACATAATGTCCTTACTCCATACCAACATGGCTTCTGGAAATATAGATCATGCTTCATGTGAAACACAACTAATAGGACTAGTTGATGATTTTTCAAAAGGTTTAGATGATAGTGAGCAAATAGAGGCTATCTTACTAGATTTTTCCAAGACAAAGTTCACCACCATAGTTTGCTTAAAAAATTATAATATTTTGGCATTGATGGTCCATTGCATCAGTGGATTAAAGATTTTTTGATAGGGAGAGAACAAACTGTAATAATAAATGGCTCTAAATCAACACCAATAACAGTAAACTCAGGTGTACCTCAAGGAACAGTCTTAGGTCCATTAAAATACTATTTTTAATTTACATATTTATGATTTACCAAATTGCATTACTTCAAGAACAAAAGTCAGATTATTTGCAGACCATTGCATAATATATATAACAATAAAAATAAGACAAGATACAGAAATTTTACAAAGAGAATTAGATGAATTACAGAAATGGGAATCAAATTGGAGCATGTCTTTCCACCCAGAAAAATGTCAGTTATTAAGAGAAACAAAAAAACTAAAACAAATTAATTCCACTTATCTTATTCATGGTTAGCCAGTAACACATACTAAAAACGCAAAATACCTAGGTGTTATCAAAATACCTAGGTATTATATTAAATGAAAAACTGTCATGGAATCCCCATATTGATGAAACTATCAAAAAATCAAACAAAGCATTAGGGTTTATTAAAAGAAATTTCTATAAATTAAATAATAACATAAAACTAAAATGTTATATTTAACCTTGGTTATTCCAATAATAGAATATATGCATCCTCTGTTTGGGACCCCTCAACTCAAGAAAACATTAAGAAACTGTAACAGACACAAGAACAGAGCAGTGGCATTCATAACAAACATTCACATTTGACTAGAGTAACACCTTTAGTAAAATCTCTAAATTTAGAAAGCCTTCATGATAGAAGACTTAAAAGTAAAGTAGCAATTATACATAAAACACTGAACCATAATCTTCAAATAGATGAAATACTATTATAGAAAAAAATCTTTCTAGATCTAGCTTTGATTCATGTATGTAAATTCATAAACTGATGAAAGTTATCACAGCTGAGAGACTGATCTAATTATCATAAGACTTCATATCCACTTAATCTGGCATGATCATAGACTCTTCTTGATGAGTCTTTCTTCTATTCAAATCTATTTGATTATAAATATATACTTATAATATTCTTTGATCATGTTACAATAAACACATGTCTGACAAAACCTTATTTGTATTTATATATTCTTCAGAGCAATGTAGAAAGTCATCCCAGTCTTGAGCACAGAGCCTCAGACTTTGGTTTTATTCTGATAGTCCAAGGGCTACTAAACCAATCAGCACTATGCCAAAAATGACCATGACCAAGGCTTCTAAAGGCAACGCCAAGCAGTTCCCTGTGAAAGTCTTCACTATGGATGCTGAGCTGGAGTTCAAAATTGAGGTATAACATCTATCTGTGAGAAGCGTGGTCAAGAGGCTAAGTACACTTGAACTTGGCTCGGCTTGGCTACATATGAAGGGGGTTCGTTGTTTGACACCCAACTCGAGCAGAGTTGTGTTTACTGAGGGCCTAAAGGCAGCATGGAAAAACCTTGTCCCAGATACCCCCTCCCCACCACTGGTCCACAAATGTGATTGGACCATAGCGCTCTAAGCATGGTATAAGCATGAAAGTATCGCTATATAAAAGTTATATTTATATTATCTTTCACCTTCCCCTGTCCATTAGTCTGTTGAACCTTTGAAGCACCACACAAGATCTGTCAACCATCTTTATCCATTCCTCTCTGTCTTTTGCCTTAGATGGAACTTCATTCAATGACACACATACTTTTTTTTAATGTTTTCCCATAGCTTTCTCTGTCTGCTTCTTCTTTTTCATGATACTGTTTTCTGAACGAAGTTTTTTGCAATCCCTGGGGACCTTGAGGTATGGCCATAGAGGTTAAGTTTGCGTTTTTTGGCAGTGTTGCAATTACTCGTCACATTCATGAAACAAAAATCATGTTTGGTTTGTTTTTATATTACGGTCAAATATCATTGTCAGTGATTCAAAAACTTTTACTGTTAGACTTAAGAGCTGTACCACTTGGTAGGTCCAGTAAACTAAAGTATCATTTGGTGAAGTCCAGTAAACTAAAGTATCACTTGGTGAGCTCCAGTAAACTAAAGTACCATTCAGTTAGGTCTAGTAAACTAAAGTATCACTTAGTGAGGTCCAGTAAACTAAAGTATCACTTGGTGAGGTCCAGTAAACTAAAGTACCACTGTCAATGAGTTGTTAATTTTAACTTGTGTACAATGAAAAGTCTTCATTTTCATCTTTTGTGGTTCTTTCGGTGTTGTTTCCACATCACCAGAAACATAGTTTTTCAAACTGCTGCTTTTTTATTCTTGTACATTTGTATATAATGGTTGACACGTTCCATCTTGAATGGATTGAACAAGTGTTAGCTACAAAGCCAGGTGTGACATGAAAAACTGGTGGGCTACTGGTATTATTATTATTATTATTATTATTATTATTATAGCTTTTATATAGCGATACTTTCATGCTTATAGCATGCTCAGAGCGCTTTTTGGTCCAATCTCATTTGTGGACCGGTGGGGGGGAGGGGGTATCTAGGAGTTTGTTTTCCGTGCTGCCTTTAGGCGCTCAGTAAACACAACTCTGCTCGAGTCGGGTGTCGAACCTCGAGCCCCCTTCTAGGTAGCCAAGCCAAGCCAAGTTCAAGCGCACTTGGCCTCTCGACCACGCTTCCCACCACATCTTATTACATCTTTTTCTCAAAATAACTCAAGGGGGATACTTACAAGTAAAAAGTTTAGATGGAAAATCATAGAAAAAAACTGAAAAAATAAAACATTACTTCATGAAAAATATAGGACAGCAGTTCTCTTAGCTGTATATCAATAGGATTCCTTAAAAAAAAAACAACTATATCTTATTATAATTTATTTACAGTTAAATATATTTTTTTTAATTTTCTAAAACCTTGATTATTTTTTCTTTTAAGCCCAAAACTACTGGTAAAGAGCTCTTTGATTTGGTGGGCAGAACAATTGGTCTTCGAGAAACATGGTACTTTGGCTTGCAGTATGTTGATTCTAAAGGCTATGTAGCTTGGTTAAAACTGGATAAGAAGGTAATGGAAAGTTGTTGTTTTATTAATAGTGTTTTTAAAAGGTGGGGAAAGTACATCAATTTTATATATAATTTTTTTTGTGTGTTTCAGTTTTAGATATCTGTATAAGTATGTTAACAAATCTATATGTATGGACTAGAATATTTTTTCAATACTTAAGATTTTAAGAAAAATATGTTTGAAAATGTATATACCTTATTTCTATTTGTATTTTAATTTTTACATTGACGCTAATATATATATATAACCAGGTATTGGATCAGGGTGTATCAAAAGAATCTCAAATACAGTTTACTTTTCTAGCCAAGTTTTACCCAGAAGATGTAATGGAGGAACTTATTCAAGAAATTACCCAGCATCTGTTCTTTCTGCAGGTAAACTCTATCATGAAAGTTTTAAAATACAGCAATATTTTTAATTAATCAATCTTCAAGAAAGATTTAATGTTCAGTTATCTTGTGATCTCCCAAGAATAGCAGAAGAGATTGACAAAATTGGAATTTTCAAATATATAAAGTAGAATGAAAGGAGTATGTATGTCTGTTTGTCCTTTATAGAAATCAAAACTGTTTGCGGAAATTGGCAAGAAAGTTCCTTAGATAAGAGTGGTAATCTTAGAATATGTCAAGTCGCCCTAGAACAAGAGAGTTTACTAGATTTAGATCAATGAGGCATCTTGACATAGATTTTAACTATTAAAACAGCATAGATACCTGTTATTGCCAATGTAACAAAACAAAAACAGAACCCAAAAATAAACAGCAAAGCCGGGTAAAAAAATAGCTAGTGTATAATATTTCTTTCTCAACACACCCACTTCAAGGATCTCATCTCAAACTTTTTGATTCTTATAAAAAACTGTAAAACTGGTTTTAAAAACAAACACATATCAAAATATACTCATGAAAGCTTTATTTATTAAGTGATCTGGTCCAAAGTTGACTCATAGTTAGTTTTGAAATACACATATCAAATGTGTCATAATATTGTTGAGCAAGATTTTGTTTTACTTTGTATCAAGTAAAAATTTGGAAAGCTACTGTCGATGATTGTTGTACTTTGCAAGTTTTAAGCTTAAAATTTAATTAGGTGCCTCAAAATTCATGCCACTCAAGTATCATTTTATGTCCACTTTGCTTGTAGAAATGCAAAATATGGTAACTTTCGGCGAATTTGGTCATACAATGGTACCTAGATATATTACTTTAATGTAAAGGAAACAGTTCTAAAGTTTGAGCCTGTACTTTTATCTATATAAGTGGCAATGTTATAATACAAACAAATAAAAGCATCTAGTGCTTAGCAGTGTTTTAGAAAAACCTTACAGTGAATTGAGCTTCATTATAACTGCATTTAATGTAATAAAGTTTGGCTGCAATATTTTTATGAGCCATCAATTCATATAAAGAATACAAAAAATATAATAAAATATGTAACTTACTCTGAAGATGCTTCTTAAAATACCCTGTTGTTATAAATATCAAAATTTGTTAAGAGTAAATATTAATAAAATCATGGCTGTGTGGTCTGTTGCGAATCACTTCTTAAGTTTTGATTTTGACTCTGTGAGTTTAAGCAAATGTATCAAAATGTTTAAAAATGGTACCAACTTTTGAGCTGTGTTAAATAGTTATTTTAAATAAATATTGTCATTACTACTAACATTTGAATGTTTCAATTAATATTATAAAATATTATTTATATACCAGGTGAAACAATCAATTCTAAACATGGATATTTACTGTCCGCCTGAGGCCTCAGTGTTACTGGCAGCATTTGCTGTTCAAGCTAAATATGGAGACTATGACCAGTCGACGTATCAACCTGGGATGTTAGCATCGGATGATCTTTTACCACAGAGAGTATTGGACCAGTACCAGGTGGCCTTTTCATATCCTTGCTTGCTATTGTTAGTTGACGACATACTCTGACACCATTTCAGTTCATTATTTTCATTTCCATTTTCTGGCACCTTCCATATGGAAAAATCAATGAAAAGAGATAACAGATTTTTTAAACTGCTTGACTCTTAATATGTACAAATAACCAAAATCAACTGGTGCTTTAACGTCCATCGCAGTCTTTAATTTATTGAACAAGGTGGCTTAGGGATAAAGTGGTAGATGAATTGAGGTGCTCAAGGTTAATTCCTGGTAGAGAGTAGGACTTTTAACTTAGGAGTGTAAGATGTAATTGATTCAATTCAGTTCTACTTGATATATCATTGAAAGTATAGTGGATTTGCCACATTGCACTTTCATTAGTCGCTGGTCACAGAACTTTACATTCCCATCATTCAAGTAGCTCTGTGCAATATAAAAAACTTTTTTGGTCAATTTCAATGAATACCAAATAGAAAGAATTGTATTCTTTATACTATAGGAAGGTGTCATCATTTTGCAAATTTGATCATTTTTATGATTGTTTAGAGTAGTAATTTAAGAGGCTTGAATATGTTAATTAAAAGATTTGTCATTAATACATTTGTTCTTTCTAAAGATGACCCCTGCCATGTGGGAAGAAAAAATTCAGTTTTGGTATGCCAAGCGCCGTGGGATGACTAGGTAGAGTCATTATTTCATTTGTTAAGTTGATTTCAAATCTCATGAGATATTTTTAGATGAAACTTAGCATCCGCACTAAAAGAATAGTTTTAAATAGGAATTACTTTATTTTTTCTTATACCTTTGCTAGTTCTGACTTTGTTAAAAATAGTTTTAATCCTTTGAGTGTGTTTGTTTTATTTTATAAAGTTAACAATATATTTCTTCCTTTTTTTCGAATGCAAGTGATGAAGCAGAAATGGAATATCTTAAAATAGCACAAGATTTGGAAATGTACGGTGTCAACTATTTTCAAATAAAGGTTAGTGACTCGGTTGAATTGTTAATATTATTTTTGTTCAGAAAAGACGAACCAGCTAATAAAGCATATATTTGATTTGGATTCCTTTTTTTTTTAAGGTGTATATCAATCTTTCGGACTTGTTAGTATGGCACAGAAAGTTAACTGCAAACATGATTATATGTAACTTTATCATTATTGTCTGAGAAATATGTGTTATATTCTGATAATTATGTGAAGTGTCTAGGGAGTTAATGGACTATTAGCCACAAAGTCATGGCTATTGCTTCAAATCATATTTCTTCACAGCAGAGAGTAAACAATAAGCTGTAGTTGTTCCAGTGAATGACATGACGTTTTATTATTACCTTTTTTTTTTTAATTTAAAGAACAAAAAAAATACAGATCTGTGGATTGGAGTTGATGCCAGAGGAATTGGAGTGTATGACAGAGACAACAGATTGCTGCCAATTGTGGCATTTCCCTGGAGTGAAATAAAAAATATCTCCTTTAAAGATAAAAAGGTTTGAATTTTGACTTCTTATAATAATAATAATAATAATCTTTATTATCCATAAGGAAATTTTTCTTACAATTTGTGCTTTACACCAAACAAAAAAGTATATAGAAAACCAAAATGTACATTCACACCAAACTCACTCATAATTTACATGCAAAGAGTTTATATAGTTTCTATATAATGATTTGATTGTCAGGGGAACAAAAGAGTTTTTGTGTCTGTCTTTGCTATTGGTATCTTGTATCTCTTTTGTGATGGTAAAATCACAAAATCCTGTCTCAAAAGGGTGATTTTTTATTTCTAGAATCTTTTTAGCTTCTTTATGAATGTTTGTTTCAAACAGCTGCCCCAATGGGGTTTGTTTTTTGCAAATGACTTTACCAGCAGCATTTAGGATTTTATGAAGTTTATTTTTATTTTTAATGTTCAGATTGCCATACCAGGCAGTGATATTAAAACTTAAAATATTGCAGATGTGAGCGTGATAAAACATAGCCAAGGCCTTTTCATTAACATTAAACAAAGACATTTTCCTAAGCAATCGTAATCTTTGCTGCCCTTTTTTGCTGATATAATCAGTATTAGCAGTCAAATTTAATTTGTCGTCCAAGATAGTACCAAGGTATTTAAAAGTTTGCACTATTTCAATGGTCTCTCCAAGCTACAGAAACAATATCATTTTCCTGAGTTCAATTTTAAACATGTTCTATCTTATCGTATTAGTGGAGCTAATAGCTCTAGTAATTGATACTGCTGAATAATATGTCTTAGAAATGTAATTTAAAAATCAAGATCTTAAAAGTACTAGTAGCTGACAAGTGAAGGTAGTTGTTGGTTGGTTTTGTGGCAATAGAAAATGGTGGTCACTTTCATTAGTGGGAAGCGTGGTCGAGAGGCCAAGTGCGCTTGAACTTGGCTTGGCTACCTAGAAGGGGGCTCGAGGTTCGACACCCGACTCGGGCAGAGTTGTGTTTACTGAGCGCCTAAAGGCAGCACGGAAAACCAACTCCTAGATACCCCCTCCCCCCCCCCACCGGTCCACAAATGAGATTGGACCAAAAGCGCTCTGAGCATGCTATAAGCATGAAAGTAGTGCTATATAAAAGCTATAATAATAATAATAATAATTTGTTAGCATTCAGTCTGCTATGCAAAGATTACTTTTATTGTGTACTTGTAAAACATTGATTACGTTTATTGTACACTAGTAAAACATGGATTACTTTTATTGTAGACTAGTAAAACATTGAGTTCAGACTAGTTTAACCATCACAAAAGTGAAGATATATCTAATTCATAGTTCTGTATACCAAGCTAGAATGTTAAAAGCAAAGTAGCTGGTCTTAAGAAAATGTACTAACCTATTTTGCTTGAATTTATTCTAGCTTTGTTGATTATCACTGTGGTTTCTGATTATGACCCATTGCTGACATGCCTGCATCCTGCATTTTGCGGAACCGTCCCACTAAATCATCAGAAAGGCTCACATGTTCCGCATTGGCGTTTCTTTGTTCCACCAAGTCTGAATTCCAACGAAAAAAAATTGCCCTTTTTTTCATTACTTATTAATAATGCGAAATTCTAGATCTAGATGCTTGTGAATTCATTATTCATTATTATTTCTTTGCTGGATGTATATTGAATGTTCTTTTGTAATTAGTTATAAACTTTGTCAAATGTAAATTATGAGTGAGTCTGGTGTGAATGTACACTTTGGTTTCTTATAGTTATAATGTTTTTTTTTTGGTGTAATGCACAAATTGTAAGACAAATTTCCTTACGGATAATAAAGATTATTATTATTATGTTAGAAATGAACGGGTAGTCATTCTCTGGCGCTGCCAGGGTCGAGTTTCGCTAAAGAGAAACAAAATTCATCGTAGTCCCTTTAACAGTTTCCACTGAGGAATTTTCTGGTGATGTGGCAGGTCTGCAGCAGTACCGCCCTCTGACAGGCAACGAAGATGTTCCTAGGAATGTTAAGGGCTTTGAAGGTGTCTGTGAGGTCAGTTGTTATTATCCCCTCGGTTGATATAACAATGGGTATATTGTTATTTTGGACAATTTCCATAGACGCTTAATCTCCAAGCCTAGGTTCCCATATTTTCTTTGTTTTTCTATCTCAGTTTTTCTTAACTTATGAGACAGTGGTACAGCAATATCGATAATGGTAGCAGTTTTTTCTTTTTTATTGATGAACAGCAGATCCGGGCGATTGAAATCTACTGTTTTGTCGGTCAGAATAGGCCTATCCCAGTACAGCAGATGTTCAGTAGACTCGAGAACCTCTTGCGGAGAGTATTTATAATAAGGGGGAGTGTCCTTACCGATCAATTTGTACGTCAAAGCCAGGTGTTGGTGTATTAACTTTGCAACTTGGTTATGGCGACCTAGGTAGGCTGATTCTGATAGGGCTGGACATAGATTTAATAAATCTATTCTAGATCTAGATTAGTCTTAGATATCTAGATTCTATTAAGCGCTAATGAGCCTAATGCTCCATTCAAATCATTTTATTTCATGACAATGATTAGATTTATCATTAGAATAGATTGATTATATCTAGCATATAGAATATAGATCTACTAGTCCTAGATCTCCAGCTATACTAGAGAGTAGGGTCTAGATCTAGAAGTAGGACTAGAATTAGAAGATTCTAAAATAAACTTAGTTTCAATAAGTCTAGAGTCTATTGAAGGTAAGCATGTCTTCCATTGGGAGCTTTGATTAGCATTATATGATTAGCATTGAAAAATAGCTTTCTATCAACAGTTTAAATTTTGATAAACCTCTAGTATGAGAGCTAATGCTCTAAGTCTCAATTTGTTCATATCAATTTTTAGTACATTCTGTTCATCTCCTTTTTAGTTCAGTATAAAGCATGTGAACAAGAAGGAACCGGATTTTGTTTTCTATGCACCGAAGCCAAGAATTAACGAACTAGTAAGTCATATTTTTTCAATAAGTTTGAACTAAATGAGACAGTCTTACTGTTTTCTGATATTTTTAATTAGTTGATGCTGTGTTTTTATTTTTAGCATAATTTTAACAGAATTCTAGCACCTTGGATTAGCTTTTCATTTCACTTACTCTGATGAGTATTTCAATTTATTTTGTTACCACCTTAAGGATCATGATAAATTACATCTTTTGAATTGCAGGCTTTTCAACAACCAAAAAAAACAACTTTTCTTTAATTGTAAAAAGTATTCTATGTTGGGAATATTCATATTAAAAAAAGATGCTTAGAAGTTCTTTACGGAAAAAAAAATAAAAAGGGTTTTCTTTTTTTTGGCTTTCAACATTATTTGTTAGTTTTTTTGTTGTTTTTTTTTTAAATTATGGTCTTTATTAAAAAGCCATTGGACATTTCTTTGTTTAAAAGATTCAGACAAAAATTTTCATTATTTTATTACATCCTTGCCCAAACCTCTTTTCTGGAGGGAGGGAGATTTTATCTGGCAGCGTTAAACTTTTAGACCATCATGATGCCAGTCTGAAGTGCATACCCCATGACCAGGCAAATCTTTGTGTAACCGTAGAACTCTCTCATTATTATCATTATTTATTTGCCACCAAAGGTATTCAATTATTTTGTTGATCTTAGATATTGATTACTTGACCAATTTTATAGTCTTGATAGCTTGGTTTAAAGTTTGAAATGTGTATTTTTGTCCTGCGCATTTTAGACTTGTGTATTCTTTGATGGTTTACAGATACTAGAGCTGTGTGTTGGCAACCATGAGTTGTTCATGAGAAGAAGGAAGCCAGACTCCATGGAGATACAACAGATGAAAGCCCAAGCTGCAGAAGAGAAAGCTAGAAAACAGGTTGGTGTTAATTGTCTGGATCTATAGCACTTTCTTTTCAATTCATTGGTGTTTATTTATCTGGATCTATAGCACTTTTTCTTCAATTCATTGGTGTTAATTGACTTGATCTACAGTACTTTCTTTTCAATTCATTGGTGTTATTTATCTGGATCTATAGCACTTTCTCTTCAATTCATTGGTGTTAATAGCAGACCTGCCTACCGTTACGCAAAATGCGTATTCGTTACGCAAAATCTCCCAAAAATGACCGCCAGTACGCAAATACGCTTTTAACCCGTCGCGTTACGCATTTCGTATCCTTTTTTTTTTCTCCTCTCTAGACTAGCTTACAAGCGGTCAAGGAGGTCACGCTAAGCCCACCTGTGGGGAGAGAGGGGAAACAGAAAAGATGGGGTGAACACAATGTGCCCAGATCTATAGGCCTACGTTGATTGGTTCTAAATAGCAATTAGATGTCTAGAAATGAAGAACGCGAGAGTGAGGGAGTAGCGGGTTGGTACCAGGTTGGTACTGTCAGTTAGCTGAAACACCAACGTGACTTTTTTTTTTGTAAGTTCATTAGTAGAAATTAGTTTTAGTATGATTTAAAATTTAGATTGACTAGATCTAGATCGATAACTACCATATAGTCTAGATCTAGGCTAGATTCTTAGTCTTAGTATAGAATAGACCTACGGTCTACGTTTGTAGCGGATCCACAGCATCGGTAACACTCTTGAGCCTAGATTGCCCTGCCCTAGATTCCTAGATCTAGAGTAGATTATATTCATTATATAGACATAGTTCCAGATCTAGTCTAGATATCATCTCTAATGATCTAGATTTACATTGTAGATCTAATCATGACATCTAATATTATATATATATATATATATATATATATATATATATATATATATATATGACAAAATAGTGGATTGCGTAAGTGTTACGCATTCTGGTGCCAAAATACGCATTTAGACCGTAAGTGTTACGCATTTGGACTTTTTTTGGTAGGCAGGTCTGTAATGGACTTGATCTACAGTACTTTATTTCCAATTCATTGGTGTTAATTGTCTTAATCTGTAGCTGTTTCTTTTCAATGGGTGCTCTCTTTTTTTTCAGCATTATTAACCTACAGGTTCTGAGTGGGCTTTGCAAAGACTCAAGGGTTCCTGTTCTTCAAGAATTCATTGACATGAGATTTAAAAATTAATTTAATTGAAATATTAATATAGGCCTTAGGGTCAGATGTGTTCCTAGATCTCGGACTTAAAATTTTAAAACCAGATTAAAGGATTAAAACAGATTTCTTTTCAGTCTTAAGAGCATTGTCTATTGTGCTTTCAAAAACATATGTAATGAAAATATTTTAAACAACTTCAAGAAAGAAATCCAGATCCACCTCACGTTGTACTATTTGTTTTGTTCTAGATGGACAGATCTAGACTAGCCAAAGAGAAACAGCTGAGGGAGGAAGCACAGAGGGAGAAAGAGGAACTGGAGAGAAGGTTGATGGCCATGCAGGAAGAAACCAGACAAACTCAAGAAGCCTTGGTGAGTTGAACATGCTTGTTATTGCTAGAAAATAATCAAATCACTCATTCCACATTCGTATCTTTCCAAACCAAAAAAAAATACAGAAATTTTTTTTATATATTGGTTTATTTTCTGTTGAATTCAACACTACAGTATAAATTATTAATTGTTAAGTACTATGTAATAAATGTACAGGATCTCCAGTGTAAATTCTGATCCTACATCTTTGTTATTTTATGTTCTGTATTCCAAATGTTACAATTGCGTTACAGATACGATCTGAAGAAACAGCTGAACTCCTGCATGAGAAAATGACTGTGCTGGACGAAGAAGCGAGGCTTCTGACACAGAAGGCAGCCGAGGCTGAGGCTGAGATGCAAAGAATCAAACTCACAGCAATCAAAGTATGAGTCACCTTTTTTTTACAGTTTTGTCATACAGTGCATTCACTATTTAGCCTTTGCTAGATTTTTTTTTTTTAGATTCTAAACTAACCCTGGGTTGTTGTTTTTTTTTTTGCTTGTGTGTCCGTGGATTATAGACAGAGGAAGAGAGGCTCTATTTAGAACAGAGAGCCAGGGATGCTGAAATAATTGCCACTGCTGTGATTGAAGATTCAGAACGAAGGTAAAATAAAGACGTTATTAGTAGAACTAATTTATTATTTCTGTCTAGTCTTTTTTCTTCTTCATTCTCAAATAGCAAGTTCTATATCTAAGATAATGGGGGCACTGTGGCTTGGTTTCGGAACCTGGGGCCCTGGGTTCAAATCTCTGTGAAGACTGGGATTTTGAATTTCTTCATTTTCAGGGTGACCTGAGTTCAACCATCTCTAATGGGTAACCGACTTAAGTTGGGGAAAGTAAAAATCCCAGGATTCGGAAGCCAAGTGCTTTACTATTCAGCCACAGCGCCGCTCTTAATCTGTACCTTAAAAATATTACAAATAAGACTTGATACTACTTCTTGACTTTAAACATCATCTTCTGTTGATGATTTACTTTTCATTCCTCTCTTAATTTTAGTTCTCCTTAATAATGGAACAGTTTCCATTATCACCAAGTGGCCTGGGACAGAAATCTTGTCAAACATATAATAAAAAATGTGCAATTTTTTTTTTTTGTACAAAAAACAGAGCCACAGAGGCAGAGCAGTTGAGAGAACAATTGAAGAGGGCACAGATGGCTGAAAAAGCAGCAAAAAGGAAACTACTAGAGATTGCTCAGGGAGAATATGCCAATGTAGGTGTTGTGATTTCTAACGCTTTTTAAAGAGACATCACCAACTTTTACTGTAAAGTGTAAAGAGTTTTACAGGATTGTTTTTAAGAAATATAGTCAGACTATCTCCTTCATTAAAACAACGATTAACAAGGTCTCTTAGTGATCTAGCACAAATATGCTTTATTCTGTTTCTAGTTCTAGGTTTAATGAAGGTGCGTTGTGACCTTTAAAATCCCAAAATGAAGCCAGGAACTCAGGAGTTTAATGAAATCAGGAAATCAAACAATTTAACATCTGTCAACACCACTTAGACTTACAAAGCTGCTACCTTTTGCTTGGCAGACCTTGTGATCTGTGGGGCAGATGATGTCATCTGTTTATGTGGCCCACTGTTAACAAGGGTGTCATGTGGCCAGCACAACAGCCTTTACTTTTCCTCAACCGATGTCAGGTACCCATTAGAGCTGGGTGGGCTCATAGGCGCACTAAAGATCTTGAAAGTAAATATCCAAGTCTTTACCAGGATTTGAACCTGGATCCCCCGGTTTGGAAGCCAAGTTCTTTACCACTCAGCAACTGCACCTTCAACCTCCTTATGTACTCAGGAGGCTCAGGGAAAATAATTGAAGATAGTTCTCAGTACTTCAGTTACATTTAGTAAAACCTTTGGTATGTTCTAGTAAACATCAGCTGCAGTAATCTAAAATATAAATTGTTCTTATTAAAAATTTTATGTGGCAAATTTATGATAAAAACTTTTTTTTTATTTTAATGAATCAAAATCAGTTGCTTTTTTTTGTTTCATGTAGTTCAAAAATGTTTATTGTTATCCATGAAGTCTGCCTTAAACATTCAGATCAGGAGCTCTTGAAATATTCGACACTTGTTATTAATAATCAATCATCACACTTTAGATCAAAGCAACTTAAAAAATAACCTAACATACACATCCATAACACTAAAGAAGATTACCCATCACAAATGGAAGTTCTCAATCAGACACAGCAGAAATAAATACCTATCACTGTTAATATTAATAGCAGGAGATGTAGAGTCAAATCCAGGGCCTAGATCTAAAGATAGATGCAACATCTGCAAAAAAGTATGCACCATGAAACAGAAAGCAATTCAATGTGACACCTGCGATGAATGGTACCATGCATCATGTCTCCATATGAATACACCTGTGTATTATGCCTTAGGCAACAAAGATGCATCATGGCACTGTGTACCGTGTGGGTTACCTCAGTTTACATCAGGACTGTTTGATTCCTTTGATGCAGACACTTCTAACCCATACAACATCCTAAACACCATCCCAAACCAAACTCACCAACCACTAGCCAGATCCACTCCTGTTAAACCTAAATCTACTAAAATTAATACAACAGCCTCACTAAACAAACCTACTAAAGAAGTAACACCAAAATACCTTAAAACCTTAGTAATAAATTTTCAAAGCATTAGGAACAAAACAGCAGACTTAGAAATTTTATTAGAATGTGAGAAACCAGACATAATTGCAGGCACAGAAACTTGGCTACATCCTGAAATTTATAATGCAGAAATTTTCAATAGTAATTATGAAATTTTTAGAAAAGATAGGGCTGATAATCATGGAGGAGTTCTTTTAGCAATAAAAAACACTCTTATAGCAGAAGAAATTACCTTACCTAACTCAAAAAATATAGAATCAACATTTTGTAAAATTAATACCACCTCAACATCCCTAATAATAGGCAGCATTTACAGACCACCAAATTCTAGTTTAGAATACATGCAGGAACTATGTAATCAGATTACGACACTTAAAGAGACAAATAAAAATGCAGTTTTTTGGATTATGGGCGATTTCAACCTACCTGATATAAATTGGAAAACACTAACCATAGATAAACACCAAAACCTTAAGGACATAAATGAGCTTTTCATAGAAACTTTACACAACCTAAGTTTAGATCAAATCATTAAAAAGCCAACTAGATTAAACAACACATTAGATCTCTTCTTAACCAACAGACCTGGATTAGTAGTTGATTATGATATTATCCCTGGTCTATCAGACCATGAGATCATAAAAATACACAGTCAGATAAAAGCAGTAGCCAATACAAAACCCAAAAGAAAAATCTTACTCTGGAATAAATGTAACCTAACACAACTACACCAAGCTGCATTAAACTTTCAACAAACATTCTTATTAGAAAAAGACATTAACCAACCAGTCGATGACCTCTGGAATTTTATTAAAAACCATCTTAAAAGCATTATAGAAAATCAAATACCAACTAAATACACATCAAACAAAATAAATAAATGCTGGTTTAATAATAGACTAAAGAAGCTTTGTAAACAGAAGGAAAACCTATATAGAAAATTTAAAGAAACTAATGCAGAAAGAGTTTACAAAAAGTATATAAAAATTAAACACTTAACCCAAAAAGTAAGCAGACAGCTGCAGAGTGAATACATAAACAATGTAATATCTAAAGACAACAACAAAAACCTATGGTCATACATTAAGTCTAAGAAAATGGAAACAACAGGCGTAGCGCCATTAAAAGATGAACATAACATAATACATAATGATAATGAAACTAAAGCAAACATTCTAAACAAATACTTTGCATCAGCATTCTCAGCCCCAGGAGACAAAGACATATTACTGAATTTGAACCAAGTAGACAACATAGAAGATATAGTAGTACAAGAAAATGGAATTCAAAAACTATTAGCCAACACCAAACCAAATAAAGCTTCTGGACCTGATGGTATTCCAGCTAGATTACTCAAAGAACTAAGTAATGAGCTAGCCCCAGTGTTCAAAATACTCTTTCAGGCTTCACTTAACCAGGGCAGAGTACCAAAGGACTGGAAAGAAGCTAATGTCACCCCCCTATTTAAAAAAGGAGAAAAATCTGACCCAGGAAACTACAGACCAGTATCACTTACCAGCATCACATGTAAAATCCTAGAACACATAATATGTAGCAACATCATAAACCACTTAGACAAACATAATGTCCTCACACCATACCAACATGGCTTTAGGAAATATAGATCATGTGAAACACAACTAATAGGACTAATTGATGATTTTTCAAAAGGTTTAGATAATAGTGAACAAATAGATGCTATCTTACTAGATTTTTCTAAGGCTTTTGACAAAGTTCACCACCATAGTTTGCTTAAAAAATTAAAATATTTCGGCATTAATGGTCCACTGCATCAGTGGATTAAAGACTTTCTGATAGGGAGAGAACAAACTGTAATAATAAATGGCTCTAAATCAACACCGATAACAGTAAACTCAGGTGTACCTCAAGGAACAGTCTTGGGTCCACTACTATTTTTAATTTACATAAATGATTTACCAAATTGCATTAGTTCAGGAACAAAAGTCAGATTATTTGCAGACGATTGCATAATATATAGAACAATAAAAACAACACAAGACACAGATATTTTACAAAGAGAATTAGATGAATTACAGAAATGGGAATCAAATTGGAGCATGTCTTTCCACCCAGAAAAATGTCAGTTGTTAAGAGTAACAAAAAAACTAAAACAAATTAATTCCACTTATCTTATTCATGGCAAACCAGTAACACAGACTAAAAACGCAAAATACCTAGGTGTTATAATAAATGAAAAACTGTCATGGAATCCACATATTGATGAAACTACAAAAAAATCAAACAAAGCATTAGGATTTATTAAAAGAAATTTCTATAAATCAAATAAGAACATAAAACTAAAATGTTATTTAACCCTGGTTAGGCCAATAATAGAATATGCATCCTCTGTTTGGGACCCCTCAACTCAAGAAAACATTAAGAAACTAGAACAGACACAAAATAGAGCAGTGCGATTCATAACAAACGAATATTCACATTTGACTAGAGTAACACCTTTAGTAAAATCACTAAATTTAGAAAGCCTTCAGGACAGAAGGCTCAAAAGTAAAGTAGCAATCATACATAAAACACTGAACCATAATCTTCAAATACAAAAACAAAATTTAATAAAATACTCTGAAAGACACAAAGATAAAGGCACATTCCTCGTCCCATATGCTAGGACAAATTTGTACAAATACTCCTTCTTCCCTAGTGCTATTAGAACATGGAATGGGTTGCCTGAGCTAGCCAGGAAAACCAGTGACTTGGCAGAATTTAAGTCATTGGTTAATATGCATGACTAAATGCATGACGCGTAGGACGTAATCATCTTCTTTTTTGAAGTAACGTCTGTATTATATAAGATAAGAAGATAAGAACTGTAGGGATGGAGTAATTTGCTTACTTAACTATATATTGTATTTTATTAATCACTTCTTTTGACTTATTGTCTATCCACTGTGACACTTCAGACCTTTATGCTGCCTGTGGTGACTTCAGACTTGACCTCGCCACTACATCTTGCGGAACCAATGGCCTACTTGAACTCAGAGTTGTTTTCTGGAAACATTGACCAATTGAACTTGGAGATGGAGAAAGAAAAGTGAGTAGATATATAAAACCATGTAGCTCTTACAGGGCAAGCATACATGGCAGAAGTAGTTCCAGCAGTAATAAAATATCAGATTTTATTTTGGACTATAGATGTCAACAATCTCAGATTAGTTTTCTTGGTTAAAATCTTTTGCCTTTTTTTTTTTTCAAATTCAAAATTTCTCCAGATTTATTATCAAAATCTCAACTGTTTGAAATACAAACTAAAAATATATTCTAAGATTCTTTTTTTTTTAATTGTTACGATAAGTTAGATTGCTAATTTTTATCATGGTTTTTACAGATTTAGATAATTTCTATGCTTAGTTACATTTGTTTTGTCAAAGTGCTCAAGATTTGAATTATCTGCTGATATCAAAAAATAAAACTAAGTGCTAGTAATTGCTAGTGCCAAGCACCACATCTCAAATACATTTTAACAACCCTGTAATTAGCCATCTTTTGTTGTTCATACTCCTAGACTGGCAAATATGTGCTTCTACTAAAAAAAAAAAAATAAATAATTAAATTATGGCTTTTATATAGCGCTACTTTCATGCTTTATAGCATGCTCAGAGTGCTTTGGTCCAATCTCATTTGTGGACCAGTGGGGGGGGGGTATCTAGGAGAAGGTTTTTCTGTGCTGCCTTTAGGCGCTCAGTAAACACAACTCTGCCCGAGTAAGGTGTTGAACCTCAAGCCCCCTTCATAGGTAGCCAAGCCAAGCTAAGTTCAAGCGCACTTAGCCTCTCGACCACGCTTCCCACTACTGACAAAAAACCACAACACATACCTGACACTGCTGAAACAAGGAGCTTTATGAGCAGGTATAGTTTGTCAGCCTAATATCATCTAGGAGGTCACTGCAATCCCAGACTTTTGCTTCCTTGTTGTTATAAGGTTTCAAAAGTAAACTGTAAGGAAAAATTAGAATTGTAACCTGTTTGGTCTTGCGATTATCAACCACGTTTTTATCTTTTGGCATATCCTGCATTGTTAATGGCTAGCACAGCCTTGAATTATGCCTCCAAGCTTGAGCAAATAGAAATAAAAACTTTTAATAATTGAATTCTTTAATTATAAGAAAAATCTATACATTTAAAAATAAAAATGGTTTGAAACACCGGCAATTGTAGTGGTTGAGACAGTATTGTTTATTGGGATAAATTTCAGTGGAGAAGAGTAAGTAAACGTGATTTTCTGACTCTGTTACTGTCTCTGTAACTAATGGATGGATTTAGAACACTTTTACTGACGCTGTATTTCATTCCCACCTTCAGTTATGGTCCTCTCATTTCCTCTTGGAATCAGATTTGGAAATTTGAGGCATTTCCTGATATTTTTTTATTTTATCCGTCTTTCTTCTTTTCTAATCACCACATAGCTAGAGTTAGTTTTTTTTTTGTTTTTTTGATGCTCCATTTGGGTGTTCAGAACAATGATTAAGAGATATCCTTGCAGATCCAGGCTCCAGTAGTTCATAGGGAAATTTTAAAGAAATTGAATCAAATAGTTTTCTTTCTGTACCGCAGGCGAGAATATATCACCAAGAGTAAGACACTGCAAGATCAGCTGCAAGATCTCCGAGCAGAAATAGAGGTTTTGAAAGTGAGCGAAAGGGCCAGCACTCTGGACAGGCTTCATGATGAAAGTATACAGAGGGGAGACTCCAAATACTCCACTCTTCGAAAGGTAGGAAACCTTTACCTCCCTTTGATGGAAACCAAAAATCGGTTATGAATATTTGTTGTGCCGAGGGTCTTTAGTTTGATGGTATGAGTGGAATTCATGGGTATCTGAGAAGTTTGAAGTTAAAGAAATATTAAATATAATTCAGGGGCTCTCTAAGTTTAGGATGTTACAATCTGAAAAAAAAAAATTGCCTGGCAGCTTTTTTTTTTAACCTTTCCATCTTCAAAAAAGAACAATCACAGCAGGTTAATTTGTCATCATCAAACTCGATGGGAGTGTGGGCTTGGAAGTTCAGATCCCTGTACAGAAGCCCCGTGGTTGCAATGCATGCATAATTCCATGTCACAATTAGGAATCCATTAAATGATATTTTCTATGCCCAACTAGTGCTATTAGTTAAATAAACCAACTATCTTGGCTCGCCATAACTACTAGTTTGTGTTGTTTAGATGATGTTCTTCTCTTCTAGGAACTAAGAGACGGAAGTATCATATTATTATCAGTGCAGTTATTGAATTAGACAATATCATATTTTTATCAGTGCAGTTATTGAATCAGACAATATCATATTATTATCAGTGCAGTTATTGAATCAGACAATATCATATTATTATAAGTACAGTTATTGAATGGGACAATGTCATACTAATATCAATGCAGTTATTAAATGAGACAATATAGTATTATTATGAGCTGGAATGATCTCTCTAGTTATATTTTCAATCTGCTGAACCTTCTTAATTAATTCCTTATCTGACCCTGCACTCAATCAATACTTTCTGTTCCATCTGTCCAAATATCAAAACAACTTACAGTATTGTTTCTAAGATGTTAACAGAAAGTACTAACCCAATCTGATTTTAACATTCATACTCTGTAAAAGTCAATCAGTGTTTTTAACTATCATAAATGAACTCTCTCTCTCTCTTTCTCTTTTAGGTGACAGCTGATTCTGCTAAGGCTCGAGTTGCTTTCTATGAAAAGTTGTAGCAGAGAGTGATGGGATGTGTCTGTGCTTATTAACTTCCCAGACACAAAATTCTACTCAGGTAAATCAGCGTATAGTTCGAGGAAAAATTATGCGAAACATTTGTATAAGAGAAATGTCTTGTGAAGTTGACGAAGTAGGCTAAAATGCATCTCCAATGTTAAAGAATCTTTATGGATTGGCTGTCAAGATGTTCTGTATGAAATAATTTCTTATTTTAGTTGGCGAAAAGGAAAGATTCTCTTACATTGTTTGGCTCTTATTTTTCAAAAAAATCTGGTCACATTTCAACTTTGTTCTTTGTAACTAAGCTGTCGAGTTATTATGTGTAAAACAAATATAAACCCATTATCTTGAAACAAAAATGTATACTTTGTATGTACAGTCCATTTCAAATCTGAGTGTAGTCCAGATTTCTAAGTGCAATTTTGTAAAATTTTAAACCCCAAGTCTCATGTATATATAATGTTTGTTTGTTTGTATGCAGCATATTTAAAAAGACATTAATCAAAAGTTATTTCATATTTTTTTTTATTGTCATTATTTATAGTTTTCTGTAGGTTGTGAATTTGTGAATTTTAAATGAGCAATTAAGTTTATACCAATTGATTTATGGATCTTTTAAAGAGTAACTTACTAGTTTATTGTGATGACTGATAGGGGGTTGTTGCTTGTTTTTTTTTTCTTCTATTTCCTAGCCCATGAGGAGAAGCTTTATTTCAACTAGATATTTTTTTTTGTAAGAAGGGGATTTAAATTTTTTTTAAAATCTGTGCCAGATAGATTTTTTTGTATTATTATTACTGCATGTTTCAGTGTATTCAACTGGATTTTTTTAAAAAGTTATCTCAAATCAATGTAAATGACATAACTTCCTTGAGATTTAAAAAGGTTTCAGTGACAGTGTGTAGACATCACTATTACTGTACTTTTTAAGGCCAGCTTATTGATCCAACACCTATTCTGTCTCCAATGGATTTTAATTATGCCAATTAAGTTAACTTAGGAGTGTCCTGAAATTACTTTTGGCTGGGCAGACAAGCACTTTATGCAACTCGCTACCAAAATAGTAACTTAAAGACAATGAACAATAAGGATACATCTTAAATCATAAATTCTTGTTCAGCAATGCCTTGCTGTTTTCATAAAGAAATCAATCTTTGTGTTATAGTTTTTTAAATTGTATTTAAATATAATTACAATTAAGAACTACACCTAATTATTCCTTCGCTGTGGAGCCACTAAAAAAAAAAAAGTAAAGTTCCCCTTTCAGACCTTGTGGCCTATAGGGCAGATGATGTAAAGATCATCTGTTTCTGTGGCCTACGGTTAACTAGGGTGTCATGTGGCCAGCACAACGACCAACCGTCTTTACTTTTCCCCAACAAATGTCAGGTACCCATTAGAGCTGGGTGGACTCAGAGGCACCCGAAGGTCCCGAAATTGAAAATCCCAATATTCACAAGGATTCGAACCCCCGTCTCCGGTTCGGAAACCAAGCGCTTTACCGCTCAGCCACCGCGCCTCCGGAGCCACTATACTGAAGTATTATACTGTTATTTTTTTGTTTTGCCCACATATATAGCCTGTGTTCAATGAAAAGGTGTGGTTCACCCGTTGCTCCTTGTGTGCCTATATAATTACAGGCAAAATATATATGTTGTTTATTGTAATTTGCTATTACAAGTGCCTTAATAACACTATTCGTCGATAAATCTTATGTTGTTTGATTTGAAGACGGTACAGCATTCGTGTATGATTGCTGAAGTTTTATTTTAAACAAGTCTTGTGTTATTGTTTTGTTTTTTTTTCATAAAAGCAAAGGATAGAACACTTTTTAAAATCTCTTTATTTCTATACTAATTACAATTATATATAAGCATTAAACCCTGGAGTGGGTTGCCTGGATCGTAAAAAAACAACTAATAATTAATCTCATTATAGTATAAATGTCCAGATAGACATAAGTATAAATGTATGATATTGGTTAGTATCTTATTAAAAAAAAATTATTTGTAAATTTTAAGATAAATGCTTGAACTCTTTAAAATCTGGAATCACTTTGATGCTTTGGATTATAAGATAGCGACTAAGCATATCTCTAGTGTTTTAAGTCAATTAAAACCAAGAAGACGAAGCTCATTTTATCTTATAGTTGATAACCATTTAGAATGTTAGTACACCTGACCAGACTTGGATTTGCGCCTGGGTTTATGGGAAATATCACCCTGCCCCCTTTTTCGCAATAATGGCTTTTATTTGGGGTGGGAGTGTAACAGTAATATAACTGTTGAAATACTAAGGAAAGACAACTCACAAACATGTGAAGATAACTCTTTTTGTTTCTTTCTACATTTCAAACAGTTTTTTTTTTTTTTTTTTTTTAACTCTTGTAACTTCCTACAAATAATTTAATCATTGTTTATATTAATATAAATATATACCTTAACTTATTCATGCTCATAGTCCCATCATTGTAGATTCATTGACCATATTTGTAGTTTTAAACAAATATTATTCTTGTTAGTCATTACCTTTTTTATTACTACTGTATGTTTGTGAGTGTGTTTGAGCATAATATAAAAGTGTTATATACTGCAACTAGAAAAAATTAATGCTTGTCATTACTGAGTGGTTCCATGTTTTCTTTTTGCCAAAAATGTAATTATTTTATCTAATCCATAATGCAACCTGGTATAGTAGTTGAAATGTAGATGATAGAATGTCTATCAATATATCTACAGCAGTTAGGAAGCGGTTATGGATTACCTTGTAGAAATGAAAGCCTGGGCATTAGGTATGGTCCGTACAATATCAGTCAAGGCTAGCAAGCGCCTCCTGCCCAAAGATGACTGATTTAATTAAGCCCCAGTTGCTTGCCTTTGCACCCTGTGCTGTCAGTGATAACAGGCCAGGAACTGGACTGGTTGTCATAGGCTTCTTGAGATATGTGCCATTTGAAGCATTTAAGGTAACGGAGAGTTTATATCCATTACCACCTCCTGCAATAACAATCTGATAGAAACCTTATGTATATCATAAGGAAACTGGGTGAAATAAATTTTAAGACTTAGAATCTACAGTACAGAGTTGTTAGAGGTAAACATTTAGTTTGGGAGGTTCACCAAAGAAAAAAATAAGAAAAGGTAATATCAAGTAAGGTGTAATGAGAATGATGTATGTGGTTTCATATAGGTATCAAGTAGATACAGCAAGCTTAACAAAAAGTGTGAATACGTTTTACAGACAAGAATGAGTTGTAGTTGGATAGTTTCTTTGTTTTATTTCATGTGCAGATTTTTTTTTACTTGCTCTATGAACAAAGTTTTGTTTCTTTTCATTATACATTTTAATCCCATTTTTTAAAACAATATTTTACATCAAACAAACAACCAAATTGCAACCAAATGTGAACATTATTCCCTGTTCTGTTTCAATCATATAAATGTCAACATTATTCCCTGTTCTGTTTCAACCATATAAATGTGAACATTATTCCCTGTTCTGTTGTATTTTGTAAACCAGTAAATGTTTTTAAAAAAAACTTAGTTTTTAACTGTATTCTGCATGTATGTATTGAATAGAAAATAACCATTAGCTTGTAAATCATTATCCAATGCTCACACGTGAAGAAGGATGGCTGCCTGGTCATTTGGTATACACTTCAGATCACCTTCACAATGGTACAGAGTTTGAACCTTGCCAGCTGATATCCCCTGTCCTTCAGCAGAAAGTTTGGGCGAGAATGCGAAAATCCTTTTTTTTGTTTAGACTTTGCAATCAAAGCAGATATTGTAAAGCTTGTCTATTTCTATGGGTGATATTTAATGAGGGTGTCATGTGACCAGCACCACGACCAATTAATTTTACATCTCTACCTGTACCCTGTACATGTCCTGTACCCATTAGAGTTGGGTCAACTCAGGGGCATCTTATCCAGAAATTCAAAATCCCAATCTTTACTAGGATTTAAAGTCAAAACCCCTGGTTTGGGAATCCAAGCACGTAACCACCACATCCCATTGAAGGAATGTACAAAAGTTAGAAAACAAAATGACGTCACTGGTTTCTCTTTAAGTCTGGTAGTTTTAAGTTTTAAATTTGTCACTGTAGATAGTGTCACTTTTTAACTGGTCTCTCTTTAAGTCTGTTAGTTTTAAATTTGTCACTCTAGATAGTGTCACCACTAAGTGGGTATGTGGCAATCACATTTACATAATTGTAATTGTATTTATGGACAGACCTTAATGGCTGTCTTCTTCATTTAACCAGTGGTGAACATTATGATATCAAGGCACATAATATTGGTGACATAATCAATTTGTTTCTAAAGATAAAAGAGAGTGTGTGACTGATTTGTAATGAAAGAGAGTGTTTGTCTTTCTGATTTGTTTCTAAATGAGATAAAGAGAGTGTGTTACTGATTTGTTTCTAAATGAGATGGATTGTGTGTGTCTTTCTGATTATAGTCATTGCTTGAAAGACTTTTTTTCATCATTGTTGATATTTTAATCATTTTTTTTAAAAATAAAGTTGAGAATACTGCCAGTTGACATGTCCATAATATTTTGTTAGTGACAGAGGCTTGATAGTAAATGATTCCACTTTCATGTATGTATATAATTTTTTTTTTTCATTTACAAAAAACAATCCACTCCACATTTGAACAATTTATAATGTTTAATATTGACTACAATGAGGCCTTTGTTTTTTTTTGAAAGCTTTTATCAACTCAATCTGTCGTTCTGTTTCATATTTTGAACACGTTATTTCTCCCACTGCCCAATATCTGGTCAAGTTGAAATTGTACACAATTATTCATTGTTATTAATGAAACATTTCAATAAGAAAAAAAATTTAAAAAATTAATAATTAAATAGTGGTAATTAATTACATTTGTTTGATATTGAAAAGGGAAATAAACATTACAGTATTTACCTATATGGCTGTAAATGTGGAATTCTTCCTCTTAGATAAGCTTTGTTTGTTTGGGGTTTTTTTACATTTTTTTCTTTTTTTGCTTGTTTGCATAAGTTTAAATGATAACTAACCTGACAACTATGTCATTAATAGATATAACTTTAATGGCCTACTAAGCAAAAAGGACACATTCTGCTATTTAGAGGTGAAAATATTTTCTTAAAGCAACATTGTCTTTTATCTTGTTTTTGGCTTATTTTTTAAATTGTGATTTGAAGGTCCATAGAGCTATTGATGTTCAGGTCACATCCCTTTCATAATGTGCACAGATTTCCTGTGTTCTGATAGTCTAGTCTTCTCCTGTCTACTGCATTATGCATACAATGACATCAACGAAGGTGTGTTTCTCCATACAAGATCCTCTGGAAAACTATTTAATGTATAAAGGCCCCGGGCAAAGTATCTTCCGCTTGCCAGAATTTCGGCTTAAACATCAGTCAAAGCAAGACTAAGATACTTGTCTAAAACACAAACACTGCACCTCAAGTAAGCATTAATGGCCAACCACTAGAAATTGTTGATCACTTTTGCTATCTTGGCTCCATCATATCCAACGATGCTCTACTGGATAAAGACGTCAACAATAGGATAGCCAAAGCAATGGGCACCATGTGACGGTAACAGGGTTGCAGAAAAGAGTGTGAGACAGCATATTGCTGACTAACAATACTAAAGCCCTAGTCTACCGGACCTGTGTGATGATCACTTTGCTATACGGAAGTGAAACATGGTCAACCTACTCATGGCAGGAACAAAAGCTGAATGTCTTCCACCTCCGATGCCTAAGGTGGATCTTTAAAATAAGGTGGTAAGAGAAAATAACCAATGAGGAAGTGCTACGAAGAGCAGGGTGCCAGGACATCCGCTCAGTTATCAGCAGCAGACACCTTATCTGGCTTGGCCACGTTCTTAGAATGCCAGTAGGTCGACCTCCACAAGAAAAAGTAAAGTTTAAAGTAACAAGTGGTTCAGTACACCCTTTACTCAGCCCACAAGACGTAATCATCTTATTTTTAAGTAACGTCTGTATTATATAAGATAAGATATATAAGACTTAGACTGTGTTCGTACAATCTCATCTTCACAATAGACTATTTTTTTTAATTTCATAAATATAAACAACAATTTGATGCTTGCAGCTCCCCCCCCCCCCTCGTTTATTTTTTTCTTCTTCAAAAGAGAACACACTCAACAAGCAAAGTTACACGAAGACAGAAAAGTTACACCATGGTTACACGAAGACAGAAAAGTTACACCATGGTTACACGAAGACAGAAAAGTTACACCAAGGTTACACGAAGACAGAAAAGTTACACCATGGTTACACGAAGACAGAAAAGTTACACCAAGGTTACACGAAGACAGAAAAGTTACACCATGGTTACACGAAGACAGAAAAGTTACACCATGGTTACACGAAGACAGAAAAGTTACACCATGGTTACACGAAGACAGAAAAGTTACACCATGGTTACACGAAGACAGAAAAGTATAAATACCCTAACGGCTGGACTGTATATTACAACAGAGATAGGCCTACACCTAATGAACTCAACATGGACATTGTTTGCTGACGGCCGTTGATTTGTAGCACCAAACTGCTGGTAGACAACTAAACCGCTGTAGGCGTATTAGGCCTATAGTTTAACTTGTAAAACTTAAATCACTTTTGTGAACAAAACCAAATATAACTTATTACAATATAGACAAAAGCAACTTGAGATGAAATGCAATAAATATAGTAGACTTTAGTCCAAGTATCAAAATGGTATTCTGAACCAAAATCAAACTCACTACAATAACACGTCTTTTCAGTCTGGCGTTCTAGAGTTACTCTCCTACATAAGGCAGCTGATGAAAATGACGCTTATCTTGCATCATTCACAACCAATCGCAAACCTCCTTCCACTGTCACCATAGAAACACACACACATTTCATAAGCCATAATATATATTCAACAGGAAGTCCTCGTAGGTCCACATCGTAGTGCGCTGTTATCCACCCAGTGACTGGAGGCAACGGGCCGGATATGGTCCGCGGGCAGTAGTATGGGCATTAGCTTCTAGGCCCCTGCACTCTAGACTAAGAAACAGTTAGATAATTTGACTTACAATGTATTAGACTAAAACATTACAGTGCATCAGTAAAATTACTTAAATATTAACTAGCCTGAGCCTATAATATATCAGACTTTTCGCGGTAGATCAACATTCATGCAGAGATAGCCTACGCCAGGACTGGCGAACCTTTTTCAATCCAAGTGCCAATTAATTTCAACTAAAAAAACAATGAAGATTGTTGCGTGCCCAGTAGGTCTACTAGTGACGCCGCTATATAAAAGAAATGCTACAGCCAGAAAGTGAACTGCATGTATAAAAACAGCTTAGTTACAATATTACTTGCTCCCCAAATGAAACACAGTCTTATGAAAACATTATATGGAATATGATCCACTAGCGCTTCTTCCATATTATTTACAGTTCTCGGAAATAATTGAACGTGATTAATTATGGTAATTTGAGATATCCGTGATTTTTCCAAAAAACACATTTCTTAATATCATCGTCGTCGCGTGCCAGACAAAATCGTTTCGCATGCCACCTTGGGCAAGCGTGCCATAGGTTCGCCAGCCCTGGCCTACGTGTATAACGACACGCAAGCTTCGCGCACGACGTAGTCTTCGTTCAGATTGTACTTTGTAAACAAGCAAAATATTTTTTTAAATACTTTAAAAAAACTAAAACAAAGCTAATACAAGTGACTGTTAGAACACTGTTAGGTTTCTCTTTTATTTCCCCTTGCTTTGATCAACGAAACATTTTCTTTCAATGCTAGTATATCCCGAGAAGGTCCGAGGAACAGAGTTCGTTTGAACAGCTTTGAAATTACGAACAGCTGTTCGTGAAGAGGTCTCGGCCGAGACGGTCCCAATCCCGGCTGAAAAAGGAAGAGGGTTGAGCGTAGGGCTGGCAACCCTAACCTGTTACAGAAACACCAAAACAGCGAATCCACAGAAGTCAAGGACCTGGGAGAAGATGGACCTCCAGCTGAAATGTTTAAGACAGATGTCAATGAATGCCAGAGTCATCTGGAAGCCGACAGGCAGAAGATCCTTAGTCTCCAGCAGGAACACCACACCATCGACACATGGAACGTCTGGACCATGTATGAGACTTGGAAGACAGCGCAAGTGGCAGATGAGATGAAAAGGTACAACCTAACCATCTTAGGAATCAGTGAGTCAAGATGGACTCCTTCCGGGCAGACGCGACTGACTTCGGGCGAGCTACTATTTATTTAACTTATCTTATTTTCTTCTTATCTTATAAAATACAGACGATTACGTCCTACGCGTCATGCATCTAGTCATGCATTTTAACAAATGACTTAAATTCTGCTAAGCCATTGGTTTTACTGGCTGTCTCAGGCAGAAGAAGGAGCATTTTTACAAATTTGGCCAAGCATATGGAACGAGGAATGTGCCTTTATCTTTGTGTCTTTGAAAAATATGTTTCAATGTTTTATGTATGATTGCAGGAGGATACTCACATTCACAGAAGAGCACTTATCGGGTGGGAAACGCGGATAAAAACACCTTAGAGGGGGACCCTAATGAGAGTTACCTATATGTATGTATGTTTATTGTGTTTTCTATACTGTTGTAACTGGACTGTTATGCTGGTCAGTGTAACCCTATGGGTAATCAACCGACACATGTGTCACAGGCCTGTGTACTTAAAAAGGACTGATGTAAACATTCTCCGTGTAGGTCAACAGTGTTTTTTGGTTATCTGACTATGAACTATGTGTTGTATCTAAGAAAGGTTGGGTCGGGTCTGGCGGACTGAGAGAGGAACAAGAAAGTTAAGGAAAAAGAACATTCATTGTTTACAAGTTGTGTATAGCTGTTTTATTCAGACATTGACTTCTGCCCATTTGTAAAGTATTTGATTGTTTTCTCTTTATTATTTATTACACTCATTAAAGTGTCTCGTTATATCAGAGCCCAAGTTGTCTGGTTCTTGAATTAGTCACGTTGTCTTGTCAAGGGTTTATAGAGAAACGTAACAATATTATGTCGTTCACCCCTGCAGCAGTAGGCATAATTCCTTTGTTATATTAATTAGCGCCTGTGGGACTTAATTAGCCCCTTCGCCACATGTTTGTTAACGCCACTGCTTATCTACCAGCCTAAACCCGAAGGCTTGCGTACACCGCTATAATTATACTAGCAATGAATGATAGTCTACATATCATATCCGTTATCACTGTGTTGAGCCTAATCAGGAAGCCTAAGAAAACAACAATGGCCAACCTACACATGTAACGATTGTGATGTTCGGCCTTATCCTGCGACCGGTCCAGAAATGTCGCGATGTTCGCCACTATTGGCAGTGGCCTCGGCGTTTCTGTTTGAGTATAACACACCCAGGATCGTACATATTAAGAGTAAGAAGGTTGGAGTCACCAACAGACTTCTACAACTGGGAATCATTTCTTACATTATCGGGTAACTATAGTCAGCGTGTTTATAACTGTTGTTGATGGTCGTTGACTTGTAGCACCCAGCTGCTGGTAGAGAACTAAACCGCTGTAGGCCTATTTTTAGCCCTATATCTTAACTTATAAAACGTGTAATAACTGGAATATGTTTTTTTTTTGTGTGTGAACAATAGGCCTACTAAATATAACTTTTTATTTCAATATAAACAAATTCAACTTAAGATCAAATGAAATTAAGTGTAGTAAACTTTAGTAATGATATAAAATGATATTCCGAACAAAATCTAACTCACTAAAATAACACTTATTTTCAGTCTGGCAATATGGAGTCGTCTGTCCGTCATTCACAGCCAATTATTATTATAGCTTTTATCTAGCGCTACTTTCATGCTTATAGCATGCTCAGAGCGCTTTTGGTCCAATCTCAGTTATGGACCAGTGGGGAGGAGGCGGTATCTAGGAGCTGGTTTTCCGTGCTGCCTTTAGGCGCTCTGTAAACACAACTCTGCCCGAGTCGGGTGTCGAACCTCGAGCTTCCAATCGCTAACCTCTTCCCACCGTCACCATAGAAACACACAAAAAATTATGAATTAAGTATTTTGCCTAATTATTACTCGTAAAATCTCTAAGAATATAAATCTTGAAAACGTAATAGATTTGGCTATGGTGAGGTTGGGGCAGAGCCGGATTTAGATTTAACACGACCCAAAGCTATGTATTGAGACCCCTTTCAAATCTACCACCACCCACCACTGGATACAACCATGTTGTCTACAGCACCAGGCAATTTTCCCTTTTGCCTTTATTCAAAATATCCCGATAACCTTTTTGAAAGGGTTGGGGGGTGGGGGGGGGGCTCCAAGAACATAGCCTGTGTTGCCTATATACAGGTAGATAGATCTTATGCCTTAAACGTCAGTGAAAGGAGGGCGGATCATTAGTCCTGTCCTGTCACACATACAAAAACAGAGGCTGATTCTGTTGTGTGTAAAGAATGCAGTGCCTATTATGTTTCTCCCCCCTCCCCTGCTGCGGTCACTTTAAAAAAAACAAAACTATAACAAGTTTACAAAGAGAGTTGGTGTTGTAACACTGCCCCATGGGTCCGCAGTGCAGATAGATTGAGATGTTACAACATTTTCAGCAACACGTCAAAAGAAATCGAAGTACGCCTACAGGTTACCAAAAACCACAATCGACCTTATCTTCTTATCTTATAAATTACAGACATGCCTTCAAGACGTCCTACTGCTATCTACAGGGCCGGATTAAAGGGAGGGCAGCCCCGGGGACTTTACAAGAAAGGGGCCTCCACAAAAGAGACAAAAATATTTACGAATTTCGACGGGGCAGAAACTTTTTTTTCTAACTTTTTTTTTTTTGCATTTTTTTTTACCTTAACCTTACCCTGTCCCTTAGTCTGTGGGACCGTTGGGGCACCATGCAAGATTTGTCGACCGTTTTTCTCCATTCCTCTGTCATTTGCCTTAGATAGAACCTCTTTTAATGGCAGCCCAATTTTTACGTCTGGCAAAATGTCGTGATTAAGAAGTGCACGCTTGTAGCATGCTTGTAGGCTAATACGTAAATACAGCTCTGGATTTACGACATTACGTCTCCCAAGGGCCTTACCTTCCACAAACTCAAAAATATACACCTTTTAAATCTAAAATATGCATAATAAATATTTTTGGAAAAAAGGAAAGTTAGACAGATTAAATTTAAATGAACTATATTTTTCTTCTAAAATATAGCATGCTTTTCATTCATAAGTGGATCTTAATTATAAAGCTTTCGAAAAATTGAGGGGCCTTCACACAATCCTGCCCTGGGGCATCCACATACTTAAATTCGGCCCTGCCTATCTATGTGTTAATCTTGTCGTGTAGGTTAATTCTGCATTATTTCTTCCTGGTTAATTAAGGCAACCCGTTCCATGCTTGAATAGAAAAAGGAGCACTTGTGTGGTTGTTCGAATCTGTCCTAGCCTACAGAATAAGAAATATGCAATAATCTTCAAATCTGCCTTTCAGAGTAGGCCTATTTTATTAGCTGCCCCCAAAAGCCGATATTAGTTTCGTTTTGTCTGTCTGTCCTTCCGTGCTGTTTAGATCTCAAAAAGTAGAAAAGATATTGAAAATCCAACATAATATTTTAGATCTTCCAGAGTTCTGACGCAACGGCCACTTTTTACCTATAATTGGGTGGACCACCTCAGCCGATTTTGAGTTTTTTTCTCACAAACTGTCTTTGTCAGGGATGGGTTTATTTAAGGGCTATAAGTCAAATCAGGGCGGTAGATTTGGGGGGGGGGGGTAATATTGGGGATTAGTAAAGAAAAAATTCTGAGACATTTGTGAAATTAACATAACAAAATTATAGAATTATGGCCTACTAGAAATAAAATAGGTACGATAAGACACGACCAAATGAAAAGAAACTTCTAGCAGGAGAGACAGGTGATTACGAAACTGAGTTAAGTGGCCGAATTGGATTTATGAATTTAAAACTAACACATACCTGGCCATCGTTGACCGATTACTTGCTGAGCTGACTATATAGATCTTTATGTCCTAAATACAAAATTTTAAAAATATTATTATCAATGAGGTCGTCAACATGAACCATAAATCTATTTTAAAAAAAAGAAGAAGCAAGATTAAGTAAAGAATATCTCGATGATTTGCCAAATGCGGAAGAATTCAGTAGTGAAAGTCAACCTTTTGTTTCAAACCTCGACATTGCACTAACATTTTCAACTATGCTGACAACGTCCTGCAGCTGCTCGGCAGATTATCATTTTCAGTTACTAGAGATCTACGCAGAATCTGAGAATGGAGAATTACCTGAGGTCAAGTATGACACACGAGAGGTTAAACTGGTCCACACTTTTTTTTCTATTGAATGGAATATATGTGTGTGTGTGTGTGTTTTCAAAGTAAGAACGAGGAAAGGGAGTTAAGCTAATGTAGAGTGATGAAATCATGAGCTGGTTTATCATAATTTATGTTAGAAAGTCATGGGAAAGTGATAGTGGAATAGAGACGACTCTCTACGCAAGAGAGTAAAGGCATGTATTTGTAGTGAGTTTGACTCTGGATAAACATTATTTCAATTCTTTACTATTAGATTAGATCTCATCTCACCCGGCTGGATGTGGCAAAAATAAGAACATAAAACTAAAATGTTATTTAACCTTGGTTAGGCCAATAATAGAATATGCATTCTCTGTTTGGGACCCCTCAACTCAAGAAAACATTAAGAAACTGGAACAGACAAAATAGAGCAGTGAGATTCAAAACAAGCGAATATTCACATTTGACTAGAGTAACACCTTTAGTAAAATCACTAAATTTAGAAAGCCTTCAGGATAGAAGACTCAAAAGTAAAATAGAAATTATACATAAAACTCTGAACCATAATCTTCTAATACAAAAACAAAATTTAATAATAATACTCAGAAAGACACAAAGATAAAGGCACATTCCTTGTTCCATATGCTAGGACAAATTTGTACAAATGCTCCTTCTTCCCTAGTGCTATTAGAGCATGGAAAGGGTTGTCTGAATCAGCCAGGAAAACCAGTGACTTGGCAGAATTTAGGTCATTGGTTAATATGCATGACACGTAGGACATAATCATTTTCTTTTTTGAAGTAATGTCTGTATTCTATACAATAAGATAAGAAATATATATGTAGGTCACAGCTGGGGCTGCCTAGCCACGGGACATACTGCATTCTTCATTGATATTCGGACTCGAAGACTATCTCATCTTAAGTTAAATCTGTGTCTAGGTCTATTATTAATAAAAGTTTCATTGAGCTTTTGTTCAGAGAAGTTTAATCAGTTAATTAAACTTCTAAAATTTAAAAATATAATAGATACCGGTATTCATCAGTTCAGTCGTACTAACTGTCTGGAGCTTCAAAACAACGACTCCAATCCTTTTGGTGTTTATGTTTACCAATCATTCTCTTGCCCTCTGGATTCCACTTAATTTTATGCTTGCCTATGATAGTTGTTGGCTACTTGCTCATTATGTGCCTCTTATAGCCTACCATCTCAAACATATCTGTCAACTCTTTCTCTCCATAAGTATTTTTCCACGTTTCGAAGATTCTTCTTTTTGTTCAATACTTTTTCACTCCCCTTATATGATTAAGCTTCAATAACTTTGTTGTTTGTTATCAGAAAATGTTGTACTTGATATAGAATTAAAGGGAAATGCATGCTCTTTTTATATAATACAAATTCAATTTTATAAAATTAATCAATAATTTGATTAAATGAGGTCAGTTCAACGATGGTATCGTCAATTAGGAGAGAAATAGTTAAAATGACAACAAATGCAATACCCAGCACTAAACAGCTTCATATGATTTTGTCTTTTCTTCAGTTTTGTGTTAGTGTACAAGAAAGGCTACCAAGACTTTGATACTGTTCAAAGTGCTGTCACTACTAAGGTGAAAGGTATTGCTCTTTCCAACCAAAGTCATCTGCCTGACATTGGCTTAAGAACTTGGGATGTTGCAGACTATGTTATTCCACCGCAGGTAGGGCTTGAAATCTTTACAAATATTGTAACATTCATCTCCCATGTAAATCTTTCAATAAAGTAAATGAACTCTATGCTCTCAAAAGATTAAAGATATCTTTCAATTAAAATATATAAATGTGTATGTAAATAAATAAATATATATATATAATATATCCCTTCAGTCATTCCTATATACTTAATCTTTTGTATGGATATGTTGAAGAGTTTACAAGATCCTAATAAATGTGGCATTTGATTTAAAAGTCACAGTATGTGCCTACTACATTATTTCATGACATATACTTGGTAAATCACATTTGAATATTTGTTTATAAAAGTCTTCTTTCTAAAAATGACATCATATAATTTGTTATAGTCCATTCATGTTGCACACAATTATTTGCAGGAAAACAATGCAGCTTTTGTTATGACAAATGTTATTCCTACGTTGGGTCAGACACAGTCCGTTTGCCCTGAGGTAAGCCACTACATAGTAAAGCTTATAGTTTATAAAGAAAAAAACAACTGATTTACAATATATAATTTATAATTAGTTAAACTTATATTCATTTCTCCGTACATTTATTTAAAGATGGTTTTACTTGAAAAAAATAACATTTTTTTTTGTTTCAGGATCCTTCCATTAAAGGCAGTAATTGTACAGATGATTCTTCATATTGCTCCGGATTAAAAGGCACAATATTAGATAAAGGAAATGGTTAGGCTTTGTTATAATCTCCATTAAAGTAGAGATCGTCTTATTTATTTTATATTTTCAATCATACAGTTTGAACCAACTGCTCACTGTTATGACTTAGAACGTTTGCCATTACTATCATATTTTCTATGTCTGATATCATTATGTTTCACCCATGACTTAAGTCCTGAAAACAGGAACTGACTTAAGTCATGAGGATGCATTAATAGTACTGCTACTATCAATGTTAGTTCCCTTCTCCCTGTGATCAGAAACCCTCCAAATTGTTGTATACAAGAGTCAGGCTGGTCATATTCTCCAAGGTGTTCAACAAGCTTCTGTGTATCATCATGCTTTCTCAATGGCACCGGGAGAATAATTGACATGTTGATTTGAAAGGTCATCTTATTATCTTATAAAGAGCAGACATTACTCCAAAAAAGAAGATTATTACATCCTTTGTGTATTCCTAGCATATGTGCCTATATCTTTGTGTTTTACTGAGTATGTCATAATTGTGGTCATAAATCTGAATAGAATAACTTAATTTAGATTATAAGCTTTGCTAATATAAGAATATTTTTCAATGCTCTATGAATGTTTTCAGGACCATTCACTGGTAGATGTGTGAACTCCACTGATGGTGTGAATAAAGTTTGTGAAATTTATGGATGGTGTCAGGTTGAGAATTCTTCTGGGTAAGTTTTTCTGTGTGTATGTTGTGTAAAATGGTTTACATGTTTCGGATGTTTCTTCAGATTCTGAAGATAGTTACATCTTTCCCAAATTTTCCACAGGACAGGAGGGGGGTGGGCAGGCAAGTTTTGAAGCCAGGACATTTGAGACCACCAACAGTCCTGAGCATATATGACCAGACAGCCATGTCTAGAAATGCTTTATTGTTCCAAGCTCATTGTGTTTTTATTTTAAACATGAAATACAAAGTTAGTTAAAACATAAATAGAAACAAACACTTGTGGTCTTCTTCTGTTGTTTTATTTTGATTTCTTTTTTTAATTGCTTTCTTCAGCATATTGTCATCTATAAAGTATTTATATTGACCACAGCTGCATATGCACTTCCTGAGGTTCGAAAGTTTCCCTATTTATTTCATTTACACTCAACTTTTATCTTTCCCCTTCTCTACTGCTGTTTACCTGATCTCTGGTTGCATGGAAGGCAATCTAGACTGATCTTTGGTGGTCTCAAAAGTCCTGGGTTTGAACACTTCCCTCTGCCATCCCCTTCAAGGATGTAATTATCTTCAGAACCTGAGGGAACATCTGAAACATGTAAAAACAAAACATCTCTATAATTGTCTTAATGTTCCTATTGACATTATATACTCTAAGCCAAGAAGAAATAATTTTTTTTAATGATACATTCATTTTTATTTAATCAGAATGTTTAAAAAATTAGTGGAAATTTTTTTTTCCTAGTTATTACTACTACTTTTATATTATATTTCTAAGATTAATAATAATTTTTTTTTACTTTTGTAGCAGTGGCAATGTAATCAATCTTGTAGGATCCCAAAATTTCACACTGTTTATCAAGAATGACATTGCATTTCCTAAATTTGATGTAAAAAGGTAAACATGTTTTTGTTCTTAATTTGTGTGGTAGCAAATCTGGCTACTGGAATAAAAAAAAATACTTTATAAAATTTCTTAAATCATATTAAAACAAAAGGTTGTTTTTTTTGTCAATAGTTAAATTAATATTCACCAGCTATAATAAAAACTGATATAAATAGGTTTACCAGATGTCCAGCAAATGAAGGGCAAGTCCTCCTTTTTTAGGTTGGGTCCTCTGTCTGGCAGGCATTGCCCTAAAATGTGAAAATGTCTAACTGTTACTGAAAACAGGAACTGACACAAAATAGAGCAGTGAGATTCATAACAAACAAATATTCACATTTGACTATAGTAACACCTGTAGTAAAGTCACTAAATTTAGAAAGCTTTAGGAGAGAAGACTTAAAAAATGTAAAGTAGCAATTATACATAAAACACTGAACCATAATCTTGATATACTAAAACAAAACCTAATAAAATACTCAGACACAAAGATAAAGGCACATTCCTCGTTCCATATATGCCAGGACAAATTTGTACAAATACTCCTTTCTCCATAAGAGCATGGAATGGGTTTCCTGAGCCAGCCTGGAAAACCAATGACTTAGCAGAATTTGAGTCATTGGTTAACATGCATGACTAGATGCATAGGATGTAATCATCTTCTTTTTGGAAGTAATGCTTGTATTTTATAAGAAGATATTACTGTGTTGTTTACTGCAATGGCTTAGTAACCAATGATCAAATTCAATCCTTTATATTGTCTGGTATAAACACAGAAACTCACTTAGTGAAATGGATGCAAATAATGATCAGTTGTTCAACCAGAACTTCAACTTTTAAATCATTTGTAGTACAGGAAGTGGACTCTTATTTTTACAACCTCCTCAATAAACTGTGGTCTTCATGTATAGTTAAGACTATTCATGTGAAACCTGCTTCTTAGAGTTCCTTGAGTTTGGTGAGTTATTCTTTTTAATCAAAGTACAGTTGTGGCAGTGGACACAATAGAAAAGTGTAGACTCTTCATTGACACAGAAACTTTCTTATTCCAGAGTACAATCTGAAGAAAGTATTTGCTTTTTCTGACACTTATCATTGTAATTTTACAAATTTAATTTGCTTCATCAACTAACTTGTAATCCTAATAAGTTTCATTTTTGTCTTTTATTTTTGTTGTTGTCTACCTTTGTAAGGCTTTGTCTTCTTTTCTGTGCTTCATTCCTGGTGTCTGTTAACACTAGATATTACGGAAAAAAAGCAAATCAAATGCTTCTAGAACTATTGTAAGCCTTGTTTGTTATTTACTCTTGTAGCCTTTTAACAATGTCTGGTGAGCTGTTTTGTATCAAAAATGTTCATTTTAAAAACACTAATATTTTTGTATAGAAAGATAATAAAGTCAACAAAAGAACATTTTCTTTATTCACCAGGCTTTTGTATTATTAGTTTACACCTTTTTATTATCTTTTTTTTTTATTATTTCAGACGCAACATCCTTAATATTTATAAAAATGATAATGATCTGAGTAGTTGTCGATGGAATAGCAGCGACTCTAAAGGGAAATACTGTCCTATCTTACTGTTAGGGGACATTGCTCTAGCTGCAAATCAAGACTATGACAAATTAGCTCAGAAAGTAAGCATTCACAGATTATTTTATACAGTACAATTCTTCTTTTCATGCATTTCTTCATAACATCTAGCCTAGTTGCTCTTTCTTGCTCTATTGAGGGTCTACAATGATAATGATCATTTGTTCCTATTTGACTCCTTTTTTTTTAAATTCTTATTATGAATTGAACATGTTTGACTTTATACTATTGTTTGTCCACCATTTGTCTATTACTATGATACTGTAAGGAGAGATATTAGTTATAACACTTTCTTTTCACTGTATTGTCTATTACTATGATAGTTGAAGTAAAGTTTCCCCTTTCAGACCTTGCAATCTATAGGGTAGATGATGTAAAGATCGTTTCTATGACCAATGGTAAATGAGAAGGGTTTCATGTGGCTAGCACAATGACCAACAACCTTTACTTTCCCCAACTCATTAGAGTTAGGTGGACACTCATGCCATGTCCAGACACCCCTGTGGTGCCCCGCCTAAACAGCAGAAAATCTAAACACTAACTCAAGGGCTGGTTTATTTCTCCTGTAACCTAGCTGATTCCAGTGGGCAAAGCTGGGCTGACTGGCATAGACTTCATGTCAGAAACAACATGTGGGCTGCATCAGGTAGTTTGATTGTACTTATGAGAACAGCCTGTTTCCCTATCAGTATGAGGTGGTTTAGGAATGTATCACCCCAATGACAGTTCTGACATTAAGATATTGAAAAGGCCTATAGACCCACTTCTCACAGTAGGAAACACTTACCTTTGTATACATTAGTCCATATACAGTTATGAACTTGACTAGACTACAAAACAAAGCCCACAAAAGAATTTAAATGACCTGTCTGGAATACTCAGTAATATAATATTAAAATTAAGATGCCTTTTATTTTAATTTGTCTTTCCATTTATAAGGGTGCAATACTGCAGATTGTGATAGACTGGACATGTGACTTGGACAAGAGTGTTGATGAATGTTTGCCAGAGTATAGCTTCAAAAGACTTGACAGCAGTGATTACAATGTTTCTAATGGATTTAACTTTCGGTGAGTCTCATTTAAAAGAACTTGAAACATTTTTTAAACTGTTAGTGTTAAATTGTCATATCTTTAAGCTCCATTATTGGAAGGAGGTATACCAACAACTTGAATATCTGATTGTTGTAATACCATTTCTTAAAGAAGTTATACATAAAGAAGTTTCTTATGTTATTATCACCGCATACTGAAAAGATTTTGTAATAGATCTTTTTGTAGGAAAATAGCACTCCTAATGCTGATTAAATATTTACCACAAACTATTTCTTCTTCTTCCTCATTCTCATTTTTATGTTGGAGCGTTCAGATGACTAGACCAATAAATGAGATGAATAGTGCAGCGGTATCCAAACCAGGGGGCTCTCCATATAGTTTTCTTTCTATTGAGGTGTTTTGGGGCCAGTGTCCTGTACGGACCTCATCATAAAGAGAAAAGTTTTAAAGGACATGGTCAGCATTCTCAGATGACCACAAAATATAAAAAAGGACATTTTATCATATAATTCTTAAATTTTATTACTAAACTCATCTTTAATAGTTGTTAGGAAGGTATATGGGGGAAGTGGTGGCTGAATGGTTAAGCGCTTGGCTTTGGAATCTAAGGTCCTGGGTTAGAATCTCAGTGAAGATTGGGATTTTGAATTTGGGGATTTTTAGGGTGCCCCCAAGTCTACCCAACTCTATTGGGTATCTGACTTTAGTTGGTCATTGTGTTGGCCACATGACACCCTGCTTCTTAAACATTGGCCAAAGAAACATATGACCTTAGCATCATCTGCCCTATAGATCTCAAGGTCTGAAAGGGGAAATAAAAAAAAGAAGATATATAATAAATAGCAAGGAAAAAAAAATCTTAATATGCCAGAAGGAGAACTGTAACTTTTCTTTACTTGAAAAGTTTTTCTTTTATACTAGGAAAGTGATTTTAATATTATCATGGTTCTTCCCACTTTGTGTTGTCAATCTATTGATTCTAAACATGACCAAAACTTTGTTTAAATCAATGAGATATTACTTACATTCGTGTACATCTAATGATTTCTTATAACTCTCAAGGTATGCTGATTATTATGCACTGAAAGAAAATGACACATTGAGGCAGTACAGAAATCTGTACAAAGCCACTGGTATAATGTTTGTGATCACCGTGCAAGGGAAAGCTGGGAAATTCAATGTCATTCCCCTCATTTTAAACTTCAGCAGTGGCTTAGCATTGTTGACCATTGTGAGTAGACAATCATCATTTTATTCAACATAATTCATCTTATACATTATTAAATAACTTTCTTATACAACATAACTCATCTTATACAACATATAACTTATACTACATAACTTATCTTATACAACATAACTTATCTTATACAACATAACTCATCCTATACTACATAAATTATCTTATACAACATAACTCATCTTATACAACATAACTTATCTTATACAACATAACTTTCTTATACATTATTAAATAACTTTCTTATACAACATAACTCACCTTATACAACAAAACTTAATAATAATAATAATAATAATAATCTTTATTATCCGTAAGGAAATTTGTCTTACAATTTGTGCATTACACCAAACAAAAAACATTATAACTATAAGAAACCTAAGTGTACATTCACACCAGACTCACTCATAATTTACATGTGACAAAGTTTATACCAGATTGTTCTTATTTAATGATTTGATTGCCAGGGGAACAAAAGAGTGTTTGTGTCTGTTTGTCTTTGCTATCGGTGTCTTGTATCTCTTTTGTGATGGTAGAATCACAAAATCCTGACACAAAGGGTGATTCTTTATTTCGAGGATCTTGTTAGCTTTTTTATAGATGTTTGTCTCAAACAACTGCCCAAATGGGTTTTGTTTTTTGCCAATGATTTTGCCAGCGGCATTTAGGATTCTATGAAGTTTATTATTATTTTTAATGCTCAGATTGCCTTATACAACATAACTCATCTTATACAACATAACTTTCTTATACAACATAACTTTCTTATACATTATTAAATAACTTTCTTAAAGAACATAACTCACCTTATACAACATAACTTATCCTATATTACATAACTTTCTTATACAACATAACTCATCTTATACAACATAACTTTCTTATACAACATAACTTTCTTATACATTATTAAATAACTTTCTTATACAACATAACTCATCTTATACAACATAGCTTATCTTATACAACATAACTTTCTTATACAACATAACTTTCTTATACATTATTAAATAACTTTCTTATACAACATAACTCACCTTATACAACATAACTTATCTTATACAACCCCTCACCTTATACAACATAACTTATCTTATACAACATAACTTATCTTATACAACATAACTCATCTTATACAACATAACTCACCTTATACAACATAACTTATCTTATACAACATAACTTATCTTTTACAACATAACTCATCTTATACAACATAACTTATCTTATGTATTATTAAATAACTTTCTTATACAACATAACTCACCTTATACAACATAACTTATCTTATACAACATAACTTATCTTATACAACATAACTCATCTTATACAACATAACTTATCTTATACAACATAATTTTCTTATACATTATTAAATAACTTTCTTATACAACATAACTCAACTTATACAACATAACTTATCCTATATTACATAACTTATCTTATACAACATTACTTATCTTATACTACATAACTTATCTAATACAACATAGCTTATCTTATACATAATTTATCTTATACAATATAACTCATCTTACACAACATAACTTTCTTATGCATTATAACTTATCTTATACAACATAACTAATCTTTCCTATGATTAATATCTAGAAATGTAGGCATAACCCAATCATTAAAATGTACAGGTTCTAGTTATAAATTATAGAGATAAAGCTTGTACAACTATTAGATTTGTGTTGCTTTGCATGTAAAAAAAAAATGTGCACTTTTTTTTTTCATCTCTACAGACTGTAATCATCTGTGATGTTTTGGTCCTTTACTTCCTTCAAGCAAGAAGTTACTATAGAGAATATAAGTATTTACAAGTTGAAGGGCGAGATGCTTTCCAGGTTAGCTGGTCACAGAACTAATAGGAATGTAGCTTATACGTTCAACACATGCCTTCAACACATGTGTTCAACACATGCGTTCAACACATGCGTTCAACACATGTGCTAGTTTGTCCTAGTTCACTTCAAGTTTCGAAGTTTCTCTTCCGTGTAAATGTGATATGTTGTTGTTTTTTTATTACAACTATGAAGCTAAATTGAAAAAAAAAAAATCATATTAATTTTATCTAAAGAAATGTTGATTTAACTTTTAAATAAAAAGAGTATTTTATATTTTAACCTATTAGTTGTGTCTCCCATTTACTACACATTAAACGCTTTCTCTATCAAAACATTTATATAATTCAAAAATCTGAATTATGTTTCAAAAGTTGTTTACTTTTATATGAAAATAATGTTGCTTGAATTTGAATGCTGTTGCACTAAAAAAAAACAATAAGTTAAAAACAATAACCTTAATCTCTGATTATTAATGCTGAATAAATCAGCTGTCAAAATTTTTCATTATTTTATGAGAATACTTCATTAGTATAGCAATTGGATAATATCATCTCTTTATTTTTTTAATTTTACCTTAAATAAATTATCTTACAATTAATGATAGTTATCAGGCCCAGCCTTAGGCCAGTGCAACCTATGCAGCCGCAGTGGGCCCTGCGCTCATTCTAGGAGTAAATTATAAAATTTAACCATTATATCTTATAACAAGATTCCTGCGGCCTCAATATTTTTAGGAGCTGCTGGAAATCTGAAATTGCCAAATATACACACAAAAAAAAAGTCCTGGAAATCTCCTGAAATTATTAAAATCTCCTGAAAACTCATAATAATGTCTGTAAAAATAAACAAAATTGTCATTTTGGGGTTTCATTTAAGATGGTAAACACCAGTTTATGCACAATAAAAAAAAACTGCATTTTCAGCTTTCATTTAATGTAATGCAAAGACATATTCATTTTTTTAAATACAAAATCTTAATTTTCACTTATTATCCTTATCCCTATCACTGACTCAGCCGCACGCAATCCACTTCATATAGAGCCCTGCAATGGTTAGAGCCGGCCATGATAGTTGTGTTTTTTTTTAGTAATATCCCACATCATAAGGATGTTTTGAAAGAGATAATAATTTATTTTAGTTAAATAAATTTACTAAAGGTTTTATTAAATTCTAGTATTCAATTCTTACAAAATACTTTATAAAATACTTTGACTCTTTCTCTCCATTGTTGATTAAACCTGTTATTTTGATAGGATACTCTTTCATCATTGATTCTTTAAAACTCATTTCTTTCACCCCTAAATTTTAATTTTTTTTCTTTTTAATTACTTAAAACTTAATCTTGAATAGTTTCCCTTTTGTTAAACACTCAGATTATTTTCCCTTAAACAAGTTTTGACAGTCTGTGTTTAAATGGGATGGGGGGGTTTGCTTAAATTTTCTCTAATTTATTTATTACACATTTTCCTATTGTAGTGAAATAGGATAATAGCCCTAGATTTCCATTTTATGTATTTTTACACACATTATTGTTTGAACAAAAGATATATAGCATAAAACGGCAATTTCTTCAATTTGTATCATAAAGTATTTTCTAGATCTAGACTAGATCTAGATGTCCTGTCCACATTTGGTGAGTTTAAAGTTTTTATTGTCAGAACCAAAATTAAAAATATTTTTTATTTTTAAATATAAATTGATTTGTATTTAATTTTGTAACAAGGCATGCATTTCCCTTATTAATTCTATACCAAATGTAACATTTTATGATAACAAACAAAAAAGATATTGAAGTTTAATCATAACACAGTAGTACACTACAAATGAGACATGTGAATAATTTCATCAAAATGTAGAAAATTATTATGGAGAGAAAGAGCTATAAATTAATTATCATAAAATATTCCAGGGAGGAAATTATAAAGAGTTAGTGCGAAAAAAATTAGCATATTTATTTTATTAATTGAAATTCCTCTTTGTTCTAAACTCTAGAATTGGAAGGCTGTCTTTGTTCTAAACTCTAGAATTAGAGGGCAGTCTTTGTTCTAAACTCTAGATTTTAAGGGCTGAGATAGATATTCCTATATTTATGATCACCATATGCATTATTCTCAGATCATGCCATCCTCTAAAGAGTTTACCTTTAAGATATTGGGATATTATGGCTTCATCTTCCTGGATTAGTGTTTGTGTGTGCTGCAGTTTACTGAAGGACTGTTTCCTTGCTGTCATTGTTTGTCATGTCTGTTGCTCTCAAGATTGCTCAGTGTTAGTGTACCGTAGGACATTTTTATGTTGGTCATAGGGATGATCTGTTTTTTTGAAGGAAAGAAAGTATTATCAAGGGTTGCATAGTTGCTAATTCTAATGATCCCCCTCTTTGCTCTGCAGTTGTGATAAGGGTTTATTGGTAAAGTATAGTTCTTTGTAAGCTCACTGCTTCTTGAGTGTGTCCTATTCAATCTGATGTGTCAAAATTCTTGATTACAAATTTGGAATTTGGAGGCACTGTGGCTGAGCGGTAAAGCGCTTGGCTTCCAAACCAGGGACTGGGGTTTGAATTCTGATGAAGATTAGGATTTTTAATTTCGGGATCTTTGGGTGCCTCTGAGTCCACCCAGCTCTAATGGGTACCTGGCATTAGTTGGGGAAAAGTAAAGGGGGTTAGTGATTGTGCTGACCACATGACACCCCTTATTAACGGTAGGCCATGAAACAGATGACCTTTACATCATCTGCCCTATAGACCACAAGGTCTGAAAGGGGAACTTTACTTACTTTACTTTTACATTTGAATTGATTGCTGAAACCATATTTTCAATCTAGATTTAGTTGGTGTACAATTTTTTAGAATGCTCTATATCAGTGGTCTTCAATGAGGGGGATAACGCCCCTCAAAAAAAGGGGGGGGGGTCGATTTCATGAAAATAGTAGCATTGAGAGTAAAAGGGGTAGTAGGGGCATGCTGGGCAAAAAAGGGGGTGCTGTGTTCAAAAGAGACACACAGAAAAAAAAAGTTGAATGTGCTCTGAAACAAAACAAATAAAATAAAATTATTCCAAGTTTCTGCTGTAAAAGTAAAAATAGACAAATTATAATTAGCTTACTACTAATTTAAGAACAGAAACAAGGTTAGAGAATGCATTTTTAATTTGTGTATTCCCTTTTATATATATAAATTTTTTCTTTTGATAAATAAACATGGTAATAAACTTTTTAAATTATAGTTTTTTTTAATCTACAATATACTAGTAAAAAAAAATTGTTAGAATTAATATGTAAATGTTTTGTTTTTTTTCAATGTTAAGGCTAACTTTAAAATAGAAATGTGATAAGTTAACGTTTATTTAAAAAGGAAAACTTTCACAATGTCAGCAAAGAGGTACAAGATGATGTAAATGAGGAGCTAATTTTATTTTCTGAAAAAGTCAAAACTTATACATGACACAAAAGGTGAACTTATTTTACTTTTATCCTGTTGCTAGAAATAGTAGCCCATTTATTTATTTATTTTTAAAGAGAATCGTCTTGCTCGTTTGGCTTAGCTCTTTAATAAAATTTTTGGAATTTTTTTTTTTTTTTGAGAAACAGGAGGATCATTCTGTTTGCAATGACATAAAGAAAGTATAAAAAGATTGGTTTTAAGTGACAAGCATCTAACTCAAATAAATGAAATGAACCTGGTACTGCAAGGAAAGAAATTTGCCTTTATTGATTCAAAGCTAATTCTTGGCTCTTTTTTAAGACATTAAATCTTTTTGTCCTAATGTTTCAAGAAAGTAGTTTAAAAATCTCCCAGAACTTGCTTATTGAAGACTGAATTAGGTCTGCACATGTCTATGCTACTCACCTAACAATCTTCAATGAAGTAATACAACTCGCATCTATGATGCAATAAATTTTAAAAATCAAAACATGAATGACATACTTACTGATGTTAAAATTAAACTCGCAGGAAAAAAGAGTTACAAAATAATGTCATCAATAAAAAGAATTTGAACAGAAGGCACTACAGAGTTGTAGCTGTATTTAAATGTTCCTGTTAAATACCAAAGGTCAAAAATGGAAATGTTATTTTAAGCTTTTTGCTCAACATATTTCTATAAATCAATTAAGAACATAAAACTAAAACCTTGATTAGGCCAATAATAGAATATGCATCCTCTGTCTGGGACCCCTCAACTCAAGAAAACATTAAGAAACTGAACAGACACTAAATAGATCAGTGAGATTCATAACAAATGAATATTCACATTTGACTAGAGTAACACCTTTAGTTAAATCACTAAATTTAGAAAGCCTTCAGGACAGAAGACACAAAAGTAAAGTAGCAATTATACATTAAACACTGAACTATAATCTTCAAATACAATAACAAAATTTAATAAAATACTCAGAAAGACACAAAGATAAAGGCACATTTCTCATCCCATATGCTGGGACAAATTTGTACAAATACTTCTTCCCTAGTGCTATTAGAGCAAGGAATGGGTTGCCTGAGCTAGCCAGGAAAGCCAGTGACTTGGCAGAATTTAGGTCATTGGTTAATATGCATAAGCTGAGAAAAAGAGGGATGTAGCCTTCCTTTGACTAATTTAAAGCCTGACAACTCTAATAATTGTCAAACTGTTCCCATTAGCTAAATTTCATTTTTTTAAAATAAATTTAACAATAATAATAATTATATTAAATATAAACTTAATTAAAAATTCAAGCTTAAAATACTAATTTTCAATAATTTAAAAAGGGAAATGTTGAAAACAAATCATGGCCATGAGAGAGTTATTTTACTTTTTTTAGAATAATTTTAAAATCAACGATCTGTTAGTGACAGCTTCAAAATCACTATATAAATAGAATTTTATTTTAATTTGCAATGTCACGTTTCTTTACTTTCCGGGAAGGGGGCACTGGTGTTTTTTTTAAAGAGAAAATATATAAAAAAGGGGGCGGTGGGTCAAAAAAGGTTGAAGACCACTGCTCTATATGCTCCTCAGTCTTTGTCAAAAAATGTATTCACTAGAACTTTTTTTGTTTCCTTTAAATTGCTCCGTGTTTTGTTGTTCCCATACACATTTTCATGTCATACTAATATTAATGCAGCCATAACCTTTTTTTTTTTTTGTGCTAAATTTTATAACAATTCATTACTTACTTAAAAAGTGTAGTAATTAAAAAGTGTAGGCGTAAATATCACCTTCTTTATTTTTTATCACAAGTAGGGCCTAACTGTAAAAAAAAATATTTTTTTTTTTTTAATTCTTTTGGAATCTAAAAATTAACCAATTTGGTCAGTTTTCTCTTTAACTTTTTTTTGTTTTAAATAAAAGCTTCTTTTCGCTCCAAAATATTAATAAATTCAATTTTAAATATTATTTTCTCAGATCACAGATCATAGAAACTTAAAAGTAGGTAGCCTACATTTTATATCTAATATCAGATAACACACATTCACAATACTAGAAAAATGTATTGAATAGTTTCTTTTCTATTTATTTTATTCAATTTGTATTTTCTCCTTTTTTCTTTTTTCCCCTCACTGTTAATTAAACAGGTCTGCTTTGGTTTAGGAGTAAAACCAAAATACAATTGTTTAATGCATAATGCTTTATTTAGCTTACCTAGAATAGAAAATTAATCTGACCTGTACGGTAATTTATTATCTCAGATTTTGAAGCATTGTATTATAGTTTATAAACAACTATTTATAAAATACAGGCTGAATGTTTTTTCTTTGTAGGTAAATCTTTCACTAGTAGGCTTTGTTTAAAACAAAAAGATAAAGAAAAAGAATGTGTTACAATATGTATAGTTGTATGTTAGCAGTAGAAAGATAAAAGTTTGAAAGCATTATTTGACTTACTTTTTCCATCATGCTAGCCTGAATGTCTATATTTTTTTAATGAATCAACCATGAAAACCAATGACTTAGCGGAGTCATTGAGTAACATGCATGACTTGATTGACACATGAAAAGTGTAGGCTGTAATTATCTTCTTTTTTGAAGAAACATCTGCAATATATGAGAAATGATAAGATACAGTTTGTCAGTCACAGAATTGTATTGCTTTGTATATTTAAAATCCCTTTTTATTTTTTTTATCAAATTCTTTAATTAGTGTGTCAAGTCTTTAGCCATACACGCTTAAATAGTTCAGTCTTTTTTATTCCCCTTTAGATTTGATGCATAATTCTTCGGACTCATTTACTTTTAATTTATTTCAATGAAATGGGAAAAAAAAATGAAACTAGCTGGTTGGTTAAGAAACAGTGATCCTTTAACACATTTCTAATAACTCATATTTTTTATGAACAGATATTTGATCGAGATGGTGACCATGAACATAAAGGGACATCTGTTAAAAGAGACACCAATCCCACAATAAGTGCTTCATACGATGGACATGGAACTGACACTTAAAGTCTATTAATAAAAGATGTCATCACATCAGCAGCACAGATATGAAACAAAATTCTGCTTTTGTATATTAAGAATGAAAAATTTTATATATACTTTTGTTACATCAACTTTTATATTACGAAAAAGTATCTCAACTAAACACTTCTATGACATATTACTATGCTTTTAAAAACATTTTAAATAATTAAAAAGCACAAAAAAAAAAAAAAAAAAAAGAAATGTTATTTGTGATTTTCATATTTACGGCACATTTTTTTTAGTTACATTTTTTTTTTTTAATATCAGAAAATGTTTAAATGTAAGAAGTTAAAGAGTTGTTATTGTTACATTGAATGAAATAATAAAAATTAGCATCTGAAAAGTCATTTGACTAAAAATTAAACATTCCCACCAAAGAAAACTCTGGTGATAATTGTATATATGATTCAATGTTTTTATTGCTCTGAATTTATGCATAATACAATTAATAATTAGTCCTAGACCTGCAGTACCTTCAATTTTAATTGGCAATTTTTTTATTTACTTCACACTATACAATGAGAAAGAACTCTATGGCAATTATTGGCCGCTATCTAAATGTCTTTTTAAACTTTTTTTTTTCAATTCTAAATATTTGTATCATTAAATAAATATATTTTTTTATTATGAATTCAGTTTAGCAGGCATAAATACACATACTTTACTTTATTCAAGTATATGTGTGATGTCTTAGTATATATTTCAACTTACCAACAAATAAGCTCTATAATGTACACTAGATCGTACATTTATTAGGAGCAACACAATGAATCAAAATGTCTTCATTTACATGAAAAAATGATGTAAAAAAGTAAGTGTAGCAGTGTTTGTTTATTTACAGGACTTGAAATCTTTAAAATAAAAGATTTTTATTCATTTGTTTACATCTGATTAATATGTACGTTTTTTTATGTGATCTTCTGTTTTTCTTTATGTTATAGTGCACATATAAATAATATACATTCAATCAGGTGGCCAAATTATGTAAATGGACTCTGTTGGACCGAACAAAAAAAAATCCAGCTAAAAACCCAGCTATTTTTCAATTCACACAAAAAAATCATGTATCAAATGAAAAGAAGCATTTAGAACCAATCATCAACATTTAGTTACATTTGAGAAGAGATTTGATCATGCATCTTAATCTATTAATAAGATTAACAATAATGTATTTCTAACATTGGATGACATTAAGAAGCCAATATTCACTTTTCATTTTGTTGGTTAGTGTTAAGCAACCTATGGGCTATTTTATGGCTTTAGTTACTCTGGTTTTTATCTTTTATCAAATCTTCATTGGAGTATGGTTAACAGAAAAACTGCAAAAAATCACAGAGCAGATTCAACCATGTGTAGTCATTGGTTAACAGCAGGGGTGTAGCTAGGAATTTTCCATGGTTTGGGGGAGGGCGGCTTGACCTCTTTGGGGCCCTGCATTTGTTAATATTTCATTTGTTAACATAAAAAACACTCATTTGCCCCCCCCCCCTCAAATGGGGACCTGGGGGGATTTTGATATTCTCATCCCCCCCACCCTAGCTACGCCACTGGTTAACATGGCAGATTCAGAAACAAAGAAGTCCCATATTTGAACCCCAGGGAAGACGGATTTTGTACATAGGGATTTTTAGGACGCTTTAAGTCCACCGACCTCTAATGGGTACATGACATATATTGTAAGGACTTTGCTGTGATGGCCACATGAGACCCCTATCAAACCAAGGTTATAGTAACAGATTGGTGATGACCCAATCGCTGTAGTAGCCCTGTCTCTAATCTCTTGGTTTGTGATGCGGTCTTTAAATGAGATACCTGGGATCCTTCTGTAGCATCTCAACTCCATTGCCAGGATCCTCCTCTCTAGTTCTGCAGTCAGCGCACAAGACTCACAAGCATATAAGAATGTGGCTATGACCAGGGAGCGCATCAGCTTGATTTTGGTGTTAATAATAATAATATTAAAAACATTAATATCACCAAGCACTTATATCACGTTATATATATAAATTGTTGATTAATTCAAAGTAGCACAATGAAACATTATCGCCTACATAGTCCACAACATTGACTTTGTCAAGTACACATTTCACTCAATTGTATGCTAATGTAGTCTGAACTCGTGTTCTCAGAGCCAAACCATGTTACCAGCACATACTGAACTAGAATTTAAGCAAATGAGAAGGCTGACATTCTAACAAATTGTGGAAGAACAGATTCGAAATAGTGACTAAAATAACCGAGAAATAGACAAGCTCTAATTCGAATCTAAAGGAAGACGACGCCTATAGGGGCCTATAAGCTCCCTACATGACCAACGTTCAATTTCCGTACGTGGATACAACAGAATAAGATCGTACATGTCCGGAAGCTAAAAATTGGAACTAGCTTGAAATCGAGACCATTTGGTAGATATATAACAAATGGTCTCGTTAAAATCCGCCCTTGTGGATTGTAACCAGAGAATGCTGACCATGTTCTTCAAAACTGCATTCTTTATCAAGAGGCCCGAACAAGACACTGGCCCCAAAACACCCCAATAGAAAGAAAACTATATGAAGAGATGACTGATTTGGAAACCACTGCGCAGTTCTTCTCGTATATTGAATTAATTATCTGAACGCTCCAACATCAAAATAAGCAATAAGAATTAAGAATAACCCAATCTATTTGATGGAATAGGTATTATAGGCCTACTCGATTTATGCATTTTTATCTAACAATGCCTGTGTAGGCCATCCAAATTGCACGTTGCTGTTCCAATGACTCTTTAGATCTACGATTCTAATACCGGTACTTTACAAGTGCATGTATACTGATCACAAAGGAGGAAATTCGAAACATAATATTACATTGGCGTTTGGGCTCCACGGTCCACGATGATCTGCTGAGCACAGTCAGAAAAAACTATTTATGGTCACACCACATTAAGTTCCTGAATCAGAGCTCGCAAACACCATGGAATGGGTTGCCTGAACCAGCCATGAAAACCAGTGACTTGGCAGAATTTGATCGAGTCATTGGTTAACATGCATGACGCGTAGGACGTAATCATCTTCTTTTTTTGAAGTAACGTCTGTATTTTATAGGATATAAAGACCATTCTGACGGGAAAACAATTTTTGTTTAGAGAAGAAATAGCTAAATTTGCGTCCAGTATTATTTTTGGAGTACATAGCCTGACTAGGTTTGAAAATAAATTGCGTAATTTTATTTTCGATGTTTATTTTGTATTTTTTTAAATTTCTTTTGGGGCCACCAAATTCACTTCGCCTAAAGGGCCTCGAATTATCTAAGACCGGCCCTGCAGACTAAGAAAGGGAAGTGAGCACAACATATCAAAGAATGGACTGTCCTGTCATTGGAAGGCATTCTATAATAGTCAAGGGGAAAAACAGAGAGGGATGGAGAAAGACGGTCTGGTGCACTAACGGTCCAACAGACTAAAGGACAGGGAACTGTGAAGAATCGATATATTAACTGGACATGTCCGTATGTTAGGGGCCAGACTTAGAACAGATGGTAACAGCAATGTGAAAGATATGAGGCTTCAGAAATAGCCCGATCAAGGAGTGTTGATCAACACAGTGACTGGCTTTTGTTTTATTATAGATAGATCGAATCTAGGTCTACCTATTTTTAGAATTAAGGATTTGAGAAATGACAAGTACAAAAACTGCACAAGGCAGACACACACAGTGAGTAGCGTAGCCTATAATAGGCCTACCATTAAACCGTGATCGGATAGAGTATTGAATGGGTTGCCTGAGGCAGCCAGGTTAACCAATGACTTGGCAGAATTTAAGTCATTGGTTAACATGCATGACTAGATGCATAACGCGTATGACGTAATCATCTTTTTTTTTTTTGAAGTAACGTCTGTATTTCTAAGATAAGAGGAGCTTTCAGGAGCTTAATTTATATATAGATCTATATAGGTCTGTGATTGAGACATTCTTATTTATTTACCTCTCCGAAGTTGGCAACACGGATTTCCTACTAAAAATTGTAAACAAATATCTTTATCATGTGACCAAGAAAATGTCTGAGTCCAGGATTAGTTTAGATCTGCGATCTGTATGTTCATGTGTGGCTAGTACTCTATTTGAATATTACACTCCACGAATAGTGCACATAAAAAGCAAGAAAGTTGGATTTATAAATAGATTTCTTCAGCTTGTAATTCTGTCGTATATCATTGGGTGGGTAGATCATACTTTTAACTTTAGACTACTTTAGACTAGAGTGTCTAGAGAGTAGAGTCTAGACTGTCTAGTCCTAGTCTAGTTACCTAGTAGTCTAGACTAGACTAGAGTCTTACTAGTCTTAAGTCTTACTTACTTTACTTAGTGAGTCTAGTCTGTGAGTAGTGTGAGTCTGTCTTCACTGTCTAGTCTTAGACCTAGATAAAAGAATAAACTATAAATATTAAAATAATAAAGATATAGATAGTAAGTAGAGTCTTTGACTTAGACTCTAGAGTAGTCTAGACTCTAGACATTTACATTTACTTTTTTTTTTATTATTAGTCACTATTGATTATGATTATTATCATGGCATAAAATATGGTCATGGCAGTCATAACTACATAACTCGTAGTCGTAGTCAGTAGACTCAAGACTGAGTAGTATGAGTATGACTAGACTTATGTCTATAGTCTATAGTAACTGTACTATTTTTAAGACTTATTATTGAGTATTATTATTTTATTATTATAATTATATAATTTATATTAGCATTACCAATTACAATTAGAATTTAGATTACTAGAATTCTGACTAATACTAGATTAATTAGATAGAAGAGATCTAGATTCTAAATACTAATAGTAATACTAGTGTAGTAATAAATTAATGATTTTTTAATAATGCTATACTACTAGATCTAAGTCTTACTATACTAGTAGTACTAATACTAGTGATAGTTATAGATCTACTTAGTTTTACTAGTACTACTATCCTACTATACTACTAGGACTAGATACATATAAGATCTAAATCTAGCTAGATCTAGAATAGATCTATTACGAATCTATCTAGGTAATTTCTGCATTTAGCTGGCTGAATTACATCTCTAGGTGAGCCATGGCAACCATTAGAATCTTGATTAAATATCTATATTCATAATCTAGATCTAAATCCCTAATGAGAAATCTTGATTTTGCTTACAAATTACATTCAGAAATGTCTTTCCAATTACAGTTATGTGATTGTCTACAAAAAAGGTTACCAAGAGTTTGACACGTGTCAAAGTGCAATCACAACAAAACTAAAAGGAGTCGTTTTCTCTAACCTCAGTCACCTGTCTGACATAGGTGTGCGGACATGGGATGTTGCTGATTATGTTATACCACCCCAGGTTTGAGTTTACTTTTCTTTACCATTCAGTCATTTCAAAGTTTGTTTAGAGTCATGCTTAAAAAGGTGCTGTAAAAAGGGATTATAAGGAACTAATTAAATTGTTTTTTTTTTTTTTTTTTTTTTTTGTCTTATCGGGTACCGGTATTAAACTAGTACTGACCTTTTTTTTTCTATTTGATTCATCAGGAAATTGGTGCAACTTTTGTGATGACAAATGTTATTCCTACATTAAATCAAACACAATCAACTTGTCCTGAGGTAAGTCAAGAATTTAATTAATTAATTTTTTTTTACAATTTTACCTGTTAGCTTGCATTCTCTTCATGGGTTAAAAAAAAAGTTGGAAACTGAATGGACAGGTATAATTTGAAAATGTCTCTCAATTTTTCTAGGAATTTGACAGTTACATCTTTCAGAAAAACAACATAATTGGCTACACAGTTATAATTTTTCAAAATATGATGTCTTAAAAATTAAATTTGGCTTGTACCATCTTTTTAAAATTTTTTATTAAACATGGCTTCAGCTGGGACTGCTATACTTGATTCAAATGTTTTTTGTGTATTCAGTAATGAGTTTAAAAAGACATACTTGAACATTTTACAGTCTTTAGTAGAAATAATTAGCTGAAATTTTAATAGAATTATGCAAAGCTCTCTAGAAAGACTCCTTGCTATAATGGAGCATTACAAGAGAAATAAATAGAATGAGAAACAGCTTCATAAAGGAGGAATTGATTTTAAAAAATGTTTTTGTTTCTTTGTTTGTTCTTTAAGCTAGATCTAGATGACGGAGCAGGGGACATTCTAAAGATAACTGTTTTTTCTACTTTTGTGGGGATAAGTTGCCAGAGGAGTAGAGCAATGACATGTTGGTCTCCTTCAGTCGTAACGACTATGGTTCATCTCACACTTTTTCATGTGACTGTGGAGCCCTATTTTGAAGAGACACTCCTGTCCAAATATATTGCAGGCTGAATGGCTTTTGCTTTGGTGGTAGAGGAGCCAACCATTTTTCATTTGGCGCGCTTTCCTTCCAGAGCTGAGGCCCAAGTTTTTTTTTGGCTGTCCATAGCTTTCTTGATTACCATCTCTCTCCACATAGTGTGGTCCAGGCTATGTCTTCCCAGTAGTCAGTATCAATATTTGTACTCCCATTTGATTTCATCAACATAATGGAGGTGGGGGGTAATCAGTTTTTATTGAGCCAGTCCCGAGTTGCCTATAAAAGGATGCTGTGAGCTAAAAATATTGGGTTAGAGTTTTGTTGTCCACAAAAGTAGGATAATTGTTTGAGAACTCTTCCTCAATTTTTTAATAGATCATTTTTAAGGTTTTAATGAAACATTAACTTTTATATTCACTGTAGAGTTCTTCCACTGAAAACGCCATTGGATACTAATTACAGGTTTTTTTTTTTTGTAAACTTTAGAGTTTAAATTTTAATGAAGGTTGGTGTTTCTTTAAAGCCTTAGTAATCCACTACTGGGAGGAGACTGAAGTAAAGTTCACCCTGTTTTGGTGGCCAGCCCTAAATAAGCTTTTTAGAGAGACTGTAACAAATGTTGTTTTAATGTAGTGTTGGCCACAGAAATAGTTTAAACTCAAGCCACTCATTGGAACTTAAGGAAATGCACATTGAAATTAACACTTACACTTAACAATATCTAATTTTACTTCCATTGCGCGCTGATGGCTTTCCTCTTCATTACCCTGCCATCTGAAGATTCTGCCATATGCTTGGGAGCCACAAGAAGGGCAAAAGGTTAACAAAATCTGAACACATGAAATAGAAAGATGAAGCAACAAGCCAAAATTACATACAATGCGATTAGGGTGTTGCCATCTTCCTCTGCCCACAGCTGTGTCACTGTGTCTTCTTCCCCCAAGAACACCAACTATTTCCCAAACACCAACTATTTCCCGCACACCAAATTTGAATTTATGATGCTTACAGGGAAAACCCTTTTAGCCAAAACAATAGCATATGGGAAATGTGTTTTAGCAACTAAACATCCCAACTCAGGACTTAACATTACCTGAGAACTTCCTGTATTTACTATGATAAATAGTTTTTCAATACTAATGATGCTATTGCAATGAAAACGAAAATGTTTAGTTTTCTGTTACATTCACAATTATTGTTCATTTATACTTATGTCATACTTTTATTTCTTTAGGATCCTACAATTGATGGCAGTTTTTGTATTGATGATTCTTCCTGTCCCCAGGGGAAAATTTTAGACAAAGGAAATGGTAATTAGTTATATTGTTTAGTTCAAGTACTTGTTATTGCTAAAAAAAAATGGAGTACATTTTTTAAATGTCTTTTATTCATCTTTCTTTCATTGGTATCTGGAAGCACTGGTCCATCTATTTACAGATAAAAGCCCTTGCCAAACTAACTGTGCATTATCTATTTCCTCCCCTGCACTCACTCTTATGAAATGGCCAATCATACCTACATGGAATGCCCCAATTTGATTCTCCTTAGACACACCAATTTACCACAACCCAGCATATCCAACACTCTCTACGGCAGTGCAGAACAGCAGAGAAGTATAGCAATCTACTTTCCCAAAGCTCAGACTGAAAAAAGCTGGCTAAAAGAAGTTGAAGAGTCCATGTGAAACAATAACTTTTTATATATATATATATATATAGTACAGCTAAATACTGTGATATCCAACTTTTTATATATATAGTACAGCTAAATACTGTGATATCCTTATTCCTGTAAGAGATGCTTTTAAATAAAAGAAGATTCTAAGCAAATACTAACACATTTTAACTAAAGTTTCCTAGTATAATGGATTTTTAACCATAATTTAGGCATCTAATATGCCAATAAATTAAAAAAATTGGGAATATTAGTTTGTAGACACAATAGAGAAATACTGAGAAGGACTACACATCTTTTTGTAATAAATGAATATTTGGAAACATAGAGGTTCAAATAATTTGCTGTTTATAAAAAGGTATCATGTCCACAGGAAATTAGTTTTTTAAGTTTCTGTCCAAAAAAAACAAAACTTGCTTAATTAACTTAGTAGTTATGATTTTGATTATATTTGTAAATTTAGTTTTCAACTACTTCTCATGTGTTATGAAAAAATCTTTTTTTTTTAAATTATTAAATGAGGTCCTGTATCTGCATCCATTTCAAGACCAGATTTGGAAATCTAATCATTTTTGCACTAGCTTGCTTGTTTTGACAATCAAATGATGTTTCCAACAGGACCTTTCACTGGTAAATGTGTCAACTCAGCTAACGAGAAAAGTCATGTTTGTGAGATATATGGATGGTGTCTGGTTGAAGATGATAGTAGGTACGTTGTTTTTGTACAGGTTTATATTTTCAGTTGTGTAATCATTGTCCACTTCTGACATTTTGAAAAGAGAACCACTCACTTAACTCTTTCTCTCCTAACTGACGATACCAACGTTGATCCCAACAGAATATGGTAAATAATTACGGAGAGAAAGAGTTAAATCTTAGTTGATCAGCAAATGAATCAAAGTTCAAGTGCATCCTACAAGATAAAGACTAAGGTTAAGATTGCTTTATTATTGATCTTTATTGGAAATTGGTTGCGATTTGCCCTATAGGCTGGATGTCTGAGAGGGGAACTTTACTTTTTAGAAATCTTATATCAACTCAATTTGTCTGTGTGGTAAAAAGTTTGTACACATTATTTCTCCCACACTCGTTCACTTCGCACAATTATTCATTACCGTAGACAAGACAAGACATGAATGGATAAAAAAAAAGTAACCAATTAGTGTCACAGTCTCAGTTGACATTGCCTGATTTAATGTTCACCTCGGGTTAAGAGGTTAAAAGACACTTAGAATTCCTGATGTAGAAAACAGGAAGTAGAATGATACCACTTGTTTGACTTGACTAAACTCAAAGTCAACTTTATTCAATTAATTTTTGGTAATTCATTAATTTGTTTAATAACAACAAGGGAAACTAATACTTCACTATTCACAGATATCGCTAAATATTTTGGGTTTTGTCCCCTTAAACATTTGTTAGCCATATTTCTTCCCTCACACATTCTCCGATCAAGTTGATACTTAAAACAATTATTTATTGTACCTAAAAAAACATGAATCAATAAATAAAAATACTCAATTAGTCAATTGATTATTGGTAATTAATTATTTTGTTTGATATTGAAAAAGGAAAATAGCTTGTACATTATTGGTAGATATAGTTTGAAGGTCAGAGTTGTTCCCTTTTTGATGAGCTTTGTTTTTTTTTTTAAAAAGGATTTTTTATATTTTGCTTGTTTTTAAAATATGAATAACATGTTTCTATTCTGAGATATAAATGTTATTGGCTCAAAAAAATGAAAATACATTTTGACTGCAATTGTCCACCTTAATATTACTACTATAATTGAATAGGATACTATTAATTGAATATGCTAACGTACTTCAAATGTATTTATAGTCTAGTATCCTAGCTGGTCAGAGAGAACTGTCCACCTTAATATTGCAACTATAATTGAATAGAATACTATTAATTGAATATACTAACGTACTTCAAATGTGTTTATAGCCTAGTATCCTAGCTGGTTAGAGAGAATTGTCCACCTTAATATTACTACTATAATTGAATAGGATACTAAGGATACTATTAATTGAATATGCTAACGTATTTCAAATGTATTTATAGTCTAGTATGCTAGCTGGTCATAGAGAATTGGAGACCTTAATATTACTACTATAATTGAATAGGATACTATTAATTGAATATGCTAAGGTATTTCAAATGTATTTATAGCCTAGTATCCTAGCTGGTTAGAGAGAATTGTCCACCTTAATATTACTACTATAATTGAATAGGATACTATTAATTGAATATGCTAACGTATTTCAAATGTAGTTATAGCCTAGTATCCTAGCTGGAGACTAGAAAAAGAAATTTGTGTTTGAAATACTAGAAATGTACTTTTCACATCAAAGCTGTTAAAAGAGAATAGTCTTTGCTGTTTGTTCTAGTAGGTCCTAAAACAAGACAGATCCATTTAATTATATACATACTTGGTTTGAGTCCTGGGAGAAGTCTCAAAAATCCTGCGGTGTCCTCACGCAGAGTCTGGGAGGGCATGAGGTTGAGGCTGTCCAGGCCTGAACAAACTATTATAGCTGTGGCCACTGCGGGGAAGTAGAGGCAATCATGTCTCATATTCTTTTTGACTGCCCCAGACTTGCTGATCTCCATCTCGACAAGTCTGGGAAACCAAAAGTTCTCACCTGTATGGTGACATCTATGCACTACCCAAAACAGCAGGGTTTCTGTCCAGGGCTTTTGCAAGAGAGGATTTAAACCTTTCAAAACCCACTCAAATGGAGTTTGATGATGATGATTTAATTATATTATAATTTTCATAGAACCTATTTTTCATAGCTAACAAAATGTTGTTATTTTTTCTCTGTCAAGATATAAGAACATGACGGATCCAGTCTTGTTTGGTTCACACAACTTCACAATGTTTATTAAAAACAATATTGAATTTCCTAAATTTGGTGTAAGAAGGTAAGAAATTTATGCATTGTTACTTGATACCTGAGTTACATTCTGTTAACATTACATCTAAAATCCTTTCAGATAATTTTAAAAAGTGTTTATTGATTTTGAATGATTTACTGAAAACATTTAGCTATCAATATTAAAGTTAGATTACAAGTTAAAAAAAAGAACATTTTTTTTTAAAAATCTTTTTCCTCATTCCAATATCTCTTTAAACATATAAAATATATCAGCTATACATAAAATAAAAGTTAATTTGATAACCTTTGACTCTTTTTTTCTATTATTTTTTTTTTTTGTGCTGATAACCTTGTATACTCCCCCCCCCCTTTTTTTTTTCTTTGATAACCTTAAACAATTTTTTTCCCCTTATTGTTTGTGTCCTATCCCAATATTCCCTTGAAAGAAAGTAGAGATGTTTTGCTTGTACAATTACAGAACATTTTAATCACTTTTGAAGTATCATACCTAAAAAAAAAAAATGTGATCTACTTGCAGAGAGTTTTTGTCCGTTTCCTTTTCAAACTTTCTACTGCTTGTGTTGCCCATGTGTGCTTAGAGTTCCCTTCCGCTTTCTTGAGATGAAGCGAGATAATTAAAGAAGCATATTGTGTATCTATCTTATTATCCAGACGAAACTTACCAGACGTGGCCACCAATGAAAGTACAGCCTTTATAAACAATTGTACGTACAATGCCACAGATCCGCAGGCCAAATATTGTCCTTTCTTTCGATTGGACACTATAGTTCAAGGAGCTGGTTATCCGTACAGTGCAGTAGCTGTTGAGGTATTATGATTGGTTGAGCTTATAGTCTTCACATTATTAATCTTCACAGTATAGAAGCTTTTTTTTTATTATTCTTCTATTATTGGACTAGCCAGAGTTGATGTTTTCAGTCAAACTAATTTGGTTCTAGAATTTTTTCCTTTTAAGACTAAAACTAAGACAGCTTTATTGATCTTTATTGGAATTTTTTTGTAATGACAAGGCCTCTTTTTTTCGAGTAAAAATAACAATGATGCTCTACAAACATCTTAACTTCGGTCTTGTTGTTTGCTCAGCTTCGTTATCTGTTGAGGAAAAGTGGACTAGCTAAAGAATCTAATTAAATTTTCTTTTTATTTTTAGTCTGGTGGCTCTAGTAACCAAATTCTGCAGCTTGTAAATATTTTGGCCTGCAATAGTTTGAAAATGACTCAACTTTTTTTTGTTCTGCTGAAATACAAAGCCACAGAAAAACTCTCATGGACAACTTCTTATGTTGATTTCTGGAATAAAATCTAAATCTTTTTTTATTGTGCACTAACCATTCATTTATTTTCTCTCTCTCTCTCTATTTGTATGTATATATATACATATATATATATATATATATATGTATATATATATATATATATATATATATATATATATATATTTACATATACTTACAGTTAGAGCAAACTCTGATAATATTTATATAATTTATTTAAGAAGTAATGAACAAACATGTTTATCACACACACATACGCACAATTTACTTTGATTTCAAGCAATGCTATTTAGGAGCTAATGTAATTTCTTCTATATTTTTTTTCTTTAATTGATAGCATTAAAAAGTAGATTTCACATTCTGTACTGGAAAAAAAATGATCATTAGCTTTGCTTAGGTTATTTGCGATGAGGCCACAGACCATGAAACAATACAGATGTTTTTGGAAAAAGTGTTCAGAAAAATGCACATGATCTTTAAAGCAAAATTATAATCTTTAGAGTCTGTTTACTGCTATCTGTTTATCATTTTTCTTTTTTGAAGTATCATTCTAAGTGCTGTCAATTACATACTAGCTGTAGTCTGCGAAATACAGCTTTAGATAATTAAGGTGAAAAAGCTGATTACAGTATATTTCAGAATCTATTTTTTAGCCAGGATAAATTTATGCATTGTCATGATAACAATGGGTTAATTGTTAAAGTCAGAGTTTGCTTACAATAGTAACTGTAATTCAGAACTATTTTTACTTCTTTGAGTTGTAATAGCTTTTGAAGATGCTTCAGATGGAGTTGTGGATTGGCTTTTAACTCACTTATTAGCAAAAAGCGTTGTCGTGTTGTATGCGCTTCAGACTGCCATCTCAGATCATTCCAATTTTTTTAAACCATGTACCAGCCATCATGCAGGATTTCGGAGTAGGATGTAGAAATCTTTGTTTTAGAAGGAACATCCAAAACCTGTACAACAAAACAACGAAACAAAACTGTCCAAGTGAGCACGAGTGTTTGACAATGTAGGGGAAAAAAAGTTGCAATGAATCTTTTAAAACAAAAACCCTCTCAAGCTAGTTAACAGAAATACTTGAAAAAATTGCTGACATTTTTTTTTACTTAAGAGAGTTGTTTCAAAAGAAATAAACAATGAAACGTTAAAAAAGAAAAATACCTTTTTTCAGACGAAACATTCTGGATCTGTATGCTAATGATACTGAGTTAAGTGATTGCAGATGGAACCGCACCAATGCCCTTAGTAAATATTGTCCCATATTTTTATTAGACGATATCGTGAAAGATATCAACGAAGATTATAATCATTTGGCCCTACAGGTAAATATGGGAAACTTTATACTGGTAGTCGTGCATCATTCTGTTCAATTTTGTTTTTATAAAGTTTTTGTTTTGCATTTAGTTGTTTAAAAAAAATATCCCAAGCATCAACTCTGGTTTTTATTTTATCATATTAGTTAGTATTGAACTGACATTACTAAAATTAATATATTCAAATATCTTAAATATCTGCATTTGAAATTAGTGATAATCTAAAAAAAATTTATGGATTTTTATTTACATAAAAGGCGTTCTCTAATCATATACACATTTAAAGAAGTGCCTTTCATAATTTTTTTTTTCCCATTTCTAAATAATGTTAAATGTGTTCCTGTCAGAATGTGCCACAGTAATAATAATAATAATAGTAACCGTAATAATAACAATTAAAAAAGCATTGTTTTTGAGTCACTCTAAAATCACAGTTTTTTTGTCACATCTGAAGCAACGTAAAAATAACATTGCTACTAATGTATGATTGGAGATTCTTTTACAGGTAGAAAAACTATAAATAGCAAGCTTTTTGGTAAATCCGGTGTACAAAATCTGGGTGAAGACTGGGATTTGAATTTAGGGATTTTTAAGGATGCTCCCTAGTACACCCAACTATGGGTACCTGACATTAATTGGGGAAGTAAAGGCGGTTGGTTGTTGTGTTGGCCACTTGACACCCTTGTTAATCGTTGGCCATAGAAACAAGATTATTTTTACATCATCTGCCTCGCAAGGCCTGAAAAAAAAAATGAATTAAAAAAAAATGTAGATGTGTTTGACGAGCTAGAGTTTTGTTAGCATAAATGGCCGCTTGACTGGCCTAGAATTTTAATTATTCATATATTTATTGCTGTTGTGCATTGTCTTACATTCTATTTTTTATCTCTTCATCGACCATTGATTGTCAGGGAGGTGTGATAGAAGTCGTTATAAATTGGGACTGTAACTTAGACTTCAGTGTTGATGACTGCTTGCCTGAGTACAGCTTTAAAAGACTTGATCGGGGTGACTACAGCATTTCTCGAGGCTTCAACTTCAGGTACTTACACATTCATTTTTGAAACTCAAGTTTCTAGTGTTTCACTAAAATAGTAGCCTAATAATAAAAAAAAAGACTTGTAGTTAAAAAAAAAAAGATGAAGACTTCTTGTATATTGGATTTTCTAATCTGGTGGCATCCATTTTTAAAAATCTTTCTTCAAGCAAATATAAATGTTTACTACTGGTGTGAGACATGCTTAGTAATTTTCTCTTTGAGTCATAAACTTGTGACTAATAAACCTAAGAATGTTGGTCCCTGGAAAAGTTAGACCTTTATTATATGATTAGTTCAGTTGTACTATTAGACTTTTATCCTTATAAAATCTTTTAAGAAACATTTTTTTAGTACATTAAGGATGACCTAACTTACATATTCATATGCACTTACTCGTCAATGCAAATGAACAGACATGTGAAGTGATATCTTTCCAGATAGTTCATCTCACTTTGGATCATATCAAAGAATGTTAGAGAGTCAAGTGGAAATGATTAAAGTCTTAGTTTTTCTTCTGAATAGTGAATCTTGAAGATTTTAGACAGGAAAGTTCTAGAACCAAGCTTAGTTAGAGTATATAGAGAGAAAACTTGTTCATGAGTTAGAATTTATTCCAGTACATTTCTATAGATCAAATGTTGAATTTGATCTACACTGTGCTTTATTAAGCCAACTGAAAAATGGCTGGTCCCTCTCCTACCTGCATTATATGTGGACAGAGTTATCTCTCTTGACTTGGTTTATACAGTCATTTGAAAAAGTGCTCAATGAGTTGAACCATAGTCGTTCTATCACTGAAGAGGCCAACATTACATCATTGTGGGGGTTTATTATTCCATTCATTAATATTGTATCTGGATTATTTTGTCAATTTCATTAATTCTGTGCTTCAAGTTGTCCTATTAATATTGTTTTGTTCATTGCTGTTCAGTGCATTCTGAATACATTATTCCCAGATTAGATAAGTAAGTGAAGTAAGGTTCCTTGCGATCTATAGGGCAGATGATGTTAAGGTCATCTGTTTCTTTGGCCAATGGTTAACGAGCAGGGTGTCATGTGGCCAGCACAACGGCCAATGCCTTTACTTTCCCCAACTCAAGTCAAATACCCATTAGAGCTGGGTAGAAAAATCCAGAAATTCAAAATCAGTCTTTACTGAGATATGAACCCAGGACCCCAGGTTCAGAAGCCAAGCGCTTAACCACTCGGCCACCACCCCCGGATTGCAATGGAGTATTTGTGCCTCTAGTCTTAACATCTAGAATTACTTATTAGCTATCACCACATTATACAAGAAATATTCAATATAACATATATAAACTACGTTCAATCCAGTGTTACAATAATCTTCGAAATTTCTTTGTTTTTTTTTTTCAATTGAAACTCGTAGTTTGTGCCTAATAGCCTATATCTGTCTATTATCATGCCTATCTCTAGATATGCTGATTATTATGCAGTAAAAGAAAATGATACCTTCAAGCAGTATCGAAATCTCTACAAAGCCACTGGCATTATCTTTGTTATAAATGTCCAGGGCAAGGCAGGAAAATTCAGCATCATTCCACTTTTATTAAATTTTGGCAGTGGTTTGGCACTGCTTGCATTGGTGAGTAATCAAGGTACTGTTATCATTCTGAATGTGACATTAATGCTAGAGGTTTACAGGGATGAAAAAAAAAGAATTGTAAAATGTGAAGTAAATCTACACTACAAGTTTTTACAGAGTGCCCAATCTGCTAATTCCTAGATATCTAATAGAAAATTTTAGTTACGTCTCAACTTTTCTCAAAGTTGTATTAGCATGTTTTTTTTTTTAATGCAGTTCAAGCCTGGCATGTTGTTGTCACTCTTGACTTAAGACTTAATGAACAAACATGTCTAGGTCTATTAGAGATTTAAAGACTTAATGAACAAACATGTCTAGGTCTATTAGAGATTTAAAGACTTAATGAACAAACATGTCTAGGTCTATTAGAGATTTAAAGACTTAATGAACAAACATGTCTAGGTCTATCAGAGATTTAAAGACTAAATGAACAAACATGTGTAGTTCTATCAGAGATTTAAAGACTTAATGAACAAACATGTGTAGGTCTATCAGAGATTTAAAGACTTAATGAACAAACATGTCTAGGTCTATCAGAGATTTAAAGACTTAATGAACAAACATGTGTAGTTCTATCAGAGATTTAAAGACTTAATGAACAAACATGTCTAGGTCTATTAGAGATTTAAAGACTTAATGAAGAAACACGTCTAGTTCTATTAGAGATTTAAGACTTAATGAACAAACATGTCTAGGTCTATCAGAGATTTAAAGACTTAATGAACAAACATGTGTAGTTCTATCAGAGATTTAAAGACTTAATGAACAAACATGTCTAGGTCTATTAGAGATTTAAAGACTTAATGAACAAACATGTCTAGGTCTATCAGAGATTTAAAGACTTAATGAACAAACATGTCTAGGTCTATCAGAGATTTAAAGACTTAATGAACAAACATGTCTAGGTCTATCAGAGATTTAAAGACTTAATGAACAAACATGTCTAGGTCTATCAGAGATTTAAAGACTTAATGAACAAACATGTCTAGGTCTATCAGAGATTTAAAGACTTAATGAACAAACATGTGTAGTTCTATCAGAGATTTAAAGACTTAATGAACAAACATGTCTAGGTCTATTAGAGATTTAAAGACTTAATGAAGAAACACGTCTAGTTCTATTAGAGATTTAAGACTTAATGAACAAACATGTCTAGGTCTATCAGAGATTTAAAGACTTAATGAACAAACATGTGTAGTTCTATCAGAGATTTAAAGACTTAATGAACAAACATGTCTAGGTCTATTAGAGATTTAAAGACTTAATGAAGAAACACGTCTAGTTCTATTAGAGATTTAAAGACTTAATGAAGAAACACGTCTAGTTCTATTAGAGATTTAAGACTTAATGAACAAACCTGTCTAGGTCTATCAGAGATTTAAAGACTTAATGAACAAACATGTCTAGGTCTATCAGAGATTTAAAGACTTAATGAAGAAACACGTCTAGGTCTATTAGAGATTTAAGACTTAATGAACAAACATGTCTAGGTCTATCAGAGATTTAAAGACTTAATGAACAAACATGTCTAGGTCTATCAGAGATTTAAAGACTTAATGAACAAACATGTCTAGGTCTATCAGAGATTTAAAGACTTAATGAACAAACCTGTCTAGGTCTATCAGAGATTTAAAGACTTAATGAACAAACATGTCTAGGTCTATTAGAGATTTAAAGACTTAATGAACAAACATGTCTAGGTCTATTAGAGATTTAAAGACTTAATGAACAAACATGTCTAGGTCTATCAGAGATTTAAAGACTTAATGAACAAACATGTGTAGGTCTATCAGAGATTTAAAGACTTAATGAACAAACATGTGTAGTTCTATCAGAGATTTAAAGACTTAATGAACAAACATGTGTAGGTCTATCAGAGATTTAAAGACTTAATGAACAAACATGTCTAGGTCTATCAGAGATTTAAAGACTTAATGAACAAACATGTCTAGGTCTATCAGAGATTTAAAGACTTAATGAACAAACATGTCTAGGTCTATCAGAGATTTAAAGACTTAATGAACAAACCTGTCTAGGTCTATCAGAGATTTAAAGACTTAATGAACAAACATGTCTAGGTCTATTAGAGATTTAAAGACTTAATGAAGAAACACGTCTAGTTCTATTAGAGATTTAAGACTTAATGAACAAACATGTCTAGGTCTATCAGAGATTTAAAGACTTAATGAACAAACATGTGTAGTTCTATCAGAGATTTAAAGACTTAATGAACAAACATGTCTAGGTCTATTAGAGATTTAAAGACTTAATGAAGAAACACGTCTAGGTCTATTAGAGATTTAAGACTTAATGAACAAACATGTCTAGGTCTATCAGAGATTTAAAGACTTAATGAACAAACATGTCTAGGTCTATCAGAGATTTAAAGACTTAATGAACAAACATGTCTAGGTCTATCAGAGATTTAAAGACTTAATGAACAAACATGTCTAGGTCTATCAGAGATTTAAAGACTTAATGAACAAACCTGTCTAGGTCTATCAGAGATTTCAAGACTTAATGAACAAACATGTCTAGGTCTATCAGAGATTTAAAGACTTAATGAACAAACATGTCTAGGTCTATCAGAGATTTGAAGACTTAATGAAAAAACATGTCTAGGTCTATCAGAGATTTAAAGACTTAATGAACAAACATGTCTAGGTCTATTAGAGATTTAAAGACTTAATGAAGAAACACGTCTAGTTCTATTAGAGATTTAAGACTTAATGAACAAACATGTCTAGGTCTATCAGAGATTTAAAGACTTAATGAACAAACATGTCTAGGTCTATCAGAGATTTAAAGACTTAATGAACAAACATGTCTGGGTCTATCAGAGATTTAAAGACTTAATGAAAAAACATGTCTAGGTCTATTAGAGATTTAAAGACCTAATGAACAAACATGTCTGGGTCTATTAGAGATTTAAAGACTTAATGAACAAACATGTCTGGGTCTCTCAAAGATTTGAAGGCATTTGGAATTATTTAGGAAAAGAACATATGTGGCATATTGAATAAAATAATGAAAATTACTGCTGCCATATCTTATGTTGTTCCTGATAAAAAAGGCTTATTTTATTACATTTTCTAATAACTAGCATAAGCACAAACCACATTATTTTTTTTTTGTATTTAAAAGTAGTGGTGAAAAAAAAAACGGGCCACACAAATTTCAATGTGCGACTGAAGCAGATCAACTGAACAATAGTGTTTTCAATACATTCAATTCAATTGCCGTTGTGTTATTTCAGACTACAGTCATCTGCGATCTGATTGTATTGTATGTCCTGAAAGCTAAGAAATACTACAGGGAACATAAATACTTGCTGGTTGAAAGTCAAGAGTCTTTTCAGGTATTGGAGCATTTTTTTTTTCAGTTTCTTTTTAATCAAAGAATCCTGCTAGTTGTTTCCAAGTCCATACTGGTATTACACGCTAGAGACATCCTAGATATTTCCTACTCCATCCCAGGGTGGTTAAATCATCAAGGAGATGAGAAATACTTTTTTTTTTATCAGGGGGGGTGGGGAAAAAAATCCTGTGTAATATTATGTATGGCCATGGCCAAATATTTTATACCGTACCAAATATATTTATTTCAGTTTAACTAATTGGCAGACCTCACAAAATTGTATTAACCGCTCATTTGGTTAATCACTGTTAAGATGTTGGGAGTTTCAAGCAGGGCAGGATGTATTGGCATGAGCTGTTTGGTGTCAGGAGTGGAGACAATAATTGAAAAAAAACAAAAACAACAACAACACATGGAGGGGGGGGGGGTGCTGGGCTTGACACCTGGTGAAGACTGGGATTTTTAATTTAGGGATCCTTAGTTCACCCAGTACTAATGGGTACCTGACATTAGTTGTGGAAAAGTAAAGTTGGTCATTGTGCTGGCCAGATGACACCCTTGTTAACCAAGGTCCACAAAAACAGATACATCATCTGCCCCATAGATTGCAAGGTCTGAAAGGCGGAACTTTACTTTACTCGCAAGATCTGAAAGGCGGAACTTTACTTTACTCGCAAGATCTGAACAGGGGAACTTTACTTTACTGGCAAGATCTGAATAGGGGAACTTTACTTTACTGGCAAGATCTGAACAGGGGAACTTTACTTTACTGGCAAGATCTGAACAGGGGAACTTTACTTTACTGGCAAGATCTGAACAGGGAAACTTAACAACAAACTTAAATCCAAAGTCTTGTGGACAGAAGTAACTATTGTTTTTCACTTTAAATTTGTTGGAACACAAACACACTGACCAAATACATAGATATGTATTATTCATTTTAAAGACTATAAATTGAACATATTGTTACGATTCTCTCTCCTAATCAGCACTACTGTAAACGCTGCTCAACACAACACATCTCTAACTCAAGAACTTGACAACTAGAGTTCCAAAAATAGTGTGGTAGTTGAATAACTAAATAATCAACTGCCAATACTACACTGACTTCAAGTGTTTTGTTGTACTTGACTGCCTACAAAACAATACTAGTCTCTCTGTCTACTACTGTACTCGTACGGCTACATTCTCGAGGACTCACATTGTACTAAACCGTCCTTACTGCCTTGCTGACCTGAAATGAGCTCCCCTTTCTTACACACTGTCTCTCTGGTCCACGTTGGCTCTCCATCACATGGCCATAACATGGGTTATATTTGCATGCACTAGTAATACTGTCCATTGACAGCCATTGACCTGTGTCATTTGCCTGGGTCACCTGTGTCAGTAGATCACACACACATTAACCCTATCACTCCGCCACTGGGTTTACAACAGTATGTATATAAGTTGTCTAAAAAATGCAATACCAGATTGTCCCATGTCTAAGGACTGCATTAAAATAGCTGCTCTGAAACATTTCGCTTCACTTAATTCCCATATTTTGTTAACATAATTGTTTCATAAATTATTGAGTTTGAATTAATTTAACTCAAGGATATTATGTTCAACACAGTGTTTCTTCAGCGTTTTTATAGAGGCACATCTGAACCTGCAATTGCTGCATTACTTTAAGAGGCATTAAATACCTCAGAGCGTGAAAACATTATGTGACAATATCTTTTTCTAATTGATTTTCAGTTATTATATTAACACTAGGGTCAGAAAATACTTTTAGTCTCAATTTTGACTCAGCAAGCTGTCACTTTTTTTATTACCTGTAAACTAACATGCTTGAATATTTGTGCTAAACATTGGCAACTTCCTGTAATATATGATAAAATTGATGATGTCTCTAATAAGAATGTTTTTGTTGATGATGTACACACCTTCCCTCTCCTCACTTCTTTATGTACCATTCTTCATTTCTTTTGATGCAGGCAAATTAAGTTTATTTTCTTTTTTTGGCTGTAGATGATTCTGTGAGCATTGTAACTTAGTAAATATCTGGGTTTTTTAGCTATTGATGATTTTTGTGAGCATGTCAACTCAGTAAAAAATCAGGTTGTGCCTACATTCATTGTCAGAATATGTTGGCAAGTGTTGTTTATAACAAAACATAAGGAACCAGAACTTGGTGATTCTCACCTTCACCTATCCTTTAGTCTGTTGAACCATTGAGGCACCACACAAGATCTGCTGACCCTCATTCTTCTGTCAGATCACTGCCCTATATAGTGTAACATATCTAGTTCTTCTGTCAGTTAAAATCACTGCCCTATATAGTGTAACATATTTAGTTCTTCTGCCATTTAAAATCACTGCCCTATATTGTGTGACATTATTAGTTCTTCTGTCAGTTAAGATCACTGCCTTATATATTCTTGATAAGTCTGAGTACAAATATTTTTTAAATTAAAATTTTACTACATTATGATCATTCCATAAAACAAATGTTACATATTTGGTTCTTCTGTCTAAGATCACTGCCCTATGCCCTTTGGCATTTACAAAATGAGGGCAAATTTTTCAATAAAAAATTAATGGAAATACTTGAAATACTAAATATAGTTAAAATATGTTTTACTAATGTGGCTTTTCTAAATAACTTCCTAAGTTGTATAATTTTCACCAGATAAAATGAATATGATCATTAAATTAAACTTCATTTTGATCCATATCTATAAAAGATTTAGTAGAATAAATAACAAACTATAGTCACTTGTTGAATGAAGCATGCGACCAAAGTACTATTTACATAATGTTTATAGAATACGGTATCTTCATGTTTTGTAGCCTTATTACCAAGATTTTTATTGTGCAATCCATGTAACTAGCTCAGTCCAAAGTAACTAGTGAAGGGCTTCCCAAACCTATAGAGTCAGTGTCCAACTTATCAGATAAATTGCTGACCTATACTGACCAAAGAAAACAGTAAGTCATAACAACTCATGACATACTGGCAGACTTTTGGTTGAGAAACACTGTGTTGCTCGACCTAATGGTGCCGCTTACCTTTATTAGGATGACAACAGTCATCAGAAAGGCATGGCTGCTGAGATGGTCAGCTCTCTTGAATACTTCAGGATCTCATGTTTATGAACTATAAGCCATTTATGATGAAATGTAAGTTTATATAACTTCTATGTGTTCTCCCTTCCGCAACTTAATTTAACAACACAGAGGTGACGCGCGGGAAAGGGTGAATGTGAGCTGGACACTATTTGTTGGCTTTATTCTTTCTAACTTTTAACGATTGTGATTCCAGGAATTCAGATATGTATCACATAGAAGGAATCACAGACAGAGCTTGACAGTGTGATTATTAGTACCCAACTGTACAATGCTTAGAACATGATACCTGATTTTTAAACATATAACATAATGGCTGTCCTTTGCTGCATTTGGTTGCCAATGTCAAAGTCGAGAAATTCTTGGCATATTTGCTGAATGACAAGTTTGTTCATTTTAATGTTCACTTTAGAAATGTAAAGATATTTACACATTACCTGTTCTGGTCAAACATTGCATTTATATATTATGGCCCTCACAAACTTCTTTTTAAAAATCCTTGACGGCTTGAAGATTCCCAAGAGAATTAGCAAAGTCATCTACGTGAACTTAATGAAGACATTTTCTTTCTATATTTTCGTGATTGTTTTGTGATGACTTCCTGTTACATATATAAAAGGTGTGCCGTGACCAAATACTTAACACTGGAACCGGGGGGTCTTGAGTCAAAATACAAACTAGTGCTTAAGTTTCTTAATTTGGAATTTTAGGATGTCCTTAAGTACAACTAATTGTAAAGTTTACTTAAACATCATTTGTAGAAAGTAAAAGCCTATGGATCTACTTCCAGTTGGCATGATGTTGCTTACACATCAAGTTGTTGAGCTCTTGATTTGCTCCCTGTAAATTTCAATAATGTTGGTTCAATATTTGCTGTGAAAAGATTTTATAGTAAAATTCCTCAGTCCAGCTGACTAGCAATAAAAAAGACTTCATTTATACTTAGTATGCTGTGGACTGGAGAAATTAATGGAATCCACTCAATTTTTGATATTTTTTTTTTTTTTTTACTAATTTCTTTTTAATGTAATATCATTTGATACATTTTATTTTCTTGTTTTATTAGTCTCTATTTGTGTGGGCTATTAAAAAAAATAGAATTTTTAAAGACATAGAATGCTTTTAACTTTAAAAAAGTGTATTTTTATTATTATTTTAAGACCATTTTTGTTTCTCTGCGATGTATTGTAATTTGTTTTAAAGCTTGCAGTGGCTAAGCCTTAAAGCACTTAGCTTCCAGAATGAAAAGTATTGGGTGAATCGCCGTGATTGCTGGTGGCTGTCGTTGGTTTAGTCAGCTAAGTCTTTCTGGTTACATAACATTTGTAGCCACAGTGAAACAAGTGTTAATTTATTATTGGCAACAGAAACAGATCACCTTTCTATCAATAAATATATTTGTATTTCACATCTTCATTTTGAGGCTTCTTTGATAATTTTTCATTATTTTTTAGCTTAATTATTTAGAATTTCTTATACAATTTTTAGTTGTCTTGAAGAACCAAAAAACACTATTTATTTGTTTGAGTTCTTTGCTTAAATTAAATTGTTGACATTTTTCTATTTTATTATTATAATAACTATATGTTTTGTTTTTTTTTGCAATCTATTTGCCATTATTATGAAATAGGTGTACACAGAATTAGGAATGTCTTTAAATCAAATAGATTTTCTAATCAAGCATTGTTTCATGCAATTTCAGGTGAAATAATGTATAATGTTATAAACCAGGACCGAAATGGGTTATAAATTGTCCTCTAACATCTTTTTGTTACATTTGTACTTACAACACACTTAGAGTTTCAAATAATTGTAATATTTACAGTTTAAATGGGGGGCTTGCTGGTTGATCGGTAAGCGCTTGGCTTCTGAAGTGAGGGGTCTTGTGTTCGAATCTCAGCAGTGAATGCTTGGATTTTGAATTTTATTTTTAGGATGCACCTGAGTCCACACAACTGTTATGGGTACCTGACATTAGTTGGGGAAAGTAAAGATGTTTGGTCGTTGTGCTGGCTACACAACAACCTGGTTAACTGTCAGCCTTAGAAACATATGGCCTTCACATTATCTTTTCTATAGATCTTGAGTCTGACAGGGGTACTTGACTACATTTACAGTTTAAATTTTTACTGTAGGACTGTGCTAATGTCTTTGTACATAATATTGCAGAAATTAGATGAAGATTTGACTGTTGGCGAGACTCTGCCTTTGAGTAACACCCCTTTTCATTAATTGCAAAAAATTCTTAACATTTCATTTCCAAATGTTCTGTTTTAAAAAAGAACACTCAAAAGACAATCAGATTTTCTGGTGTTGGCTTAATGCAGATCTTGTGACTTCAACAAAAATTGCTTCCATTCCAAACATTTCACAGTTCAATTTTTAACTCTTGGAATGACAGGTGCAATGTTGACAAAATTGAAGACATTTTTTTAAAAATCTTTTACTTGTGATTAGTTGTTTTTCATTGATAGAATTCCATTTGCTGTTTTGTACTTTTTTTTTTTTTTTTAAGCTTACTCTTTACTTTATTCATTTGATCAATTTTAACATAAGTTTTAGATTTAAATAGAATAAAATTGTTAAAAATATAAATGAAAGCTCAAGAGCTTACATTGTTACAAGAATTAAAACCCAACTAATTTTCATTTATTACATTCAATTTGTTACATGTATATGGCTTTATCAAGGGTTCCATAAAGGTTGAAATTTATAAACAGTTTTATATAAACAAAGAAAAAATGTCAGTAGTTCTTCTGATGCTATTCCTTTGTTGATAATTTAATTGACATAATAAATATAAACCTAGACTAACATTATATTGGTATCATATTTAAATATCGTTAAAACTTTTAAAAAAAATTATTTATTTAAAGAAATTATTATATCTCTGTACAAATAGAGTAATCTATCTTTATACCACCTCTGAGGCTGGGATTGTCGTGTGCTTCTTAGGTTTTTCTTTATCCACTGGGGGCTTCTTTCCAGCTTTTGTCTATTATAATTAACTACTTCATTAACACATCTTTCATATTCTCTAAATTATGACTGAATTGGACACATACATAAATCTAAGGTTCTGTGAAAAGAAATGCTTCTGTTACATAGTTGTTGTCTCTTAAAGGGAGACAACCTAGAGAACTATTTACAGAACTCTTGATAAAACGATATTGTTAAAAAAAAAAAACAACTTCTGTTTTATTTACAAAACTGAATAATTAGCATTAGACATTTAATTCTTTGAATTAAAAAAAAAAAGATTAATTGATTAATCTGATGATCGGACCATTTATTTAATTAGATTATCAATTATTTTTCCAAACAGCAGCAATAAATTTTACTTTTTTTTTTACTTTCTAATAATAATAATGGCAACTTTTTGATTCTACAGATATCCAAATATACAGGGATATTTTTTTAGAAAAAAAAAGTTTCTACCAAATATTTTATTCCATACTATTAAAATAAAACTTTTTTTCCCCCTAGATACTGCACGACGACTCAGACCAGGGAAGTCACAGGGAAGTAAAACGGCGGCACCATAATCCTAGTGTGGGGACATCTTATGAAGGTCATGGCACAGATACTTAGTCTTTTCTGACATAAGCTTTAAAAATATATTATTGGCTTATACAAGACTTTACAAATGAATTTGTATATGATCAGGTGTAGAGCTAGTGAAAAATAAAATATCCACCTTGTTTGTCTCTCACAATGCTGAATAATGCGATGATAAAAGCTAAGGAGTATTGTGATGTCCCCTGTTTTTTTTTTTAATGGTTGTAATTTGTACTTGCATTTATTGTTTTTAACTAGCCTCTTTAGTGTCGCAACATTTTGCGCAGTATTGTAGCGTTTACTCAATCTATTGATTGCTTGTCTGTATAATGTTTGACATGTTTTGGGGGTTCCTTCAAATTTGAAGATGATGGGAGATGGCAGCAGGTAAGGTTTGAACCCAGGACCATTGAGACCACAGAATAACAGTCCAGAATGCAAACTATACAACCAAGCAGCCATCCTGGACTTGTACATTAATTGTTCCATATTATGCTGGAACATTAAATATTGCCATTGTTTTCAAATGTGTGTATATGGAACTATGGTACCACTTAAAATTGAATCTTATGCTAATAAAAGTCTTCAAAAATCTACTTGAATTTTCAAAGTAATAAAGCTATTTATTTTGGTGTTGCTGAACCTAATTTTGTAGACTTGAAATAAAGACTTTACTAGAAATAGTTCTCACCTTTACCTATCCATTAGTCTGCTGGACAGTTGGGACACCACACATGTTCTGTTGACAGTCTCTCTCTCCAGTCTTCTGTCTTTTGACTTGACTAGTCTCTTTCAATGACAGGCCCACTCAATCTTTTATGTTGTCTTTTTATCACTCTCTTTGATTGCCTCTTTCTTTTTCCTGGTACTGTTCCCTGGAGGAAGATCTTTGTGAACCCTGAGGACCTTGTAATACGCCCATACAGTTTAAATTTACATTTTTTGACAATGGTCAGCAAGTCATTGTGGGTCCTATTGCAATAGTGATTCTGTTTTTCAATTTTCTTATTTGTGATGCCATCTTTGTAGGTGATTCAAGGATATTTTAATAATATCTTAATTCCATGGTTAGGATCCTTCTATTTAAGTAGCATCTAAATTCACAAGCAGAGCTAGATAGTTAAAGCATTTTAAAAAAACAGTTCCTCTGTTTCATTCAGTTTTTTAACAAATTAGACCTTGATTTTGATATAAAAAACAAAAAATAGCTTTAAAAAACTTATTTGATTCCTTGCTGTTTGTGCACTCATATTTAGAGGCATATTGTTGAATGTCTTTTCCATAGTATTGACGGTGGAGAATTCAAAGGGGATGTATCATATAGTTGATCAATTTAAAATTTGAAGACCAATCAATGACAAATTTGAAGGTTAATATCAATTGTATCAACAATTTTTCTCCAACATTTAGAGAGAGATTGAAATATTTTAGTTTAGCTGTTTATTTATCTCAATTGTTTACCTGTGTAAATTATTTTTTTTTTTGTAAACTTTTTGACTTTCTCATTTTGGATTTGTTTGTTTTTATTGGTGAATGAATTGACTAGTTTTACATATAGTTTTGCTAGGATAATAATTAGAAATGCTAACAACAGCACAGACACAGTTTGAGCAAAGATGTGAAGCCTATCAATATAAAATGCTGAAAAATCATTATATTCCTATTTTAAATGCCATTATTTTCATTTTTCAATCCTTACCGTCACACTAAGTTAAATCTGTGCTGTGTTTGATACCATGGTCCATTCAAAAAAAAGGAAATAAACATTGTTTATTATTATTATTAAATTATTTGTTTTGTTAAATGAGTTTTCTGCTAGTTTGAAATTAAAATGATAATTTCTAGACCATAAACTTGTTGACATTCTAAAATATATAATTGCTGTTACTAACTCAAGAGTGAAAATATATTTTTTTCTCAATGTAATTAATATGTCAATATTAAATTATTTCGTCTAGTTGGAAGAAAGATTTGTTTCTTTGTATCACTACAAACTTTTCATTTTTGAACTATTACTATTTTTCAGGAGGCACTGTGGCTGAGTGGTTAATTGCTTGGTTTCAGAATCGGGGTTCCCAGGTTTGAATCCTGGGATTTTTATTTTTGGTACCTTTAGGACGCTTCTGAGTCCACCCAGCTCTAATGGGTATCTGACATTAGTTGGGGATAAGTAAAGGCGGTTGGTCATTGGGCTGACCACAGAAACATGACCTCTTTATCGTCTGTTAATGTTATTAATATGTCACTATTGTATTATTTTGTCTATCTGCCGCATAGATTGCAAGATCTAAAAGGTCAACTTTACCCTTGCAATTTTTTCAAAGTAGAATTGGAGATTTTTTTTAATACATGGAGGCTAATCCAAAAAAATAGCAAGCTTTTTAGTATACTCTGATGTACGTTATATAAGCCAAATAATTTGTATGCACTTTTCAGTTCTGTTGAATCATATTTTTTTTTCTTGTAGCACAAAGTAATTTTTATTCATTAATTTAGTTGGCAGCAGTGATCTTTCAATATGGCTTCCTTGACATTGCTTTTTTTTTTTTTTAAATTTTTTCCCCACCACATTTCCTCCTATCACTTTCTCTTCTTTCTCTATTTTAAAGCTTAATTAAGGTAAAAAGCACACAGAAGAGTGGATTTCTGTGATTGACTTTTGGTGTGAAAATCCCCCCAATTAATGTTCAATGAAGGTCTACATTTTCATGGTGGATTGTTAACCTTGTTACCCTCTCTTATTGTACATGAGACAATGAGAGAAATGTATCATTGGGCTTGTGTCAACTTGTATAGTTTGAAAATGTGCACCTGTTGCTAGAGCTTCTCACTATTTACCCATTAAATGTTGCATGTTGCTGTACAGTGTACACATTCAATAGTGTATAACAAACTCTACAGTCGTAGCTTGTTCTATATTGTGTATATAACCTTAATTATTACTTTTATTGACATTTTGACATGTGTCCTCCATCTCATGGCTCTCACCTAATGTACATACAAAAACTGCGTTGTTGGTTTATGTCGAGTTTGACAATTAATTTGTGAGGTTGCGAGTTTTGACGCTAGGGACAAAATGCATTTGAATAGATTCAATTTTCATTTGTGAGAATTAGCAAAGTTGCATAATGATCATTTATTCCAATTTCTTATATTTTTTTTACAGTATTAATTTTTTTGTGGTGAGGAAATATTTACTTTGTCCACCGATATTGCCCCCCCTCAATAATTTGGTTTGAAAGGCTAAGATCCTGCTTATCATTCCTTCCACAGCATTGTAATAAAAAAACAAACCCTTTAAGAGTTTACGATTGGGCTTGTGTACATCATATATAAATGAAATGAAAATTAGAGTTTTGCCACAAACTTTTTATTAGATTTTTTTTTTTCTGAATTGCTTTCGTATCTTTCATGATATAGCATTCTTCGTGTGCTATGGTCTAAGTCACTTTTGTAGATACACTGAGGGGAGGAGGTATCTGGATCTGCCTTTAGGCACTCAGCAAACAAAAATCAGCTCAAGGGATATGAGCCCAAGCCCCCCTTGATAGGTAGCCAAAAAGTACATGTCACTCAGCCACAGATCCCATGTAGCTAACTATTACTTAATGTGTTTTAAGGTCACATTTTACAGAAACTATTTTTAAGCAATCTACTATTAATATTTTACTGTATTGTTCATTGATCTGAAAAGAATTCATTTTTGGATCAGACTTAGTTAACCTCATAAAGAGGGAGAGGGGGAGCTTGTTTTCTTTAAAACTTAAATTTCTATCCATTTTGAATATTTTTGCCATAGTTATAGGATTTTTACATACTGTTCAGAACCAATTTTTTTCCCTAAAAAAAAAGCAGATATTTTTCAAAGAGCAAGAATTAAAACTTTACCACATGTTTAAAATAATGATGACCTTACTATTTTTTCTTGTTATTAATGTATCTTACAAAAGTCACCTGAATGTGTCATACTTGAAAAAAGATTCCTTCTAAAATTTTTACAAAAAAAAAACCTACTTTGTTCTACAATGGTAGTTAGTGAGAATGAGGTTGTGACTGTAGTACTTCAGTTGTAACAGAACATTATGTTACAACTGACACCCAAATGTATACAAAATAAAAATATAACTGTGATACAGTAATCCTTAAATGACTTGATGTGAAATGTATCTCATATATTATGTGTACATGTTTTTTTTTTGTTGCAATAAAAATATTCAATATCAACCATCTTTGGACTCAATTTTTATGCCAAAAGTTCTTGTTTAATCAATACAATGGGGATAACTACTATATAGCTGTCTCTTTGGTGTATCTGTTATCAGCAGCAGATGCCCTGGCTGGCTTGGTCACGTTCATAGAATGCCACGGTCGACTTCCACAAGACATTCTGTATGGTGATCTAACAGAAGGCTGCTGGTCATCTTCTATTTAAAGTTACTGATGTACACAACTTGAAGCTCTTCAAAATCAAAGGAAAAAGTGGCACTGGATTTGACCACATGGTGAGAGAGCATAAAGTAAGGGTCTCAGATTGCAGATGCCATACACAACAGTAGTAGAAAGAAAGGTGAAAGTGCACCGGTGCCTGGTGATTGCAGATGCCCAACCTGTGGCCGCAGCTGTGGACCAAGGATTGGCCTCTTTAGTCACATGAGAAGTAGCAAAGGGAAAAGATCATCTCTCGAGACGTAAAATGACAGAAATGTACAGAATATGAAGTGTTGAAATGCTCTGCATAATCTGATGCTCAACTCTTTCCTAACTAGCACAAAATAATATCAATATCGAGGAAGTACTAGAGGAACCCACTGTAACAGTAGTGCAGTTAAAATCTTACATAAAAACAAAGTTAATCGACTTATCAAGCCTGTTCATGATATTCTTTTGATGTCAAGTTTTGTAGAAAAAAGAAATTTGATAAGGTTTCTCCTGTTTAAACAGTAATAGTTTTTATAGTTTTACATTACATAAACAATAAACATTACAGTGAATGTCTTTTATCTGTTTTATCTAATTATAAAGTAAATCCAACAATTCAAACAGTAATAAAATGAGAGCTTTAATGAGTAATGATATTTTTAATAGTCTTTACATAAATACATCAAGTGAAACATAAAAAGGTGACACCATTATGTTCTTGCGCTGACATCCCTCGAGTTATATATACGTCCCTTAGCGCGGAGATCTCTCACAATGCCTGGGGGTAAGTGACCAGTAACAGAAATAGCGTAGCATCCTTTAGTAAATCTCTCTGTAAACAGAATCATAAACATTTTTGTTCAGACATTATCAATTATCACTCATTCTTATCTTTAGCCCTTCAAAAAAGCTAGATGTTTTTATCTCTAAATATTATGATACTCTTATTATGACAGGGCTTCTCAATATGTGGCGCTCAATGTGCGCTGGCAAAGAGGGATTTTATTTTTTAAGGGGACAAGAAAACTATTTACATGTAGAGAGAAATCGTTTTATTTAAATATTGATAAATTAAAAACATTATTATTTAAGTTACAAAAATTAAAATAAGAAATTAGGAGACATTGATTCAGCTTCTGAATAGAACAGACTCTAAACATTCTTTTAAAAAAGACATTTTAATATGTCTATGTCAATGCAATTCTAACAGCCCATCTCAACAAATGGCAGTCAAAAATATTTTAGGCAAATAATGTTTTAATCAAAAGTCCTGAAAATATAGCAGCTTTCTAAAAGAAAAAAACAAACAAACGATTATCTTACCAATCCTTTGCCATTTTGCCACCCAACTGTCTTCTGGACTCATCATAGCTATCAACCTGTTAATCAAAAACAATATGTCAGTTTTATCAAAGAATTTGTTTTTACCATAGTTGTGTACATTATAACAGTATAATTGATTTTTAATTTTTTTTTACAATCTCTTTTCTCAAACCTTAACAAAAAAAATATGTTTTAACACTGCTAGATGAATCAAAATTGTGAACTCCTGGCATATGGCTATGACATGGACACATAACGTATGTATTTCAACAATGCAAAGAAACACCAGGGATGTATTAAGAACAAGATATATATATATATATTTAATAAAGCAAGTGGAATAACTCTAACTGTAGATAACACCGACAAAAGTTGAACTATTAAATATACAACAAACTATGAAAACTGCCTTTTATACTGTACTTCTACTATTAATTACAAAACTCAGGCTTCAGACAACAATAACAACAATCTCAAGGGCCGTCACTCCACTTTAACTAGTAGACCAATGAAATAATAATAAATAAACATAGAATTCCTTACATTTTACACCCAAGATTCTATCAAGTGTTGTTTACAATACTGTATACAAATACAAATCATCACAATCACAGATAAAATAAAAAAAGACATGATTAGTACTTATTAACATCTGAGTAAACTCTATCGGATTCTTAGAAAACTATGCAGCAAATTTATCCTTTTGATATCTCTGAGAGCACACAAGTTAATCAGCTGTATCTTAAACGCATACACATTTTAGCCTGGAAAGTTGAGTAGCTCTCATTAAAGTGAACATGTATTCATGCAAAATTGGAAACCAACACTGCCAACTTAACAAAAATATATTAAATGTTAAAGCAATTAATGCTTACCCATCAAAGTTAGCACTTGTGCACTCATAGACAGCATCTCTGTTATTCTTCATGTGCAAAAACTCTTCACAGTTTTCACAGCCATCCAACTCAAACTGCTCAAATGTCTGCAATCATAATCAGAGTTATTAATAAATATTCAGATTTTTAACGTTAAAATTAGAGTAACGGTTGCATTTCAACATTAGATTTTGCCATGGTTCATTTATCTAATCAATTATGTTAATTAGCTATTTAAATTGTACTATATATCATTATTTTTTTCTGGCTAATTCATGCTGCTATTTTTAGGCTTGAATGACAATTGGATAGACAATGGTTTAACATAACTACTGGCCTTATGATTGTTTAGTAGATATTTTTCTTTGTTTTCTTAGATACTGTATAAATTTGCTTTTAAGTATGTGTTGTGTGTCATAGAAAGCTCTGCTTGCTGCTAGTCATTCTTTTACTTAGATTCTGTCATTTGATTATTTTTTTAATGTATCATGCTTCCTAAATATTTAAACATTTCTACGTTTTCAAACTTGTGCTTCTAAAGTAATTTTAATATATTTGTTCTTCTGCCTGATTGTCTCTTGTCATTAGAACAGACTTGGTTTTGCTGTCGTTTTTTTCAAGTCCTGCAGGTCAAGATGCTTCTTCCAGTTGTGTGAAAGCTCTAGCAATGTCAGAGGTGTCTTTACCCAATAAGGCAATGTCATCTACATATATGCAAAGTATTGTAGTGATCTAGCTTGAAATCTATTCTATTCATCTTTATTTTTCATGTCATTCCTTACACAGCCCCACCCCCCTCTTTTGGTAAGTCCTCAATGTGAGTGAATTTGGATTTTTTCCATTAATTCTCGTTTTTTCTTTCTGACAACTTTTGTGGCCTTTCTTCTTGTATTGCTGTCTGGTATTTATATATATATATATATATATATAGATTCTGTTCTATAAATTCTAGAATATTTTACATCTAGAATCTAGACTCTAGACTATCCTAGAAGTAAATCTAGATCTATTTCTAAGATATAGATATTAGAGATTTAATCTATAATATCTATTAGACTCAGTATGTATGCATTTATTAACCATTAGTTTAGCGCCAGTTAAGGTAATTGAGCTCATCATGTTATTAAATTTAATATATAACCTTAAAATACAAGAAAAGTAATAATTTTTTTCGCTACATTGAAAAAGGTGCCGGTACGCCGTACCGGTGCGTACCGTCACAAAAAATGATATATATATATATAACAGTGCTTTTTTTGTAAAACAAAAATAAGTGCCGGTACTTAGTGATGGATTGCCTAACTTTTAACTACTAAGTAAGTCAGTGCCGAGTCAGTCAGTCACAGTCAGTTTCAGTGAGAGACACCCCTGAAGTGAGTCAGTCATTGACTAGATCTAGAATCTATATAGATCTAGAGTCTATCTATTTTATAAATTGTAATTTGTTTACCTTTACAAGAGAACAGAGTAAGCATGCCCTGAGATTTCTGAGTTCTTTCGGTACTGTTTCTAATGACATTTTAAAATTATTTTTGTACAATAAATAAAGATCTTGAATGTAGAGCTAGACTAGGGTCTAAATCTAAATCAGCTTTAGATCTCTAAATGTAGACTTTCTTTATAGATCTAGACTTTATATAGATTCTAGACCTAGATCTCATAGATCTATTCTAGGGGTAAGGATTTTGTTTTTCAATGCTGACAGAATGTTTGATTGTTTATTAGGAATAGAATCAATCCAGCACGCTACACTTGTTACCTTTCTCTCTATATATAGATCTAGATCTCGATCGATATAGCTGACTCTATAATGAATACATACTCGTTTAAATGCAACAAGAATACTAAAAATATAATTAAATTTATTATTATTTTATTTATGAATAAAAAAAACAAATGTAAAAGCAACATTTATTCTACATATATAATTATTAACTCTAGTTTAAGGATTAATTTTTAAAAAGCCATTTTAAAAGAAATAAGGTCACGATTGATTTTAAAGTAAAATGTATACATTTTAAGTATAGAAATTAACATCAAATATTTTTTTATTGTTATCGGCTATTTCAAAATAGGCTTTATGTCATGTCGATAAACTGTAAGCAGTGTGAAGTGTAGATGGTATTTTTTTCGAATTCAAGACTGAATTCGATTATGTTAAAATACGAGCTTGAGGGAGATGATTCCAAGTCAGTGTCAATGACTGACTCACTTCAACTTCAGGCTTCAGCTCAGCGGTGTCTCACTGACTGTGACTCGGCACTGACTTATTTAGGTTAGGACTCGGGCTATGAGACGAATGTCTGCTAGAGTCTAGATTCTAGATCGGTAGATCTTCAGTAGATCTAGATGTAGTAATGTCACGTTACAATTTGTAGTATTAGGCCTAGTGTGATGATTGGTAAATTCATAATCATAAATCATAGTCTCCGGCTGCCATTTCTCCCCCTCCCTCCCCTTCTGGGCCGCTCTCAAGCGCTCTCTCTCTCTAGATCTATTTCTATATTATATATATTTTATAGTACACTGCATAGACCCCAAAAGTCTATCATAAGATGTGATGAGTAAAGCCATTGTGATGATAAAAATGACATGCTTTTGTAAATTGACATTTTTTTGTCATCAAACAGACTGGAACATCTTTTTTCTTTTAGCTTACTATAGGGAGGTTTCAATTTGTTTAGATTTCCAACAGTCATTTGAACATGTAACAGAATAACTTAAGACAGGGAAACCAGTGAGTTAATATACAATTTAAAATGTAAAAAACAACATATGTATAATTTATTAACATGAATTAAACAGAAAAAAAAAAAACCCACACTATATGAATAAGATGAAATATTTGACACAATTTTGTCTTATCTTTCAGGTGGACTTTAAAGTTTATGGATAGGGAAAAAAATAATTGAAGAAATCTAAGCTATGGAATTAAATAAAAATCACGAGAATCAATCGCTGTGTTGTGCGGAAGGTGTTTTATCTCCTAATAAGCAATAGTCACAAATATGGAGTCTAACAGCAGGGAGTACAACACATCGGAAAAATTGTCCAGTGCTAAAATGGGATTTTGCGGGTCGAAATCCAATGCCATGAGTGTTAAAGATGGTGTCATACAGAATGAATGTTTCGTCGATGTTCTGAACATAATCCCTCATGCTCTACTCGCTTTGGTCAGCATATTTATACTGACCGTCTGGAATCATTCGGTCATCGGGAAGCTGAAGGTAAAAACATGGGTGCATTACCAGTGCCACAATCTGCGATGGATCTGCACGTTATCTCTGCTTGCAACCATCATCGTTGAGATAGCTGAGGGCTTCATCAGTGACCTCAATGACCCAGACTCCACAAACTACCATGCGTTTGTGCCGGCCTGCGTTGCGTTTCTTGGGGCCTTACTTAGCATTATATTCTACCACAATGTGGAGCAGTGGAACTCTCCCCGTTTTCTTTTGCTGTTGCTCGTCTACTGGCCCATGGCAATAGTCCTGAAATTTTTGAAGGCCTTGTCCATTTTTAGGAATGACCTGACCTTAGACCATTTGAAGGTGTGGTTGGCCATAATTGATATCACCTTCTACATGATATTGTTTATTATTGAGCTCAATGTTCTTCGCTGTCAGGTGAGTGGTAAAATATATTTTTCAAATTTAACTGTTACATAGAAATAGTGGCTGAGCATCAGAAATTAAAAAACACACGTCTTTAAGGACTTAACTCTTTCTCTTCCATGTTTTGGTGGAATTCTTTATTTTGCTAATTACTAGTTCACTACCCTGTTATGATTAAGCTTCAATAGCTTTGTTGTTTGTTATCAGAAAAAATGTTTTATTTGGTAAAGAAGTAAAGGGAAATGTATGCTCTTTTTATTATAACACAAAGTCAAGTTTAAAAAATTAAACATTGATTTAATGTAATGAGGTCAAATCAACGATGGTATCGTCGATTAGGAGAGAAAGAGTTAATGGAATAAGGAAGCTATCTATATCTATAGCGTTATGCAAAGTATCAATACAATCAATTGATTTGTTACACATTATAAGATCACATGAGACCAAATGGACACAAAGTTTTCATCTAAGATTTTTGTTTTCTTGGATGTCTCCATTTTAAAAATAGAATAAAAAAAACACTATTTATAAAGTGTTTTAATGGTTTTTATTATTTTCTCTAAATTATATCACATTAAGTATGAACATGTTCCCGTTGAAAAACTTTATTAAAAAAAATATGAAGATAAAGATAAAGTGAAATTCTTAATTCAATTTAAAACTCAAGTTTAGGTTTATAATCATAAATTAAGACTAAGTTAGTTTTAAGTTACAATACTAACAAAAACAAATTAATTCACATTTTTAACACCACCTTTAATGTTTTTTATTTCCAAAAGCAAACCAAACTACAAAAAATAATTTGAAATCTTAATTTCTTCAATTAACATATTGGACTATTTCCCTTTAAACCTTATAAAATAAATACAGGAAATGTCAATAACGTTCTAAAATTAATTTATTGCAGAGATATGCATTTTTTAAAAATCACAGACGGATGAGACCTCCGAGTGATCTAGAAAACACCAAATATTTTCAATCTTATGTGAATCTCCTGTCGCAGGCAGTATATTGGTGGGTCACTGACCTGTTAATCCAGGGCTTTAAACACCCACTCACACTTAAAGATCTCGGCAGACTTCCCCAGGTAACTTGATACATTTGTTCCGTAGTTCACATGCCCTTAAAAAATTTTGTAGCTGCTCTAAATTAGTCTAGTGTAAACTCAGTATTATAATATTAATATATTATATTTGCTTAGAACTACTCTTGGTATTTCAGAGTGAGAAATCGTCAAGGATGTACAAAAAACTCCAGCTAATATTTGAAGAAGAAAAGGTGAGACATTAAAATAAATATAATGAACTTTACATTTTTCACCACCATGATATAAGGAAAACAAAAAGGAAAACAACAATTATCCTCTGATTATAATATATGTTTTTTTTTATGAAATCACTTATTTACTTATCAAATGCTTACTATTAGTTTTATATAAATGTAATGAAATAAAGGGGTTTATCAGTATCTGGTGTTTAGCTGTTGTGATTTAGATTAGACTCATTATGCACATAGCCCTATACATGCGCATATGTACCATAATCTAAAGAAAAGATGGTTGATATTACATAACACCGTAAGCTTATTGCAATGTCTTTGGAGTCATGGGTCAAATTTTGGAGCACAATTGACAACATGTTAAAAAAAACACCATAACACAACAATTTATTAGTTTCGATTCATTACCCTCAGAATGCAAATAGATTTATTTCCAGACATTTAGCTTGACGACCTAGTAGAATGAATTAAAAAGTTAACAAAAAAAAATTAGTTGTCAGTACATGGTACAATTAATACAAATATTGCATATATGGGTAAGGGAGTATATCAACTCTGTCTTGTAAAATGAGTCTAATTAGATGTATTTTTATGTTTAGCTTGATCACAACTTCAACAATCCGAGCTACTTGTAAAAGGTGCACTAGAAGCATATGAACGATGACGAAAAAATTATTTCATTATAAAATACAAAGCAATAGTTAATGCCATGTCTCATGTTTAACAATAACAGTTCTGATGTTCTTTGTTTCAGTACAAAGCGACACAAAAGAAGAAAAAGCCCTCACTCATGCTTAGTGTTCTGAGAGGATCTTGGCAGATGCTTTTTCTCTCTGGTTTGTTCCGCTTGGTAGGTGACTGCCTGGCCTTTGTAGGTCCTTTACTCATAGAACGTATCGTGGATTATGCTTATGATGTGGATGACCACAGAGCTGCGATGGCCTCCGCTAACTATACAAGACCAGTTAAAGTAAGTTGTGGTGAAAATATTAAGAAATAGAAGTTTATTTTCTGTAACTTATATTTTCGTTCTAAATGTTGTAGTCTCATCCGCAAATTTAAAATTGAAAGAATCTTTGATAATTATGACAAAAAAAGGTTAAATTGTTGACAGCATTTTACATGCAATACATAGAAACAGTACACTACTTTTCCTTGGCACAGACTGCAAAAGATGGCTACCAGAAGAAGGACTTACAATGTACAAATAACAAAAACTTATTGGACCATGGATATGTTCTACTTTTCATTCTATGAGCTAACATAAATACTAGATCAATATTATCTGTAAATCACCAGAACTGTTAGGAAAGCTTGCAAGTCTGTCTTAAAACAGGATAATTAGATAATTTCAAGTAAAAGGATAATAAATGAGTTTTTACCTGTTATCAATAACTTAAACTAGAGAAATTTCTTATGAATTTACAATAATTTGTTTCTATTTAAATACTAGTATTAAATACTAATTATAACATAAGTTTGTACTCAGAATGTAATAAAAAAAAATCATATCAATTAAAATACTGAGTGGAATTTGTATTTCTAATCATGATTTAGAAGTTTTCATTACTCTAAAAAATGCCAGTAACTAATTTTGAATGTGTGCATGTATTTTTTCTACAGGTATATCCATTTGTGACTGTGGGACAGTTCTTCAGCAATGGCTACGTGCTCTCTGTGGTACTGTTGTTAGCCTCTGTCCTGCAACACACCTTGTTACAGAATCACCATTTCATTGTTATACGAGAGGGTATACGCATTAGGACTGCTGTGCAGGTATTGGTCTTATATAGCAATTAATTTCTCTTGCCATCTGATGTACTCATCTCACACTTACATCACTGCTAATGGGAAAAGGGAAAATACTACTACTACTATTTATGTTGTTTTGGTTTGTGGGGAGTGGACATTCACCTTCACCTATCCCTTAGTCTGTTGGAATGTTGGGGCACCATATAACATCTGTCAACCGTCTTTCTCCATTCCTCTCTGTCCTTTGCCTTGGATAGAATTGCATTCACTGACAGGCCTGTCCATTCTTTGATGTCTTCCCATTGCTCTCTCTGTCTGCCTTTTATCTCTTCATTTGTGATGGAGTCTTTGTGACACCTAAGATCTTTCTGTAGCATCTTAGTTCCATTGCTAAGATCCTCTTCTCAAGATCTACAGTCAGCATCCAAGATTGGCATGCATTTAAGAATATGGCAATGACCAGTGATCAGTCTGATTTTAGTGTCGGTCAAGATTATTTTGAATTTTGCCAGTGCTGCTGTAGACTGTGCAATTCTGGCCAGTAGTTCCGGTTTGGTTCCTTCATCTGAGGCAAAAGCTCCAAGATATTTAAAGCTACTGACACTTGTCAGCTTATCGCCACCAATGGTGTTGGCTATTGTTCATGCTTTGTGTTTTTCCAGCATTGATTTCCATTGATTATGCTGATGACATTGTAATTTTTAAAAGACTTTTTTCCAAGATCTCTACCTCTATATTTCTCTGTTTGCACATCTCCCAGAGTTTTCTACTTTGTTATACCATGCTCTTAAAGAAGTTTTAAAATCGTTTTAAACAGTTTCTGATCTCTGGCAATACTTTTCCTTGCATGCTAACCAAACAAGGCAGTTTTCTAATCAGAAAACAATGCAAACACCTTGACCCATCCTTCTTTAGTAAACATTAAAAAAAAGTTCTCCTTTTAGACCTTGTAATCTATGGGGCAGATGATGTAAAGGTCATCTGTTTCTATGGACTATGGTTAACGAGGGTATCATGTGGCCAGCACAATGACCAACCGCCTTTACATTTTCCCTAACTATTGTCAGGTACCCATTAGAGCTGGGTGGACTCAGAGGCGCCCAAAGATCATGAAATAAAAAAATCCCAGTTTTCACCAGGATTCAAAGCGTGGACCACTGGTTCAGATGTCAAGTGCTTTACCACTCAGCCACCACGCCTCCCTTTAATAAGCATCTTTCCATTTTTTGTACTGACCCCTCATCAAACAGAAAGTGTTAAAACTTGTTAACATATTCTAAAAATAATAATACAGCTTGTCTTCGAGTAAAGAGGAGCTCTGTAAGTTACAAATAGTGTTTTAATTATTTATTATTTAGTTATTTGTGTATAACAATATGTAACTTAGGGGAAGTGTTCTAGACATGTCTGTTTAGTGTCCATGTTTTTTTGTTTCTTTCTTTACTTTTTATTAGTTTTTTTTTTTTTTTTAAATCTCATTTCTGTCTTCCCTTTATCATCAGACCATGGTGTACAGTAAAGCCCTGAAGTTGTCTACCCTAGAATTAAATGGTGGCTCTACCACTGTGGGACAGGTCATGAACCATATGTCTATAGACTCCACATTTCTCATGTTTTTCTTCTTTTTTGTTCACTACGTTTGGGCCATCCCTTTGCAGGTGAGTCTTTCAATTGTAAGGTTTCAGCTAGAAAACTTGGTCTATAACAGTAGGGTTCTCACCTTTTTACTAAGTTTTAGATATTGTTTTTTATAATAGTAAAGAGTAAAGTTCCTTTTTCAGACCTTGATGATGTTCAGGTCATCTGATTCTGTGGCCTACGGTTAATGAGGGTGTCTTGTTGCCAGCCAGCACAACGACCAACTGCCTTTACTTTTCCCCAACTAATGTCAGGTGCCCATTAGAGCTGGGTGGACTCAGAGGCACCCGAAGATCCCAAAATTAAAAATCCCAGCCTTCACCAGGATTCGAACCCCAGGTTCGGAAGTCAAGAGCTTTACCGCTCAGCCACCGCGTCACCTTTTTTTTTTTTTACAATAATTGTTTTTAATGTTTGGTAAAATATCCCTTTCAGACCTTGCGATTTTTGGAAGCTGATGATGAAAAGCAATGTTTTTATGGGAGATAGTCAATGAGGGTGTCATGTGGCCATCACAACGATCAACTGCCTTTACTTCTCTAACATTAGTCAGGTATCCATAACAGTTGTGTGAAATCAATGGCATTCTAAACATTCAGAATCAAATCCATCAGTCTTCATCAGGATTCAAACTTGAGACTCCTCGGTTTGGAAGCCAATAACTTGAACCATTCCTTTTAATATTTGAAGGGCTGTTTTGAACTTATAAGATACTAGGTTACAAATATTTATTATCTGTATTGCAGTTTTCATTATAAATTTTTTTTTGTTGGTTAAAAAAAAAAAGATTTGAAACTCAGATTGATCCCTTTGTTTCAGGTGGCTTTGTCTTTGTTGATCATGTATTACAAGTTAGGTCTGGCTGCTCTGATAGGAGGTCTGTTTGTTATAGCTGCTGGTCCAGTCATGTACTTTCTAGGAGTGGCCATGTCTAATATTCAAAAGAAAATTATGGTAAAGGTTTAATTATTTTTGTATAGAACACTACAACTACTTTACTTTTATGTCTTCTATCCTGAAGGCTTTCTAAATTTAGTGATTTTAGTCAAATGTGAATATCTGTTTGTAATGAATTTTGTGTCTGTTCCAGTTTCTTAATGTTATCTTGAGTTGAGGGGGTCCCAAACAGAGGATGCATATTCTATTATTGGCCTAACCAAGGATTTTCTATTTCTTTAGTTTAATAGATCTATATAAATCACAACTCTTTGTCATTAAATGAAGAAACAAAGTTGTATCTCCAGCTGGAACCATGTCATTGTATATCAGTTCTGGTAGCAAACTGTAGTTTTTTCATCCAGGCCAATTTGGCAATAAATGGATGCATGTTAATTATGACATTTCTATGTTTCTTTAATTGCAGAAAGCAAAAGTAGATACTATGAGTAGTTGTTTTTTAGTGAAGCAATTTTTCATTAATTTGTCTATTTCCTCCACAGGTACATTCGGATAAAAGGGTAAAAAAAATTAATGAGGTGATCCAAGGTATAAAAGTCATTAAACTGCTTTCTTGGGAGAAAGGTTTTATTGATTCCATACAACGAACTCGAAAAGAAGAGCTCTCCTCACTATTTGCAAACAACGTGTATAAAGCATTAATGGGTGAGTGAAAACAAATACTATATTTGTCTACTATGGGATTTAGTTTCAGGTACAATGCAGATCACTGAGGGGATTAGAAGCAATTTATGTACAGAATTAGAAGCAATGCTTGTTCTCAGCGTGGTAGCTGAGGGGTAAAGTGCTTGATTTCCGAACCGGAGGGTCCCATGTTTAAATCCTGGTGAAGACTGGAATTTTTAATTTTGGGATCTTTAGTGTGCATTTGAGTCCACTCAGCTCTAACGAAGTGCCTGACATTAATTGGAATAAAGTTAAGGTAGTTGTTTGTTGTGCTGGCCACAGAAACAGATGGCCTTTACATCATTGACCACATGGTCTGAAAGGGGAAACTACTTGCTACTATGTTCTCTTATGATCTGCATACCGAGATTATTAACAGAAATACTGGCTTTTACTTACTTAGATCCTCCCATGTTGTTTGGTGCATTGGCTGGCAACCTGTCTCCGTAGAAATCAAGTCTCCAGTAATGTCCATATCCTCTTCCCACTGTCCACTCCCCTGGAGTCCTCCATGAAGGTGCGGCAACAGGCTATGTGAGGTGTCCTCTTCTGACACTTGTTCATGTACCATCAATTGAAATTGAAACAATCATGTTTGGAAAACTATTTTCAGTTGCAGTCTGATTACATAAGGACATCATTTTATTTTGACTAACACCTAAAAGTTATGCAATAGCTATTTGCAAAAAATATAACTTTAAATACTTTACATTTTTCCCCATATTTTGGAAAATATTTGTCAAAAGGGAAATAGAAACTTTAGACTTACAAATCTGATTTACTCTTTTGTTAGGGCACGACATGGCCTAAAGTGTGCAGATGTGCCAAAAACTCAAACTCTTTGTTATGTACACTGTTAGCTATTGATATATCCTGGATGTGGCAAAATATGTTGGTCATAGCTGGGGCTGTGTAGCCACAGGAAATACTGCATTCCTCATTAATCTTCGGACTTGAAGACAAGCCTTATTAGTATTATTATTATTATTGTTGATTATTGTTTAAAATTTATTTTGAATGTCTTTCTATAGGATTTGTTGGTATTTGTGCACCTGTTATAGGAACACTTCTGGTAATAACATTTACACTTATCTATATATTTATGTTAAGCTATTTCTTTATTGTGGTTGTCATGGACATTCTCTTATTGTAAGAACTGAATGATGTTAAACTTTTCATTGTAGACATTTGTGTTGTATCCAGTATTGGAAGAGAAACCTCTAACAGCAGGGAAAACAATGGCAGTATTAGCTTTATTTAATCTTCTGCAAGGACCATTACAAGTAGGTTTTTCCATTTTTCTTATAATTTGCATTAAAAAATAAATTGAATGTATAAACCACTTCCAGCAAAAGTCCTAATGAATTGTCTTGAAAAAATTCACCATCTCATCCCATTCAAAGCCACACCCATTTAATAGGTCTACTCATTCAAAGCTACATGCCATTTAACAATACATCCCATTCAACATTTTAAACCACTATCCCAATCAGCACCTCATCCCATTTAGTGCCACATCCCATTCAACATTTAAAACCATATCCTACTCAGCACCTCATCCCATTTACATCCCGTTTAGTGCCACATCTCATTCAACATTTAAAACCATATCCTACTCTGCACCTCATCCCATTTACATCCCGTTTAGTGCCACATCTCATTCAACATTTAAAACCATATCCTACTCAGCACCTCATCCCATTTACATCCCGTTTAGTGCCACATCTCATTCAACATTTAAAACCATATCCTACTCAGCACCTCATCCCATTCAATGCCACATCCTATTAACTACGACATCCTATTAAAAGCCACATCCTTTTCAAAGCCACATCCCTTTCAATGCCACATCCTATTCAAAGCCACATCCCATTCAACACCACATCCTATTCAAAGCCACATCCCATTCACTACCACACCCTATGCACTTTGTCCATTACATCATCAATGTGTTGGTTTTTATTGCTTCTTCAGACAGTACATTCCTTGTGGTAGTGTGTCTTGTAAAAATCTTGCACTTTCAGATTTGAACATGCGGTAAAAGAGTAACATTAGGTCTACCTGGTTTTAGAATTTTGTTGCTTTCAATAGTGATCCCTTCTATTTTGATTGCAAGATTATTATGACTAAATTTGTTACACATTTCTGACACTATTTTGACTCACTAAGCCTCCACTGCAAGAAAGAAGAGGAAACCCTGTCTCATGTTGTTTATACTTACAGTTTTGCATAATTCCTATTCAACAGGCTGGGAAACTATATACTCTGGACTTTTATTGACTAAGTGTACATTATACACAATCAGTGTGTTTTTATCCAGGGTTGATTTAAACCTCTCACGCCTTTTCTCAAATGGATTTTGGTGATGAAGATGATAATGATGTCTATAATGATACTATTTATTTTAAAATTGTATTTATAATTTCAATGATAATTCATAACTGTCATTATCTCAATGAATTCTATACTTGAAACATTAAATTTAATTTAAAAAGAAAGATGTTTGAATTGTTCCATTTTTTTTCATTTGGAAGTGACCATTCTTGTAGATTAGAAACTTTAATTTTTCAGATAATGTCACTTCTGTCTGCTTCAGTAGCCAATGCCCTAGTAAGTGCTCGTAGACTGCTGCCGTATCTCACAGCCAGTGAGGTCACCAAGCCCCAGTCTTCACTGCCTAGTTTTTCAAAGTCCTGCAGCGTTGGCTTGGACTCATCTGCGCCCTCAGGACATGCAACAGTAAGAATATTTTTGTTTCATTATTGAGGTTACATTTTATAGGTGTGTGATACAAACCTCTTCCTGTAATTGTAATGTAAAAAAACATGCATGGAATAGAAACAAAAATGTTTCAACTAAGGAAGTATATTTTATCTTATGTTCTCGGATGCATTGAGCAACCAAGGTCTCTGTGAGACAAGCAATACTGATATTCCTGTGAAGGAAAATTGACAATAACAGGTTCTATCTTAAACTGTTATTGTTAAGATATTTAATCAATTTCTTTTTGGCTTTCAAGTGACTCAGATATTATGTCTGACGAAACTGTATTAGCAGTTTATATAAAGATAAATATTTATAAAGTGGTCATAAAAATATAAGTTTCAAGAAACAACATTGAGAACAAAGTTATATACATTGTTTTAGTTTGACACCTTTTGGCAATTCAAAGCTAGGTTTTTTCTCTATTACACAATAGAGAGCAAAAGATAAAAAATATTCATGCCATTGCTGTATTTAACATTCCTATTTCCCTTATTTGAAAATTCTTCCAGTAATTTAAAATATTTTTTTTAGAGTGTTTTATCAGGTTTAAAATACCAGGCACGGCAGGAAGACAAAAGTCATATTCAAACACAATATTTATATTGTAGGCAAAAAATTTAATTCATGATTTGTATTGTGTTACTATTTTACATTTTTCAATAACTTCATTATAACTGATTAGAATTTTTTGTTCTTTCTTCGAAGATAGAAAAACTGGATTCCGTACTCTCGGTTGATGGGAAAAGCCAGTCACATCATGGCACTTTTGAACTCCTGCCACTAGATAAAGACCATCGCTCAAGTCGAATCAGCCTGAATTCCAGTGCTAGTGTTAAGGTGAACACACCCAGCCATACTGCCAACGATGGACGCGGGGACCAGAAGCTGACGGCTCACACTGGTGTACCCTTGAGCAGCAGTGGAGGAAGCATGAAGGCCAGTTTTCTGGAGCCGAAGAGGACCAATCTGAGCCGCAATGCTACCAGCTCAGAACTGCTTGATGTTAAGCCGAATCCTGCACTCATTAGGAAGTCAAGTGCCCCAGCCCTGGCTGTTTCGGAAATTACGGGTAAAGTTATTGCATCCCAGATGATTATTATTTTTAGTTATTTTTATTTCTCTTATGATTACTTTGATGCATGATTTTTTCCTAAAGGGAGTTTCTCTTCAAAGCCTAAATAAATTTAAACAAAGATTGGTAGTCTCATTTGAGAGTTGAAACATTTCTATTAGTCATGTATTTATTGTTTCTAAAACTAACCCACGTACTTGCAAGTTATTTCAAATGATACACTAAAGTCACACAGTGTCAAATTAAATTGATTAAAGTTTAATTTTTTCAAAACTCAAGCAAATACATTCTCTGATGAGATAAATTACATTAAAATAAAATTAAATATGTATTAATCCTATAAATATCTCAACAAGGTCTCTTGACTGACAGGAGGACACAATTAATAGTAACATTGAATTACAATGAACCTCCAGCAATGAGAAAATAAACTATCAACTCCTTATACCTTGCCTTGTCTAGTTTCCTATCAAGAACTTTCTAGATATTAAAATCATTCTTCACTATTCCTCCTAATATTCAGTGGAATATTTTTTTTCTGCTGGCCAGCATAATTGTTCACACAACAATCAAAGTCTTGACTCAAAGTTTCTCTGGACATCCAGAATGTTATGTTTACTTTGTATTCTTACCAACCCAAGCCATTTACTGGCTTTGATTTGTAGTCAAGCATGACACAGAGAATCTAAGAAATGAGTGATGAACTTTGAATGATTCAGCAGAACTATTGGCTTTCTCTTAATATTAAAAGAACATTTGCAAAATATATTAGATACATTTATCATAATTGATTTCCTTATTCTGTAGATTTAATCAGATCTTAGATATTTATAGTTTTATTGACAAATTGCTCATTTGTTACCTTTAGGTGATTATAAACGGAGAAGACATCACAGTCAGCGTTCTGTTGAAGATGACGAAAACGCTATTGAAGATGGTTCCATCATGGACCTGTTTAACACTGTGGAGGTACAAGGTGGGAACTTCTCATGGGATTTGAAGAAACAAGAAGTTTCCTTGAAAGATATAACTGTCAAAATACCAACAGGTGAGAACTTTGATTAATATTGATGAATATTGTTTTATCTAATGGGATTTTTTTGTGTGTATTCTTTTCTATGTTTTGTGCTGTTGTGTTGACAAAAGGTTTGCATACAGTTCTGTTTTATTTCTTTTTATGTGTTTGTTTATTAACTTTAGTTCTGTAATTTCAGGTAAACTGACAATGATTGTAGGACCAGTTGGCTCTGGTAAATCTTCATTACTTTCTGCTTTTCTGGGGGAAATGGCTCAAATATCTGGAACTATGTTTAAGCCAAGGTTGGTATTTTTTTTCTTCTTTTAATTTTGTTTTGAAATTAATTAAAAAAGATTGATGTTGCACACACAGCAGTTCCCCGCACTTTACGCAGATGATATGTCCAAAGGTACCTCATACAGTTAGGGATCAGCAGTGTCACAGGTTTTGTCAGGACATACCAATGTGTGTTTCAAGCTGCTTAAGGGTCACTGGCTCCTGACTTTTCCTTAGGATTGACTCCCAAAGCCTTTCCAATGTTTAGGTATAGTTGCAAGGCTGCAGAGGTCTGAGTTCTCCTTGGTGGGTTGCCGTCCCGAAGCCTTTAGGTGCCTTTGCCACATATGTGAGAGATAATAAGTTCGCCAGACTTAAAATCTTAGTCACTTTTAAGCCAAAAAGAAATTGATTTACTATCTTATCAATAACAGTTTGAGATAAAACCTGTTTATCAATGAGTTTTCAGTGTTACTAATTATTAATTTTCCTTCACAGGAATATCAGTATAGCATATGTCTCACAGAGACCTTGGTTGCTGAATGCATCCCTCAAAGAGAACATAACTTTTGGCAAGCCATTTGTATGGAGAAAGTAAGTAGAAAAATACAAAGCACATATCATTATCTTGTTGTTCAATGTCATTAGAAAAACACTAAATGTTCTAAGTGAATGTCACAGTGATTCTCAAACAATGCTGTGACTAGTACTCCAGCTGTGAAAGTTTTGACTTTTTTATAAATTTCAGATACAAGAAAGTCATTTCATCCTGTGCATTAAGTTCTGATATTGACCAGCTGCCTGCAGCAGATAACACTGAAATTGGCGAAAAGGTCAACCTAACATTTTTTATTTGCTTTGACCATTTTGGTGTGCCCTGATATTAATTTAATAGGGAAAAATAATTTTAAAAAATTCCTAATGCAATCAATGCATTTTTTGTTAGGTGATGATTATCCAAGACTTATAGCATTAAAAATGCTTTTAATCTCATAGTTTGAAGTTTGCAGAAAAAATAATTAGATCATCATTATTTTTTTTTTATAAATTATAATAATACTGTTCTATTAAGGGTTAACAAGTGAACACACGTAATAAAGAATACTAAGAAATATATCTTATTAGCTCTAATCTTGTATTGCTTTTTTTGAATGCACTATTGTAAAACAAATTATGTCATGGATAATAAAGATAATAATTATAATTTTTTAATTATTTTTATTATTAATAATAATTATTATTATTGGAAAAAATGTTTATGTCTACTTTGTACTTTTAGGGTGTCAATTTAAGTGGAGGCCAAAAACAGAGAGTAACTATAGCCAGAGCTTTGTATGCCGAGGCAGACGCAATATTTCTAGTAAGTTATGTCTTTGAGTCACTTCTGATTGGCTACTTCTTCAATTAAAATATTTTGTAGTTTTAATTAAAATGTGCTTGCTGTTTGCCTTGTCCAGGATGACCCGTTCTCTGCCCTGGACAGTTATGTGGGCAGGCATGTCATGGAGGAGGCTGTACTGAAGAGGCTCGTTAAGAGGAACAAGACGGTTGTCATGGTTACTCATCACATACAGTACTTGACCTATGCCCACCAGGTAATTTAGTGTGATACTTGTGGATAAAAGTCATTCATTAGGCATTAAAATCCATGGGCTTGAATCCTGGCCTGTGTTTGTTCTATTCTTATTATCTGGTTAGGCTAACTTTAGTCTGAGAGTTACTCATCACATACAGTACTTGACCAATGTCCACCAGGTAGGTTAGTGTGAAACTTATGGATAAAAGTCATTCATTAGGCATTAAAATCCATGGGCTTGTATCCTAGCCTATCTGTGTTTGTTCTATTCTTATTATCTGGTTAGGCTAACATTTATTCTAATGACCTTCAGAAAATAAATTCCACTCAACTCCCCCTTTGCAGACACTGCGCCCACCCTTATGAAACCGTAAACCATATCATCTTTGAATGCCCCTTCCTAATCCACCTTAGGCAGACTCTACTACCAATACAGCCCAACATAACCAACACCCTGTACGGCAGTGCTGAACAACTGAAGAGAACAGCACACTTTGTTTTCTTGGCACAGTCTGCAAAAGAGCTCACAGTTCAGCAGAAGTCAGATAGTTTACCAGTCTTTTGTTGGCTTACACTTTCATTCTGTATGCATGAAATATGAGTATGTATGAAATGTGACTGACGTAATTAGATGAAATAGTCTAGTATACCACAGTGTTGAGCTTTCTGCTTTACATTAGTGAAACATGGTCCACTTACTCTTGGCAGTAAAAAAAATATCCATCATCTCCAATGCTTTAAATAAAGTGGTAAGATATAGAAAGGTAGACGCCTTGGTTGAAATGGACATGTTCACAGAATGCCACAGAGTTGACTTCGACAAAGAATATTGAATGGTGATCTAATAATAGGCTGCAGTCTTCCACATCCCAGATATACTGATGTATGCAAGCATGACATGAAGCTCTTAAGAATTGACCTAAACATGATGCACACGATAGATCCACATGGAGGAATGGTCAGGGATGGTGTACACACCACAAGTAGGAAGATAATGCTGCACCATCTGGTAGTTACAACCTGTGACTGTGGATGTACATCTAAGATAGGCCTCTTTAGTCAGATAAGTTGCAAAGGGAGAAGATCTATCATGCCACTGATAGGATTATTGAAAATATATTTTGCATGGGTCTCAAGTAAAGTACAAGAAATCCATTCAATTCTGCACTTTCAATTATTTCAGCTGTTTACTTGGTAATTCAATTGTCAAATATCTGTGACAAAAACTGCATAAAAATAGGTGGAGCATCATTTAACACTGCAGTCCATTGAATCTGATAGCTGTGTTGATTTATTTAAAAAAAATACATTTATAGCCTAGAAAAGAATGCTAATTAAATGTTGTTTTTTACCAGGTCATTGTCATGTCCAACGGTCATATTCATTATCAAGGGAAAGTGGGCGAAGTGAAGAAGTTTGACCCTGACCTTTATGAAGTCTGGAGGAAAGCCATTAAAGACGCCAAGGCAGCGGAAATAAAGTGGGTAGATATAAGTATGTTGAGATGGGAAATTTAAATGTTTTCCATGACAGATTATGACAGATTAAACTGCTTAAGTGTTGTTAGAGAAGGGGATTTTTAGCTATTTGGCTGTGCAGTTTTCTTTAAAAATCAATTTACTTGTTACTTTGCACAAATATACAACTTAAAAAAAAATATTTTATATAAAAATTTTTTAATAATAATAACAAAACTAATATGTAATAAAATAAAAGTAATAATAATGGATGAGTGCAGTGCTTCATATGACTATGCAAACCAACTAGCGACCTGCATATTGAGTCAGATCTGATACAGACATAGCATAGCTGTTGTCCACTTGGGGGGGGGGGGGGGGGTCAATTTAAGTTTTCTTTTTGTCTTCTGCACCTGTCTTCAGCAAGGGCTTTTGTTTGGGCCTCTAATGTGTGTCCTTTGTGAGAGCTCTCCAAAATATATAAGATTCAACCATTTTATGTAATAGTGTTTGTTTTGTTATTGAGCTATCTGACTGGACTGGGCTAGGGCTGGAATCCTGATGTTGACTAAGAATTTTTATTTGACTTGAACTAAGTTGTGTTTGCGTAGGGCCTTGTTGCTGCAGCAGCATGAAAACCTTTTATCAGATAGCCCCTACTGCCACATCTGTGATGCATTAGCGTGACCAGAGCACACTGAGTGTGCAATAAGAGGACCCTGAAAGATTTGCTAGTACCGGTACTAAAAATAATAATACAAAAAGTGAAGTGCATATTTTGACACTCAGTGTGGTAATTTTGAATCATTCATGAGAATCAAACAGAATAATTTGACAATAATAATGAATTAAATTTAAGGAAGCCTTTCAAAACAATTTTTTTTGCTTTTTTTATTCAGCCAAAAGTTTGAAGGCGGGGATTACCTCCACCTGGAGAGAAAACATAGCGGTGGTAGTCAGGTTAGTCATGATACAATGCCTCGTCCTTCTTCCTCCCAGGTTAGTTTTTTTTTTTTATTTTCTTTTATTTCTCTCACTCATGGTGGTCAGTTTTTACTGTGTACTCACTGGTGTTGGTGCGCTTGTGTAAGTTGCCTGCTTCTTGTATGGGGGGAACAACCACCATTACTTAGATGTTGCTTTAAGTTTCTTCAAGGAAGTTAACAATGGCATTTAAAAGCAGTAATGTGGTTCACTCTAGAGAAAGGTCTAATTAAAATATTTTTTGTACATTTAGTATTTTGCGGAAATTATTTTCATTCCTTGCATTGTAATGAAATGAGAAGCTAGAGTTATTTTTCTTTAATTCAATTTATGAAAACATGCCATGAATATCTAAGGTGTATAAAGAATTAATTAATGTCATCCTGAACTTTGGAAATTTAAAACTACATTAACTAAAAACAGCGAATACAATAAATTAACAACTTTCTTTTTGCTGATCAGATCTCATTTAGAACTATGGTTTTGCCGTTTCACTTTTGGCAAAAGTGAAAGCAGCAATTATCTCCCTGCATGCTTTTCTTAGTGCTAACTTAAATACATTTGTAATAAAAAAGAAATAAAAACTTTGAATACAACTTCATGTGGCTTTCTATTAACACTTGCAATAGCGTCAACACTGACCCAATCAATGTTGTTTTGTCAGTGATTATTAATACCAAGGAAGTATAACCATTCAGTCGATAATTGTCTCTTGAGTGAAGATTTTTGTCTCTCGTAGACAGACTGTTTTTTAGGGCCACCAATAAAATTAATTTAAAAAAATTATTGGGATAAGCTAGGATAGTTTTTTGGTTATAGTGGACGCATGTTATTTAAATTTTTTTTTATTTATAATAGATTAAAAGATGACTACAGCTTAGGTAAGAAAAAAAGCAGAGTAAATCTTGATATTTTAATCCAAATGAAAGAAAAAAATACAATTAAAAAAAATTTTTTTTTTCAAGCATCAAGTAAATTCATTGCAAATCTTATTTTTATATGGGATAAAAGCACCAGTTCAAAACATATTTTTCTGCTGTAAATTTTAAAATTAAATCAAATATCAAAGTTTTTAACAATTATATTTTTTTGATTCTTTGTTTAGTTGGAATGTATTTAATTTGAGTTTGTCTAAAAAAACAACAACTTCTAACCCGTGTTTTCTTTATGGTAATAACTGGGATTCAGAGCTATTTTTATATCAGCGAAGGTTTCTCCGCAACATGTCCCACATTAGTTTGGTTCTCCTTCCTCTTGATATTTTGTCGACACTCTCTGAACTCTTTTGATTTCTTGTGGTGTAACAAAGTTGTGCCCTTCTCATCCCATAGTTCCTTAGACGTCAAGTAAGTATGACTAAAAGAAAGACAACTTTTTCTTTTTCCTCATGTTTTCTCTTTTCATCCATCCCAGGCCTGTGTTGTGAACACATTGGACGTGTTTGTGTGTTAGCACTATTTCACTTGGTGAATGCAAAGCATATGAGTGTCACTTTGTCTTCCAGAAGTTTTTTTTCTAAACGATATTGTATTCAAGTTTTTTGTAATTAGATTGTTTCAATAATGAATTGGAATGTCAATTATTTAAATGTGATACTTGTGATATTGGCATGTAGTTTTCGCTCTTAACTATTACTGTTTATGATGGGGTGTGGTGGCAGAGTTGTAAAGTGCTAAGCTTCTAAACTAAGGGTTCTTAGTTCAAATCCTGGTGAGGACTGGGATTTGATTCAAGATTTTTAGGACGCCTTTCTCTACCTTGGAGAAGTTAATTTGGTTGGTTGTTGTGCTGGCCACATGACACCCTTGTTAATCTTCGGATGTAAAAATAGTTGAACTTTACATCATCTACCCCCATAGATTGCAAAGTCTGAAAGGAATACCGTTTGATTCTATGCTATGAAGAAACAAAAGAAAATGTCAATTGTTATAGTACATTAGAAGTTTATGGGTCCCTTGTAATTGATTGAAGATAATCTGATAATGCCTTATCTTCGGATGTAAAAATAGTTGAACTTTACATCATCTACCCCCATAGATTGCAAAGTCTGAAAGGAATACTGTTTGATTCTATGCTATGAAGAAACAAAAGAAAATGTCAATTGTTATAGTACATTAGAAGTTTATGGGTCCCTTGTAATTGATTGAAGATAATCTGATAATGCCTTATTTTCATTTTATCACCAAATATTGAGTGACCTACAATGGATCAATAGTGTAGTGTCTGTTATAATGGGGAATAGATGAGAATGTTGTCAAGCTATGTTTCTATGACACACTGGAATGGAGCCTTCAGGTCTAATAAAAAAATCTGACTAAAGGAAGAAAAGAATCACCAACAATGAAGTGTTTCTTTGTATTTGCTACCCCTAGTGATGAAGTCACCATGAGCACCCCATTAAGGAACTTTTAGAAATACTTTCAACTCGCCCAAAATGTGGTTAAATATCTATGGATGCAACAGGACAGTGCATCAGAAATTGTTTTTTTCTATATTGTATGGTACTCACAAGATGCACGCAACATTGAACAAAGCAACTATTGCATCAACTTCTGCTTAGAACAATGTGCACATCCTGGTCCTTTGATCTTTTTTTAGACTTTAATTTTTAAAACCCAGTCATCTTATTCACAACTTGAGCGTGAAAAACCCCTGAAGTGTCAAGTCTTGAGTCTCATTTCCACCAGTAATTTTTGTTTTGTCTTGACTAATGCATAGACCAAACTTGTGGCATGCAGCACACCACAAGAGTTTGAAGTTTAGTCAGCCTCAACAAAAGCTGCATAATGACTGGCACATTGTTTGGCTTGAGTTTTGTATCTTTATTTGTTGATAAACTCTCCTAGGTCTGGTGTGTGACTGAAAGCATTATAAGCATGGGTCCCATGTGGCCACCACAGATGTTAGAAGACTCTGACTTCACTATACTGAGCTCCGCATGAATTCAATTTTATTTAGGCTTAAAGTGTCTCTTTTGTAATTTTTTTTAGAATTCTATCATTTTGCTTGTTGATTTTGACACATACTAAATAAATTTTGTAGTAATACAGTCACTAGTATAAAAAGTACTGCATTGATTTTTATAACAGGGATTAAACTTGTCTACTACTATGCTAATCTAATTCTATTATTCAATTCTATTATTAATTCAGGTTGTGGATTAATTATGTTTTGTCATATATATATATATGAAGAGAAACTAACAACAATAATGGTCTGTAGTTTCTAGTCAATTAATATATTAGATCTGAAACAGGGTCATGAATTCACTCTAGAAAAATAAAACAGTAACTCTTCTCAGTTGGAGTTCACAAAAATCAAAGCTAATATTTACATTTGAGTCTATTGTGGTTGATTTTATTCTAGATCATGCTTGGAATTCATTTCTCATCAACAACTAGCTAGTGATCAATTGTGCTTTGCCCTTCTTGAAATTTTTTCCATGTTTTTAAAAAAATTGTTTAATTTTTTTTTTAAACTCAGCATTTGGTTTGCATTTTTGATGACTATTAGCCCACTATACCTTAGTGTTTTATGTTCTTGTACACATTTTGTTTTTACAGATTTGAGTTTTTATCTTTTTTTTTTAAGCTTTTTTTTTAACATCTAATATTTCTACTGGTTGCTATTACTTCCTGTATTGCTTTTTATTGCAGACATATTTCTAATTATTAAACTATATGGATATTTAATTTCTGTGTTTATTTCAATTTTCTATGTGGCATATTTTTAACCTTGTTTTTCTATTATATTTATATGTTTTTTAACCAAAGTAGCTATTTTAGTTTTTGTTTCGTTTATTGTAATCATAACTTTGAATGTGGAGACTAAGAGTTGTTCATTTGAAGTGTCTGGCTTCATACTGACTCCTGATTTTGTACTGCTAATTTCAGTCGCAGCTCAGTGTGCCAGGCATGACTGCGGGATTTCCCGTCACACGCAAAATGTCGGCCATGTCTGTGATGACTGAAGCTAGTAATGAAGATGCAGGAGATCTTAGTCCCCATGATGACGAAGTGGATGAAGGTGCGGCACAAGTGAAAGGTGCTACAGGTAGATCTGTTTGAACTCACTAATAGATTGAATGAATCAACACTGTTCCAAAATAACCAATGTTTGCTTCTACTTGTAACTCATGGTAAAGACCTAGTGGTAAAAATGTACCAGTTTCATTTTTTACTTATTAAAGTTGCTATTATGTTGGTAGGACATTAATTTTAACTAGTGTTTGATATCCATAGAGCCTGAATTAAAAACCAATTTATTGTGGAGGTGCGGTGGATGAGTGGTAAAGCGCTTGGCTTCCGAACCAGGGGGGTCCCAGGTTCAAATCCTGGTAAAGATTGGCATTTTTAATTTCGGGATCTTTGGGCACCTCTGAGTCCACCCAGCTCTAATGGGTACCTGACATTAGTTGGGGAAAAGTAAAGGCGGTTGGTCGTTGTGCTGGCTACATGACACCTTCGTTGACTGTAGGCCACAGAAACAGATGACCACTTGCATATTGTTTCACTTAGGGTTAGTAAATGACATTCTATATCTGTAGACTAAAATATTTATTTTCTTTTACATTTTTTTTCCACCAGACCAATCTGAAGAAAAAGGGAAACTAATCAAGCAGGAGTTTCGAGAAACTGGTGCAGTGAATATGTGGGTCTACTTGAGATATTTACGTTCGTGCTCTGTGACCCTGTGCATATTGTCACTTCTCCTACAAGTAAATGACTTATCTTCACTGTTTAATTACTTATTTTACTGCTGGTAGCCATACTCTCAAAGAGTATTAGTGAGACTAGGTAACTTGGGAAAACAGTTTTCATTTTCCAGATAAAAGAAATTGTGAATATTGCTTTAAAAAAAATGTTTAGGTATTTATTTTAAAAAATAAAAAAAAATAAAAAACTTTCAAAAACGCAATTTTTCATTTTCCAGATTAAAAAAAATTGTGAATATTGCTTTAAAAAAATGTTTAGGTATTTATTTTTAAAAATAAAAAAAAATATAAAACTTTCAAAAACGCAATTTTTCATTTTCCAGATTAAAAAAAATTTTGAATATTGCTTTAAAAAAATGTTTAGGTATTTATTTTTAAAAATAAAAAAAAACAAACCTTTCAAAACGCAATTTTTTATTTGTTGATATCTCAAGTTAATAAATATTTTTAATTTTGTTTTTTTTTCTCTCAAACAATTGCATTGAGCATCTGTATTTACATTCTCAGCTCACTCATTCATTTCGTAATGTGACATTAGTAACTTTGATCTTTTAAAATACACAATGGACAAGTCCAGAACTTGTTCTATTCTCCACATGCATCATTATATTTTGTTCTTGTACTAATATTTGATCCTTGCTTAAGGAAATAAGGGCTTTGTGGCTGAGAGGTAAAGTGCTTGGTCACTGAGGTCAAATCCTGATAAACTTAAGGATTTTTAGGATGCCCCACTTAAGCGTACCTAGCATTGGGGAAGTAAAGGCAGTTGGTTGTTGTGCTGGCCTCATGACACCCTTGTTAGCAGTTGGTCATAGAAACCAATGAGCTTTACATCTTCTGCCTCCATCAATTGCAAGTTCTGAAAGGAGAACTCTTAACTTCCTTTTAAAAGGAAATCTCTTTGCGATGTCAAAAGTAAGTTTAAAAAACAACTAAATTGCCGGCTCATGATTGCGCTTTGCTTTTTCTTTTTCAGCTGATCTATCATTCTTTGATAGTAGCTTCCAACTTTTGGCTCTCTGTGTGGTCCAGCGATTCCAATTTTTATGCACGGAACGCAACAGCTCATGCTAGAAACAACACTGTGGATGTGGAGGTACTGCTCTGGAAAAAGTCTCAAAGAATAATCTTTATTATCTATGAGGACATTTGAGTGAATATGTTCCGACAGACATAACGATCCTAGTTGTACCATCATAATTTTATCATGATGTCATTAAAACTACTATATTAACTTTACTTAGGATTATAAAGTTATCAGGATTAAAAGGGTATTCGTTTTATGTTGCAATTCAGTATAGCATTATAATGTTTAATTACATAATCTATATTAATGTTTGGATAAATGAAATAGTTTTGGTCTAAAACAGCTTGAATATTTGTCTGATTTTTCAGAATTTTTAGGTTGTCTCTTAATCCACCCAAATCTAATCTATCATTAGTTTGGGAATGTAAAGGCTGTTGTTCATGGGGCACATAATACACTCTTTAACAGTCAGCCCTTAAAAGCAGATTACCTTTACATCATATGTCCCCATAGATGGAATGGGTTGCCTGTGTCAGCCGGGAAAACCAGTGACTTGGCAGAGTTTAAATCATTGATTAACATGCATGACTAGATTGACCTGGGGACATCATCTTCTTATTTGAAGTAATGTCTGTATTTTATAAGATAAAAAGATGGCAAGGTCTGTTATGGGCTATCATACATTATAGTCTATTATAGAATGGAGCAATTTAAATCTCTTGCTAGGCAACTTTGTTCAAACTTAGATTTTGATTTATAATGTAAAATTAAATAGAAATATTTGTTTCCATACTGCTGTCACTTTATCACATCCTATATTTTCTTCTATACATAGATATAGATTGTGGTTTTTTTTGTGTCCACAGTTTGACAACACGCCCTACCTCATGACCTTTATCTACCTGTCTGTCGGCTCTGTGCTTGCCACTTTGGTTGGATGTCTTATCATTTATCAGACAGGCTACGTGGCATCTAAGAATCTCTTTACCAACATGTTGGTCACTGCCATGCACTTCCCAATCAGGTCAGTCCATATTTTGTTTAACCCATTAGCTCCTTCTGCTGTCGGAAACGTTTTCCCGTTTTTGTCCTAAACCGTTGTAGAATGTTTCTGAAATTCCCTATTCAATATACTTGATTTAAACATTTTAAAAAGAAAATTTCTTCTAGTCTCGTTGCAAGCGTGATTACAAATCATTTTGGAGATTACCGATTCTATTTTTAATAAAATCGGGAAGATTTTTATTGCTTAAATAATTTTTCAAATGAATAGGCCCAGTGTATAAGCCCCCATGTGGGAAAATGGGTATTTTTGTAGCTTTTTTATATTCTAATGGTAGTAAACGTGTATATATTATTTGAAACTAGACATATTGTTTTATTTTTTAAAGTTGTTTGTTTGTTTATATGTATTAGATCTTAAATTTGATTATTTTTACAAAATAAATATTTTTTAGAATTTTTTTAAAATACAGAGTTATCCCTCTTTGCTTAGGGCCGGGGAAGTGTTTTTCTTAACCGGAAATAGGAGCTATTGGGTTAAGTCAGTCCAAACCTTGTTTAGTTACTGTTCTTGAATTATTCTCAAATGGGTGAATACGTTCCATCAAATACAATTGTTATGAACAGATGAGACTATTAATTATACACCAACAGACTCATCTAGAATAGGTTATGAAGACTTTAATCTTGATTAAGAAACAATAGCATGTCAATTACAACTTTGTTTACATGACGCCATTATTTAGATCCGTCTCTCCCTGCCTCCCTCTTTCAACACGCCTTCCCACCATTCCACATTCACACTATGCTGCGCACGTAACAATAGTGATCCAAATCTTATCCTCATAAGGTTTACTTGACGTAATCCTAAGCCTGTAAACTACCAGTGGAGCATGGGGCCACAACCACACCTCTCCACCAAACTCGGTTCTGAGCATCTTTCTCCATCTGCTCCCATGTCCTTCCAGTACCCTCAGCGTCGCTGAAGACTGACCACTTCCGGGTTTGCTTGGGTCTGCCCACTGTCCTCATTCCTTGCAGATTCCAGTCAAGTGCCTGCCTTTTTACATCGATGGCTGGTTTTAAGAACAATGAAAATGTCTTCCCTACTGCTCTGATGAACTAGAAAACATGAGGGTCAAGGTCTTAATAGTTTATTTTTTTAAAGATTATAGATACAAAATATTTAGAAGTGTTTTCCTTTTTTTTATAACATTTTTTAAAATGATTCATTTATAAACGTGCTGTTTTATTTCTTGAAGTTGGTAGCATACAAAAAAATCAAATTGTTTCATCTCTTATTATTCCAACTTTTCTTATTTACTATGTTTTGTTGTTGTGTCATATTTCTTCTTTTATCCTTTGTTGGGCGTTGTATTTTGTATTTATAAGTAGGGAGATTTTTTTTCTTTAGTTTTTTTTATTCATTACTACTTCTGCTGCTGTTCAACTCTGAACTTATAAACTAAATACTATTTTCATTTTCTTTATTAAGTTATATTTACGTAACCATTTTCAAAGCTTTTGACTCATTTTGTAATATTATCATAATGACTTTGTATATCTATGATGGATATAGGTTCTTTGACACTAATCCAAGTGGAAGGATTATCAACAGATTCTCAGGAGATGTGGTGGCCATTGACCAAGTAAAACTCATTTTTTTTTTAATCTTAATATGAAATGTTAAATTCTAATAAGCTAGAATACGGAAGGGGGTTAGCTGTTGTAGGTGTCCCAATGTCACTAAAGGAATTTGACTTACTAGCTTAGATTTTGAGCGAGAAAAACTTTGCCAAGAGGGACAAAACAAAATTTATTTTTTTTTCAAAATTTTAAAATTAAAGCTGATATGTTAATGATTAAGGCCTTTAACTGAAGATCAATTATATAAATGATTTTTTCCCTTTCGATGATGCTAGACTTGCATGCATAAAGAATGGCAACCTGGTCAAGCGGTATGTGCGCTGAACTAGCTGTCATTGGGTCATCTTATTAGTCCCGAGTTCATATCCTGCCCACTGCCATCTGGGAGGTTTTGGCTAGGATGTAGATTATCTTCCATTCTGAAGAAACACCCTAAACATTTTACAAACATTGTTATAAAGAAATGTACATCTCTCCTCCCTTCTAGATCAGTAGTCTTTAAAGCAACACTTACTTAAGTCAGCCATTTTTTTGTTCAGTAAGAAAAAACAGAATTACAGTTCAACCAGAAGGGAATGGGAAATAAAAGATACACTACAACAACAATACATATACAGCTTAAAAATGTTGTCAACAATGATTGTTTCATAAAACATTCACCCAATAATACTCTAATCAAAAAACATAAATCCATTTACTTAAGTACAAATCAGACAGCAACAATCATAATACATTTTTTTAATTCTCAAAAGCGTCTGGGAGGTCACATAGAGAATCTACTACGCTGTACATTTTTCACCATGTCTGCCATTATTGTCAATGCAGTGACGTCCCCTTACTTCCTTTTTGCTGCTGTGCCCTTTTTCATTTTGTACTACTGCTTGCAACGTTTTTTCCGATCAACTGCAAGGTTAGTCAAAAACATTTGATTCTTATGTTTTATGCTACTGTTATAATTATCATAATAATTATTATATAACAAGAATTGAATTTGAGTAAATCTATGTCTCACAACTTGAAATTATCTCCAGAGAACTGCAGAGGTTAGATAGCATTACAAAATCTCCAATATTCTCTCATTTCTCTGAGACTCTCAATGGTCTGGCAGTCATAAGAGCATTTGGGTAAGTGGTTCACTAATGAATAAAGATACAGTAGAGTCGGGTTAATTGGGCCAGCCGTTACTAAGACTGTAACGATTGGGTCCTAATGTGATCGGATTAACATGATTCAATTGTATAATATGATTTGTGTTGATACTTTTGGATTTGGTCAGAAGAAGCATCTAGTCCTATTGGCCAGTGGTCAGACTAACCTGATTTCACACTTCAAAAACACTACAAACGCTAGACTAAAAACTTATCAATTAATTGGTACAAAGATGAATATTTTTTTTAACATTATTAGATTGATGCCATATGATATAGAATAATTTTTGTTCATGTTTAAGGGTACAGACTGACTTTAAAAGAAGAGCATTCAAATCTATAGATGTGAACGTCACCCCATTTCTGTTCATCCATACAGCCAACCGGTGGCTCGGGATACGTCTGGTAAATGGAATTTCTAGTTTTCTTGTGGATAAATAAACTTGTAACTATTATCTTAATACCATTTTTTTTTTACTTAACTCTTTGTTTCCTAATTGACGATGCCAACATTGATATGACTCCCATCAAACTAAATTATTATTTTTTTTTTTTATTTATAAACTTTAATTTGTGTTGTAAAAAGGGTATGCATTCTCCTATAATTCAATACCCAATATAACATTTCTGAAAACAAACAAAAAAAGTTATTGAAGTTTAATCATAACAGGACAGTGAAAAGCAAATGAGAAAAATGAATAATACTATTGGAACAAGAAAAATAATTATGGAGGGAAAGAGTTAAAGCATTCAAAATCTAATGAATTGTTTCTTGTTATTCATTAATGGGAAGAGTTTAAAGTTAGCAACATGAAGAGATCTCTAGTTTTCAAAGAAAGCAGCCCACCTTGTCAACACAAGAATCTCTTTACTCTCTCATGTAATAGTTTGTGTATTAATGTTTATAGTATTGCGCCTCTTCCATGCTTCTAAAATGTGCTCAGAGCACTTTGGTCCTATCTCTTTTTTGGACATGTGGTGGAAGCGGGTATAAGGAAAAAAAGGTATAAGTTCTGCCTGTAGACACTCAGCAGACTCAACTCTGCAGACAGACAAAGCTTAGCAGACATGACTCAAAATTCAAAATTCTCAATTCAAAATTTCCTAGCTGGATTTGAACTCCCTCAGTTAGCTAGCCACTCAGCCACCCATCCCATTGTTGAAAGAGTTTTTAGGGTTGCCTTTAGTCTAGGATAGTGGGAAATGGGTGAAAACACTTCTGTCCTTTAAGTTGAAATCAGTATAGGTAATTGATTAAATGACTTCTGTTCCAACTGTTTGATCCTTTAGGATTACATGAGCTGTCTGATGGTCTTTATCTCTACTGTGGCCAGCTTGAGTTCTGGGCTACATGGAATGTCTAATCCAGCATTTATAGGATTGTGCATCACATATGCACTTATGGTAAGCTTACATGTTCCCCAGTTTGACTAGCTGTTAGATGTGTTTCCTTGAATGTACCTAGCCTCCATCTTCAACATTTTTATGGGCGCGACATGGCCTAAATTGTGCCGATGTGCCCCCCCCCCACTCCCCCCAAATAAAAAATATCTCCAACATTTATGAGACAATCTGATCTAATATCCACTATCAACTTTCAATATTGACACTGTCATCATAATATACGCTAATGCTATTGCACCTTGGTAACAATGCAAGCGGGTAACAAGTCATTTTGGTGTGAGTGGAAACACTGTAGCAGACCAAGGAAGGGCTAACATCACCTACAGTGACTTCCCATCATGCTCTGGCAACAGTCCAAAAAATAGAAATGGGAAAAGTGGTTACTAGTCCCAAAAAAAGCCAGCAGAGACTGAGAGTAAATGAAGAGCCATGATCAGGCCTGTCAGTGGTGGAGCTTGCCCAGGCCTGGCTAGGTATTTTGGTGTTTGACATATATATTTAGTCAATAATACAATTTTGTCAAAACCATACAAATATGCATACATTTTGAACCAGGTCTCAGGACAGTTGAATTGGATTGTACGTATTTCAACTGAGGTGGAGATGAGCATGAATGCAGTCGAGAGAGTCTTGGAATACACTGACATGGAAGTGGAAAAGTTAGTCACAGCCGAAGGTAGGCCAACTTTTGTCCTTAGTATCTTAGTAATTGTGTTCAGCGTGATGAGAACTATTGGGACCGTTCATCATCACATCACATATAATTAGTCAACACTAAAAAAAAAGTTACTTCAATTAAGATAGTTTAAGTGATTTATTTTATTTTAGATACAGTAGACCAATTTTGTGTATAGACAGTTCAAAGTTAATATTTTCACATGTATATTTAATTTACCTACTGCAGCTAAAGTGAGCTGAAACTATTTTGTAAGCTTGTCAGCATGCTGTTGTTTTTTATCTCCTTGTCAAGCTGCCGTCTCAGTTCCTGAGTCCTGGCCCAGTGTTGGCAGGGTAGAATTCATTGACGTCACCTTGAGCTATGCTCTGGACCAAGACCCTGTACTACATAAAGCTTCATTTGTAATAGAGGGGGGACAGAAGGTAGGGGATTATTTCATTCTGGAAGAAGTTGTTTTGAAATAGTTCAATATAGTGGTTTTCATATTTTACATAAATATTTTGTATAAGAATCTCAAGTGCACATCTGCCCAAACTCTAAAGTTGTCTAACCCTTACTCTCTCTCAAATGTTCTTACTTTTTTTTCTACATTTAAAAGAAAATTAATTTTTCCAACTATTTGGTTTTCTCCTAATGGATTGATTTGTTATTGAGTGAACAAGTTGTTGTTTTTTGCCAGATTGGTATTTGTGGCAGGACAGGAAGTGGGAAGTCCTCCACCATTCTTGCTCTTTTTCGAATGCTGGAGATTATCGAAGGCACTATCTTGATAGACTCCTTGGACATTAAGAGAGTTGACCTTGCCACACTGCGGGCTAGGCTGGCCATCATTCCTCAGGATCCAGTACTTTTTACAGGAACTATCAGGTTGGAACTTATCATTTGAATATGAAACGTCTCTTGTAGACTTCTATTAAGTTTAGTGAAACTTGCTTGAGCTTGTTATGACAATCAATAGATAAATGGGATTAATGTCTAAAATCGAATGCATATTTTTGTTGTGATTGTAAAATTTTTATGCATTTTTATAAATAATAAAAGCTTTATGGATGTTTGGATAGGTGGATAATCACTTAGAAAGACTGAATGACCAGAGCATGAATAGTGCTGTGCTAAATAGCAAATGTTTCTGATATAAAACTTTTCAATTAGTAATGCCAAATGCATACATGTAGACTATCTGTGTCTCATTTAAGTTTATTGAAACTTGCTTGAAGTAGCCTGGGAATCGAGAGTAAGATGATATAAAAATGATTCATGAATACATTTTGCAAACACATTTAAGAAACGGCTTGTTTTGATACATTTTGAGATGATTGATTTCTTGTGTATGTTAAATATCATGGTATCATGTGTATTACAAATGTAGCACTCACCAAGAAAAGACTTAATGACTATCAACAATTAACTTGATTAATCTAGACATTCAATCTTCATTAGTACATGCTGTCTCATTCAGCACTCTACTGTTCACTGGCCGACACAACACACTTTATTAGCAGTTTTAAAAGTTAAGAATAAAGGTTAACTAGTTTGTCCATACACAATAACACTGCTTGTCACTCAAAACTAACACACATACTTTGTGTGTTATTATTACTCTGACCAAGACCATTTGTTATATAGGGCCTCAACACTGACCTGCAACGTCACAACCTGTGGGCAATTTAGAACAGTAGCTCGTTGCCACCTGTCTGTCTGTACAACACGGCCACAAGGTATTGGTCTAAACTGCCCACAGGTTGTGACGTTGCAGGTCAGTGTCTCACTCTGACCAAGCTAATGTTGACTTCCCTGGTTTGGTTTATTGAGAATAACTTTCCACCACTATCTCTCTCTATGTTTTGCAGATTTAACCTTGACCCCAATAATGTCAAGTCTGATGAAAAGTTGTGGTCAGTATTGGAAACTGTCCAGATGAAAGAAGCTGTGACTGCCCTGCCAGAACAGTTAGGTTAGTACTTAGGCTATTGGGGCAATGACTAGAGTCTCTTGTTTTTTTTTTGTGTGTTTGATTATGCTTGTTGTGTTTCTTTGATTGATCTATGAGATTAGAACATCAGGTAAACTCAAAAAATAAAAGTGGATTTTTATTTTTAAACAGATGCCCAAGTTACTGAAGGGGGAGATAATCTAAGTGTGGGCCAGCGGCAGGTGAGTTTTTCTCTCTATCATATGACAAGAAGTGAGTGATTTTTTACATTTATTGAATCATTAAACCCTTGGGGGGTACAAAAAATAGTAACTTACACAAACAAAAAATATTCTTGAAAGAAACATAGGTTTTTTATAAAAATTCTATCTCATATCCTATTGCTACCACAATTATCTTTTCAATTCTGTCAATATAAGATCATTTATCCACCTCTGTAACATTCATCATAGACCGATATAACTAGTGTTTTAGTTCGGTTTCATTATTTTTACATGAACCACTAGGTATAGTTGTGGATGCATGTAGGTCATAATAATTGTTAGACAAGTAAAATTAGATTATTTCTTGAATAAGAAGCACCCATCTGCTCATCTTGCAGTTAATATGCATGGCTCGGGCATTTCTGAGAGATGCCAAGATCATCATCATGGACGAAGCCACAGCCTCCATTGACCAGGAAACTGACAGCAAGATCCAGTCCATTTTACACAGTGCCTCCCAGCAGCATAAAACTATTATAACAATTGCTGTAAGTAGAAAGTTTGAAACTTGAAGCTGAAAGGGGGAGGGAGAGGTATTTGAGGAAAACAAATGAAAAGTTGACAGACATTGAATAATTATAATACTGTCAGATAAAAATGTCCCTGCAGGTATAAGGTATTTCAAGAAACGTATTTCAAAAAATGTATTTGACTTAAAATTTCAAAATGATAAAAGTTAAATTTTAACATTTTTCATGAATTGACTTTTTTTCTGGGACATACTTAGCCACCATATTGGATGGCTGCCTGGTCATTTGTATGCGGTCTGGACTGTTTTTTGGTGGTCCCTGGTTTGAACCCTGCCATCCCCCCGTCCTGCAGGAGGTTTGGGTTAGGATGTAATAATCTTCAAGTCCGATGAAAAACATAAATCAGCATAGGATGAATCATCATCATCTGTATTTTATAAGATATATATATATGATAGTAACAAACTAAACATTTGTAATAAAAATAAATTTCCTCTTTTAGACCTTTAGGGTAGATGATGTTAAGCTATCTGTTTCTTTTTTTTTTATGGTTAAGAAGGGTGTCATGTGGCCAGCTCATTGGACAACCACCTCACTATCCCCAACAAATGTCATGGAAAATAATTAGAGGTGGGTGGGTTCACTGACATTTTAAAAATTGCAAAGCTAAAAGGCCCAGTCTTACTGAGGCTTCTCTTTTTGGAGTCCAGGAGATTTACTTGTCAGCTGACTCACATATGTAATAGCTACAATATCTTCTTATCTTATATAATACAGAGGTTACTTCAAAAAAGAAGATGAATACAATACAATGTGTTCTCTTTTTGGTTGACATTTAGTATTAAACTGGTTTTTTAGCTGGTTTGAGAAATACAAATTGACAAGATCATTTAGTGATTAAAATAATATAAAATAAAAAAATCCTCTGTCTTTTTAAGGAATCATACTCTGAAAATAAATTTAAAGAGCATTTAGAAAACCAGTTTAAAATTTTATCTGTATTCCATGTAATTACTATAAATTGTGATATCCATTATATAATCAATTAATGCTGACAATTAATGTTTTATTATTAGTGAATGTGAAATATATTTTTCCCTTAAATATATATATGAATTAACATTTCGTTTTCCCATGCTAAAACACAAACATTTGGATATAGGGTGGACAGGTCTTAAATGATATAGTAATGTTTGGTTTTTGTTTCATTAATTGAGGATGATTAGTGTTTTATTTGTTTTCATTTGTCTGTTCCATCTTTAGCATCGCATATCAACCATCATGAACTACGACAAAGTATTGGTCTTAGAATACGGTGAAGTGAAAGAGTTTGGACCCCCGACAGAACTGGCTAGCAATGAGCTCAGTGTATTTTACAGCCTCTTGCACGGGACACAAGACTCAAACATCAAATGAGCGTTGTGTGCTCACCAAAATGGAATCCTAAACTGCTGGACATATCAACCCTTCCCAAGCCTTCTTTATCATCATTTGTTCTACTGGTAACTGTCTCAACTGCATCAGGCTGTGAGTCCTCTCAGGTAGACGCAACAACAGCCGACCATATTAAATAGAATTCGTAATTGGATTAAATAGAAAATTAAATACAAGGATAATTTGTTTCCCACAAGCTCAACTAACTAAATGCTTTCTTGTAAATAAGTCTACTTTCCCCCAGGGGAAAGGCTTTGTATAAAACTTCCTGAAATGTCTTTTCCCCATTGGTGACGCTCGATTGGTTCAGGACATGATTAGATAATGTTGTTAGTGTGCGACCACCTGTACACTATTTGGGCAACTTGGCAAAGCTTTGTTAAAGCTTGTTAGATTCAGATTTATTTTTTTTTAACTATTTTTGAGTCTTGGCATGTAGATTTTTATTTGGCCCGATTGCTTGCAAATGTAAAATATATTTTTGGAATGTTTTTTATCATTTCTTACCGGTTTTTTGGTCATAACCTATTTCTCTGTTCAACAAACTCTCATTGTGTTCTGGTTCATGTGATTGAGAATTTTTTGTATTTATTACTTGGTTTTATAAACCTCAGTTGACATCAACAGACTTACCTCTGAAGCATCTTTCTAACTATGTAGCCTTCCTCTGTTAGCTGTCTTATCCCTAAATACCTACAATTCCCTATGTAGCGTTCCTCTGTTAGCTGTCTTAGCCCTCGCTGCAAGTTTTTAGGTAGCTTTTCTCTGTTAGCTGTCTTAGCCCTTGCTGCAAGTTTTTAGGTAGCTTTCCTCTGTTAGCTGTCTTAGCCCTCGCTGCTAGTCCGTACGCAGTTTTCCCATTTGCTCTTTTAGCCTCACTAAAAGCTCCCACAAGGTCTGAAAAGGGAACTTTACATTTTACTTTACAAAAGCTCCCATAGCTTCCAACTGATGGACTTAAAGCCCTGCTGTTAGATTGTTTCATCGTGACAAAAGGTCAGGGCTGTGAGAGTCTTTGTCATAGTACCCTGTTCTTTTTTGTGTGTAACTACTTGATTGTACATTATTAGATAAGTCATGAATCTATAGAGTGTGCTAGTGTATAATGTTAGGCACTTCCACGCTGTGTCTTATGCAGATAAGTCAAATGGAGGTAACTCTCAAATAATGAAATCAAATAACACAGGCCAAAGGCCAACAGTATAAGTTAATCGACGCTGATACCGAATGTTGAAGCTAAATTTCTACATTCATAAAACCTGCCTCTCTCTATAGCCATCGAAAGTAGTCTACATTACACTATTCTTCCCAAGATTCCTAGTCTTGTGTTTACTAGTCTTGTCATTGTATCTAAGTCAAAACTTTCTCTTTCTATGAAACAAATAATTAATTCCTAGTTGTACCATAATAAAATCAGATCTAACATAAAATTAGCAATGAGAAAATACTATGAGTCCATCTAGCAGGTGCAAGTTAACCATTCAAGGGAGGCTAATGTAACATTCATAATAGTTTGTGGTTGAAATCCTTCATTAGGAAAGCTATTTATTTCTGTGGAGAGTGAGACAAGTGTTTGTGACTTGGCTTGATATGTGTGTGTGTTGTCTCTAAATGTAAAAGTCAAGGTGCCAAAGAATACTTTGAAATATGTCAAACTTACAAATATCACTCATACATTCACACTGAGACGCTATCCCACTTACCAACCCACTCACAGTCTCACACACTTACCAGCCTACTCACACTGTCTCACACACTTACCTACCTACTCACACTATCCTTTACACCAACCCACTTACTATTTCTCACACACTTACCAACCCACTCACACTATCCCTCACACCAACCCACCCACACTATCCCACTGACACCATCCCGGTTTTGATCATTATTTATCAACTCTTAGCGTTTGTGACTCTCCCCCCCCCCCCCCCTCTTATTTTAATTTGAACTTCAAAGCCATAGTTACAGATGTGTTCATGTGACCCAATGAAACAAAGGTGAACAAAGTTGCTGGTAGGATTTTTCATAAGAGTTAAGAAATCACACACAAAAATTAATTCTGTCGAATATTTTTTTTTCTATTTTTAAGTTATTGTTCACATCTAATTAAAACTTTTAAAATTTGTTTTCCCCGATAATGGAATTGTATTGGATACTCTCACCATTGTATTGGATACTCTCACTGGATTTTCAAAAAACAACTGTTTTTATCTTACAAATAAATTGCTTAGACATCTTAAAATGCCAACAACAAACCTTTGAGTTGGGTCACTTTGAAATGTTATTTTAACATAATTAGTTCTTATCACTGGCATTTTAATCTTGTTACATTTTAAAATCTTGTATCAAAGCCACCACTGGACAGAAACAAAGCAATTATGTTTTTGTTGTAGCTTAATGGAAAGGCCTTTAGTTTATAACTCATGAATGACGCAACACATTGTGAGGCCATTAGTTTATAATTCATGAATGACGCAACACATTGTGAGACACCTTTCATTAATACCTAAATTTTTTGTTGAAGTTCTATTTTCGTACCAATATCCATGTTCTCAACAATATGTACATAGCATATATATATATATATACATGATGTTGATCTATTTAAATTTTGTGTACTTAACATATTTATATCATCACTGATGTCTTTGCACAATGAGACCATAACTTAGTTACAGCATTGATGTTTTTATTTTAATTGTGTTCATAGCAAAGTTGTATGATTTATACCTTTTTAAAAATATGTAAAATGTACCTGGCATATTGAGGTAGTCAGTAATCTATTGAAGTAATTAGCAATGTATTGAGGCTTATATGGCTCCCTCTGTCTCAGAAGACAATCGATACGCCCTGATGAGTCACTGGTTTTGGTTATTCTGTTGAGGTATAGTCAGAAACCTATGTGATTTTGACTCACAGGGAGCTACTGAAGGCTTGAGAAACTTTTCTTAAGTGACGATGTGTTCTTGAAGTAGTTTTTATAAAATATTTATATGCATATATAATTCATTAACTAACTAAACAGTGCTACTGTATATAAAAAAATAACCAAAAATAACAACTCCTGTGTAAGGTCTAATGTGAACTTTTGGAATGATAAAAAAATGGTTGTGGTTTCTTAAAGATGCTTGAATAGTGCATCTAATTCTAAAATTCAAATTTGAACATTTTCTTTTACATATATATAAACTAATAGTAATGTATTTATTACTTCATGTCACAGAAATACCATTTTTAAATGTCATTTTGTCACTCTAAGAAATCAGCTTAGCAGACTATTGATCTTTGAGTCATTTGCACATCTTATCAACTATCCTATGTAAGAAATGATGAAAGCCTATTGTGATGGCCTCCAAATCTGATGTAAGAGTACAATGTTTTCTGTTGAATATGTTTTTTGTGATGATATTATACTTAATAGTCCGTCATCAATCTGTCAGCAGTTTTTTTTTATATACATATTATATACACATGTATACACAGAGGGATTCTCTTAATGCTAAACCCCAGAGAACATAAAGTATTGTTTTTAAGCTCTAAATTATGAATCTTATTATGGAGATTTGAGAAGCAAAACTACTGGGGATTTTCACACTAAACTTTAATCATGCTAATCTGCTCTTTTGTTTTCACTGTTATTTTTAAGACCTGGTAACATGCTGTAAGCAATAAAATGCAGAAAGAAAGAAAAGAAAGCCATGTGAAGAAATGTGGTGGTGATAGATTGGAAGCTGAAGAAAAAATAGAAACATTGGGAAAGATTTTGAAATACACAAAATAAAATAAGCAATATGAAAGAGGCCATATTGAAATACTCTGTTTCTAGCTAAATAATGAAAATGACGTATTGTTACTAGTGAAAGAACTTAGACTTTGGATTCTATACTGCTAAACTTGCACAAAACTTAGGAAATGGTTTAAGATACTTCTCACTACTTCCTATTTTTTACACCAAAAAGCGTGCTATTTATTGGTTAACTTCCATATAAAAATCTCCAGCAATGTCATTGTGACAGCAGTCTTCTTTTGCCCTGTTAACTGATCCGTGTCACTGCGTCGCATTCTACTGTTTTCCACAGCAATGGCAAATATTGCCAGCTTCCAGTAACAATGAAAATTTTTATTTCTGAGGCATATTAAAATGTTTTCTTGGAAGATTTTTTTTTTTGAGGTTTAGCATTGTTAGAATCACACTATGTACCGATGACAAAGATATTTTACACTTATAACCTATAATTTGATCAAGAGTCTCTGTGGTTTACCTTAGGCTGTGATTGTTCTTTTCTTTTTTTTTATTACATCTGTTGTTTTTATGTTATTATGTCAAATTCAAAGACAATCTGGCACAAAGAGAAGTTTTATTTTTAAATAGTCCCAACTGTTTTTGTAATATAATTATTATATACTTATTTGTATAAGTAAAAGTGGGATTATAACCGTTTCGTTTCCACCATTTTTAGTCTACAATATTTTATTTTACTAAGAAATAATTTATTTATAACTTGAATTTCTTAGAAGGCTACACAACTTAAGATTTAGTTTTGACATTATTGAGCATTACTTTATGTATTTGTAATTTATCGGCAAATGTAGTTAAGTCACTTGACGTGACAGATCATGATGATCACCTCTTTTTAATGTTGAATTTTGTTTGGAGACCAGCCGTTGGTTGTTACTTGTCTTAAAAACTATTTGATCAGCCGTTCATTGAACTTCTCTGTAACTTACTTGATTTCTGAACTCAGTTGTTGTCAATTTGATGCTCTTGTTAAATCATGTCTTCTACACTTGTCACTCATCTAGCCTTAGTAACTCTTTCTTTGGTTAAATAATTTAATTTTTTTTTTAAATTTGTCATCTGTTTTTTTGCTCCAGCGTCATTTTGACTAAATAATTGAATGTGTCCTAGTCAGTTTGCTCAGCCCATTATCTACTCTAACACATGATTATTTCTCTGTTTTTGTATTACCTTGTTTCAAAACTGTATGGTTGTATGGTCATCTGCTATGCGCTTGACCATCACAATGGTCCTGAGTTCAAACCCTGCAGCAGTGTAGGACAGAGTTATCTCTATCTCTGAAGGAAGGTCTGAAGCTTGTAAGTCAATCAAAACTCATTACCGCTCACATTTTTCTGCAGCCATATTTTTTTCTCCTAATGCCTCCTGTTCCTACAAGCTGCATTGTTATTATGTATGTATTTACTGTATGTATTTACATTAGTTTCAGAATGAGTATCATACATTAGCATAAAAAATGAAATATTTGTTCATTTACCAATAAAATGTCTCAACAATCAGATTTACTCTTTGAATGGTATTTATTAACTTTTAAACTCAACACTTTCATATTATTAGTTAGTTTTTTGAATAAGCAGTTTGTTCATGCAGACAATCAGTAAATTTCCATTAGACATCTGATTTTGTTTCTGTAGTATTTTGTTAATGAGGATACTATGTTATCAGCACGATGACCAACCATTTTTATCTTTATCAACAAATGTCACACCGTAGTGGAAAAGTGGCTGTTGGTAAAATGCTTTGTTTTGGAACCGAGGACGTCTCTGGTTTGAATCACAGTAAGACTGGGATTTTGAATTTCATGGATTTTTTGGGATGCCCCTGAGTCCACTAAACTTTAATGGGTACCAGACATGAGTTGGGGAAAGTAGAGGCTGCTTGTCAATGTGCTTGCCTTGTGATACCTGTATTAAGTGTCAGCTTTAGAAACATATAAGCTTTACATCCTCTGCCTTATAGATCACAAGGTCTAAAAGGGATTTTTACTGTAAATGTCAGATACCCAGAAGAGTTGATAATGGACTCAACTCAATGCTGTTCCAAAACTCTGAACACAATATTTTGGTTTAGAGTCATAGAAAATTATAGACTATCCAATGACAGTTTATTAGCTTATTTTTCATGCTATTTTTATCAATCGTGAGAAACACAATGGTTGGTATGCCTTAGCTCAGCCGCCAAAAAAAAATAAAAAAATTTATATTTATCTTATCTTATATAATACAGACGTTACTTCAAAAAAGAAGATGATTATGTCCTACGCGTCATGCATTTAGTTTTAAGAATGTAAATAATCTAAATAAAGAACTAAGACCATATTATATTTTGCATTCATACATCAAAACTAAATTATTTGCAATAATTATTTTTTATTGACTATGACTTTTGAGCCAATCTTGACATATCAACATTGCTTCTTATTGTTAGATCTAGATTGTAGTTTAAATCTTGAAAGAAACTGAATGATTTTTTTTTTTAAATTTAGGTTTTAACTTACCATTGCTATAATAATATAATATATAAAAGTAAAGTAGGTCAGATGATGTAAAGGTCATCTGTTTCTGTGGCCCATGGTTAACAAGGGCATCATGTGGTCAGGTCAATGAACAACCGCCTTTACTTTACCCCAGCTAATGTCAGGTACCCATTAGAGCTTGGTGGACTCAGAGGCGCCTGAAGATCCCGAAATTAAAAATCCCAGGATTCGAACCATGGACCCCTGGTTCTGAACCCAAGTGATTTACCATTCAGCCATGTTCCTTCTATTTAATGTATGCTATTTAAAGGAACCAGTCTTCTACATGGCTATTTTGAACTAAGAAGTTAACGCTGAACAAGATTAGTGACATTTGTATATTATTGAAGTACAAAGCTTGGCCTAAGTAGTCCACTAATGGTTGGCACTAGGTTCAAGTTGCTTCTTGTTTCTCCTGCTCAAATGAAAGCATTGACTTTAGTTGCATTGGTGTTGACAAGTTGGCATATTTTTCAACATTTGTTTGATAGGCAAACTTTGATATAACTGGATAACCTGACAGCAGTTGCCAACTACTGCTTATTTTGTAATTGTTTGTTTCTTAGTTGGCAGCTCTAAAAGTACTGGTATGCTTGTTTCATTGTCTAAATAGTTTAATCACCTCATGTTTGTTGATTAATAACTTGATTGTATCATGGTATAAGGAATGCTTTATTATACACATGTACAGAATGTATATTTTAAGCACTATTTTGAAAATATTTTTGTTTAGTTACGCTGCCTCCACCCGTCCAGTCAAGATGTAGTTGGGTCAGTGTGCTTGCCTATTGTAAGGTTGAAAAAAAATGTTGTGTACAATCTTTCCTGGGTGCAAATCTTAGGTAGAAATTGGGTTTATTTCCTTAAGTATTCTTGCCCATTGTAAGATTGAAAAAAAAGTGTGTACAATCTTTCCTGGGTGCAAATCTTAGGTAGAAATGTTGTTTTTTTTAATGTAATCTTTGCACTATACCTAATATTCACCATGCTAAGTGGTTTTTTAATTTCAAAATTAATTCTTCAATTAATTAAAAACAAGCGTTTAAACGAATTACCATACACCATATAAACATAAATGTAATATTTACGAATCTTCATTTGGCTTTGTCTGCTTTAGATGTCCAACATGAACTGGAGCTAGAGTGGGACTACCCTACCACCAGAAATATTTTATCTATGGACTAGGCTTTATTGGAATGTATTGTGTGTGGAGTGTCTATCATTGCTAACGTTATGTTATTATCAGTAAGAAAAAAATGGGAGGGGTCCATGGCAAAATAAACAAGAATATAGTCTGGAAATGAATGGGTGACAGAGCCATGCTTAGGCTATATTTTACCGATTAAATTAACTTACTGGCGCCTATTGTATTTTAGTGTTGCTTCCTATGCATGTTGTATAGTAAATTTTGATATAATGATCTAATTAATAGTAATAGTTGTTATTGTAACAAAAAAAAATTAGAAGAGGAGCCTTGAAAGCATCCATTCAATTGGGCTCCGTAATTTGTAAGGCCGGCCCTGGCGTGCGAAGACAGTGAGTTATGTTAGTATTGAAGTACTACTCTAACTTTGGCAATGTCAGAGATAAGACATCGGACATTTTTTTTTTTTAGATTCACAATTTCTTGTAGGGACCTGGTGCTTAGACCAACTTTGTGTACTCTGTTCTAGATCTAGAAGTCAATGACTAATTGTTGCCTTTATTTAGCTACACAATTTTGTTCATAAGCTCTTCAAATATATTTTTTTATGTTAATGCGGTCTTATTTGTTTCACGCTAAAAATGAAACTGGTTTGCACATGTGACATGTTGGCTGTATCATGGCCAGATTTTGATGTACTCAGGAGTTGCCAGTGTGTATGGTATGAAATGTACTTAGTGTTTTTTAAATGCTCCTGTATTGCTGTCTTGCATAAATGATTATTTCATTTGAAGCTAGATTTAGGTTTGTATTCAATTTAGTGCATTTTTATCGGACTGTATTGAACATAGAATGATATGATAGAACGAGAAATCACAACCGTATAATTTAGTGTAATTTTATTCTAATTATAATCTGGGTGAATGAAACTGGAATAAAAACTGGCCAGTGAACTGAAATTTTTAGTTGATTAGTTGGATGAGTGATTCGTTTTTGTTTTTTTTAAAGATTCTATTTATTTGGATAAGATTTTTTATCTTAAGCTTAAAAGAATTTTTGATTAGCTCCATTATGTAGTTCTAGATGTTTATTTTTAATTTTGATTGGATTTTTTTTTTTTGTTGCGTTGTCTTGTAAAAAAAAAAATTGATGGACAATCTTAGACAGTTTGTATTCATGTACCGGTACTCATCATAGCATTTGATTTTCTGTGTCACCACTGTATTACTGATGTCTGGTCAACTAATAAATGACTTGTACAACTAAGGATTGATTTGCTTTTGTTTCATTAATGTATCCGTCTCCCAAGTTTTTATTGTACATTCATGTGGAAGTTATGAAGAAAAGATTCCCACCTCAAAGAAAAGACTCTAGTTTCAAATGTTTAAAAAATTGAGTGAATATTCTAGAATAGAGTCATGTGTAACTCAGCAACACTTACACTCTTCTACACAGTCCAAGAGGAGACCAAAAAATAAAATGCGGCAAACTATTGGTTCTCCAGGACAAATATAATTGATGTTCGTCCTCCTCTGTTCCTTGACTTCCGTCGTAGGGGGCGCTGTGACAGTTCGCGTCATCAAATCCCTCCCCTCTTCTCGGCCGTCTGCTGATCTTGGTAGATTATCAAGGGGCCTGTCCATTCGTTCACGTTGTCATTGTCCAGCCAGCTTTTCTTTGGACGACCCTGTCTTCGTGCTCCCTCCACTGTATATCGATGGGTGACTTTTGCATATTGAATCATTACCCCAGGCGGCGGATGGGGAAAACCCGCCAGATATGATACAAGAGAAATCAATACCGGGGCCGAACCGAAACCAGCATCAACCTTTAAAAAAGGGATGAACCTTATAGCAATAGTCATGTAATAATTTTCATCTTTGGGAGAAAACCCCAAGGAAAAATGGTATTGGAGTGGAGCTACCCACTAATGAAATACTATGACAAGGAATTGACATCATCTTCAATAAACTCATCACTTCATTGGACCTCATTCACCAATCGTAAACAAACAACATTTAGCCACGTGGTGCTTTATCTCTTCTATATAATTTACGATCTCATGTTTAATTCATGATGGTTGTCACGTGACAGTTTTTTTTCCATTGTTTTATCAATAAGATCACGTGACTAGATGTTTGTTTACGATTGGTGAATGAGGTCCTTTAACTGTTGTTGAATGTTGTCATAGACTAAGCTTTTAACGTCTTAATGTATTGTTCGTTTTATATTAGTGTAGGTTCGGGTGATATTAAGAAAACAACTTTGATTTCCTGTTATAGATTGTCTTGGTGTGGGATAGTATTTAAAACTTTTAGTTTTCCTGTTTTATAGATTGATTATTTATTTGACTTGATTGACTGTAGTTTATTCTGTGAGAAATCAATACATTATTAAGATAGGGAACAACCTTGTGTAAATGTATTTTGACCAAGACAGTGAAGGCATACTATATTGTATGTAGGCCTATATGCTTTATACAATAGGACCCCTTCTGGACTTGATCATTTCGCTGGTCCAATTAAACAACCATTTACTACATGAATGTCTCACTACTCTGAAATTCGGCCCAAATAAGCAATTGGTCTAAGTGGTGGTCCAATAAACGGGACTCGACTGTATGTAAATGTAATATTTGTTTCAGACATACAAAAGCTACAAACAAAACACATTTACAACTTTATGGCTTTTCTCAATTTTCATTTTAAAGAGTTAGTTGCTTTTCTTTTTTTACAATTGTTATATCCTGATGGTTAAACATAAAAAAATAGGCCTGTACTGCCAACATTCGGTTTTTGATGGATTCATTTTTCAGATGTTGTCAACAACACCAACTTGAGACGCCTTGGGTGACTGTGGGGGGTGATCTCTCCAGCTTAAGACCTAGGGCGACCTTTCTAACACCGATACTTCATCTGACCAATCGTTGTCCCGGCTGACATCATGGTGCTCTTTGCATTGGTTTTGGGTGCTGTTGATAAGCTCTTCATTATCGCCCATGTGCTGTATTCTTCCTGTACGGTCAAAGTGCGGTAAAAACAAAGGATAATCAATACAGTCACAATAAGCAAACTAACTGATAATCCACCTTACCCGACTACTAGATGTTCCTGTATACGAGAACATAGATTTGCTGAACAGTCAAGAAGACCATTGACTAAACAGACTTTAAGTCTCTAATTAACATGCACTAGATTAAGACAGGACGTAGGACGTTATTATATTCTCTTTTGAACGAACGTCTGTAATTGATAAGAACAAAGTATTCATATGGAACTCGAAGAGTCTTCTGAGAAATATTGCTTAGACATTTTCTCCGACTCTATTGTTCTTCAAATTGTACCTCGTGGGAAGAATGCTTCTCATTGAGTCAGTAAAGAGCTTCTCTTGCCCACCGAGTGTTCAACAGCAAATACTCTCGCAGAGTTTCTTTCGAAAAAGTTTTAAAATCTGCAAATACAATCTCATGTACTTGGTATCGTTCAGCTTTTGTAAAGTGAGCTCGTGTGCTTAAACCAGAACATCGAAGAGAGAATTCGATTGGTTGATATTGCAGTAAACAAAAGCCGAACATTTTTACATTTTAGACCAATTTCTGTAGGAGGGAGGTCAAATCCTCCATTTGCCCGACCTCTGGTACCCTTATAAAATCATAATCATCATCTGTCCCTTGACATTCGTCGTAGGGGTGTTGTGACTGGCTGTGACATTTAGCGTATCAAACTCCCTCCACTTTTTTTTTTTACCTTTATACTTATAGGTCTTATATCGTAAACTTATTATAGGGCCTACTAACTATCTACATATTATAATTCGTGTTTTGTTATTTTATTATTTGTGTATTAGATCTACTTTAAATCTAGTTGAAAATGTTTAAATGATATTTTATCTCAACTTCCTGCCAATAACGAACTTTCTATGGGAGTTGCATCTCTCAACATGTTTCCCAGCATTCATTCAACACACACAACAAGATCTCGTGATATAGTCTCGTGACAATATCTCGCGCAAATTAACGCCTACTTACTGTAGAGGTAAGGGGGGCTCTTGTGAAGTGGATGTTTAGTCATGTCCGTCTGCCAAATCAAACTGCCAATAGTTCCCTCGTCTCGCAAGGCGCAAGTGTTAGCCACACACCCCTGTGAATGTCAAAAAATAAAAAAAAATTAAGTCTTGAGAATCCTTTGCTTCCATGGACCTTTCATATAACTACCGTTAATGTGCTATTACTAGAGCTTGTATTCCATATATCGAATAGATAATTAGAATCAACTGCAAATCAAAGTTTAGATATATATATTAGTAATTTAATAAGCACTTAATAGATCTCAATATAAATCGTTCGGGCAGAAGAGGTTCATTAACTTGGCTGGTTACCTGTCTAGTAGAAGGAAAACTTAATTCAAACTTCTGCTACCTTGCAGCGATACACAAACATGGACACATCAGTTGCGAGGAAAAGAGGGGATCTGCTGTGTAGGCGTTACCGTTCCGGCCATAGATAATGGCCAGGCATTGATCTCATTTATATGAAATGTTCCGTAGTCGCGAATGAAGGCGGCCAATTGCTTGATTTCATTTACAATGTTCAGTTCATGAGCTACATTCATTCAAAGAATTCCCTATGATACTTCGCCAATTGCTTGATTTCATTTACAATGTTCAGTTCATGAGCTACATTCATTCAAAGAATTCGCTTTGATACTTCGCACTTGTGGCTGATAGATCTACGTCCACCGCTGCTCAATGTCTGAATGTTTCTAATGTCTGGAACTAGGCATTATTTAGTTTTCAATAAAACTAGATTAAATTGGAATTCTTGAGATCACAACACAGACTAGATAACATCTTGTGAGTGAGTGGATAAGTATGCACTCCTTGAGAGGGGCTGACTTATCAGGGGCGGCTCTAGTCTTGTGTAGGCGATGTGCAGAGAATGAATCATTAGCCATTTTGCTATCAAATGTCAATTCTTTCATTCTCCTGCATTGCACGCTCATTATCAACTACTGGGTCGGCTCCTGGAGACTTAGAATCACCGATAGCTTCAACTTAATAAAAAATCTCTGCTTAAAGCAGATAACTTTTGTGCAATGGACCATATTCACCTTTACGAACGGCCACGTGATAATATTGATAAAACAACGAAATAAAAACTGTCACGTGATAATATTGATAAAACAACGAAATAAAAACTGTCACGTGATAATATTGATAAAACAACGAAATAAAAACTGTCACGTGATAATATTGATAAAACAACGAAATAAAAACTGTCACGTGATAATATTGATAAAACAACGAAATAAAAACTGTCACGTGATAATATTGATAAAACAACGAAATAAAAACTGTCACGTGATAATATTGATAAAACAACGAAATAAAAACTGTCACGTGATAATATTGATAAACAATGAAATACAAAATTGTCACGTGATAATATTGATAAAACAACGAAATAAAAACTGCCACGTGATAACATTGATAAAACAACGAAATAAAAACTGTCACGTGATAACATTGATAAAACAACGAAATAAAAACTGTCACGTGATAACATTGATAAAACAATGAAATAAAAACTGTCACGTGATAATATTGATAAAACAACGAAATAAAAACTGTCACGTGATAACATTGATAAAACAACGAAATAAAAACTGTCACGTGATAACATTGATAAAACAAATGAAATAAAAACTGTCACGTGATAATATTGATAAAACAACGAAATAAAAACTGCCACGTGATAACATTGATAAAACAACGAAATAAAAACTGTCACGTGATAACATTGATAAAACAACGAAATAAAAACTGTCACGTGATAACATTGATAAAACAACGAAATAAAAACTGTCACGTGATAACATTGATAAAACAACGAAATAAAAACTGTCACGTGATAACATTGATAAAACAACGAAATAAAAACTGTCACGTGATAATATTGATAAAACAACGAAATAAAAACGGTCACGTGATAATCCTTGTTGATTAAAATTAGATCGTAATTGGTATAGAAGAGATAGAGAAGCACGTGACTCAATGTTGTTTGTTTACGGTTGGTGAATGAGGTCCACCCATTTCATTTCGACTTTGAAAACATTTACAACAAAACACTATCTGATTTTAGATTTCAAACTGAAATCTCTTGTTATGTAGTAACTGGTAATCAAACAAAAGCCCCTTCTTCCTTAGTGCCATCAGAGCCTGGAAGAGGTTACCGAATCAACCAGAACAAAACAATGAACCAGAATGTAAGCCTCTAATCAACATACACGACTAACTTAGAGATACAATATTTCAACTATTCTCCTTTTTTAAGAGAACATCTGTTAATGTATAAGAATAGATAAAGGTAGCAAGTATCAAGTAACAGTAGTTTTACTAAGTTTAAGGCAACAAGTACATAATAGTAGTTACAGATTATAACCTGCTACGTAATGCTTAGTGTGTTGAAATACTGACCTTTAACCTTCGAGACTTGACAAGATGTTTCACTGAATGTTGGTACTCATCGATGTTAGGAATTTGAGGTTGGGGCACCTGCTTTGGTGGTTCCGGCACAGCTGGCATTGAAAGCGAAATCTCGGGCGTTGGTTTCGGTTTCTCGCAGCAGACGAGGACAGTGTCAAGACTTACATTCAGCTGGGCCTCACTTACTGTCACTTCCGCCGTTTTCACGGGGCTTTCAATAGGCTTCGCCTCCAGGAGTGCAGCCTCGTGGTTATACACTTCCTCTTTTGGATCCGGCTTGGCCTCACCGAAAATGTGGTTGTTTCTGCCTGATCCAGGGCGGAGTCTTTTCCTGTCGGACAGGTCAGGAGTGTCCTCGGTCATAAACTGTATCCACTGGCAGGTCTCATTGTGTTGCAAGTATTCCCTCCCGGCGTTTCGGACGCGGCACGAGATGCGAGACGGCACGGAGCTCATGGCGACGTTCATGGCTTGGGCCATAGCTGAAGACGAGTTTTTCGTTGGGGTACCGGGACAGGATGAGCTATTGCTTTCCTTGACGGCGAAGGTCTCAAGAGGCATCTTGCTGGATCAGGTTGTCTTGAACAGGGTTCCTGCAGACAAAATAACCGAAGATGAAATGGACCTATCAAACACTTTAAGACAGATGCAGCTTGGCAGTTTCATATTTATGAAGGCCAAGATATTCAATGGGGACATGGTCTGAGTTATGAAGAATGTTCACTCACTAAAAGATTTCTTTCTAGCAGGGGCGTAGCTAGGAATTTTCCATCATTTTGGGGGCCCGGGGGCTTAAGCTCTTTGGGGGCCCCAGCATTTTGCGTAATATTTAATATTAAAAACAAATGGGGGCTTCCCTCATTTTGGGGCCCGGGGGGATTTTCGAATTCCCCCCTCCTCTCCCACCCTAGCTACGCCACTGCTTTCTAGTTTGTTTTTCTCAACCTTTTACTTCGGACGCCCCCCCCCCTCCCCCACGAAAAAAGAAATACGGGCCTGGACAGCTCGCTGTTACATTCTGGAGCGGTAAAAATACATTTTCTGACTTCAACGGCGCTTACATTAGCATAGTTTTACAAAAAAAAAGGCCTATAAAGCCAAATAAAAGGTTTCTGATATTTTTTTCTTTGTCTCTACTTGCTTAAATCCATTCAATCAAGTTCCAAAATAGCCTCAGCGCTCTCAAATCTGACGACAACGCTGTGCTTATGTGACTAAAGCATATTTTTTGTGTGTGTCTAAATTTGGTTAGTATGCATGACTAGATGCAATCATCTTCTTCTTTTTTTTTTTTATTGAAGTAACGTCTGTATTTTATAAGATAAGAAGAATTTAACAACAGAACAGAATGTACGAGACGAGACGAAACCAAATGTGGACTGGGCTTCAAAATAACGTGTTTTTTTTTTTAAATAGCTTTTATATAGGCAAGGTGCTTTCGCTGATTAATTAATTTAACTTTCATCACAAGAGTTACAGTGTTAGAGGGTCTGGTAGGGGGTTTTAAATTCAAAAACTCTGGTAGGGGGTTTTAAACTCTGAATCCCTGGTAGGGGGCCTTAAACTCAAAACTCCCTGGTAGGGGGTTTTAAACTCAAAACCTCCTTGGCTGTGCTTGGGCGAGTGATGGTTTAGTATTGAAATTTCACCTAAAATAAACAAAATTAAAGCAAAAGATCAGTCACTAAACTGAGACACCCCCCCCCCCTATGGAGGGGGATTTCATTTCGGGGGGGGGGGGGTTGAACACCCCATCCCCCGGCTACGCCCATGGTGCTATATGATACTTTAAAAAATTACTGAACATTTAATGAGTTTTTAAAAGGAGCAGCATGTAAAAGTTATTAATGAAATGGGAAATGGTTATCTAGGGATTTTAAGTGTTTGGCGATGTCCTGGTGGTCCCGTGATATACTGTTTATATCAGAAAATAGTGTACGTATATGAAATTAAATACCGCGAAAATATGACCTTAGCGTGCGGTCTTAGAACGTATCACCCACGTAAGTCAAGAAAACACTGTGTGTATTTTGTTTATTAATTTTAATTGAACTGTTAAACGATGAATAGCCTCTTAGAATCCGCGGATCATTAGATGTTGTCTTTACCTAAACTGAACGATATTTTCAAAGCAAAAATGTATGTTAACTCTTTCTCTCCGTAATTATTTACCACATTCTGGAGGAATCAACGTTTGTATCGTCGGTGAGGAGAGAAAGAGTTAAGAGCTTCAATAACTTCAATGGTAATTGGTAGCATACATAAAGATACTGGGAAAATATTGAGTAACAAGTCCTAGTTTATGAGAACAGATAAGTTTTCGAAGTTGGTGACAATAAAATCTCCGATCGCGGGCCCCCTTAAGGCGCTGGGTCTGCGGCGGTTGCCCCACTTACCATCCACTAAGGCCGCTACTGCACTACTACTATATACTATAAATAAATCTAGATTATATCGAGGTATCAATAGCTTTACATAGATTAGTTTATAACTAGATCTAGATCTTAATATAGCTCAACTAGATCTAGACTCTAAATATATTCTATAGTCTAGTACAGGAGAGTAAAATAACATGCGTGACTAGATTACATGAAATGCGTAGGACGTAGATCGTATTATGGTTATCTTCTTTTTTGAAATAACGTCTGTAATATATAAGATAAAATAAGACTAAAATAAGAACATTGATAATAGATACGATAGATTTCTAGATAAAGTTTAGATCTACATCTTGTTCTAATCTAGTTCTAGCCATATCTATAGATCTAGACTTAGACGACTTATAAGATAAGAAGATCATAGATGTAGGCTAGGCTACTCGTGATCATCTATCTTATCTTATCTTATATAATATAGACGTTACTTCAAAAAAGAAGATGATTACGTCCTACGCGTCATGCATTTAGTCATGCATATTAACCAATGACTTAAATTCAGCCAAGTCACTGGTTTTCCTGGCTAGCTCAGGCAACCCATTCCATGCTCTAATAGCACTAGGGAAGAAGGAGTGTTTGTACAAATTTGTCCTAGCATATGGGACGAGGAATGTGCCTTTATCTTTGTGTATTTCAGAGTATTTTATTAAATTTTGTTTAGATCTAGAATCTATGTAAATGTAATGTAGAGACTCAGACTGTACTATAGTAACTATAATTATAGAGACCAGAGTCTAAGCCTAGATCTAGATAAATAGATTATAATAGTCAAGTTTACCTTTCTCATCAAGACTTTCTTCGACGCAGCAGACTGCCCGAAGTGTTTGTCACACTTTTCCGGTCCTTACGTGGGTCTCAGATCATTTACAAGCGGGCGTTTTGTTTGAGTCTTTGTTTTCATAAAAAAAAGCTTGTTTGTAAACTATTTGTCAATCTCCTCTGCGGCGTTGAATGGTGTGACGTCACTTCAGCGCGACCAACGCGTATAATTGGTATTGTGCCACAGGGCACCACGACGAAACGACATTTCTTTTCGCTATTTTTAGTAGCTTGTGTTGTTTTGTTTTTAACTGCGCAAAGAATGAACCATGCAAACAAATAATAATGCGAATGATTTCAAGCCCGGGCAGGGTTAAGAAAAAGTGTAACAATTTTCCCTCGAGGATAAAGGCGTTGTTTATTTGCTGGGGGTATACAAGTCATTGTTGATTAATGTAAAATTCAGGGGCGGACTGGCTATATGGGCACTTGGGCAAATGCCCGGTGGGCAGGAACTCAAATGGGCCTAAAGGGTCTCATGAATGCCACTATGGCACGCATAAAATTGTTAAAGGTTTTATAATATTCTCTTATATAACGGCTATATGAGCGTCAAGTTAAATACATTGTCCACAGACTACAGTGTAATACTAATTTAATCTCACACATTTTCAAAATAATGAATAGCCTACATCCGTAGACAGTGCTATTAGTAGGCTTCATCCTTTAGGGCCCAGATATAGAGTATTATAGAGCATGCATACAGTTATCGATACGTCATAAAAAAAAAACACATAATGATTTTGAGAACAGATAGGCATATAATTGGAGACCCATCTAACGATATACAATTTACGAAATGTAATGTTTAGAAATGTCTGGGCCGATTTTGACATCCAATCCGCCGCTGATGTAGATAGAGATCTTAGAAGATTTGCTTATGCAAGGAGCTTCTGCAAACGATGGTGTAACTAACAAACTTGACGAATTTTAATTGGGCAAAATCCGAGAGACTCTTAGTCTCGACTAAAGGATGCCTTATTGTGTGTGGTTGGGGTTTCGTCATTGTCCTGGTCTGGTATATAGGTATGTTTGTTTCGTTGGGTTACCAAACGTCTGGCAAATGTAGTTCCAGTTCTCATTTGTGGGTCTTGTCATGCAGGCAATGGGCTAAAAGCGAAACTTGTCCTTCTTTAAATTAATTGTTTATTGCAGTTGTATTTTATCCATCAAGTTCATTAAATCTTTCACATCTTCTGGTTGAAACAAACTCGCTTATAAGTAACAGAAAGAAGGCAATTTTTATAGCCTTTATTAAACAAGGTTGGTGTTATATTCAAGACTTAAAATAACAACAAAATACTGTTGTTCAGAGCTCAAAAAGACCTGCATCCTTTCTTATGCGACAGTTCAAAGAGCGTTTTCGCTGAACAATGCACAGTGGAGAAAACTGTGGGACATTCTTCTGACATACACTGATGAGAAGAATAAGTGCATAGATTAGAATTTCAAACGTTAAGTCACTTCGTCTGAGAAATGTGATCATTATTACAGCAGTTGTATATTCTTTTGATTTAGTGGCACAGAAGAGAGCACCTGGCTTCAGGCAGCGTCGGAACGATACATCTGGAGTATTCTGTAGACCACTCGTAAACGCCGCGGAATACACATTTGACGCCAAAAGAAAATCCACTGCCGACGGCGAAAAAAATCTTATTCGACCATTGGCGGAAAATGGTTATGGATGTGGCAAAGTATGTAGGTCGCAGCTAGGGCTACGTAGCCACTTCAAATACTGCATTCCTCAATCTTAGGACTTGAAGACAAGCCTTATTATTATTATTAAGCCTACTACTGTCATGATTTATCAAATACTTTGTAAGTATTCTTTGTCCTCATTTTTCAGGCTTAGTCCTCCTTTTTGTCTTCATTTGGAGGTGTCTGGTAACCCAATCTTTACGGAAGGAATGTCAGAAAACTTATGAAAGAAAATTAAAATTTGTAGAAAAAACATGTCGCGTAACCACTGGGTTTATAGTCAGAGCTTCTAAGTGGGAAAATCTAGGTTTATAGTCAGAGCTTTTAAACGGGAGATTGAAGTAGCTCAAACCTTCACTCAAAAGAAGTTTTTGTGAGGACGACGATTATTTAAAGTAGCCTCGCTCTTTTCCCCCTCACACCTCCGCCAAGAGTATAAAATAGTTAAGTATCCTTGACCTTTATAAACAAAAACTGTATAAACTGTCGCCTTGTAGAAGTCACAATCAGTGGTGATCCAATACATTTGAAAATTAGACATACTTGAGATTATTGGGTACATTTATTAAAGTTTCTTGTATAAATAAAATTGCTGCATGAATTATTCTTAGGTGTAACCTCTCAGAATATCTAGGTCATATTAGACTAAATCTCATTGATCTTGGTCTCTGCCTCTTAAGCTCTCTATGTCTAGGTATAGATGTTTCCCATTCTTTGTGACTTGGCTTTGATGTTTGACATTATGTCTGTGTGCAGTTGTGTACGTGATTAAGCAGTCCTACCTTAAGCTATCTTATAAAACTCCCCACCTTGTTGTCCCCTCCCAGTCCCCAGCCACACGTGAGAAACGTGAGTGCTTGTCTTCAATCTCGCCTATGTGCGGATGTGTGTGTTTGTGCGTGTGTGGGGTTGAACTTCACATAAGTATTATATTTAATTTCTCATTTTCCAAATGATTATTTTAATATTATTTAATACGTCATAAACCAATACATGCTACAGTGCAGCCTCGTTCTCAATCGACTAACCCATTTAGTCTTTTACCATGGCCGAAAGCTAGAATTACTTTATTTGCTAGACTTTCAAATACTCAATTATCGCCCTCAACCGACTCAGTACTTGCGCTTTCAAAGAGCTACTTTCACATGTTTTTATCAGGAAGCACAATTAACAGCAGATAATTAACACCTGCGTTTAAACGCCTTGGCACTACCTGTGCACCGAACTCGCTTGGAAGATACTTATTATTTTAATCAGTCTAAAAAAGAATTCTCATATTCCCCTTTGCTTCCCTAATCCTGACAGACTAATCGATAACTCACGACTCAAGTGAATCAATAATTTTTGTTTCCAAAAACTGATTTTCTAAAAATCTCTTTCCTAAATTGTAATTACATTTTAAACTTTACATTATACAACGCATGTATAATAAGATCTAATTCTATAAATTTTTCGTTTGCAAAAATAGATTAACAGTCTATAGTTATCAGACATATCATAGGCATATGTTATGATATTAATTAGGTTTACTCAGCTCATTAATAAGGCATTTTTATTCAAGTTTGAAAAATACAGACAACGGCTTTGTTTGCGCTAAATCCGACAAAATATATAGGTCGCAGGCGGGTTATCTTGCTCGTATATTCCAGCGTATTTTTTAAACATCTTGTAATCAACGGTTGGAGAGTTTTTTCTATATCGTAGTATAAATCAACACTTAAGAAGCGGAATTTAAATGGCTTCTAATACTTCACATAACTCTTTGCCCACCGTTCACACTGACAGCCAATCAGGGGAGTTTGTCCCGCTCGAGATATTTGTCACCAACGACCAGAGAAGAATAGCAGAGATCATTATTGACCTGAGCTTCAGTTTCATAGTTGCCTGCGTTGGCATAGTCACCAACATCCTCGTGGTGATCGTGTTTTCCAAGCAGGGTTTCAAGGACAGCGTGTCCGTCTCCATGACGATCATCGCCTGCTGGGATTTCTTCAAGTGCGTCGCGGGCGTGCTGCAGCGCTTGCCGGGACCAATGAGCCTGGCCTCGGCCGCTCTCGCCAAGAGCTGGTCGAACATCTCCGCCATCGAGTTCAACTATTTCTTGTCCTTCTCCACCTACGTGGCGAGCGTCCTGGCAGCGTACGTCTCCGTCGAGCGCTGCCTTTGCGTCAGCATGCCTTTCAAGGTGAAGGAACTCATCACGCCCAAGGTGGCGCTCTTCTTCGGGCTCCTCATTTCCGCCGTGGTTTTTGGCTGCTTTATGGTCATGTTCTTCGTCTACGACATTGTCTGGATCTTCAGCGACCACTACAACGCCACCATCGCCGTCTACGTGAACAACGTCTTCTTCAGCCGGAACCCCGGACCTCTGTTTCAGTACTACAATCTGTCAGGGATCGTCTGGCCTACCTCGAGCCTGGGGATCATCGCCGGATCCACCGCCATCATTGCTTATCACCTCCGGAAGTCGTCGCAGTTCCGATTGAAGTCGGCCTCGGCAGGGCAGACGTGGGACTCCAATATAGGTCAGAGATCAACTTATTCTTGTTATATCGTCATCTATGTAAATCTTTGGAAACCACATTCGTGTTTAATGACCTTTTTATATTCTTTTATTTTTAGCAGGCTTCATCGGGCAGGAGACACAAAAGACATGGAAATCATGATAATTGCTAACCTGTTAAATTTCCCCTATACACCAAACCCTCCCCTTAGCCCCCCTTATTTAAGCCTAGATCTACCAATTTGTTGTAAAAATGTTTTAATTTCTTGAGAATCCGTGATTGGTGCTTCTCATCTATCACTTGAATATATTATTTATTAATTTACATATGTCCAAGTTATCTATCTTATCAATGCACGTAAATTTGAAACACTAGATCTATTAATAGCGTAAAGCAAGGCCAAGTGTGATAAAATAGTAATGTAAACTTGGCTCTCACCAGAGGCGCCCCCCCTTCCCCCGGGAATGTGCAGGGGTGCGGGCAGCACCGGCTGACACCGACCCCCATGACGCCTCTGGCTCTCACACAGAAATTGCTTTTGTTGAAAACAGCTGTTTGAACATTTCCAGCAACATTTAGCTTTGATTTCCAAACATCCGCTCCTCTTTGTTCTCTTTTTTCTCTTTTTTGTCTCTTTCTCTTTTTTTATCGCTTTTTCTTTCTGTCTTCTCTCTCTCTCTCTCTCTTTCGCTTTTCTAATATCTCTATCTCTCTGTCTTTCTCTCTCTCTCTCTTTCTGCCTGTTTGGCTCTCATTCTCTGCTTCTGTTAATCTCATATCAGATAACTGGCATTCATTAACACTGTGATTACCTGAACAATCCATTATTGCGCAGTGTAGAGCGGGGCACTGCCCTGTTGGTGCTTACTTGGCCCGGTTCCGGCAAAATTTTGATGCCCGATGCCGACACTGTGGAGAATCGGTGGAAACAGTGGCGCATATCTTGCAAGAGTGCCCGCACCTGCTGGGAAGTGTGTCTGCAGAGTCACTTGACCTGTATGGAAGCTTTAAGGCACTACGCCTAACAGCAGAGCTTCTCGCCAAGGCTCTATGGGAGGACTAGACCCTCCAGCCTTGCTACCAATTGGAGTTGATCTCAGACTACCTGAAATCTTTTGTAACTTCAAGTATCTTCAATTAGAGTATTCTACAAATAATAACAATAAAACTCCCTCACCGCCTTTCTGTTATAACACCGTAAAAGTTGTGTAATCGTGACATTTCATTCAAATGCTGTAGATCACAAATATGTTTCTTGTAATATTTAATGTTTGTCTGCATGATAATCGGTAAAATATGCAGGTCGCAACTGGGTCGGCATAATCATGTGAAACACTGCACCCATCCTTGATCTCCGGAACCGAATACATTGCCATTACTGTTTTAAAAGTTTATTCGCTTAGACTCCGTTTCGGGTTGTCAGTACAGAGGTGTAATGATGTCCTAGCTACACTATCTTAGCGTTGTGTTCGTACATAAATTGTGTGTGTATGTGTGTGTGTTTCTGTGGGTCCATGCCTGTGTTAAATGTGACGAATCAGTTTCATTTCGAAAAGTCAAAATAAAAAATAAAGTGCTAGCCTCCCCTTGTCCCCTTCCCCCCTCCTTGTCTCCCCCCCCCCCAACCAACACTGACTATTATAGCTCTGTTGTCTAGAAAGTAAAAACTTGCTGCTTGAATTATACATTTTTGTTCATCCTATTTTTGTTGTTGTTGTTGAATTTTCAAATGGCCTCTTTTAAACTTTATACACAATAAATTGGTTGAAGGTCTATAAATTCTAGACAGATTTATACATAGACTAACGTATGAATTTTCAGATACTTAAATGGCTAATAGGCCTATATATATAATACACTCTATCTAGCAGCTAGTGTTATGCTTTACACGGTTGACTTACTTTAATTCATCCTTCTGACAGCCAGTGGAGCAAAGGGTTTGGCCATCAGACTCTGTTTTAGGTAGTTCCCCTCAATCGAGTCCATGTCCATCTTGTGCTTCTCGGTCTACTGACCACCTCCATTCTGTATTGGTCACCCATCCTTTCTCTTCCAATTGCTTTAATTAATCCTTCTAATCACCTCCATGTCTGTATTGGTCACCCAGCCTTTCTCTTCCAATTGCTTTAATTAATCCTTCTAATCACCTCCATCTCTGTATTGGTCACCCAGCCTTTCTTTTCCAATTGCTTTAATTAATCCTTCTAATCACCTCCATCTCTGTATTGGTCACCCAGCCTTTCTCTTCCAATTGCTTTAATTAATCCTTCTAATCAACTCCATCTCTGTATTGGCCACCCAGCCTTTCTCTTCCAGTCCAGAGCTTGCTGGCGATATTTACCATCGTTCTTCGCATTCCAATCCATATCCATTTGCGTCTTTTAATTTCTTGCACTGTTTGGTGTTTTCTGGGTTGTTATGCTCGGCGAGGCTCATTGAAAGGTTTGATAAAAAGAAAGAGACGAAATTGTTGCAGTAACGGAACAAAAGATTTGGTAAATGAAAACTTCTGCGAGTGTTTCAAGAAATACTAGAGACCAGTAGACATCTAGCTTTTGATACGCAGGCAATGTGTTTAATACATTCCTTGTGTTTAATACATTTCTTGTGCTCATTCTATGTGTTTAATACATTGCATGTGTTGAAAATATTTTGTGTTTAACACATTGCATGCTCTTATTAGATAGCATTAGTCTAAGCTTTTTTTCAGTAACCCACATCCGTTGAATGTGTTTTAAAAGTGAATTGTAATGCATTGCTTGTGTTCACTGCATGCGTTTAATACATTCCATGCGTTTAATACATTCCATGTGTTTAATACATTCCATGTGTTTAATACATTCCATGTGCTCATTCTATGTTTTAATACATTCCATGTGTTTAATACATTCCATGTGTTTAATACATTCCATGTGCTCATTCTATGTTTCAATACATTCCATGTGTTTAATACATTCCATGTGCTCATTCTATGTTTTAATACATTGCATGTGCTCAAAAACACTACTTGTGTTTAATACATTCCATGTGTTCATTTCATGTGTTTAATACATTCCTTGTGTTCATTTCATGTGTTTAATACATTACATGTGTTCATTTTACTGTGTTTAATACATTGCTTGTGCTCAATTCATGTGTTTACTGCATTACATGTGTTCAAAACAATACTTACCGCTTAATACATATCATGTGTTCATTAGGTTGCAAGGGTTGAAGTTTAGTTAATTAATCCACACCCGCTGAATATGTTTTAGAACAAACAAAAACACAAAACAGACAAAACATTAGCTGAACATGTTATAGAAGTGAGTATTAGAAGGCGTGTCTACTTAATGGGGTCACCTTTCTTCCTCCTTTCTTTATGTAACAAAAATTCATCTACGCCTTTGTTAATGTATTGATTCATAATGTATACAAGGTCAAGGCTAGACTCCAGTTTTGCTTTGATTCTATGGGACACCATTTTCCCCTCTCAAATCCTGTTTTCTTTGCTTTCAGAGTGTTCCAAAGAAACGAAAGCCAAATTTAGCAAATCAACTGGCCAGCAGAATCAAATGTCCACACGAGACAGGCAGGTGGTCAAGATGCTTCTGGTGGTCATGTGCGTCAACTTGGTCATGCTGACCCCTCGCATCGTCCACTACACGGTCAAATATTTCATCTACGAGTTCTACTTCCTAAGGACGTATCACAATATATTCATTTGTATGACCTACTTCTTGGCGGCCTTTGACCTCATCGATGCCGCCATTCCTTTGTTTATTTTCTATCCCATGAGCACCTCCTTCAGAACAACCTTCAACGACATTTTCAGATGTGTCTGCGTTACGAACAAGGCCGAACCCAACTGAGCGTATAGGTCAAGACAGTTTTCCTCTAAGAACTAAGACAGACGAACCAATATAATTTCAAAAGAGTTTTTTTTTTAAAAGGTGAAATACTACAGCTTAACAGCTTGCTTTCGATATTTCTTATGGTTTTGTTTCATAGCTTCGATACCAACAATAGTGTCTCCAATGGGAAATTTTCATTTTTGGAGGAAAATCATAATTTAACAAGCTTTCTGGTATATCTGATGTAGGGCCGGCCTTGTTAATTGCGGGGCCAAATTTAATAGATGCATGCGAGATCCCTCTTCTAATGTTTCTGTTTCAATAACGACTATCACTAATTAGATCATTATATCAATATTTTTTTATACAACATGCATAGGAAGCAAGTCACAGTCAGTAGGCGCCAGTCGGATAATTGAAGTCACGCTAATAGTACGGTACACTAAACATGTTAACCCTTCAAGTCCTACATCTTTAAAACCCTTTGAAAAGAGCCATATGCTAAATGTAAATTGCGGGGCCGCAATTTGGAGAAATCAGCCTAAGGCCGACCCTAATCCAATGTACAGAATACGAATGTATTAAAGAACTATATAAAAAAAGCATTTTCTGATGTTTTTTCTTTAGATTCCATTATATTGCTTCCACATTTCTCCATATGTTTGTCTCTTCATTTTCTCTCTTGCTGAATATTATTTTAGGGAAGAATAAGGGCCGGATATCGATTAGCTATGACTGTAAATAAGGAGAATGTAACCAGTGTTTCTCAAACTTTTTCCTCGACTGAACACTTTGCCTATTTGGGAAACGCTGGTCTACTTTAAATTTGTTAAAGGTGAAATATATGTTGCTATGTAAGCTGCTTTATTTTAAAATTAAGGTTTTCATTATTTCTTGTACTGTCAATTAATTTCATATTCTAGTCGTGCGGTTTGAGCGCTGGACTGTCGTTAGGACTTACCGATGGTCCCGGGTTCAAACCCTGCCTGCTCCCAATTCGTGTCGTCCCGTGGTAGAGTAGGACTACGAAGTAATTAATCAACTCTGAAGGAACATCCGAAACATGCCAAACTTTTTCAATGGGTAAATTCACAAACAAACAGAATAAAGTAGCATCCCTAGTTCATTTTAAGAATAATTGTTTATTGAGAAGGTAAAACTAGCAGGGTAAATTTAGAAGCAAACATCTCGGGCAATTCAAGTACAAATTCTGTGGTGAATAAATTAGTTGTATACCTTATTACAAGGATTATTTCCCCTGGATGAGTAAGCTATATATAGAACAAGAACGTCGTCACATCTAAATATAACCTAAATCTAAATATAACCTACTGGCAAACTATTTTTAGCCTTGTTGCATTTGAAAGAGAAAAAAAAAAATACTGCAGCTTAAACACTGTGACCGAACTAGCCGGAGAATTTCCCCTGGAACAGAATCTGTCCCGTGACGTCATCCCTCAGAAAGAACACAAAAGGGCGGTCAGCAACAACTGGGGCCCCAGGGGACATAAATAATCCCTTGCTGATTGATACGACTGTCGCCGCAGCGGCCACGGTTCCTGTTTCCTGGACATCAATGACCGCCTTGTGAATGACCTTGTCGATATATAGACCGCCTGGAAAAGAGAAAATGGTCAATACTGAGATAGATGTCAAGGTTGGAGAGGAACAATGTTGAGTAAGAAGTTAAAATGTTGCACCCAGTTCCGTCTTCATAAAAAAAACAACAACATAACAAAACAAAAGATTAATCGAATGAAACTTTTAAATAAAGTAATAACTCACAGCTGACCGTATCGTTAAAACATATAGCATACAGATAATCAAGAAAATATATTTTTAAATTGTTTATTTACCCTCCACGTTAACCGTTGGCCAAAGAACGGATGACCATGACATCCTCTGCCCTTTAGATCGCAAGGTCAGATAGCGGGACTTTATATTTATTTTTTTTACTTAAAAAAAATAAAGCTTATCCATTTGTTATAGATCTAGACTAACATTAAAAAAATCTATGCGATTAGATACATTTTAACCGATGTTTTTATTTAGCGCTATTTCATGATTTTAGCTTTTTCAATACGCTATGATCCTATCACTTGCCTGGGCCAGTTGGAAAGGGGTAGGGGAAGAAAGAAGGGGGTGACTATTACTATTAATGTAAAAAAAATATTTAAAAAATTGAACGACATGGATTCGAACTCAAGGGCTCAAGCCTCCTCAAGCCGACAGACCAACCAATGTACCCGAGAAGAGCGTCTGTTTTATAGTTATCTATTGCTAGTTTCAAACTTCTCTCTTTCCAAGTATATAAAGGGGATTAATTCAACTTATATTACCATGTCAGTCAAGTACAATTTCTTTCCCTCGTTCGTAACCAAAGAAAATATTTAATTACCAACAGTTAATTAACTAGTCGGTTCTTGTCTATTTTTTTTTTCTTCGAACAAAACGTCCATTAATGCAGCAAGTTAGTGACACATAAATTGTTAAAATAGTCTTCGGTTTGAAGTCATAATAAAGAGTACTTCTAATCTAATGCTTCCTTTATATAAAAAACTATTTTGTGTGTGACATAATGGGGAACCAACTATTTTTGATTACTTGTAAAGTTAGGAGTGATTCCCCTTATGTAGTTTATAAAAGGCCTTGCAAACTGTGCTTAGTTGCCACTTGCTCCTGAGTTACCCCATGCCACACGACCACTAACAGAAAAAAAATACTATTCACAACACAGGTCAAGTGGTCAAGCTGGTAACTCAGGAGCAAGTGGCAACTAAGCACAGTTTGCAAGGCCTTTTATAAACTACATAAGGGGAATCACTCCTAACTTTACAAGTAATCAAAAATAGTTAGTTCCCCATTATGTCATAGCCACAAACTGAAAAACGTAGAGAATTTGACTCTGCAGTACTTAAAACAAAGCAAACATTATCGTACACCTATTAGTAAACAAATCTTATCAACGATTTCTATATTGTGTACATCGGATAAGCCCAAAAAAAAAAAGCTAGCTATTTATTGCTTTTTTTTTCCTCCAAGCATGAAAATTTAGCATAAACGCTACACTTAAAATTGTCAATACTAACCTGAGCCATTGATACCACTGAAATCAGCGGCCGCGGTGAAGGCTGTTGCCATGCCCATGGCTGAGAGGACGCTGTCTAGTTCCAGTGAGGTCTCAATCTTAAACTTCGGGATACTCAGATGGAAATAATCAAAGTCCAGCCCTTCAAAGAGTTGCTCAGCATTCTGTGGACTGGACAGTAGAGTCTCTGGGGGGTGGAAAAAGAAGAACATCTCGGTAGAAAACGAAAATCTGCCTGGTCGTGCGGTTTGCGCGCTGGACTGTCGTTTGGGTTTATCGATGGTCGAGGGTTCAAATCCTGCCCGTTCCCATCCCCCCGTCGTCCTGCGGGAGGTTTGGACTAGGAAGTAAATTATCTTCAACTCTGAAGGAACATCCGAAACATGTAAAACATTTTACAACATCTTATGCACGATGAACGTTAACGATATATTATTTAATCAGGGCCGGACTTAGATAATTGGAGGCCCTAGGCGAAGTGGCTTTGGTGGCCCCGAATGAAATAGAAAAATAAATAAATAAACAAACATACAGTTACGCAATTTATTTAAATCCTAGTATAGGCCTACTCCAGCAATAACATTGGGGCACAAGTTTCACTATTTCTTCTCTAAAAATTGTTTTGAGTGCTGTTCGAGGCCGTCACCAATCGGAGGTCCTAAGTGGCTGCCTAGTTTGTCTATGCATTAAGTCGGCCCTGATTTAATTAAGACATTGTGGTAGTGCCCATTAACATCCTCTTTGCATGTGGTCCCGTCTGGGGGCACAGACCAGAAGCCCGCTTCCTCCTGTGACAGGTGGGGAAATGTGACGTGTGTTTGGCACGTTTTATGTCTAGGGGATGATTATTTTTAATGCTATCACACCCCCACTTATCAGCATATGAATCGGGAGCAGACACGCAACGAGACAAGCAATGAGAGATTGATACAAAAGTTAAAATAAAGGATATTTATTTACATAAATATACATATAATAATAAAAAGGGGGAGGGTTTGCATCTATCTCTAGTATATTCTATGTTTAATCATCACTCTTGCACATAATAAGAGAGTATGTCACTTTGTCCTCTGACTTAGCTGGTTTTTCCTGTTGATGTCGCAGCTGGCTGTGTCCTGGCTTGAGGTTCTGCAGCTGGAGGTGGCGCTCTAGCGGATAGAGGGACGCCGGCGATATAGTTCTTGTGGAGTCTCAGTCCCAAGTTCTAGTATCTGTAGTGGGCACAGTATGGCGGGTGGCCGGATACCGTGAGCACAAGGTTACTGCGGGCAGAGCTGATCTGCCATGGGCAGTGTGGGTAACAGGATATGTCCAGTGAGTTGCAGAGGGTTGGCGTAGCTATGACGTCTCGCACAGATCTGACTCTATAGGGACGTCGCGCCTAATAGCTTGGCAGGTGGGCTGTCGAATAGGCGGGCAATGCCGATAGCGCCAAGTGGTAGCGTTGAGTAGATCTCAGTAGGCAAGTGCAGTGCTGAATAGCACTAAGCACAACTGCAGGTAAATAGATCGTTGATCCAATAACTGGGCAATAAGTGATAGGCAAATAGGCAGGTCTCAGTAGGACAGTGCAGTGCTGGATAGCACTCAGCACATAAATAGGCAGACACCTGAGGGAGGCTGCGGATAAACAAAGACAAGTTAGGACATGTCTCTCATGCATCTTATCGATGCCCTCGACTGAGGTGCATTCGTCAGATTGGTAAAATTGCTTTAGAGCATAAAGGGGAGATGATGATAAATGGGATTTGGAAAATAGAGGGCAGATAGTGGCAATATAGAAATGCACATAAAAGGGGAAATAATAATATACGAATGTACATAGAAGGGGAAGTAATAGTCTCAAATAAACAACACAGGTGGATAGAGAAAGAAAAGGGGGGGGGGGGTGAGTTGGGCGGTGGTCAGCGATCCAGATGGTTTGTTTACATATGACCGTGGGTTGAGAACAATGGAGCGTGCTTGAAGGTCCCTTCAAGCGTCGCAACTCTCATTAGAGTAAAATGAGTAAAGGGGAGATAATTCGTTACAGGGGAGATAACTCGTATCTCTTTTCTAGACGCAGTATCAGTGCGCTAGTAAGATTATCACGGTTGTCAGCCGAGATAAAGAAAATAAAATAAGATGTACAAGTATATACATGGTTGCATCAACGATCAATTGAGCAACGTAGCATTAATAGATTAATGCAATACATAAATAAATACATAGGACATGTTTATGTTTTCTACTTACGCCAGTGAGAAATACACAATGCACTAATTAAATATAAATGAACTAGCAAAATACACATGATAAAATCCAATGGAAATATACACAGAGTAATTAAGATGGAACTTGTGATTAAGTTCGGCTTACCACCAGGTATTCCTCTAGGAGGGAGAATAAGTGATATAGTCCAGACTCGATAGCTCAGCTCGAATGCGAAAGAGAGGGTGATTTGAGTTGGTTTACTATATATATATGCCTGAAAAGTGTGGGCGGACACCGGAAATGTCCTAGGCTTAGCATTATCTTACACGTGGGTGAAGTAGACTTGAGCCGCACCTTGGAGTATCACGCGGTGTGTTGACCAGGGTAATCTCTTAGATCAAAGAGAGACGTGAGAGAAAGGGGGGGGGGAGAAGGATTAGCTTGCATTCAAACCAAGGTGGTGTCAACCGCGATCGTCCTTCAGACATCCGGCGGGAAGACAAAAGAGATTGTGTGTCTACCCTTCCCCGATCAAGGGCAGATAAATGAAAGGACGCGCCTTAGCTATCTCCAAGGTGGTCAACTAAGTCTAGCCTGGAGAGGAAAAGGTGTGGCGGGTGAATGATTTAGGGGTAGGATGGGGAAATAATTAAAATAAAATAAATAAATGATGAAAAATAATAATTAATGCTGTGATAAATTTGAGTGACTCTGACAGCGATTTTTTGACTTGTCACACCTCCAGGCGTCTCAGTTTTGGGCGTGTCTATCCAACTGTCCCCAGGTCTTGCCCATTTGCATCTCATCTGCTTTTAAATCGCTGCCCCATTTAGCAATGGACCGTAACCCTCTTCATCTTTCCTTGTGGGTTCCAGTTGAAGGCTTGTCTTGTGATATTGGATGTAGGTTGGCAAGAGAAAATCATGGAAGCTCTCAGGATTGTACGTCCGCTAAGCTGGAAAGAGGCTAAAAACATTGCTGAAGACAATTGATTATGAAGACAGCTGTTTATGAAGACAGTTGTTTATGAAGACATCTGTTTATGAAGACAGCTGTTTATGAAGACAGCTGTTTATGAAGACAGCTGTTTATGAAGACATCTGTTTATGAAGACAGCTGTTTATGAAGAAATCTGTTTATGAAGACAGCTGTTTATGAAGACAGCTGATATGAAGACAGTTGTTTATGAAGACAGTTGTTTATTAAGACAGCTGTTTATGAAGACAGTTGTTAATGAAGACAGCTTGCCACCCAACGCATCAAGCGACGCGGAAGGTTCTAAGTCTAAGAAGGCGAGGTGAAAATATGCATCCGACTCATTTAAAGGTCTACATAAAATCAATGTATATTATTTAATATTTCTGGAGCGTCGAAATTGAATTGTTCTACCAATGTCGTTTTTTGTTTAGTGTTTCCTTCGTAAAAGGAAATGTTATTAAAGACGACCTACTTACCTAGATTTAGACTTTGGTTATTCCGTGCCGTACAGCGCATATAGCGATAAGCTTTTTCTAAAGTAAATTCATCTCCATATTTAAAGTAAAGACTACAGACCTATATATTTTTGTCTTTGGTAAAGACAGCTTAGTTACTTCCACTTTTTACAATACCACTATCAGAACTTCATGAGGAACCTGAGGTGGGTGGAACTTGGAACCTAGACACGGATCTCAAAAACGGCTCTATTTTCCTAGAAATTTAACAGTTTATGCATATCGAAGAGAAAAGAATTATTAGCTCTTTGGCCACACAGGAAAAAATCTAATTATATTTTTTCAAAGTAAAAAGTTTCAAAAAGAAATTTAAATTTAGCTAGAGATTTAGGTCTAGGTCTAGATCCAACATCGATTTGGAAAGGACTTTATTGATTCAAGAGTTGGAATTTTAAGGTAGGAAATTAGTTTCAAACTTTTCTCTTTCCAAGTATATAGGGGATTAATTCAACGTATATTACCATGTCAGTCAAGTACAATTTCTTTCCCTTGTTCAATACCAAAGAAAATATAATTTGGACTATTTTTTTTTTGGAAATGGTCAAGAAGTAGCATGATTTAGTGGAAACATAAGAACCAAAGTCAAGTCTAACATAAGTGTGATAATCATAGCAAAATAGAAAATCATGCCTTTGGAAAGATTTCACATCTGACACCAGAAATATATTTTAAATGTTTAAACCTTCTTCATGTTGTAAGATAAAAATGTAATTAAGTTCAATAAACTCCATTTAAAGACACATACAACGGAGTATACTTATATACATTATATATGTTGCACTCTTAAAAAATCAGTGCTATGGTGTTATACATTTTTTAATGTGGACAAAATTAGTCTTGACTTATAGCAAATCTTGCTGGGGCTAATATCCGATTGTATACATTTTTTTTCTAGCCATATTTGTTTAGTTTTGAGTTGCTTAGTTTTGCTTACCCAGTGAAGTAATTCCATCACCTTTACGAGGCACAGCGACATATAAAGAAAATCTATCCCCAAGGAAAGATAATGCAACTACGTCCAAATCATTCGTGTTGTCTCTCTTCACTCGCTTATGGCTCTCGAAATCATGCATCATGTCCACCTGGTGGGAACAATGTTAGGACTTCAAATACAGCCAAGCAAAACATAACCTATACCACACTGTTGCTTTCTTTAAATCAACGAAGCTCAGAATAAACGTAACCATCTAGGGAGCATACATAGATCATAGCTTAATGATTTGTTCTGTATTACAGGAACTTCTCAGTTTTTACAACCATAATTCCCCCCCCCCCATTTATATATATATATATATATATATATATATATATATATATATCGCGGTACAAAGTTTTTCATTAAAGGAATATAGTCAAAACTAAGTAAAGTTCCCCTTTCAGACCTTGTGGTTTCTATGGAAGATGATGTAAAGGTCATCTGTTTCTAGGACTCTGTGAAGGAATATAAAAAGAGCTCTACCAACATTGATCTTTTATCTGTGAATTCCTTTTCAATTGGACAACAACGATGCTAATTATCTTATCTTATAAGATGCAGACGTTACTTCTGCTTACTTTTTGGGTTAGGTGTTTAATTTTTATATACTTTTTATAAACTCTTTCTGCCTTAGTTTCTTTACATTTTCTATATAGGTTTTCCATCTGTTGACAAAGCTTCTTTAATCTAATCATTTAATCATTAACAGTTGCATGGAATGCCAGGGTCTATAACTTGTCTGTTTTACCCGAGATTTCCCGATAGTCGTTAGTCTTGAAATGACACAATAGTCCCCTAGATTAGTTATATGATATAAATTTAATCCGTTTAAACCCAACCGACTTTTTTTTAAATCAGAAAAACATATAACCTGAATAAAAGTAGTCGACTAATAATATTGTCGACTTTGTACTAAAATATCGTCGACTTTGTACCTTTGAAGTTGTTCCGCCAATCTGGTGAAAGTCTGCTTGCGTAGTGGACGCTCTTCTGAATTGTCTGGCCCATGTCCCGTTAAAGAAGAGCACATTGACCAAGACTAGAACTGTGCTGGCATCGAGCGTGCCTGTTTGGGAGTGGTCATGAAATCAGAAGTGGATAGTGTTCAAAGCCATACTTTTCGTTATTTGTCATGCAATCATATATTGTCATGTTATCTTAATTAGTCATCTTATTTAGTCATGTTATCTTAATTAGTCATCTTATTTAGTCATGTTATCTTAATTAGTCATCTTATTTAGTCATGTTATCTTAATTAGTCATCTTATTTAGTCATGTTATCTTATTTAGTTATGTTATCTTATTTAGTCATGTTATTTAGTCATGTTATCTTATTTAGTCATGTTATCTTATTTAGTCATGTAATCTTATTTAGTCATGCTATCTTATTTAGTCATGTTATCTTATTTAGTCATTTTATTTAGTCATGTTATCTTATTTAGTCATGTTATCTTTTTTAAACATGTTATCATATTTAGTCATTTTATCTTATTTAGTCATGTTATCTTATTTAGTCATGTTATCTTATTTAGTCATCTTATTTAGTCATGTTATCTTATTTAGTCATCTTATCTTTTTTAAACATGTTATCTTTTTTAGTCATTTTATCTTATTGTCATGCTATCTTATTTAGTCATGTTATCGTATTTAGTCATGTTATCTTATTGAGTCATGTTATCTTATTTATTCATCTTATTACGTCATGCTATCTTATTTAGTCATGTTATGTTATTAAGTCATGTTATCTTATTTAGTCATGTTATCTTATTTAGTCATGTTGTCTTATTTAGTCATGTTATCTTATTTAGTCATGTTATCTTATTTAGTCATGCTTTTTTGTCATGCTATCCAATTTAGTCATGCTATCTTATTACGTCATACTATCTTATTTGGTCATGTTATCTTATTTGGTCATGTTATCTAATTTAGTCATGCTATCTTATTTAGTCATGCTATCATATTTGGTCATCTTATTTAGTCATGTTATCTTATTTAGTAATGTTAACTTATTTATTAATTTCATCTTATCTAGTCATGTTAGCTTATTTAGTCATCGATTCTAATTCTTTCCAACATCTAATATCTTACAGAAACACGGGGTTGCGGTTCTTTTTCTAGCGCAGCCTTTCAGAAAAACCTAGCTTTCCTTAACCTGTGGGGCGAGCTTAATGGGTCGAAAAAAAGGAGGGGTGGGGAGCAACATGATTTCTGAGGGACTGTGACGTCACACGTTGTTGTTTTTTTCTCAAACGACACATTTTCTTATTTGCCTTCTATTTATAGGTTGATATTTAAAAGTAATATTCAACAACATTTTTTTAACATGCTTAAAAATAATGATCTAAGCAACGAATAAATATCTATTTACTTTGGATCTTCTTTTTTTATTTTTTTTTTCTAAAAGGAAAGCAGTATCTGAGTTTCCCCCAAAAAAAATGTTTCAGTAAGACATTTTATCAAAATTCTATTCATCTTAATTGAGGTCAATTAAATTTATTTCATGAGTTGAATTATCTTTCTTGTTTTTGGCATATTTGTTGTGAAGTGACTAAAAATGGTTCGCTACCAGACGTTTACTTAACACGAAGATATCGATCCCCAATCGCACCGATGAAAGTTTCAGCACTCAACTGTTCACTGAACCGTTTCTACTGAGTCGTACACCAAAAGACTTTCTTAACAGTTCACTCCAAGACTAACATTTAAGCTCAACTAGTTTGTCCATACACAATGGCACTGGTAGTCACTCTAGAGAAAGACACTTATTATCACATGGACAGCCCTGTCAATGAATGAGATTGTCATCCTGAAAAAAAGGTAGAGAGGAATGGAGCGAGATGGTGAAAAGATCGTGTGTGGTGCACCGACGGACCAAAAGACCAAGGGACAGGTGAAGGTATTGACTTTCTCTACACAACATCAATTGGTCTTCCGTAGTTGTTTTTTAGGACAATAATTAACGCTAACGATGGATATCGTTCGCCAAAACTAACGGTCACATGACGTCAATGGATGAAACACCAAGATCATACTGTCACGTGATATCCCTGTGTGATTCGAATTAGGTCGTTTGTTGTATAAAAAAAGATGGGAAAACACGTGACTTCACGTGTTTCTTTACGTCACCACTGGACCACATGACCAAATGACCAACCGAGACCAGTCGTTATAAAAGGCCTGAACATCGACCTGCAAACGTCACAATCAGTGGACAGTTTAGACCAATAGCTCGTTGTCACATCACAGGTCTGTACGACGTGGCAACAAGCTATGCAATACAGACAGTACAGACCTGTGATGTGGCAACAAGCTATTGGTCTAAATTATCCTCAGGTTGTGACGTTGCTGGTCAGTGTTTAGGCCTTCTCTAACGACTGGACTCAGACCTACCTGGTTTCAACATCTGGGGAATGACATTATTGGTCTTGTTGGCTACCAGGACGTTGATGGCCTTCTCTGGCTCCTGAAGGTCAAGGCTGTCGGCAGTGGCCAGGTAGTAGTCGCGGGTCTGGTCTATGAAGGTGGGTAGGACCATCTCATAAGGGTTAATGAATATGGCGTTACAAGTGTGGACTTCGACGGAATGTTGGGAGTTCCACTGAAAGATAGTACAAGACATATTTTAACCATTGAACACCGCAAACCTTCAAAGATAGTGATGACAGAAAAGTTAACTCTTTCTCTCCTAACTGACGATACCAGCGTTGATTCCACCAGAATGTGGTAAATAATTACGGAGATAAAGAGTTAATGCTGGAAAATGGAGAGTAATGATGACACTATTAAACATTTTTAACTATGGTATAAAAACTATGAACTAGCAAGATTAAAAAACAAACAAACAAACAAACAAAAAAACAAAGCTTATATTGAGCCTATTAATTACCGTAATAAGCCCCGACGACGATCTATAAAGGGGACTAATTCAGCTTATACGTATTGAGCCCCCATCACAAATAAAAGCATCAGACTAGATTAGCGGTTGTTATTTACAAACACTGAGCCGGACATAATCTAAATACCTTTCACCTTTGTCTAAGGTCATTATTATTTTTTTTAAATTTTATTTTAAACAAAAGTTATGAATTCAGTAAATACTCCTTCAACAAAATGTTTTTTTTTTTTTTTTTTTTTTTTTACATTTGTAAATTGTAATCGTAATTTTACATTTGTAATTTAGATTTTAGCTTTTTCAATTAGAGGTTTTCGGACAAAGGATCAAAATTTTGAGAACCTCTGGCCTAGAACGTAACAGTTTTCATTTCTGAATGAACATTCAAAATTCTAGCCATTAACTAAGACTCAAAATACCTACGTCTGCAATGAGGTCATGGTAAGTCTGATGAGGGCTGCTGACAGATTTAAAACCCAGCACCTGGGTCATCTCAGTGGCCGTCGTCCCTTTGGCACCTAGGTAGGTCATGGTCAAGGCCGAGTGAATGCTACACAATAGGAAAAAAAAATATATATGCATGATTGCTTGTTTAACAAGTTTCGGAGGTCCTTCAGAAATGAAAAGCTGGAGACAAAACCACCCGCAGGACATCTGGGAATGACGTTCAAACTCCATACTATATGATTTTTTTAAAGACATTTGAACATCAACACGAACAAATGTTGAGACACGTCAGCAAAAATAATTTTGGGAATGACATAATCAACAATTATTTAGAGACTTCTTGAATGAAAATCTCAGCCGATCTTTTCAGGACAATTCTGAAGTTGTTGTTTTTTTTACAAAGCTTATATCTTCACTCTGTCTGATAAAAAGTTTGTACACCTTATTTCTCCGACACCCTAGCTCGGATCAAGCTGAACAAGGGAAAGAAACTTAAGTGAAGTAGTGGTTTAAGCTGAGTTAGCTACAGCAGCTATACCCTGGCAGCGCCTGTGACGTGTCTGATCCCAAACTTTAGCGACACTTGCTGCTCCTTTGGATACATCAGCTGCGTGGAGAAGGGAAACTGCTGTGGGCGACTTCGTTACGACAGGGTTAAAATTTAATCTCATTTCTCTACGAGCTGATCCATAGCAGCTACACGACAGTAGGAAACCATAGAGAGATAGTCTTAATCGGAGAATACGTAAGTGACACTCTTACTTATTTTTCTGCCTATCTTTTTAAGACAATGTGCTATATCCAAATCATAGATTACTTAATATGGATTAAACTAAATGTATGCAAAGAGAGCAAAAGAAACGAAGCTGCAGCAGTCGAAAGAAATAAACAGAAAGCTGCCCTGTCAGCTAGCCATATGTGACCGAACTGTGATAAACTCATCTGGGCCCATCCGTTGTCTTCCGAGACAGAATGAGCCATATCTATCGATCTATCTAAAAAAAAAGTAAAGTTCCCCTTTCAGACCTTGTGGTTTATAGGGCAGATGATGTAAAGGTCACCTGTTTCTGTGGCCTACGGTTAACGAGGGCCAGCACAACGACCAACCGCCTTTACTTTTCCCCAACTAATGTCAGGTACCCATTAGAGCTGGGTGGACTCAGAGGCGCCCGAAGATCCAGAAATAAAAAATCCCAGTCTTCACCACGATTCGAACCCCGGTCCCCGGTTCGGAAATCAAGCGCTTTACCGCTCAGCCACCGCGCCTCCCTATATATATATATATATGTAAAGTAGCAAATATTTAGGCAAAATGTCTTGTAAGAAGAATGCAAATTAACATATTTTTGCTCTAAGTAGCTTATATTTATAGACAGAATCATAATTTATCTTATATTTATTATAATTTAGCATGTAAATGTATACTTTTTATATAATGTAAATTGGTATATATGTATGCAAATTAGCTTACCTGTAAGGTGAATAAACGACATTAGTTTCTTTGACAGCCACCTTCTGGTAGAGATTCTGGGAGAAAGTGGAAGACGCCCTTGACAGTCCCAGTTGCTGCTGGTCATCAGCACTGACCAATCGTTCCGATGCGGCTATCACTATGACAACGCACATCAACAACAAGCCCATTTTGTCGTCAAGCTATCTGGCGAAGTGTATTCCTGAAAAACTATAGGCAACATATCTTATATTGACTTATGGAGGGAAACATAACGGCTAAGTGTAGCAAGGGGCGATAATCGTTTGGAAGTGTATAATGGTATTTGTGGTGTCTGGAACATGTATTCTCTGCTTGCATTCAAACAATGAAGAACGTTTATGGAGTCAGCCAAGAATCCAAAGGATTCTGGGTAGCCAGTGAGTTTAATCGAGACCAATAGTTATAGAAGGCCTGAACACTGACCTGCAACGTCACAACCTGAGGGTAATTTAGACCAATAGCTCGTTGCCACATCACAGGTCTGTACTGTCTGTATTGGCCTCCACTGCCCACAGCTTGAGACGTCGCAGGTCAGTGTTGAGGACTTCTATAAAGATTGGTTCGGGTCGAATAAAACTTAGGTGGTCAGATCGAGACCAATCGTTGTTATGACGTAGCAAGTAGCTATTGGTCTCGTTGCCACGTCACAGATCTGCAGTCAGGGCTATCATAACGATTGATCTCAGTCAAATTGATGAATATATCTTAGCTGGCCAGTGATCAGATTTTCGAATATATCTTAGCTGGCAAGTGATCAGATTTTCGAATATATCTTAGCTGGCCAGTGACCAGATTTTTTGAATATATCTTAGCTGGCCAGTGATCAGATTTTCGAATATATCTTAGCTGGCCAGTGATCAGATTTTCGAATATATCTTAGCTGGCCAGTGATCAGATTTTCGAATATATCTTAGCTGGCCAGTGATCAGATTTTTTGAATATATCTTAGCTGGCCAGTGATCAGATTTTCGAATATATCTTAGCTGGCCAGTGATCAGATTTTCGAATATATCTTAGCTGGCCAGTGATCAGATTTTCGAATATATCTTAGATGGCCAGTGACCAGATTTTTTGAATATATCTTAGCTGGCCAGTGATCAGATTTTCAAATATATCTTAGCTGGCCAGTGATCAGATTTTCGAATATATCTTAGCTGGCCAGTGATCAGATTTTCGAATATATCTTAGCTGGCCAGTGATCAGATTTTCGAATATATCTTAGCTGGCCAGTGACCAGATTTTCGAATATATCTTAGCTGGCCAGTGATCAGATTTTCGAATATATCTTAGCTGGCCAGTGATCAGATTTTCGAATATATCTTAGCTGGCCAGTGATCAGATTTTCGAATATATCTTAGCTGGCCAGTGATCAGATTTTTTGAATATATCTTAGCTGGCCAGTGATCAGATTTTCGAATATATCTTAGCTGGCCAGTGATCAGATTTTCGAATATATCTTAGCTGGCCAGTGATCAGATTTTCGAATATATCTTAAATGGCCAGTGACCAGATTTTTTGAATATATCTTAGCTGGCCAGTGATCAGATTTTCGAATATATCTTAGCTGGCCAGTGATCAGATTTTCGAATATATCTTAGATGGCCAGTGACCAGATTTTTTGAATATATCTTAGCTGGCCAGTGATCAGATTTTTTGAATATATCTTAGCTGGCTAGTGACCAGATTTTTTGAATATATCTTAGCTGGCCAGTGACCAGATTTTCGAATATATCTTAGCTGGCCAGTGATCAGATTTTCGAATATATCTTAGATGGCCAGTGACCAGATTTTTTGAATATATCTTAGCTGGCCAGTGACCAGATTTTTTGAATATATCTTAGCTGGCCAGTGACCAGATTTTTTAAATATATCTTAGCTGGCCAGTGACGAGATTTTCGAATATATCTAGGATGGCCAGTGACCAGATTTTCGAATGTATCTTAGATGGCCAGTGTTATATAGATCTTAACAGCCAGGCTAGTGAGTAGGGGAAGGTGGGGCTAGTTGTCATAATTTTCAAATTTTGATGTTTTAAACATATTTGCGATTAATTGATTCTCACCAAACTTATCACTATTTGTATATTTTTCCGTAAACATCTCAAATGTAGTTTCGCATTTTTGATAGCGCATCAAAATTATACCGATATAGTGTTTGTGACAACTTACCCTTGTGACATTTCACCCCATCTTCCCCTAGATAGATAACTGCCAAGTCGCCACCTAATCTAATAGGATTCCAGCACACAGTTTTGATATGTCCAGGTTTAATCTCTAAGCCCTCTCCGGCAATCAAACTTGAGTACCTTATTTCTACAGCCCCCCCCCTCTCCAATGAAAAAATGTATGACTTGTAGTTGTAGAAAAACACACAAACAAATGATGTGCTTGCACTGATCTATACACAATAACGCCACGTGAATCATCTCAAAAAGTTTTAACTTAGAAATTCCATGCTATATATCATTTCTATAGATATATAGATAAAAGTTTCTAAGACAACTTAAGGGAGATGATAGTCCCAACTATTAAATAAATGGTTAGATCTCATGTTTTCTGTACAATTAATACATTGAAGTTTCCTCTTACACATAGACAGCTAAAAAGGAAAAAAATAATATCTCTGAAAGATTTTCAAGAGCTTACATAGTCTACACTGACTGAAAATCTATTTCATGTCACAACTGGCTATTCAACAATACAGCTAAAAATGTGAACGTCAAAAACACATGTCACATGGGATGACAATCTGAAAATTGATGCAACTATTTAAGTACGATTTACTCTATATTTGTTGGCAATCGTGACGCAGTAATCTTACAGCATTTGCTAAGTAATAACGATGAATCCTCTGCATATGTAATTATTACAATAGTGCAAAAATAAGCCAGCAGAAACGTGTATTGTTTCTACGTATTTTCTTCATAAAGGGTTCTCGATCTAGCATGTGTTGACCCAGGGGTTTGTAGTTAGATGTATCATTACGAGGTGGCTGGAAGAAATGAGCTATGTGTGTAAATACATGAGAGTTGGGGGGAAATAATAGAAAGAAAGTTTAACAAAGATCATCGTGACTTCATTTGATAGCATGAATCAGTGGTCCCCCACCTATTTGGTTTAGGGGACATTTAGATTTCCTTCACACAGGCCCTAAGAAGGATGTGTTTCTATGGCTGACAAGGATGTGCCCAGAACAACAACCAACCGCCTTTACTTTCCCTTACTAATGTTATGCACCCATTAGAGTTGGGTGGACATTGGGGGGGGGGGGGGTCTATATAACAAAACAACAAACGAAGTTCAAAATCACAGTCTTCACCGATAATGGAACCTAAGACTCCTCGGTTCGGACGCTAAGCGTTGAACAGCTCAGCCACCTCGTTTCTAACAGAAAACAAAATGTGGAGTCCATAAACCCAGCCTCTACGAAACGCTACGGCCTTATTAGACACTGGGGGTAGTAGTTTAGAGAGCTGGATCCACGGACCGGATATGACCTTCGAGCCGTGGTTTGGGAAAAACTGGTATGAATGAAACGGCTTGAAAGGTGGGTTATTGTTCACAACGAGCTGACCCGCGGCGTAGCATACGCCCCCCCCCCCCTTTTTTTTCTGAGCCTCGCTCTCTGTCATGGTGAAAAATATGTGGGGTAACTCCAGTCCGACTTGCAGAAATAAAAGAGTTATCTTTCCATGACTTTTTCATTGTAGTGTCCCGCATGGTTGGGCCACGAAGAGAATCATATAGATAGATGTGTACTTTAAAAAAGATGAATCTATGCGTCAATGTAAGAGGGAGAGATTGATAGTGGGATGTAATGAAAGGGGGATAACCTAAGTGTGCACAAGGGGAAGTAAGCGAGGTCAGATTGGTCTAGGCTTAAGGGGAAGTTAGCGAGGTCATAGTCCACTAGAACGTCCACTATAGTGAGATATACTCAACAGTGAAATTTAGGTCGGAGACTGCGTTGGGTCGAGACCTTGCACACTACACAAACATAAACAAGGTTACAAAGACAGTTTGTGTGGAACACAAACTCAAAATCGGCCCCCGAAGTGGTCCACCCAGGCAGGTAAAAAGGCAGAATGAAATTCTATCAAAGGCAAAAGACAGAAAAGAATGGAGAAAGAATGTTGACAGATTTTGTGTGGTGCCCCAACGGTCCAGCAGACCAATGGATAGGTGAAAGTGAAGAAGAAATTCAATGTGAACCTGGCCTAACTGATGTCATATAATGATTATCTAATCGTCTAATTGTTCTGTAAAGTTTCAATCTCTTATTCAAAGCCTCAAGAAAAAAAAAACATTTTCTTAAAAGAAAAAAAAATATCTCCCCTTCCTTTAGTTCAGTGTTCAGTGGTATCAGTAACACTCTGCAGTTCACTCGATAATATGAAAAACTACTTATTAACTAATGTTTTAAATTAGGTTCCACTTATATGCATACTAAATAGATTCTTTCTCTTTTTTTAAAAAAAGTAAACATTTTTTGTGTGCAAATGTAGTAGTTAGTATGGCAGAACTACTTAACTTAGCAATACAAAAGTAAAAAAAAAATTTGTTCGACAAAAAATCTAAAACTGTTTGCATAAATGTGTTGAAAATTTGGTAAATGGACATCTCCCTTACTAAATAGCCGTCCGAGTTTGTTACTATTAATAGTGAATAGTTGTAAAAGTGGTGTATTTTTATGAATATACTGCTTGCATAGTTGATTTTAAAAATTAAATTTTTCGCTTTCAGAAAACAAATGTAGCCGTTGCATCAGAACTTTGAGTGGTCTAAAATATCATGATGTCGGATTTTCAATATCTTTTATAGTTTACGAGATCTAAATGGGACGGACGGACGGACGGACGGACAGACCACACAAAACTAAAAGCGTCTATTCCCCTTTCAGGGGCCGCTAAAAAGTTTACAAAGACAGTTTGTGTGGAATACAAACTCAAAATTGGCCCCTGAAGTGGTCCGCTCAGGCAGGTAAAAGACAGGTTTTAATATTTACATAGAAGAATATCAGAAGTACAAGCTATCAACAACTACAACTCTAACTCCGTCGATACAAAAAGAAAAGACGTGCGCCTGTCGATACTGTTGTATTGTTAGCTCGACTAACGACTTGATATCACAGGATACGGCGGTTTATTTATGTTATTATTATTACATTGTTGATATTGATATGTATTCAATAGCTATGAAGGTATAGTTAAATGTGTACCTGGCCTAGTTGATGTTATTGATGTTATTGAATGATTATCTAAATGATTTAATTGTTTTAAGGGGCCAATCTCTCATTCAAAGTCTCAATTAAGAAGCTTTTCCTTTAGTTCAGTGTTTTTTTTATTATTTTTTTTAGTATGGTACCAGTACCACAACGACCAACCGCCTTTATTTGTTCCCATTAAAGTAAGATACCCATTAGAGTTGTGTAGACTCAAGGGCGCCCTAAAAATCCAAAATTCAAAATCCCAGTCTTCACCACTCAGTCACCTCGCCCCTTTCAGAATGAGAGCACAAACATAGTTCATAGCACAAATAGCACAGAAATATTTCGTGAGTTCATGATTAAAAAAGTTGGTTACAGGACGTACTTATCCTTTCATTATGCACTATCACTCAGATGTCCTCCCTCACAGTCCTAGCCATGAACAGTGAACGTTTGACTCCAATCATATTTGACAACATATATCACCAAATACATTTTCATACACATAACAAAGGTAAATAATACTGCCACAAGAACAAAAACTCTTGACCATACTTACTTGTCAAAGGCCGATAATGCAAAACCTAATCAGTTTTAAATTGAGATTAATTATCTTTCAGTCTTATCTCCGTAGTTTTCCCTGGATTGTATGTAACAGTTGCAAAAGTTTATGAGGGGAAAAAAAAAAGCCATAATCGAGGCCAAAATGTGTTCAAACAAAGATGGCTGTCCGTTAATGTGGTATGCGCTCTGGACTGTCGTCTGGATTGTCCCCAGGATGGAACCCTGTGTAATGAGACAACAAATACTAGATCTAGTCTACCAATACCATGGCTTTATTCGACACAATTAGACTACAGTTAACAGTGAATGAAACCAGCACGTCTCGCATAACACTGATGCAGTCTATACACACACACACACACTGGACATGAAAAACACAAACTGGACATGAAACACACACACTAGACATGACCTTCTGACACGCTAGACGCACGCAGAAAATCAACTCAGTTAACTACAGCCTGCCAGTCTCCACCTTCCTTCGACAGATATACAAATAGATCTACATTTTAAAGAGTTTAAAAGTTTGGAAAAGCTCAGCATTTAGCTCATTATTCAACCCATTGAACATGATATTGAACAGGCCGCACAGACATGGGATGTGGCCACGAGCTATTGTGCCATCACAAAGCATATGGACATCTACATTCTCCAGTTGAGGGCGCAATCTGAACTGTGTGAAGGCGAAGTCGTGGACCCGAATCTTTGAACCCCAGTAGCCAGTAGTAATGCCGTAGCGTTACTGTATTTTATTTCGTGAAGAAACATGGGATCTTAACAAGCAAACTATAACAAATACATTTCTTTAAAAAAAAGTGTTCTGATGGGGAAAACTCCACATTTACAGTCATATATCTCAATACTGTAAGATTCATTTACCCTTTTCGATATTTTCAATTATTTAATTAACTGATTAGTTAAATTTTTTGATTGAGTCCTGTCTTGTTAGGAACAGTGAATAATCGTGCAAAGTTTCAACTTGATCCCAGAATAGGAAGTGGGAGAAGTAACGTATTCAAAGCTTGTACGAGACAGACAGACAGACAGAGTTTATATAAACTTTGTAATATTCAAAGTGTAAAAAAACAACAACAACAGATTATTGTGATTTACTTTTAGTGTGAACATTCTCAATATTTTTGCATACTGGATTTCAAAACGAGTATTGCGGTCCTCAGCTCGTTGCAGCCAAGGGCCCACCATTTTGTTACTTATTATAAGAGACTTTTAAAATCACAGTGCACGCTGGGTAAAAAACAAACAAACAAAGTTTAAATAAAAACGGAAGCCAAACAAAGTGCAAAGGATAATTGGCTTCTTTAAAAATACTTGGATTGGAAGATTTGCAAGCAAGACATCTTTTAAGAAAGAGATACGTGAACGAATTATTGACGTCATCAGGGCTAGAACATTATTATTGAGTTTAGCTTGGTTCGCTGGCAACACTTTCCCACTAGGTCTTAATACCAGGTATTTACTCTTAAAATTAGTTTTATGATTTGAATGGCTTAGCGATGATAGAAAGTACGTCGCTAACCCCCCCCCTCCTTACCCCGCCATCTCATTAAAATAAAGTAAAAAAAAGTAAAAGTCCCCCTTTCAGACCCAGCGATCTATCAGATGATGTAAAGGTCATCTCTTTTACAAAACAGATCTAAAAAAAAACACAAAAAGTGCAGAAGTTGTGTCTCTGCTTTAAAATGTCTATGTTCCGATTGGTTGATCAAATTAAGCTGTACATTAAATATGAGAAAAGAGTTCTTGTAATCACAACAAATTTCCGTAAGGATCAATAAAGCAGTCTTAGTCTTAGTCTTAGTCTTAAATCAGTAATACTTGTTGAGAAGACCAATACGAAGGTAAAAAGAAAAACCCAACTGCTTCCCAATTTATTTGATACCATAAAAACTACGACAATATTTTATATATCTAAGTTTAAATACAAAATTACATTTCCTGTCTAACGTGTTCATATTCGTTTAATGGACCTCATTCACCAGTTGTAAACAAACAACATTTAGCCACGTGATTCTCTATCTCTTCTATACAAATTACGTAATCCATAAAGGATGTCACGTGATACGTTTTTTCCCCATTGTTTTATATAATATTATCACGTGGCTAAATGTTGTTTGTTTACGATTGGTGTATGAGGTCGATTGTAAGTCAACGCTTAATATTATAGTACAGAAGTACATAGTACATATAAAGTTAGGTGGTGATAGACTAGCGCTCAGCTGAAGACTAGGAAATAGAACTCTTGATTTTTCATATCTCCCAGTCAAACGAACTCTAGTTTGTCGGTGTCTTGTCGACATAACATCCTCGTTATCTATAAATCACAGGAAAAAAAAACTTACTTCCTTGTCAACTTCTCAGTGTGACAATGAAATCGTTCCTTTTACTTATTATATCTTACGTTAACACCTTTGTCAGCTTCAGGTGTGGCAAAATATGCTGGTCGAAAATGGGTCTGCAAAATTACGTGAAATAATGTACACATCCTTAATTTTTGGACTCAAATATAACGCGTATCATCCTAACTTATCATCCTAACTTATTCTAACTTATCCTAACTTATCATCCTAATTTATCAACCTAACTTATCATCCTAACTTATCATCCTAACTTATCCTAACTTATCATCCCAACTTATCCTAACTTATCATTCTAACTTATCAACCTAACTTATCATCCTAACTTATCATCCTAACTTGTCATCTAACTTATCATCCTAACTTATCATCCTTACTTATCATCCTAACCTATCATCCTAACTTATCATCCTAACTTATCATCCTAACTTATCATCCTAACTTATCATCTGTATATAATTTGTTTTCGCTTCCCTGGTGCGGCTAAATTACCTGTTATGAAAAATCACGTTATTTCTAATTACACTTTGTCTGCTCCAAGTATGTCTTAAATTCATAGCCCAGGAGTTCTTTAGCCTGTCATCTTTAGCATAATCATAGACCAATATATCCTACATGGAGATAAGTATTGTCGAACATTGTAGAGACCTACTTCCCAATATTTATTCACCAGAGGTCTACCAAGTTATTTTCTAGCTTTAAAAATATCCATCTCTAGACGAATTTTATATACATTGTATAGTTTAGAAGAGTGTAGGTAGGCGTTACTTACTGTCTAATTACATATTTAATATACTATGCATATGACAGAGACTCCTGATTATCACTGAATTCCAATCAACAGGTAAGCTAATTCCTTTACTGTTAATTAACATCATTTTTGTATTGAGACGGTAGAACTGCATGAGCAGTGAAGCCCAACTCACGGGGAGTCTGGCCAAGACCAATAGTTATAGTAGGCCTAAACACAGACCTGCGATGTGTCAACCTGTGGTCAGTGGAGACCGATTACCTCCTTTAGAGTGGCCTTATCCGACTTGTGGCGTGGTCTTGTCCCGCCCTTTGAAACCAGCACCCACAGCGCATTGTTGGCCTCCTTCAGGCGTAGAATGACCATGGTTCATCTTGTAAAACACTTTTTTCATATGTCTTTACCAAGAGGCCCGTATAAGACACTGGCCCCAAACCACCCCGATAGAAAGAAAACTATATGGAGAGCTCCCTGATTTGGAAACCACTGCGCGGTTCATCTCATGTATTGGCCTAGTCATCTGAACACTCCAACATAACAATGAGAACGGAGAAGAAGAAGAAGAATGTGACTGTGAAGCCCTATTTTTGGAGAGACACTCCCGTCCACATATATTGCAGGTCAAGGTGGTTTTCGCTTTGGTGGAGGAGCTGGCCGTTTTTCGTATAGCACGCTTTTCTGAAGCCCATGTTTTTTTTTTACTGTCCATAGATTTCTTGGCCACCATCTCTCTCCGTCTGTCCACAGCGCATAACGAAGCCAAAATAAAGTTTCAGTGGGAAGCGTGGTCGAGAGTCTAAGTACGCTTGAACTGGGCTTGGGTTGGCTACCTATGAAGGGGGCTCGAGGTTCGACACCCAACTCGGGCAGAGTTGTGTTTACTGAGCTCCTGAAGGCAGCCCGGAAAAACCTTCTCCTAGGTACTCCCTCCCCCCCCCCCCCAAACTGGTCCACAACTGAGATTGGACCAAAGCGCTCTGAGCATACTAAAAGCATGAAAGTAGCGTTATTTAAAGCCATAATTTATTAATTTAATTTTTTTTGACAATTTTGGTTGCTGTGAAGTGTGTTGGGCTGGTAGAACTTTTACTATGAAAAGAAAGACCTTACCTTTACCCTTTTACCTCTACCTATCCCTTAGTCCAGTGATGCCCAAAATACGGACCGCGGGCCAGATCCGGCCCGCCGAAACGTCGACACAAAAGATAGGTAATTCCCCCCTCCCACCCCCCAAAAAATATTTACCTACGTTAGGGCCCTCACCTTTTTCTAATGGATTACTACCAAGACATTTAACATTTGTATTTTCATGAAATAAGACTATAGAATCTACTAGGAAAAGTGAACGGATCTTCACTTTTTTGTTGAACATGATACCATTGCTAGCAATTGCATTGTTGGAGCGTTGGGGAACCACGCAAGATTCGTCGACCGTCTTTGTCCATTCCTCTCTGTCCTTTGCCTTAATTAGAGCCTCTTTCAATGGCAGGCCCGTCCATTCTTTTATGTTGTCCTCCCATCGCTTTCTCTGTCTTCCTCTTCTTCTTTTCCCTGGTACTGTTCCCTGGAGGAAGGTCTTTGCGAGCCCCGAAGATCTTGTAATGTGGCCATAGGTTTTCAGCTTGCGTTTTTTTTTAAGTTAGCAGGTCATCGTGGGGTCCAATCACTGCCGTAACCCTGCCTCTAATCTCTTGGTTTGTGATGCGGTCTTTGAATATGAAAGGTGAATAGGAAGACAGCCTTCATATATATTGGATTCGTTTTAGATCAATATGTTTTATTTCATGTTTGTATGTTTATTAAGACTAACTTTTTTTCCCCTGTAGAGTACTGAAGATTTGACAACACTAATATGGGGACATCGCTGTTGTTGGCTTGTATTGGACTGCTTAGCTTTGTCGGTCAACTGGTCTGTGATCAGCATCAACAGCAGCAACAGCATCAACAGCAGCAACAACAGAAACAGCAGCAGCAATTACTATTGTCTTCAGCAGCGAAGGAATTCGTAGAAAAGTTGTATGAGTATGACTCTTTAAGACCTAAAATAGTTTACTCTCCTTACAGGTGAGTCTTTCTGTCTGTCTGTCTGTTTGTCTATCTATCTATCTATCTATCTATCTATCTATCTATCTATCTATCTATCTATCTATCTATCTATCTATCTATCTATCTATCTATCTATCTATCTATCTATCTATCTATCTATCTATCTGTAAATCTATCTATCTATCTGTAAATCTATCTATCTATCTATCTATCTATCTATCGCTCCATAGAGCCATAGATCAATATGCGGAGACTTTAGGCTTAGAGAGTCATTCCAAACATGTAGAACATTTGACAAACATATGATACAAATGTCGTTCTCCAATGGAATGAGTTTAGAAATTAGATTTTATACTGCTGAAAGTTGCTCATATCATATACATTTTAAAATGCATGGCTTATCAACCTTTTTAAGATCATGTACTTAGGAAACAAAACAAATATATACACAAAATACTTTAGTGTCACAACGTATGTTGTGGTGCCGGGGATTTCAATTGAATTAAAATAGTTGAATAAATGACGATCTAGGATTCACAATAAAAGATTCTTTGTTAAAACACAACTCTGGAACTTTATTTAAATATAAAACGTAAGTACAGCTTATGTACAAGTTACAGATCAACAAGCACAAAAATATTACAAAGGCTTTAAATCAGAGCTCTTAGAAAACGTGACTGTCTACTAGGAAATTCTTTCATCGACTGGCGTTCTTTCTACTCTCGTCAATTCTCTGGCGCTAAAATGTCTTTATTTATTTTCAAATCAACCAATAGATTTGCAACATCGTAATTACGTCTCGGGTAAAACCTGAGGCGCTGTCAAGGATCTAGATTTGTGGGGTAATTCCTGAGGCTCAGTCAAGGGTTTATATTTCTATTTACACATAAGCTTTTAAATGTGAAATATACAAATAAATCTATAATGGCATCTGTGACATTTAGAAACAATTACAGAAAAAAAAAAGAGGGCCCATAAAAGAGGCACATAAAGCCCCCAAAAAAGGCAAAGGAAAGAGGCCAAAGGCCCAAGGATTCCATTGATGATAAAGCTAAAATTGGATAGCGCTAATTCTGAAGTTTCCTATAAAAAAATAAAAAAAAAGACTGACATTTTTTTTAAATAATGCAAGATTTATTTCCCTTTTCTATGCAAAGCACGATTAATTAATTGCCAGTAGTTAATTAACTTGTTGGTTAATATGTTTAATTGATTCATTTATTGCCTTGGACATTAAATAATTGTGCAAAGTTTCAACTTGATTCGAGAATGTGAAGTGGGAGAAATAACGTGAACAAAATTTGAACCAGGCAGACAAAGTGAGTGGATACAATAAGCTTTGCAAATAAATTGATATCTCTTTAAAGTTATCTCAATAGATAGGCATCTCCAAAAGATCTACAGTTAAACTTCTTGTCACGCTAGATATTTTTCTTTCTGTTCTCTCTTGTTGTAAAATACACAAATGTAAAGTACTGTATCAAAAGTACTGATCTTTTTCTAGCTTACCTTTATGATTTTTTCTTTTCTTTTATTATAATATGATTTATTTATCAAATACCATTAGAATATACTGAAGAGGTAATACTGTTATTTATATAAATCTACTTTCGTAATGTGGTCTTAGTTATATTATATTGTTTTATCCATTAGCATACACAGGGCTTTGACTATGACGTCACTCGGTGCAAGGGGACTTAACGCTGAAGAAATGAAAGAAGTACTCTGCATTACGTCCCTTGGTGATTCGGTGCATTCTCTTTACAGGGAGCTTACCCAAGAGGTATTATTACCATTAGGCATGAAATAGAAACCTTTAGTTCGCACCACCTTACATTTATATACATGTACTAATCCTTCCCATGCAAAAACATTTTGTTAAATCAAGTAGGCTACCTCATTGAGTGGATAGTATACTACCAGGGTGTCTTTTCACTTTTCATATTCCTCTTACCAGCTTGCAAACTCTTCATGGGTGGACCTTAGTCTGTTGGACCGTTGGGGCACTACATAGGATCTGTTGAATGTCCTTCTCCATTAAATTCAGTCTTTTGCCTCGGACAGAATCTACCTCAATGGCAGGCCCGTCCATTCCTATTATGTCATCTTCCAATCGCTTTCTCTGTCTTTCTATTCTTTTTTTCCCTGATACTATCCCCTGAAGGAAGGTCTTTGCGAGCCCTGAGGACATTGTAACTGAGTGCTTAGAATTTTAGTTTGCCTTTCTTTGACAATAGTTAGCAGCTCAACATGGCGGGGCCCAGTCCCTTAAAATGACTTGATCTTTTCCATTTTGACACATTTCTGTCATCCCTTTTTGAACCACGCTATCATCTCAAACCCTTTTCAGCCAACTTATCATCTCAAACCCATTTTCAACCAACTTATCATCTCAAACCCATTTTCAACCAACTTATCATCTCAAACCCTTTTCAATCAACTTATCATCTCAAACCCTTTTCAACCAACTTATCATCTCAAACCCTTTTCAACCACCCGACCATCTCAAACCCTTGTCAACCACACTATCATCTCAAACCCTTCTCAACCAATATCATCTCAAACCCTTCTCAACCACCTTATCATCTCAAACCCTTTGCAACCACCTTATCATCTCAAACCCTTTTCATCACTTTTCGACCACTTCGTCTTAAGTTCTCAACTTCTCTGTCATCACTTTCCAACCCCTTCTGTCATTTTTTCAACCCCTCTCCCATCACTTCTCAACCACTTTGTCATTACTTTGCAACCACTTTAATCACATTTTGTTTTATCTCAGCTTTCTTCGCGGACTGACGTTACGATCCAGATTGGACTCGGTCTCTATATTAACCCTTTCTACTCGATTCGGCCAGATTTTTCTGAGAGCGTCGCCAGGAATTATTTTTCGGAAGTCGCCCATTTCAACCTGACAGCTGACGGAGGTGCAGAGAGACCAATTAACGACTATTTGTTATCCAAGACACCCAGCTTGACTTGGAGACCGCTTATAGATGGTGATAAGTTGCATTCACATCTTAATTATTTATGGGGAATAGGAAACTGATGGGAACGGAATTAGCATTCTTTTAATATTTCTTTATGGATATTAGGCCTACCATCTTTATATTAAGAATTATTGTCTCATCTTCAGTCTTCTATGTTGTACGTCTATACCACAATAAATCTCACACAATATAGACACTAACCTACTAGTGCAAATATAAAGTGCTGAAGTAATGAACGATCCATGAATATTGAAATATTTTTATGCAACGGGAGCATTACCTATTCTTTTTTTAATGATAGAAAATAGAAAAAGGTAAATTGAGTATTTTACTTATCCACAGTACATCTCGAGCGTTAGGGCACCATGTAAAATCTGTCGACCGTCTTTCTCCATTCCTTTCCATCTTTTGCCGTAGTTAAAACTTCTTTCAGTGGAAGGCCTGTTCATTCTTTTATGTTGTCCTCCCATCGCTTTCTCTGTCTGCCGATTCTTCTTTACCCTGGCACTGTTTCCCGAAGGAAGGTCTTTGCAAGTCCCGAAGACCTTGTAATGTGGCTGTAGGTTTTTAGCTTGCGTTTTTTTTTAAGTTAGCAGGTCATCATGAGGTCCAATCGCTGCAGTAACCTTGTCCCTGGACATCTTAATTATTTATGAGAAATAGGAAACTGATGGAATCGGAATTAGCATTCTTTTATTTCTTAATATTTCTTTATGGGTATTAGGCCTACCATCTTTATGTTAAGAATGGACCTCATTCACCAATCGTAAACAAACAACATTAAGTCATGTGATCTTATTGATAAAACAACGGAAAAGCTGTCACGTGACAACCATCATGAATCAAACATGAGATCTTAAATTATATAGAAGATATAGAGCACCACGTGGTTAAATGTTGTTTGTTTACGATTGGTGAATGAGGTCCATTATTGTCTCATTGCCACTGTTTAATTTTGCACGTCTACTCATGGTACGATCATAAACGAAGACGCTAGCCTACTATTGCAAATATGAAGTAATGAAACAATGAACGATCCGTGAATATTTAAATATTTTTATGTAACGGGAGCATAAGCCATCATATTTTTAATGATAGAAATAGTTAATTGAATATAATGATATAATGAACAGTAGTTTACAGAACACGAACTAACCCTTTTATAAGGTTTCCCATATAAGCAGCTTGTTAGAAAGTGGTCGACACCTTGGCGAGCATGTTATCTCAGCGCCTTGAGCCTTCATTATATTTGTTAACAGCACTCTATAAATTTAAATTATTATTATCATTATTTTACCAACAAGACAGATCTAATACAAAAATGTCGTCTGCTGAAAAAAATTATATTAATTGATTCTGCAATACTAAAAAAAAAGCCAGTAATTAACAGCTTTAATTTGAAAAAAAACCAACATAACCTATCAGCACTTTCCTTTCATTTTGTACACCGAATACACCAAAAATCTATTTATAGCTTTTCCGACATTTATGAAAATCTCTTAATTAGTTAATGTCTCTACCAGTGGCTCAGCTTTGAACTCATTCCAATTGTTACAATAGCAAAGCTAACAGCACATCTCACTAGTCAGTAACAGGTATCTTCATTATCTTGCTAATCTCAGTGTTCAATACTAATAAATGCCATTATTTTAAGGATGGCTGCCTGGTCGTGCGGTTTGTGCGCTGGACTGTCGTTCGGATTTATCGACGGTCGAGGGTTCAAACCCTGCCCGCTCCCATCCCCCGTCGTCCTGCGGGAGGTTTGGACTAGGAAGTAAACTATCTTCAACTCTGAAGGAACATCCGAAACATGTAAAACATTTTACAAACAAGGAACGATTACTAATCTAGTGTTGTTAAAAAAGTAAAGACTTTGTTAAGTCCCTTTAGAAAAGAACTCGAGCTGTTGAATAGTTTAAAATACACACACACACACACAAATTCAATTTTTCTTCATATTTTAAAGAATTTTTTTTTTGAGTTTTAAAATCTGTAAATTTTTTTGTGTGCGATGTCAATTATCAATTTAATAAATGTTTTGATTCGTTTCATTTAGATTCCATTGAGCCCGACACATCCATGATTTTAGTCAACACGGTCGCCTTTAACGGCGCCTGGAGGACAGCGTTTGATTCACGCTTGACAAGAACAGAACCGCTGATGCTGTCGTCTCATTCGGGGAAAGAGGTGACTCCCACAATTCTCCCAGCCTACACATAGTATAGGAGAGAGTAAAATTGAGTTAAATAGGACAGGGGCTTCTATGTCACACCACACAAGCCCGAGTTTACTTTGGGAGAGATAGTTTAGTTTAATGGTGCAGGGACTTAGACTTTCCCCCTCTCATAAGCTCTCGGAGGGAAGAGGGAAGTAATTCGGATTACTTAAAGGGGCTCGACATCCGACCTCGCCGGAAGGTTTCCAGCAAGGAACTGCAACATCATGATAAACAAACATTCGCGAATAAACTTTGAATCATAGCAGAAACTTAGAGCTAGGCTAATAGACACAGAGCCTTAAGGTTCTGCTGCTATGCTTGAGATTTGAACCATGTTTCGCCATTTTTTTCTCTAAAAAAATTCGTTGAGTCCTGTGTGATTCCCACCAATCGGAGACCCTAGGTGGCTCTCTAGTTTGCTTATGCCTAAGGCCAGTCCTGTCCGAAGTATTATATTATAAGCATGAAATAGATAGATAGATAGATAGATATGTGGATGGATAGATAGATAGATAGATAGATAGATAGATAGATAGATAGACAGACAGACAGATAGATAGATAGATAGATAGATAGATAGATAGATAGATAGATAGATAGATAGATAGATAGTCAGACAGACAGACAGACAAATAGATAGATAGATAGATAGATAGATAGATAGATAGATAGATAGATATATAGATAGATAGACAGACAGACAGACAGATAGATAGATAGATAGATAGATAGATAGATAGATAGATAGATAGATAGATAGATAGATAGATAGATAGATAGATAGATAGATAGACAGACAGACAGACAGATAGATAGATAGATAGATAGATAGAGAGAAAGAGAATGAGGCAAAGAGAGAAAGAGAGGGAATGAGAGAGACAGTGAATGAGACGGTCTTGATTTATAAATACATACGCTTATCTCACAGGTGGAAATGATGCATGGTGACATGACTATCAACTACAAAAGAGATACACTGAACCGTGTCGATATAGCAGAGCTTCCATTTGTTGGGGACAGATTCACGTTCTTCATTGTTTTGCCGATGAGTGTTGGTGGTCTTAAAAAATTAGGCATGTATTTGTTTCATTCAAACTCAATAACAGAATAGTCCAAAGGATTACGCATAATTGAATTTAAATATGTAGACAATTTACTCTTTTAAATTGCCTGCCCTTGATTGAATTTTACACAGTCATTGTCTTTCTTTAACTGTTTAAGGAAAAAATTATCCTATCTATTAATTTCCTTTATAAAATCCTCTTTTCTAATTCACCATCAACTTGCTTGAAGCTATCTTCACTGTTCGCGGGTAGTTTTGGTTGAAAACCCCACAATCCAAATGTTTCCCCTATCATATTTGGAGTCAAACTCCATCGGTCGAGCCAGCAGATGTTCTTGATGCAGGCAAGCCTTCTTTAGAAATTCTTAGACTTTCTACAAATGCATCAAAAAATGCTTTTGTCTTTTTGTCGCTCCCTTTAAGAATTCCATCAATGCACACTCCCCCAGCAGAAGAACACGTTTTCTCCATGTCTTTTATAATTAATACCGATTGCGACGTAAAATTATCATTGTTGTTTATTTTTTTTTCGTCAATAGAACTGGATAAGAACTTTATTAACTCTTTCTCTCCTATTTCACAATACCATGGTTGATTAGGCCCCATTAAATTAATTTTTGTCTTTTTATAAACATTAATTTGTGTCACCTAAAAAGAGCATGCATTCCCCTTCAATTCTATACCAAATAAAATAATAAGTTCTAGAAGTTTTAGCATAACAGGGGAGTGAACTTTAAATTAACAATATGAATAATTTCGCCAGATCATCGAATATAATTACGGAGAGAAAGAGTTAAGTTACTAATTTTTCAGGCTAACTGTGATGTAAATTGTATTTGTACGTATTGAGTCTCCTATAATTTTAGATAAACTTAGTTTTAAATTATTTTTTTTTAAATCTGAAATAAAGCGTAGAAAACTAGAATCATGTTTAATCACGTTTCCACCTGAAAGTGTATCATTCTTTTAGCAACGTAGCCATGTAACACCCATCCACATATTAGCACCTAAACGAGGACTATCAAATGAACAAAATGGCTGGTCCACTGAATCTTTTCAGAAACTTTTGGCTTCTTTTTGTTGTTTTCTTTCAACATCGATATCGATCGTATACAGAGTATTACGTTTGATGATGAAATGTCCTAATATATTATAATCCTTACTTACACCACGGTATCATTGTAAATGACAAACCGAGGTTTGTCTTTAGCATTTAGAAAGAAGTAGACCTACTTCCACATCGAGTCATCTTAAGAAACATATTTAGAATCAATACTGTTTTTTTTTTCCTTTTTGACAACTAAGAGTTAAAATGTTTTACGAAAATAAAATTAAAAAAAACAAAAAAAACGAAGCGTCCCTCTTAGACCTTGCAATGTAAAATGATGGAGCAGAGTATGGGGCAGTTTCTCCAACTCGCCACCCCCTACGACCGCCTCTGTATGGGGCAGTTTCTCCAACTCGCCACCCCCTACGACCGCCTCTGTATGGGGCAGTTTCTCCAACTCGCCACCCCCTACGACCGCCTCTGTATGGGGCAGTTTCTCCAACTCGCCACCCCCTACGACCGCCTCTGTATGGGGCAGAATAATGCAGATGATTTATAGGCAATCTGCTTCTGTGGCCCACGGTTAACCAGGGTGCCACGTGGCCAGCACTATAACAAACCGACCTTACTTTTTCCCAACTAATGTTAGTTATCTATTAGAATTGGGTGGACTCAGGTGCGTCCTAAATTGTACTCCAAAATGTATTTTATGCTACTCATGGTTTTGTCATATTTTAAGACATGACTCACTCTCAAAAGTCATTCTTCAAGGTACAATGGATGGAGCACGAATAAAAAGTCGCCCAATGGAAAGCTGGCTGGACAACGTAAAAGAATGGACCGGTCTCTCTCTTGATATCCTGTTAAGAACAAGCTGCTGAACGGGAAAAGAGGAGGGACTTGGTTACGCGATCTTCCACACTGAAAGTCAAGATGAGATGAGACGAACTTACTTAGACTTCAGTCCTCCCACGCCGTTCGGCGCATTGGGCGGCAAGCTGTCTCCATAGAGATCTGTCACTGGCAATGTCCGAAGCCTCCTCCCACCTGGTGTCCGCAGTTCTGAGGTCCGCCAAGTAATACGAGGACGTCCCTGTTTGCGCTTTCCTCTTATTGGCCTCCATGTCATCGCAACTCTTGGTATGCGTAGTTCGTTTTGTCGTAGGACATGTCCCGCAAACCTCATGCGACGCTCTGTCACAACCTCACTATGTGTTCGACTCCCAGTTCGGCATACGATTTCCTTGTTTTAGACTCGATCTGTTTAACTGACTCCCAAAATCCGTCTCAGCCATTTTTGTTGAGCCACATTTAGTCTCTTCTCAATTTTGACAGATGACTTCCATGTCTCACATGCATATGTTGCAGTTGGAATGACGATTGTGTTGAGAAGGTGTATTTTTGTCTCGAGTCCAATGACTTGGCTTGTCCGAATAGGCTGCAGCCTATGGAAAATGCTCCCTGCCTTTCCTATTCGGCACACTACATCATGGTAGGCATCCCCATCATTTGTTACGATGCTGCCAAGGTAAGTGAACTTGTCCAGCTCTTCAAGCTTTGACTCGCCAAGTCTGACGGGGGCACCTTTTGCCTTATATCCCACTCCCAAAATTTTAGTCTTATCCAAGTTTATGCGGAGGCCAATTTTGGGGGAGACGAAAGTATACTAATAAACAACTACTTTGAGTGAAGCAAATTAAAATTCTTGATATTATTCCAATGGTTCATCGGGACTTGAAAACTTAAATTCTAACATTATGAATGCACTTTTAAATATTATTAATACAAAAAATATGGCGGGCCGAATTAAACTTTTCCAGATGCCGGATCTCACCCGCGTACCGTAGTTTTTCCGTCACTGCACTAAACGCTGCCATCAATTAGATTTGACAAACAAGAAAGATTGACAACTTTAAACAGTTTTTGTAATCTTTTCTTTTCTTTAAAGCACGTTTGCTGATCATTCCTGGCATGGTGGACACACTGCTATCTGGCCTAACGCCTGCGAGAGTTCGACTAGCTATTCCAAAGTTTAGATACGAGTCGACAATATACGTCCGAGATGTTTTGGTCAAGCTAGGCCTGGTCATGACCACGAGTCCAACTGTGGCTAACTTTACTGGAATTAATGAAGAGGGTGAGAACGGCTATTGTAAACTCATCTATCTATCTATCTATCTATCTATCTATCTATCTATCTATCTATCTATCTATCATATATGTATGTATGTATGTATGTATGTATGTATGTATGTATGTATGTATGTATGTATGTATGTATGTATGTAAGTATGTATGTATGTATGTATGTATGTATTTATGTATGTATGTATCTGTCTGTCTGTCTATCTATCTATCTATCTATCTATCTATCTATCTATCTATCTATCTATCTATCTATCCATCCATCCATCCATTCAAACGAACTATGAATACTAATTTTGTATAAAACAATTTGCTATTTACTCATAAATCTCATTAAAAACACTGAGACCCAGCTTTTGCAAATTTGTAAACCATATTTTTGTTTGTATTCCTTTTCTACTTCACCATTGCTGTCACTGGTAGAGAATGTCTTCCTGGAGGAGATGTTTTACAGGGCTTCAATCAATGTTCAAGAGACTGGCTTAGGGGATGGTGATCCCGTTGAGGTCAACTCCTGCATGGCATTCGCATCTGCTGCCCCAAAGCATAAGTTCATTGTTGAAAATACATTCCTGTACTTCCTTCTGGACAAGCAAAGTGGACAGATCATCCTTCAAGGGAACTTTGATTAACTGAGCGTTGGATGACTACGTCATGTAACACAGCTACATAGTGTAACACAGCTACATATTGTAACACAGCTACATAGTGTAACACAGCTACATATTGTAACACAGCTACATAGTGTAACACAGCTACATATTGTAACACAGCTACATAGTGTAACACAGCTACATATTGTAACACAGCTACATAGTGTAACACAGCTACATAGTGTAACACAGCTATATATTGTAACACAGCAACATAGTGTAACACAGCTACATATTGTAACACAGCTATATATTGTAACACAGCAACATAGTGTAACACAGCTACATAGTGTAACACAGCTATATATTGTAACACAGCAACATAGTGTAACACAGCTACATATTGTAACACAGCTATATAGTGTAACACAGCTATATATTGTAACACAGCTACATAGTGTAACACAGCTATATAGTGTAACACAGCTACATAGTGTAACACAGCTACATAGTGTAACACAGCTACATAGTGTAACACAGCTACATATTGTAACACAGCTACATAGTGTAACACAGCTACATAGTGTAACACAGCTACATATTGTAACATAGCTACATAGTGTAACACAGCTACATAGTGTAACACAGCTACATATTGTAACACAGCTATATATTGTAACACAGCTACATAGTGTAACACAGCTATATAGTGTAACACAGCTACATATTGTAACACAGCTACATAGTGTAACACAGCTACATAGTGTAACACAGCTATATATTGTAACACAGCTACATAGTGTAACACAGCTATATATTGTAACACAGCTACATATTGTATCACAGCTACAGTGTAACACAGCTACATAGTGTAACACAGCTATATATTGTAACAAAGCTACCTAATGTTATCCAACGTCTTAGTATATCTCAGCTATATGATGTAGACCAGCTCCATAATGTAACGCATACATATATTGTAACCCCGGTTAGATTATGTAACCAATCTTCACGCCTTCTTTATTTGATATTAATTGACAATTATGTTTCCATAAGTTTTTAGATTACCTTGTTTTCTTTTCTTTTTATTATTTAATTATTATCTTATTAAATTAGCTTCTTATCTATTGGATACTTCTGTGTGCTTTAAAGCATTAACTGTTATAATTTATATTATTAGTTACTGTAACGAAGATGGTTTGCAGGGAATATTTCTTAAATAAATTGTTATATTGAAACCTAATGTGTCATTATCATCAAATTATTTCTTTTGCTATATTTTGCTATAGATCTAAGTTGTGTTAAAACAAATGTGACCCAAACTGTCCTTTAAAAAGGAATGGCGAGTCGCAGTTTTATTTGCAATAAATTCGATTCAACAGATTTATATAGATACATATGTCTGTGGCATTTTACGTCTCGAGAGACGATCTTTTCTCTTTCCAACTTCTTTTGTCAGTAAATGTGCAGTTACTTCCTTTATACAACCATTGCTTTTCTAAAAGTATTTTTTCAAAATATTTTGCTTGTTAATAAAACTTTGGATTGATTTTGATTTGATGACGTCTGATGGCGTTTATAAAAAAAAGAAAAAAAAAAAGAATCACTATTTAAACTGCAACACCGTCTGTAAATCTGTCCAGATCTTATCTTTCGTGTCTGCTGTTTCAAGGTAAGGTGAGAAAGTAATCTTCTTAGATTAAGACAATGATCACAAATTTATACTCAACGTAAGCCTATAGTGTACAAGTAGCTGCTTTGTTCAATGTGCCATCTATATTCGTATCATTTACAAAGTTGAAATGATATGGCCTATAGTGTACTGTTAGCGACTTAATTCAATGTATCTACTATATTCGTATCATTTACAAAGCTGAAATGATATGGCCTATAGTGTACTGTTAGCGACTTAATTCAATGTATCTACTATATTCGTATCATTTACAAAGCTGAAATAATATGGCCTATAGTGTATAGATAGCGACTTAATTCAATGTATCTACTACTACTTTTACAAAGCTGAAATGATATGGCCTATAGTGTATAGATAGCGACTTAATTCAATGTATCTACTACTACTTTTACAAAGCTGAAATGATATGGCCTATAGTGTATAGATAGCGACTTAATTCAATGTATCTACCATATTCGTATCATTTACAAAGTTGAAATGATATGGCCTATAGTGTATAGATAGCGACTTAATTCAATGTATCTACTATATTCGTATCATTTACAAAGTTGAAATGATATGGCCTATAGTGTATAGATAGCGACTTAATTCAATGTATCTACTATATTCGTATCATTTACAAAGTTGAAATGATATGGCCTATAGTGTATAGATAGCGACTTAATTCAATGTATCTACTACTACTTTTACAAAGCTGAAATGATATGGCCTATAGTGTATAGATAGCGACTTAATTCAATGTATCTACTATATTCGTATCATTTACAAAGCTGAAATGATATATTGTGTTAATAGATTGAGGTCATTCACATTCCAATTTGTGTCAATCAGAGAGGAAAAAAAACTGTGTTGATGCAGAAACAAAACACATTGTCTTCGAGGTGTCTCAAGGTTTTGTCCTGACGAGGTCTTACATCGCTTTAAAGGCAGACAACTACAAGTCAAATATTTTAAAAATCTTTTTTTTTTAAATACAAAGCTTATCTAAAGGGGAAGAACTCCGTCCACAAAACTAGATCTACTAATAATGTACAAGTTGTCTCGTTTGTTCGATATGAAAACAAAAATAATGAAATACCAATAATGAATTGAGTAATTGAGTATTTGTGTTTATTAATTCATGTTTTGTTAGGTACACCAATTAGTTGGTTAAAGTATCAACTTGATCGGGGAATGCTTCGACAACAATAACATATAGGGGGACTAAACCCAACTAATTTAGCCATATCAGTGAATACTGAAGTATTAGTTTCCCTCTTTGCTATGAAACAAATAATGAATTACCAGTAATTAGTTGTCTAACTGGTAAAATTTGTTTTATTGATTCACTAGCCGGATATGACCAACTGCCTGTAAGCCTTAGTTTTTCTTATTACTGATTGAATTTATATATGGGAAAGGAACGCTTTTGTGCCAGTTTTTAGTTTAGAATTTATAACTTCGCAATGGTTAAACTTATTTAAAAAATGAAAACATATGCGGACTCCTCAGCTATTGGGCGATGAAACTAAATTTGAATCTTTTTTCCATATCAGCTATTAAATTTATAATTCAAGTCAACTTGCGGTAGGGGTCGGACCTAATCAGCGAACGCAATTTTCGCGGGAGTCATAATGAGCGAAAGGCCGTAAAAAATAGCGAAACAGCATGTTAAAATATAGGAAATTATGCTTCAATTAGTTCTATCATCTAACTTCTTCCATGAAGCATTATAACTATTGTCCTCCTTGTGGCATTAGGCCTAAATTTGTTTTCACTTTTCTCATGCTCCACATCTCCTTCCTCTGCTTGGAACTGATGTCTATATATAGCCTACGAAACTTGCGATCAAATATTTTTCTTTTAGAGAAAGAAAGAAACTACGAAATTCTATCTCGCCACCTTCCTATAGGCTAGTCAACGTCGTTTTACTCTCCATTTCATAAACTCTCGTTACTGTGACTATTTTTTTAAGAACACATGTTCAGTGCACTTAATTTAATCACCATCAACTCGATCTCCCCCCCCCCACACACACACACACGCTGATTGACCCATAGGCAGATCCCGAATGCGATGGATTGATGATGTATGGGAGGTAGATCTACAACAGCTTGGGTTTCGGGCATGGAGACGAAAGGCTCAGGAGAGATCTTGTAATTTTATACATGTATATTATATGGTAATTCTTATATTTATTACTAAATATATAGTTAGCGTTTTTTCCGCTCCTGAAATCGAATATTTTCTCCTGGAAAACTCTTGGAAATCTTCTGAAATCCTAATCTCAGAATGGTGGGGGAACCCAGTGAAAATGAATTCTGATCTTCTTTTAAACATCCATACACATATTAATATCATTAATTAGTAACAGCCAGTTAAAAAAAAAAAAGGAGGACAGCAAAACAGAGGTCCCCCCCCCCGTATAAACCGTATAGGCCTAAGCGCTGTTAAGATCAAATGATGCGTCATTTCACCCTCACTGGCATAGAGGAAAGTAACTGCCAGCATATGACTGTTGGAGAGAGAGGTGCGAGTCAAACATTTTAGCTATTCTAGCTAACTATTTCCTCATCTATTTAGAAGCATAATAGGCGATTTTTTTTCGGCCGATGTCCCTTGGTGCTTTAAAATCGCCTTAAGTTCGGACCTCTTCTCGTTTATCCGGAAACGTTTTGAGAATGAAATTTCCATGCATGTCAACTTTGACCTTCAGCAATGCTTTATTTCATGAGGGAAAACGAAAGTGAATATGTGGGAAATGTAGAAAAATGGAGCCTTTGTAATACCATTTTATTAGTTCTGCAGTTACTTTTGAAATAAATAAGAATGGATAAAAATTACGGGGAGGTGTTCGCTTTATATGCCATTTCGCTGATGGGCCTTTCCTATATATGCAGTGCTTTTTTTTTTTTTTTTTGTAAAAAAAAAAAATAGGTGCCGGTACTCAGTAATGGATTGCCTAACTTTTAAATTCTAATAAATTAATAATAAACTTTAAAATGCAAGAAAAGTAATAATTTTTTTTTCTTATTGAAAAAGGTGCCGGTACGCCGTACCGGTGCGTACCGTCACAAAAAAAAAAGAAAAAAAATACTGAATCTATGTCAAAATGGAGAAGGTCCCCTTCACATTTTGTTTTTATTTTTCCACGAAAATAAAAGTAGACTGTGAAAAGGGGCCTACCCGATTTGTACAAAAGCTTCTCTCTTTAATGGAGATACATTAGGTATATTTTGTGGGAGGGAGATTAAACATACACTTGAACCCCCTTCGCGCCATGGATCCTACGCCACTGGTCTCGCCATCAGTCTCGCCCAGCGGCGTAGCAAGGTACCCGTGGGCCCGGGTTCAAGAATATGTTGATGGGCCCCTCCCCCCCTCCCATATGACAAAAAAATGGAGTAGTTTGCATGTATCGGTACATTCACTGAAAGACATTCAAGTCCATGAACACAGCTGACAGAATCATTTAAGACCATGTTTAAGTACTGGTTTACCAAAGTGAACTTAATGAGCAAGCGGCTGCTTTTGTTGAAACAATGCCAGAAGGTTATTGTACTGTCCACTCATATTGGAAAACCATCGTTGCCTTGGCAACGTAAGTAATATGGAGATAATTTATTACTTAAGACTAAGACTGCATTATTGACCCATATGTAGCTAGATTTCTAGATATTATGTGTAACTAAGTTTTTCTTGGAGGCCCTAAGATAGAGCTAATGTTGCATAGAGGTAAATCCGACCCTGGCCCCATGGTTGTTACACCATTGGGTGTGGGCCTCTAAATGGTCATTGGCCCGGGTTCATTGAACCCCTTCGCGCCATGGATGCTACGCCACTGGTCTCGCCACGATCTACACGAACATTTATGCCAAGTTTAATCAAGATTGGTCAAACGGTTTTGATTTGTATTTGGGACATACATACTTACATACAAACAATACATACATGCGCCTTACATTCTGCTTTATATATTAGATGTCTTATCTATGTAAATGAATAATTGTGCAAAGTTTCAACTTGATCCGAGAATGGGTGTGGGAGAAATAAACGTGTACACTCTTTTAACAAGACAGACAGAGTGAGTTGATATGAGCTTTGTAAAAAAAAATATTTGTTTCGCTTGAAGCTCTGAAAGGACAACAATGATACTGGTCACTGTTCTCTTGGCCGTTGCTGTTCAGTTGGCTAATGCTGACCAACAGCAACAAGTCGCGCTGTCAACAGCGTCTGCAAGCTTCTCCCAGAATCTCTACCAGCAAGTTGCTTTGGACAAACCCAACGTCATCTACTCACCTTACAGGTAGGTCAAAAGGTCAAGGACTCAACAATTATTTTCATCTCCACCGTAGGTCATCAGATCAAACAAACATTAAGTTTTTTTTTCTGGCTTAAATTAAGAAGAATTTCTAAAAATAATATCACAATCTAAATAAAGATGACTCAGGAAATGAAGTTTAGTGACAATAGAGTTGTAATAAAATCGAAAACTATTTAAATTATTCAAAGGGTAATTCATTGCGACAAGATAAAACTAAAATACATTGAAATATAACAAAACGGAAATACATTGAGATATAAAAAAACGGAAATACATTGAGATATAACAAAACGGAAATACATTGAGATATAACAAAACGGAAATACATTGAGATATAACAAAACGGAAATACATTGAGATATAACAAAACGGAAATACATTGGGATATAACAAAAACGGAAATACATTGGGATATAACAAAAACGGAAATACATTGGGATATAAAAAAACGGAAATACATTGAAATATAACAAAACGGAAATACATTGAGATATAACAAAACGGAAATACATTGAGATATAACAAAACGGAAATACATTGAGATATAACAAAACGGAAATACATTGGGATATAACAAAAACGGAAATACATTGGGATATAACAAAAACGGAAATACATTGGGATATAACATAACGGAAATACATTGGGATATAACAAAAACGGAAATACATTGGGATATAACAAAACGGAAATACATTGGGATATAACAAAAACGGAAATACATTGGGATATAACAAAACGGAAATACATTGGGATATAACAAAACGGAAATACATTGGGATATAACAAAACGGAAATACATTGGGATATAACAAAACGGAAATACATTGGGATATAACAAAACGGAAATACATTGAGATATAACAAAAACGGAAATACATTGAGATATAACAAAAACGGAAATACATTGAGATATAACAAAACGGAAATACATTGAGATATAACAAAAAAGGAAATACATTGGGATTAGAACGCTGCAAGTATCAGCATATTCAACAAAACACATGGCCTTTTTTGACCTGTGATAAAAAAAATAAATCTCCTGTCCAATTCTTACTGTAAGGTCACGTGACACCTTCTGCAGACAACTGAAATAGTAAAATAGAAAATATAATAACCTGAACATAAATATTTGACCCCTAACATTAGCACACACACTGTTTGCTTTACAAAATGCTATCGTGAAGGACGTTATGCAGATCATCAAAAAATATCTTAGAACTTTAAGCTGTAGGCATGAAATTTCAGAAATGTTTACAAAAATTTTCAAACATTTTCCCCCAATATTCAGCATTCATTCAGCTTTGACGATGACGTCCCTTGGTGCCAAGGGAGATACTGCTTCAGAGATGAGTACCACACTAGGTATTACCGCCCTTGGCGACTCAGTTCATCTGACATATAAGGAACTCATTCAGCAGGTAATGGCTTGACCCAATTTCACAAAGTTTCCCGTCATGCAATTCTGTTTTATTTTTAACTTTGTTTACATCAGCTTATCAGAACAATTAAACACATGTTTCTTAAAAATTACTTTGATGTACATAAGTAAATATTGAGTTGAAGCTAGGTGCTGAAACAAATGTGATACATACATATATTAGACATAAATGAATAGCAGCTCCAGGCACCACGTTTTTAAGAGAGAAAGTAGTGAATTAATTTCTAGGTGCTACCTTCAACTCTATGTTTACGTACACAGTTTAATAGCTCCTACCCACTGAAGCTTCTATATGTAATGTGTTTATGTTGTCCACTTTTCATTATAAGAGATACACAATTAGATAGAGCCATCGTTTGTCTAATACATGCCTAACGGCTGTCGGCTCTATTGAAGTTGTGGGTGAGCGGATGCTGCGAGGTGGGGGAGGGGCTAGCTAGGGCTTGTGACCATTGACCACTAGGGGGGTAATTGGCATATGGGCGAAATGATTGTTTATTTCTTGACATTCCGATGGTCTAGAGGTTAAATTCGCTAGGCAGTGTTGTCGCTAGGTGGTAGTGTCGTTTCCAGGGCCACTAGTTAGAGCCTTGGTCGAAGCAGTCCCTTATTTTCGTAGCATTTAATTCACTTCTTTCTCTCTTAAAACCTTGGTCCCTGGTACTGCTATTCATTGATGTTTAATAATATTTGTATATACATAAGTAATGCGTAGGATGTAATTACTTACTGTCTTGAAGTAACGTGTGTAATCTATAAGATAAGATAAAAACTGTATCACACAATGAGTTGATTGACCATTCTAATAATTTTAATTTTTTTCCTGTTCTGAAATATCAACAAACTTTATCGCACTTTATAAAGCAGTTCAACTAAACCATGTAAAAATGAACATCTCTTAATGCCCAACATGAACACAACTTTTGACCAAACGTCCTTTCAAACAAAAATGAACTTCACTTTTGTTGATACTATATAAACAGCTTTTAACTTTTTTTTTTTTTTACATAAATGAAGTTTTATTTTTAGTGGTTTAAACAAAGAACAAAACCCATTGTAAACTAAATATCTGCAAATTAGTGTTCTATAAGCGAACGAACTTCTGTGTGCTCGCTACTACAAAGCTGAAAAGGTGCGAACAATTAAATAATGGTTTATTACAAAATCTTCGCTTATCAATATTTCCATATTCTGTACACCGGATAGACCAAAAATCTCAAATAACGTTTTTTTTTTGTTTTTAAAAAAGTTTTTTTTTTTGTTTTTAAAAAAGTTTTTTTTTTTGTTTTTAAAAAAGTTTTTTTTTTGTTTTTAAAAAAGTTTTTTTTTTTGTTTTTAAAAAAGTTTTTTTTTTTGTTTTTAAAAAAGTTTGTTTTTTTGTTTTTAAAAAAGTTTGTTTTTTTTGTTTTTGTTTTTAAAAAAGTTTTTTTTGTTTTTAAAAAAGTTTGTTTTTTTTGTTTTTAAAAGTTTTTTTTTTGTTTTTAAAAAAGTTTTTTTTGTTTTTAAAAAAGTTTTTTTTTTTGTTTTTAAAAAAGTTTTTTTTTTTTTTTTTAAAAAAGTTTGTTTTTGTTTTTAAAAAAGTTTTTTGTTTTTGTTTTTGTTTTTAAAAAAGTTTTTTTTTTTGTTTTTGTTTTTAAAAAAGTTTTTTTTGTTTTTAAAAAAGTTTGTTTTTTTTGTTTTTAAAAAAGTTTTTTTTTTTGTTTTTAAAAAAGTTTTTTTTTTTTTTTTTAAAAGTTTGTTTTTTTTGTTTTTAAAAAAGTTTTTTTTTTTTGTTTTTAAAAAAGTTTTTTTTTTGTTTTTAAAAAAGTTTTTTTTTTGTTTTTAAAAAAGTTTGTTTTTTTGTTTTTAAAAAAGTTTGTTTTTATTGTTTTTGTTTTTAAAAAAGTTTTTTTTGTTTTTAAAAAAGTTTGTTTTTTTTGTTTTTAAAAAAGTTTTTTTTTTGTTTTTAAAAAAAGTTTTTTTTTTGTTTTTAAAAAGTTTTTTTTTTTTTTGTTTTTAAAAAAGTTTGTTTTTTTTGTTTTTAAAAAAGTTTTTTTTTTGTTTTTAAAAAAGTTTTTTTTTTGTTTTTAAAAAAGTTTTTTTTTTGTTTTTAAAAAAGTTTTTTTTTTGTTTTTAAAAAAGTTTTTTTTTTGTTTTTAAAAAAGTTTTTTTTTTTGTTTTTAAAAAAGTTTTTTTTTTTGTTTTTAAAAAAGTTTTTTTTTTGTTTTTAAAAAAGTTTGTTTTTTTTGTTTTTAAAAAAGTTTTTTTTTTTGTTTTTAAAAAAGTTTTTTTTTTTTTTTTTTTAAAAGTTTGTTTTTTTTTGTTTTTAAAAAAGTTTTTTTTTTTTGTTTTTAAAAAAGTTTTTTTTTTGTTTTTAAAAAAGTTTTTTTTTTGTTTTTAAAAAAGTTTGTTTTTTTGTTTTTAAAAAAGTTTGTTTTTATTGTTTTTGTTTTTAAAAAAGTTTTTTTTGTTTTTAAAAAAGTTTGTTTTTTTTTGTTTTTAAAAAAGTTTTTTTTTTGTTTTTAAAAAAAGTTTTTTTTTTGTTTTTAAAAAGTTTGTTTTTTTTTTGTTTTTAAAAAAGTTTGTTTTTTTTGTTTTTAAAAAAGTTTTTTTTTTGTTTTTAAAAAAGTTTTTTTTTTGTTTTTAAAAAAGTTTTTTTTTTGTTTTTAAAAAAGTTTTTTTTTTGTTTTTAAAAAAGTTTTTTTTTTTGTTTTTAAAAAAGTTTTTTTTTTTGTTTTTAAAAAAGTTTTTTTTTTGTTTTTAAAAAAGTTTTTTTTTTTTGTTTTTAAAAAAGTTTTTTTTTGTTTTTAAAAAAGTTTTTTTTTTATTAATTTCGCATAATTTTTAACACTAATTATTTTCTATACATACATATAGATGAATTCTGTGACAGAGGTGCAGCTGCACACCGGAAACGCCATCTTCGTCAACCCTTATTATCACATCAACCCAAAGTTTATCGAAGACACCACCAACGATTATTCCGCCAGAACTGCCAACATCGATCTAGCCGCAGACGGAGGTCCTGAAAAGCCAATCAACGATTACATCGCTGCTCAGACAGAAGACATGATTAAGGGCGTCTTGCAACCAGGTAAGAAGATATTGTGTGGTGGCAATAATCTTATTAGGAAACTAGGAACTTCATTCAATAACGACGTTTTGGCGACGCTGATTTGGCGAAGTGGACGTTTTGACGCTGTTATGGCGAAGTGGTCGTTTAGACGACGCTGATTTGGCGCAGTGGTCGTTTTGGCGATGCTGTTTTGGCATTGTAGACGTTTTGGCGACGCTGTTATGGCTCAGGTCGTAATGGCGACGCTGTTTTGAAGCAGTGGAGGTTTTGGCGACGCTGTTTTGGCGCAGTAGTCGTTTTGACGACGCTGTTATGGCGCAGTGAAGGTTAGGAAGTAGCTGTTTTGGCGCAGTAGAAGTTTCGACGACTCTGTTTTTGGCGCATTGGTCGTTTTGGCGACGCTGTTTTGGCGCAGTGTAGGTTTCGGCGACGCTCTTTTGGCGCAGTGGTCGTTTTGGCGACGCTGTTATGGCACAGTGAAGGTTAGGACGTCGCTTTTTTGGCGCAGTGGAAGTTTCGACGACTCTGTTTCGGCGCAGTGGTCGTGTGGAGCGAGCCACTGGATCGTGCTTTTTCTAAAGGCTGGATGTCTACGTTATCAGACTACTTATTTCATATTAGGTCTTCTCCGTCTTACTCAAAGATTTTATAGAGATCTTGCTGGTAAGATTCCAACTTTTACGCTATGGGACTCGACAACAAACACAACAGGGTATCGAATGTTTCAAGATGTTCCCTGAGTTCTGAGTGTCTCCAGGAGCTTTTGTTTCCCTCTTAGGAACTTTGATACATCAAGGAATATGAGAAGCGAAGTTTCTAGTGTGTCACTACTTGGCACCCACCTTGCGGGACACATTTCTTGTGTGTTGTTCAATCTTTTCTTTCTCCTGTGTATTCCAGAGTAAGCATCGACCCCTGGACTGGGGCACACAGATAGAAAATAGTGTGTTTAATAAGTTTTTTTTATAATAGCAGATTTTTTTGGACTGTTGCAAGTTACTGGAATTAGGATTATTTTTTTAGAATATTTATTTGTTGTCTTTTTTTTGTGTGGTTTATTCAGATTACACTTTCACTTACAATAACACACAAGTCAAACAGGTTAACGCATTCTTTTTTTTTTTAAATCTATTTTTTTAAATTCAGTAGTTTAAAGGTTTCACATCGTCAAAAACAAAGAAAACAAATTTCATAGTCTTTCACGAAAAGTAATATTCTACCTCAGAAATTGTTCATAGTTCATTTCATTGTCCTATTTTCCGGCTGTAGACATCATGGCTATTGTTCTCTGTTGTAGACGCATGTACGAATACATGTATTATACATGTCCTCACATGACAAACGATGAACCAGGGATTCTTTCGAAGGCAGCCGTCTCCAGTTTTCATGGAAGCCTGGAAGCCAAAGAAATCCAGGGGATTACAATGCTAAATGTTTTTGTTCGATTACTAGTGGACAGATCAGCGTGAATCTTCATTGTTCAAATGTTTTGTTTTTATTTCAAGCACTATGTACTTAAAACTGGGCTAGTCAATTCAAACCAATGTTCCTGGACATCACTCAGTCATCACGTTGCGGAACAATATTTAATAATACATAATATGATGATTGTAAAGTAACAAGATATTTCCCTTTGTTTCAACTTCATGGTGGTTAACAGGACATTAATAATTGTTCAAATACCATTTACACACAAGTATCAACTTCATACACCTCCACAACGTGCAGTGATGAAATAGGAAACTAGAAGTTATCTATCAATTTAGAAGCGTTGCAATCAATGCTTATTTAAATTAATAATTTATGTGCTATGATGGGTAGTAAAAATAGTAATATTAAAAAATGAAATAACAAACTTTTAAAATATTGTTGGCTAGGTAATTATTTTTTTTTTACTCTATTTATAAATCTGTATCAGTAATATTAACACAGCACCTTGAGCATACATTATGTTTGTTAAAAGCGCTCTAGAAACTAAATTATTATTATTACCATCATACTATTAATACCATACCAAAGCATACAGCGTTGATATCTAGGCCAAATGTTAAAGTGCGTTGTAGAGTTACGTCCCTCTAATAATCATTATATTTTTAAAATATTTATCATGTTAAAATATAACGTGAAATTTTCGCTAAATTTATGCCAGAAAAAAAATATAATTAAAAAAATGATTACCTCACAAAAGCTGTTAAGTGAAATAATGTAATAAATTAAATTTTTAAAAATCTTATCTTATAAATTCCAGACGTGCCTTAAAATACGATATATACTTTCTACGCGCAATTCTTTCTAGTATCGCTGTTGGGCCTAATAGGTCGTGGGCGCAGGAGCTTTGAACCCTTGTGCCTTTGTTGCAACGCTACTACCCTTTCGACCCACACATAAGTTAGCTCTGCAATGGTCTTTATTTGCAGCTGCGCAGATTAGGCCAGATCCGCGCATATTTAACAACGAAGTCAACAAAAACGCTAGCTGTGGCATTCATAGTCTCCCGCCTTGACTACTGCAACGCCGTGCTAGCAGGTATACCTGATGACAAAATAGCCAAACTGCAACGTATACAGAACAACGCCGCTCGAATAGTCCTTAAAAAAACTAGACAAGATTCTGCTACTACGCTCTTGCGCACGCTCCGTTGGTTTCCCGTGAAAGCGAGAATCGATTACAAGGTCGCCACACTTTGTCATCAGTGTAGGCTATATATAACAATGAGATGCCCTTATACCTTAGCGAACTGATTACTCCATATGTCCCCCAGAGAGCCCTGCGCTCAATGGACTGAACGCTTTTAGTGGTGCCACGTTTCTCCCTCAAAAGCTACGGTCCTCGGGCTTTTTCAGTTCACGGACCAAAGGTTTGGAACTCACTCCCCATTGATCTCAGACAGACAACATGCTTTAAGAAGAACATTAAGACCTATCTGTTTAAAACTTTTTTTAGATTAACTGTCATTGTAGCTGTCGTGTCTGTGTTTGTAATGTTATTACAGCGCCTTGAGCCTACATTTTGTTTGTTAACAGCGCTTCATAAATAAAATTATTATCATTATTATATACGAATAAATACACACTCTACTGAAACTTCTGGCTTTAAATGATATTATGTACTTGTTAGTAAGAAACATTTAAAGATCTCTGAGAACACTATATAGTCTAATGTCGTGTTTAGGTAGCATCGATGGTAGCACTTTGATGATTTTGGTCAACACAATCTTCTTCAACGGAACCTGGGAAGAGACGTTCGCTACGTACCAGACAAGAAGTCAGAGCTTCAATCAGCTAGGTGGCGCTGTTAAGCAGGTAAACTCTTGTGACTTAATCAAACTTGATTCATGGGCCCTGTGGCTGCAGCAGACGAGAGACTCTGCTAGCCTAATGCAGTGACCTAGTTTAGTTTAGAGATTGTTAGTTTTGTAAATAAATGTATTGTGTATTGTTTTTAGCGACGGTGAAAGTAGTGACGTAGTCAGACAAGACGAATGACGTAGACAGAATACGTGTACATGATAGAAGAAGAATATGGCTAGGGCTTATAGAAAGATAGATATTGATAGAAATTGCTAATTAAACGACGGACAGAGAGACAAGACGATCATCCTCATCTGTAAATAAACATCAGTAGAAGTCTTCAGAAGTCTTATCAAGTATATTATTGTTAATTGTAATGTCTCTTGGATATTTTCAAACTTTTTCACGATAAGTTAAGTAGTGTTAACCTTGGTTAAGCCAATAATAGAATAAGCATCCTCTGTTTGGGACCCCTCAAGAAGCTCATCAACTCAAGAAAACATTAAGAAACTGGAACAGACACAAAATAGAGTAGTGAGATTCATAACAAACGAGTATTCACATTTGACTAGAGTAACACCTTTAGTAAAATCACTAAATTTAGAAAGCCTTCAGGAGAGAAGACTCAAAAGTAAAGTAGCAATTATACATAAAACACTGAACCATAATCTTCAAATAAAAAAACAAAATTTAATAAAATACTCAGAAAGACACAGAGATATAGGCACATTCCTCGTTCCACATACTAGGACAAATTTGTACAAATGCTCCTTCTTCCCTAGTGCTATTAGAGCATGGAATGGGTTGCTTGAGCCAGCCAGGAAAACCAGTGACTTGGCAGAATTTATGTCACTGGTTACCATGCATGACTAGATGCATGACGCGTAGGACGTAATCATCTTCTTTTTGAAGTAACGTCTGTATTATATAAGATAAGATAAGCGTTAGACAACACACAATATCCAAGCCAGGACACTTAATATAAAAAAAGAGCAAACTTGTTTATTCGAAATACTTAAAAAATGGTTCACTTGATGGGTAATTTTAGACTTAAAACATCAATAGCATCGAATACCAAACTATGTTTAATCGAGGCCAATCGTCCTACAAGGCCTGAACGCTGACCTACAAGGTTGCAACCTGTGGGCAGAAGAGACCAATAACTCGTTGCCACGTCAAAGGTCTGTACGACGCCCCAGTTTGAATTCAGTTCGTTCCCCATTTTTTTTTTTAACTGCTTTTAAAAACCCATTACGGCAAAATCCACCCAGGTTTTCTTTTATTCCCCCCCCTCCCAAATTCCCAACTGGTCGACAAATGATAGGATAATAGAGCATTGAGAATGTTAAAAGCATGAAATATCCCTAAACAAAAACAATTGGTAAAAATAGTATCCTTTATTGTTGTTGATCTAGATCCATTACAAATTTAATTACATGACTAATTGATATAATTATACTTAGTATAAGCTTTTTTTTTTCCCCTAAGTATTTTTTAAAAGTTTATCTTGTTGTATATTGAGGTCGACATGATGCACGACGACAGAACTATAAAGATCAAGAGAGACGATTCCAATGGCGTGGATGTGGCTGAGCTCCCCTTTAAAGGAGGTAGATTCAGTCTGTACATTGCACTGCCACAGAAAGTGGACGGCATCACTGACCTAGGTAAGTCCTATCCTGGGTCCATGGGTAACAAATAATCTTTGGATATCCTTTCTTACGGTTTTCGGTTAAAAAAAAATTGATTCTTTGTTTTCTGTTTGCTTTTATTGTTTGTTTAATACGATTCAATACACGATTTATGTTCATGACGTCATTTAAGTTCCTCGGTAGCTCACCGCATCGATCATAGCCTCTAAACAGAATTCTTCATGCAAGTTAGTGCGACCTGCGTGGCGTTAGAGAGTTGCAAATCGTATGTGAAATGTAAACTAACTCTTTCAGACCATGGGGCAGATTAATTCTAGGGCCGAGAGTTAACAAGGGTATAATGTAACCAGCACAACAACCAACCACCTTTCCCCCAACTAATGTCAGGAGCCCAATAGAATAGTATAAACTGGCGGCTTCCTAAAAATCCCAAAATTCAAAATTTAAACCCGAAATTTATCAGTTCGTAAGCCAAGTGCATTACATAAGCTTTCTCAGCCTTCTCAAGCCAACGCGTTAACCACTAGTCTAGGGAGGGGTTATGAAAACTGAAGGTTTTACAATTATCTATTGGGAGTTTCAATTCTTTCTCGTACAATGTATAAAGGGGATTAATTCAACTTATACCACCTTATCAGTCAAGTACAATTTCTTTCCCCTGTTCGAGATATCGAACAAAATAGCTTATTACCAATAGTTAATTAACAAGTTGTTTAGTTATTTATTGATTCTTGTGTTGTCAGGTAATGACTGTTGTGACTGAAATTCTCAATGAAGTAAAAAAAACATGTAAACGAATACAACTTTATATCTAACTCACAGAAAAACTGTTGGCACAGCCCAACAAAGTCAACGATCTGTTCACTGGACTGAACTACGTCCGAGTCCAACTGGCCATCCCCAAGTTTAAGACAGAGACAAAACTGACCCTCAACAAGCCACTCAAAGACATGGGCATGGTCAAAGCTTTCAGTCCAATGGCTGCAGATTTCACAGGAATCGTTCAGTCATGTAAGTAAAAGTATTAATACCACTTTGTTTCCAATGTCTTTGAGTTTAAAAAATTACATTAAATATATAAAGTGAGCTGTATATATTAGTATAGTTATAGTTACTATACTTATTAGGCTATAGATCATCACACTGTTTAATGTAGAGACTTGTTATTTAAAACTTTAACCCAATACTTATTAGACTATAGATCATCACACTGTTTGATGTAGAGACTTCTTATTTAAAACTTTAACCCAATACTTATTAGACTATAGATCATCACACTGTTTGATGTAGAGACTTCTTATTTAAAACTTTAACCCAATACTTATTAGACTATAGATCATCACACTGTTTGATGTAGAGACTTCTTATTTAAAACTTTAACCCAATACTTATTAGACTATAGATCATCACACTGTTTGATGTAGAGACTTCTTATTTAAAACTTTATCCAACAGCACAGCTTTACATCAGCGATGTTTTACACAAGGCTGTGATTGAAGTGCAAGAAACTGGCACCGTGGCTGCAGCTGCCACAGTCATCGGCATCTCCTTCTCAGCAGTCCTACTTCCGCCATCTGATACCTTCATCGCTGACCATCCTTTCGTGTACTTCCTGAGAGATAATCAAACTGGACAGATTCTCTTCCAAGGGAAATTCTCTGGCTGAATATCATATTATGTAATAAAACAGCGTTCGATTTGACCATTGAGAGTTTCGTGTTAGTGAATTTAAAACAAAATGCTGTACCACTCGGTCATCAGCACAATGAATGGATAAAGAAAATGAGAGAGAGACAGAGAGAGAGAGAGAGAGAGAGGGAAATAGAGAAAGAGAAAAAGAGAGACAGAGAGAGAAAGAGACAGAGACAAAGAGAGACAGAGAGAGAAAGAGACAGAGAGACAAAGAGAGACAGAGAGAGAAAGAGACAGAGAGACAAAGAGAGACAGAGAGAGAAGGAGAGAGAGAGAGGGAGACAGAAAGAGAGACAAACAGAGAGACAGACAGAGAAAGAGAGAGACTCAGAGAGACATAGAGAGAGACAGAGAGTGAAAGACAGAGAAAAATAGATAGAGAGAGACAAATAGACAGAGAGACAGATACAGACAGAGAGAGAGAGAGAGAGACAAAGAGAGAGACAGAGAGACACAGAGTGACAGAAATTGACAGACAGAGAGAGAAAGAAAGAGACAAAGAGAGACCGAGAAAGAGACAGAGGGAGTCAGAGAGAGAGAGACAGAGAGAGACATGAAGAGAGAGAGAGACAGAGAGTGATAGACAAAGAGATAAAGAGACAGAGAGAGAGACTGAGAGATAGACAGAGACGAAGGGAGAGAGAGAGAGGAGGGAAGAGAAAAAGTTGGAGATAATAATTCTGTCTCTATCCAATAATTAAGTATAAATGAAGCCTAGATCGTGACACTGGTCTAATGTGACCTTCAGAAAAGGGTGACATGGTTGTCAGAAGCTTAGTAAGACTTTCCTAATTATTGTCTTCAGTTGGAGTATTTTCCACCTTCTTGCTAACCCCTCCCCCCCCCCCCTTTTGTTGTACAATCTAATTCCAAGGCTAATGCAGTACTTGTGGGGAAACAATGAAAGTGAAGCGTACACAGCGGTTACTCTCCCTTGACGTGTTCATTCCTAATGAATAACCATCCGGGGATTTTAGGGTGGATACAGATCTAATTGTAGGCTGAGCTTGTTTGTCCTAATTGTAAGATGTGAACACTTTATTATACCCTTCTCTCTCTCTCTCTCTCTCTCTCTCTCTCTCTCATATTCTCATTCTCTTTCATTAGATGCTTATGCATTTCCCTTTCATTCTCTCTATCTCTCTCTATTTTTACTTATTTATAATTTTTTTGTTGTTGTAATTTAAAAGTTGTGTATTTTCTTTTTTCTCTGTTTTAGCCTACTCTCACTTTCTCTCTTCCTTTCGTTTAATTATCGCTTTTTCTATTATATTTCATTCTCATCTTGTTCTTTTTCCATTTTTCTATTCTTCTCTCTTTCTATCTCACTTTTTTTCTCTCTCTCTTTTTCTTTTTTTTTCCCTCTTTTTTATTCTGTTTCTTCTCCACTCTCTTATTTTTTTTTTAAACTAAAAAAATAAAACTAAACAAAAAAAAACAACAAAAAAACTTGCTAACGTTTATGTGCCCTTGTTGCTCATGCCAGTAGATTAAATTAATTAAGTGGAACTGCAAAGTATTTATATTATCATTGTAAGGATGGCTGCATGGTCGTGTGGTTTGCGCGCTGGACTGTTGTTCGGATATATCGACGGTCGAGGGTTCAAGCCCTGCCCGCTCCCATCCCCCGTCGTCCTGCGGGAGGTTTGGACTAGGAAGTAATTATCTTCAACTCTGAAGGAACATCCGAAACATGTAAAACATTTTACAAACAAACAAGAATAAGCTGTGGTGCGGAAAACATTGATTCCCGGAACTACGTGATTTTTAGTCAGCCAGTTCGCCTCAAGAAGAGAAGACCTAAATTACAGTTGTTGGGTCGTCAGATAACCAGGTCCTAATGCTTCTCTCTGTCTCTCTCTCTGCCTCTATATTTCTCTCTCTCTCTCTCTCTCTCTCTCTCTCTGTCTCTTTCTGTCTAGTATGTGTTAAAGTAGGGGCAAGTTTAGTGAGTTTAATCCTTACAGTAACATCTCACATTTTGGGTATTCATCTTTTTTTTTTTTGAAGTAACATCTGTTATAGATAAGATATGAGTTCCGGAGGTAAGGTTTCTTTTTTTGTAGTTGATCGATTATTAAATTACTAGGTTTGGCATTTTTAGTTGGCAACATAGACAAACTAGGCAGCCGCCTAGGGCCACCTCAAAGGCACAGGTTTCTAAAACATTGTTTGTTTTGTCTATAGCACAATTTCAAAAGCGTTCAGCTAGGGTTCTTTAAATATATTCGCGCAGATATAACAAAAACATTGAACTAAAATGTTTTCTTTTTTTTTATGGTAGCAAAGTCTCGAATAAATTGTTAATAATCCAGAGTCAGGGCGACATCTTGTCTTATGGAGATTATTGCTAGGCTGTTCAGGTGTTCTTGCGGAAATTTCTTAACTTTTTTCCGTATATATATATTTAGTTCATTTGGGCGCCTGAGCCACTAAAAATTCATTTTGCATAGGGCCTCAAATTACCTTAGGCCGAACCTGTTTGGAGTAAAAGCATTCATATTATTTTAAATATTTCTATTATGAGGATGGCTGCATATTTTTTGGTACGCTCTGGACTGTCGTTTAAGGTCTTGATAAACCCAGGTTTGAACACTGCTCACCTTCATCCACCGACGTCATGCGAGAGGTTTAGGCTAAGATCTAAAGCTTTCAAACAAACCAGACGATCAGATTCAAGTTCTCCTTTCATACCTTGCGATCTATAGGGCAGATTATGTTAAGGTCATCTGCTTCTTTGACCAAAGGTTAACGAGAAAGTTTTCATGTGGCCAACACAACAAACAACCGACTTTACTTTTCCCAACTTAAGCCAGGTACCCATTAGAGTTTGGTCGATCAGGGTCGCCCAAAAAAATCTTGAAATTTAACACTGAGATTCGAACCCTGGACTCCAGGTCGGGAACGCCGAGCGCTTAACCACTCAGCCACCGCGCCCTAGACCATCAGATTGTTGGGAAAAAGAATTTCGCATCTGAATGTCAAGGGCACACTTGCGAATTCTGAACTGAATTGACACTAATTGCAACATGTGATCAAATTGATTAAGTTAGGAAGGTCAATGTAATCCAAACAATGAAATAAATCAATTAAAAAAACAATATTAAAACATAGCTTATATTGAGTGAAGGGAGAGTACCGTTCATTTTATCATTTGTAAAGGTTTATCTCCCTTTTGATATTAAAATAAATAATTATCACTAATTGATTTGAACTAACTTATTAATATTTGAATTGAAATATGTGTTGTCATCGAGAGTAAATAATTGTGTCAAATTTTAACTTGAGAACAGAAATAGAAGTGTAAGAATATAAAGTATAGAAGATAGACCTACGGAATAATTTAATATAAGCTTTACATAAATCACAGATATAGCTGTATACCAGTTCACCCAATCAGCAAGGTGAGCATATTTAACATTGTTTTCTGACAGCAGCAATTCACTACTACACTAGTTACAGTTGTAATTAGAACAGTTTTTAATATATAATCTTTTAAGCCTATAAGATGTTGTACTGGGCAATGGTCTTACTCACTGGCCAACTGGCCAGCACCGATGTCCAAGAGCAGTTGTCCTTGTCAGCGGCATCTTCATCTTTCTCTCAGAATCTTTACCAGAAATTATCTGCCAAAGAATCAACCATCGTGTATTCACCTTTCAGGTAGAGTAAAAATTAGACTAAATTACAATTAGACCGAAAGTCTTGTTTACAATCACTCGTGTCAGAGGCGTAGTGAGCAAAAACATGCTCCCGGGGCAAGATACTTTAATGGTGCCCCCCTTATCTTCTATGAACATGACATAGACATAGAGGATGCGTGTGACGCCTACCCTGAGTGTGGCGTCCGGGGCATCGTGTCTTTGTTCCCCCACCACTACGCCTCTTGAGTTATAACGACAATGTAACTGGTGTATGGGGTTCTGTTGGGGTGTATGGGGTTCTGTTGTTGTGTATGGGGTTCTTTTGGGGTGTATGGGGGTTTTGTAGGAGGAGTAGCAACTCTGTCAACTTGGCAGTCCGGCTCTCTGAGCAGCTCATTAATGTTTGTCTCCAACTAAAAGCCCAGCTCTCTCACCTGTGCCTATAAATAACTGTGCAAAATTTCAACTTGATCTAAGATTGGGTGTGAGAGAAATAACGTACGTAAGAAATCTTTTTACCAGACAGACAGACAGACAGACAAAGTGAGTTGATATTAAGATTTGTAAAAAAAAAAACGTGAGACCTAAAAGTGAAACAATTTTAAAATTCACACAATTAAAAAGTGAATAAAAATGTGAGAAACTTAAAAGTCACTAACAGTTTTACATTCAAGTTAAAAATTTGTTAGAAGCTTTCAGAGCCAGCAAGAATAAACAACAACACATCAACTAATTACAAACAAATCTAATTATAGAAAGCTAACTTAGTTATTAAATTAATGCTTTTTTTTCTCTGTGACCAGCATTCATTTGGCTCTAACTATGATGTTACTCGGAGCAAGGGAAGACACTGCTACTGAAATGGAGACCACTCTGGGTATCTCATCTCTTGGCGACTCAGTGCACACAGTTTATAGAGAACTCATCCAGCAGGTTTGAGCTCGTACCTTACCAAACAGCGCTCTATCAGCTGTCTCCAATCGCCTCTATATCTGCTGCTGTAAAAATGTAAAATGTTTTACATGTTTCGGATGTTCCTTCAGAGTTGAAGATAATTACTTCCTAGTCCTAGCCTCCCGCAGGATGACGGGGGATGGGAGCGGGCAGGGTTTGAACCCGGGACCGTCGATAAATCTGAACGACAGTCCAGCGCGCAAACCGCACGACCAGGCAGCCATGCTGGGTGTGTGTGTGTGTGTGTGTGTGTGTACAAGCAGGGCCGGCCTTAGGTATAGGCAAACTAGGAGCTACGATTGGTGGGGGCCTAGCACAGGATTCATAACAATTTTTTTATAGAAGAAATATCAAAATCTGTGCCCTATGCTATTGATAGTGTACACTAGGCTTACAATAAAATTACGTAATTTCTTTTCGCTTAAAATATATATTTTGGAGCCACCAAATTAACTTCGCCTAGGGCCTCCACTTATCTAAGACCGGACCTGGTACAAGCTTCTATGTGTAATGTATTTATGTTGTCCACTTGTTTGTATTGAGAGAGACATTGAGAGAGACACGCACTAATAAACAGTCATTGTTTGTCTAATACCGAAGCTTAACGGCTCTGTGTCGATTACAATTGTTGGTGAAGTCGGGTGTGACGATGTGGGGTGGGGCTAGGCGGGTCATGTGACCATTGATCACCGGGATGGTTATGACATGAATGCTAGATGAAATATTTTTTTTTCTGGACATTTCTATGGCTTAGAGCAGTGTTTCCCAAACTGTGTTCCGCGGAACCTTCCTGTTATGCCTGAACAGGTGTTCCTCGAACTACTGGAATGATGAACTAATAAGCCACTACGTGAACTGTGTGTCGCTAAGTACTCTGAATGTGCGAAGTGTTCCGTTGGGGGAAACTGGTCTAGAGGTTGGCTTGCTTAGTACTGCGTTACTGCTAGGTGGTGTTGCCGTATCGGAGGCCACTGGTTCGTGCCCTGGTCCCAAGTGCTGTGTCAAACTTAGCTAATATTCCTTTAAAATGTTTCTCTTTCGCCACGAAAATAAAAGTAGTTTTGCGAAAATGGGTTTACCCGTTAAGCCGATACATTCATATCAAATATAAAATACTATGGAAAAGGGTTTACTCGATTTGTTAAAAGTTTCTTTAATAGAGATAGATTTAGCTATTAAAATGAAAGAATCGCGCGATGAATGGGATATTAAGTAGGCCTACGTCAGGACGTCTAAATTCGCATATATAAGGAACGCATTTATGTAAAAATGCTTTGAAACACCAATTTGAGGTTAAGTTTATTACTTTTTTTTTTTATGTATTCATGTCTTGTCTATGTTGGCCTCCTACAGTCGTAGAACGACTATGGTTCATCTCGCACACTTCCTCATGTGGCTGTGTAGCCCTATTTTGGAGAGACACTCCCGTCCACAAATATCGCAGGTTAAGGTGGCTTTCGCCTCAGTGGTAGAAGAGCTGGACATTTTTCTCGTTGTACTTTTCTCTTCCAGAGCCAAGGCCCATGTTCTTTCGCTGACCATAACTCCCTTGGTCACTGTCTCTCTCCATCTGGTGCGATCTAGAGCTAAGTCTTCCCAATGGTCAGTATTGATGTTCACTGATTTGAGGTCACGTTTTATTACATCTATGTAACGGAGGTGGGGGCGACCAGTTTTTCTTGTGCCAGTCGCGAGTTGTCCGTAGAGGATGACTTTCGGGATGCGATTGTCCTCCATCTGGCGAACATATCCAAGCCAGCGCAAGCGGCGTTGTCTGAGGGCTGTAAAGATGCTGGGAATACCTGATCGCGCAAGGATCTCAGTTTTGCACACTTTTTTTTCCATGTGATTTTCAAGATCCTACGGGGACATCGCAAATGGAATGAGTTCAGTTTTCTCTCTTGCTTTGCGTAGGTGGTCCATGATTCACTTCCATACAGCAGTGTACTCATAACGCATGCCTTGTAAACTTCCATTTTGTTCACTGTAGTGAGCTTCTGGTTTTCCCAAGCTCTTGACCTGAGTCTAGCGAAGGTCGAGGCAGCCTTCTCTATACGTTTTTTTTTATCTCCTCTTCTAGAGACAGGTCATCTTGAATTGTGGACCCCAGATAGCAGAATTCATCTAAGGCATCAAGCTTGTTATCGTCTATGAGGATTGAGGGTAGCAGGTGGTCCCATAACATTTGTTTTCTTCGTGCTAATAGTTAAGTCTTGTCTATGTCAATGAATAATTGTGCGAAATTTCAGCTTGATCCGGGCGTGGGGAAAATAACGAGAACACACTTTTGACTGGACAGACATACAGACAGACAGAGTTAATATAAGATTTTAAAAAACAAAATAAATTCCGATATAAACGAGATTAATATAATATATTGTGAAGTTAATGTTATTTTATTTTTCATGTTTTAGCTCACGTATGTAAATAGGATTAAGATCCATATTGGGAACAGCCTGTACGTGAGTTCTGACTACCAGATTTCTCCTAAGTTTATCGAAGACAGCACCAATGATTATTCCGCCAAAACATCCAGCATTGATTTCTCTGCCAACGGAGGTGCTGAAACATTAATCAACGATTACATCGCTGCTCAGACAGAGAACAGGATTCAACATTTTCTGCAACCAGGTAAAGAATCAGGGGACAAAAAAAATTGTCAAGATTTAACGAGTTCCTTTTTGTTTATTTCAATATTTATTTCTGTGCATTGTGCATACTATGTTCCAAAATATTAAAATGGAAATTTACTTACTTAAAATAGCGGGGAAATTATTTAAAAAAATAATATTTAAAGTGAGGTAGACCTATAACAATGATGATCCTCTCTATATACTTTGCTATACTTTTTTTCTGTACTAGACTTTTACTTTTTTTTCTTTTTTTTTTACTTTATCTAATTTATTCTTTACTTTATTTGTTTTTCTTTCTTTACTTTATTTGTTTTTCTTTTCTTTACATAACTTTACTTTTTTCTTTAATATACTTTAGTTTACCTTTTTCTTTTCTTTACTTTTTTTTTTACTTTTTTATAACTTTGGAAAAATAAGAATTAGCTAATTGGCTAAGCCGTCAAAGGCTCTGGTTTAACCGTCATAACTTTTGAAGTAGAATAATCTAACAAGAAAAACGTAGAATAATACTTTCGAAAAAAACAACAATAACAAAGCTTATAGAAAGTGTACTTACATCAATTAGTTTGATTCAGCCATGCAATTATACCTATAATTGACCTAAACATAGCATAACTGTGCGATTGGAAATATTTTTAAAAGCTTAAATCAACTCACTCTGTCTAATTCAGCTAATACCACTACATCTGGATGGCTGCCTGGTCGTATGGTTTGCACGCTAGACTCTCGTTCAGATTCATCGATGGACCCGGGTTCAAACCCTGCCCGCTCCCATCCCCCGTCGTCCTGCGGGAGGCTTGGACTAGGAAGTAATTATCTTCAACTCTGAAGGAACATCCGAAAATTATAAAACATTTTACAAACATCTGTCAAGTACGATTTCTTTCCCTTGTTCAAGATACCAAACAAAAAATAATAATTTCCAACAGTTAATGAACACATTTTTTTTAATTAATTCTTATGTTGTCAAGTTAAAGAAATGTTTGTGCTAAATTTCAGAGATTAGCTATGGGAGAAATAACATGCTGAAACCCTTTATAGTGAAGGTAGGGAGCATTTCTGTAAGCTTTGTTAAATTCTGACAAAATGAGTTTATTTTTTGGTAGAAACTCAGTCAAGGGATACAATCCTCGTGTTGGTGAACACCGTCTTGTTCAGAGGAGCATGGCAGAACGTTTTCTCTAGATCAGTGGTCTTCAACGGGGGCGATATCGCCCCCTAGGGGGCGTTTTCGAGATTTTGGGGGGCGCTGAGAGCCAAAGGGGCGGTAGGGGGGCGCTGGGCACAAAATGGGGCGGTAAGGGGGCGCTGGGCATAAAGGCGGAAAGAAGAAACTAAAGGTGCTCTGAAACAAAACAAATTTAAAAATTCTTCAACATTAAAGCTGGGAAGCTAAATATAGACAAATTATAGTTAACTTGCTTCTAATTTAAGAACAGAAACAGCGTTAGAAATTGAGTTCGGAACCCCATTTTCTATTTTTAAATTCTTACTCTTTTGCTGTAATCCGAGAGTATTAATGTCCTTGGATCTGGCGCGTATAAACGTTTAAGATTTGATAAACAAACAAGGTAATACGCCTTTTAGATTATAGTTTATTTTATCTACATATGTTAATATATTGATATGTAAATGTTAATTGCAAAAAAACATTAAAGGTAACATTTCAAAGAATATTTTAACTTTTCAAAAACAAAAAAACATTGCTAAAATGTTGTTACGAAAACTCACTGGTATGTCATGTAATATTTTCTTGAGATTTAGTGAATTGCCACTAAAAAAAAAGTAAGTTCTAATTTGATGGCATTTTAAGATGAGGTTATGAAACCAAGTCCGCTCCACGAACATATAGCGATTTCCAAAAATAATTTAAGAATATCCATGAACAATTATAAAAATCTACAATTAAAACAATATTAAAAACAAAAAACGGCAAAGCAGGATAGGCCTATGTTTTAATGGCTTCTTAGAAAAATGAATAGCTTTTTTTAAAATACTTCTGATATTGTTGAAAAATTGATTAAAACTAAATTTATTTTAAAACATATGTAACACAAAAAGACTTTTTTTCTGTTAGAGATGAAATATTATTTCAAAATTGTCTAGTTATGTAGCTTAGGAGGACATATAGGAAACCATCAGTGGTTGGACGCTACAATGACTTTATAAGTAATATAGAATAAAGAACAAATCTATTCACTATTCACCTTGTGAGTTATGATACACAAGAAAAGTTTAGCCCGCAATTTCATTTCTATTTATTTGAATCTAATTATAAAACTGTAAATAAAATACAAACCCATGCCTAAAATCTCATCTTTTAACAGTTTTGTGAAACAAAAGATGAAAAAGGTGTTAGACTCTTGTTGTAAACTGAAATTCGCTGGATTTCGAAAGGGGTTTGTTAATTGTTATGGCTCTTTTTTTTTTAACTCTTAAATAATTTTTGTTTTTGAGAAACGGGAAGATTCGACAGTTGGCGATGACTTAAAGAAGGCTAAAAAAAATGTTTTTCATGGAAGGCATCTAACACAAATGAATGAAGCGAACCTCCGACTGCTAGGAAAGAGATTAACTTTTATTGATAATATCATTTTCTCTTTTATCGAGATATTAAATCTATTTTACAGAGTTTTAGAATCTCACATAACTTGTTTGTTGACAAATGAATTACTGCCCAAGGACACCGATATCTATGCAATTCACATAATATGCTCTATGAAGAAATTAAGATTCGCTTCTAAAATTTAAAATATGTATATTTAAATGACAATTATTAAACATCTGTTACTGATGTTTAAATTGAGTTGCATGAAAAAATAGATTTACAAAACTATGTCTTCAGTAAAAAGAATGTAAACATAGGCGGCACACAGTAGCGTAGCTAGGGTGGGGGGAGGGGGATTTGAAAATCCCCCGGGTCCCCATTCAAGGGGGGGGGCAAATTAGTGCTTTTTTAATTAATTAAATTAAATATTACGCAAAATGCAGCGGCTCCCAAAGATGCCAAGCCCCCTGGCCCCCAAACGATGGATATTCCTAGCTACGCCCCTGGAGGCACAACAGAGATGTGGCTGCATTTAAATGTTTCAGTAAAATTCCAAAACTGGTCGAAATTGGCTTCTGTTTTAGCTTTTCGGTAAACATACATTGTTAGCATAGATTCAGTGCTTAACAAACTTAATGAATAAGCAAAGAAATAGACTGGATATAGCCACTAGAGGAGACCTTCGCCGTGTTTTGGCTAATTTAAAGCTTGAAATTTCTAATATTGTCAGACTGCAGGAGGCACAAGGTTCCCATTAGCTTAATTTCATTTTGTAGTGAATTCAGCAATAATAATATTTATGTTAAAAAATAAAACTAAATTTACAATTAAACCAAAAAACAGTGGCCCTAATATTTAAAAATTTAAACGGAGACTATTCTTAGGATTTGAAAGAAAGTCTTTACAATTAATTTTTGTGTGTAATCACTGAAAATTATTTGACATAATTTTTTGTATAATGGTTATATTGGCTGTTTTTGACTTTAATTCCGAAGATTACGGCTGAGTCCAGTGTTTCACATAACTACGCAAACCCAACTGCGACCTACATATTTTCCCGAAACTTATGCAGACAAAGCCGTTGTATGCTGGTGTTCTATTTAAGTTTTCTTTCCGTCTTCAATAATGGCTTTTCTTTGAGTATCAAATGTTTGTCCCGCAGTTTTTGTAAGAGCTCTCGAACTGTTTCTCTCAGAGGTTATGCTGCCAGGTACTTTTCTCTATGCCAGTGAGAGCGAAATGGCGCCTGAATAAATCTTTATAGCGCTCACGGGGGAGGGGGCACCTCTGTAACTCAGTTCTTCTTAAAGCTCGTCAGTCATAGGCGAGGAGTTCACAAAAATCGCCTTTGGCATGCGGTCGTCTCATAAGAGGGATAAGTGTTATTGACAGCATAAAAATTAATAAATAGATGATATTTTGTTCAAATTGGCCTTCTCACGCTTCTTTATAAGTGTTTTTCTCAGAGGGGGCGCTGGCGGATTTTTTTAAAGAAAAAAATCGAAAAGGGGGCGGTAGGCCAAAATAGGTTGAAGACCACTGCTCTAGATCATCTACCAAGAAGCAGGACTTTAAGCAAGCAAGTGGAGCTGTAATACAAGTTAGTAAAAGGATATTTATCAAAAATAGTTTATTGTTAGTTTGTGGCAAAAAAACAACAACAACAACAACACAAGATTACAAAGAGAGTTTTTGTTATTACACAAACTCAGACGCGGCCCCTGTCGGATGCTTAAGGTAAAAAATATTGTATTGGAGATTTTCATTCATAAATAGCTAGCTTTCTGGTGTATCCGGTGTACAAGATACGGAATTATTGATTAGCGGATTATTGTACTAAATGTTTAATTGTTTTACTAACGCTTTACTATGCACCAAGGAATCTAATTTCTATTCTGTTAACCATGAGATCATACGTACACGTCAATTCGCCAGGTGAACATGATGCATAACACTGAAAAGAATATCCGATTCAAGAGAGACGTCGCCCATGGCGTGGATGTGGTTGTGCTCCCTTTTCAGGGAAAAAGGTTTTGTTTGTACATCGTGCTACCACACAAGTTGGACGGCATCACTGACCTAGGTAAGTTTAGCATCATACTGCTCATATATTTGTATAGTCATTATATAATCCGCTCGGGTTCGAAGCCTGGGATTTTTTTAAAAGGGTACCTAGCATTAGTTGTGGAAAACTAAAAGCGTTTGGTCGTTGTGCTGGCCATATGACATCCTCGTTAACCGTAGGCCACAGAAACAGATGGCCTGATATTTTATTCTTGACTCAATAACCTGTTCATACTTCAAAAGAGCACCAGCAACAAAATGTTGGATCATAGAAGAAATAATATTTAGCCTTCTAGATAAGATTTTTCGGCCCAGTACTTTACAATTACCCGTATGAGTTTGTCAAGTTCATGTATTCTATGAAGCTATGTAAAAAGGTTTACTTTAAAATCCTTCTTCGTGAGCTAATTCAGTGTAGAAGTGTTTTAAGATCTCTTTTGTAACCTCAACGGTGGCTAAGTGGTAAAGCGCTTTGCTTTGAATCCTAGTGAAGACTGGGATTTTTTTTAAATTTCGGGATCATTTGGCGCATCTGAGTCCACCCAGCTCTAATAGGTACCTGATATTAGTTGTGGAAAAGTAAAGGCGTTTGGTCGTTGTGCTGGCCACATGACACCCTCGTTAACCGTAGGCCACAGAAACAGATGACCTATAGGCCACAAGGTCTGAATGGGGAACTTTACTTTTTTTTACTTTATAACCTCAAGAGTTCTTAATATCCAAATTTGTTTGTGTCAGATATTCTCTACATATAAGATATTCTATATATTAGACATTTACTCTAGAGTCAAAGTTTACCACTGGTTGGTCTCAGCTCCTCACGGAACCTATGAACTCTTTGTTGGTAACATTAAACGGTTAAACACATAACTCTTGTGCTAGGTTCTAGCTGCTTATCAGGACGCCATTCAAGGTAACAACAGCCAACAAGGGACACTACTCTTATATACTTAATAGCATAACCTATATATAACATACATACTAACACTCTACATCAGTTGTCGCGGGGCCATAAGTCATAATAACTAGAGGGTATTGTATATTCTATAATCTCTGAGATTATTAATGAAAGATTATTAATGAAAGTGAAGTTTCAGTTCAGAAGAAGGAAACCTCAAGTTGTTCAGTTCTATCAGTATATTTAATTGCTATTACGTTGTGGGGTTAATACTTCAGTGGTTTTGTCTGAAAATATGTCAATTCGTGCTGTATTGTGAATTATTGAATCAATGTTTTAAAAGAGTTTATTAAAAGACAGAAAAGTCTCGAAGTTTCTTCAGTGTATATAGTCATATTAAATTTCCCCGCCAAAAATGGGGACGCGCTGGCTGAGTGGTTAAGAGCTTGGCTTCCAAACCTGGAGTCCTGGGTTCGAATCTCGGTGAAGACTTGGGATTTTGAATTTCAGGGTTTTTTTGGGCGCCCTTGAGACCACCCAACTCTAACTCTGACTATAGTTGAGGAAAGCAAAGGCGATTGGTCGTTGTGCTGGCCACATGACACCCTCGTTAACCGTTGGCCGAAGAAATGGATGTCCTTAACATACGCCCCATAGATTGTAATGTCTGAATGGTGAACTTTACTTTTTTTTTATATCTACAAAGGAATAATACGCATTGTATTGTAAACACAATCATAATCATAAAGTCATCACAAGCATGCACTAAAAATTGTCACAAGTACGACTATCATAATTTATGTAATTCCAGTATACATATATATATCGACCACCTGGGACAATGGTTATGCTTGTCCTGGGTGTGGCAAAATATGCAGGTCACAACTGGGGCTGCGCAGCCACGGGAAATACTGTATTCCTCATTAATCTTCGGACTCGAAGACAAGCCTTATTATATATATATATATATATATATATATATATATATTGAAAGTTGTGCTGTTGTATGACAGAATACCTCTTAGCCCAGCCCAGCAAGGTCGAAGGTCTATTCTCTGGATTAAGCCTTCACCTAGTAGACTTAGCCATTCCAAAGTTCAGAACAGAAACCGCACTGACCCTGAAAACTCCACTCCAAGAAATGGGGATGGTCAAAGCGTTCAGTCGAATGGAGGCGAATTTTACAGGACTTTCACACATAGGTAAGTGCAAAACAAAGTAATATAAATAAATTTAACAAGGTTACAAAGACAGTTTGTGTCGAAACACAAACTCAAAACCAGCCCCCGAAGTGGTCAACCAAGGCATGTAAAAAGGTAGATTTCAATATTTTCAGAAAGAATATCCGAATGAAATTCTATTAAAGGCAAATGACAGAGAAGAATGGAGAAAGAAGGCTGACTGATCTTGAGTGATGCCCCAGCAGAACAAGGGATAAGTTAAGGTGAAGTTAGATGTGAACCTGGCCTAACTGATGACATATAATGATTGTCTAATTGATCTTATTGTTTTGTAGCGGGTCAATCTCTTATTCAAAGCCTCTATGAAAAAGAAAACATTTCCTTAAAAAAAAATTATTTTAGTTAAATGTTGTATGACATTGGCACAGCGCGGCAGTTCATTAGATAATATGAAAAAATTACTTATAACACTGATGTCATTTCAAAAAAGAAGACGATTACGTCCTACCCGTCATGCATCTAGTCATGACTTTAATTCTGCCAAGTCACTGGTTTTCCTGGCTAGCTCAGGCAACCCATTCCATGCTCTAATAGCGCTAGGGAAGAAGGAGCATTTGTACAAATTTGTCCTAGCATATGGGACAAGGAATGTGCCTATATCTTTGTGTCTTTCTGAGTGTTTTATTAAATTTTGTTTTTGTATTTGAAGATTATGGTTCAGTGTTTTATGTATAATTGCTACTTTACTTTTGAGTCTTCTGTCCTGAAGGCTTTCTAAATTTAGTGATTTTATTAAAGGTGTTACTCTAGTCAAATGTAAATATTTGTTTGTTATGAATCTCACTGCTCTATTTTGTGTCTGTTCCAGTTTCTTAATGTTTTCTTGAGTTGAGGGGTCCCTAACGGAGGATGCATATTCTATTATTGGCCTAACCAAGGTTAAATAACATTTTATTATTATGTTCTTATTTGATTTATAGAAATTTCTTTTAATAAACCCAAATGCTTCGTTTTTTTTTTTATAGTTTCATCAATATGTGGATTCCATGACAGTTTTTCATTTATTGTAACACCTAGGTATTTTACATTTGTAGTCTGTATTACTGGTTTACCATGTATAAGATAAGGGTAATTAATTTGTTTTATTTTTTGTTTTGTTTCTCTTAATAACTGACATTTTTCTGGGTGAAAAGACATGCTCCAATTTCTGTAATTCATCTAATTCTCTTTGTAAAATTTCTGTGTCTTGTCTTGTTTTTATTGTTCTATATATTATGCAATCGCCTGAAAATAATCTGACTTTTGTTCCTGAACTAATGCACTTTGGTCAATCTTTTATGTAAATTAAAAATAGTAGTGGACCCAAGACTGTTCCTTGAGGTACACCTGAGGTTACTGTTATTGGTGTTGGTTCAGAGCCATTTATTATTACAGTTTGTTCTCTCTCTGTCAGAAAATGTAAGAAATTCCTATTTCATAACAGCTCAAGTCCATATTGGCCAAGTTCTCCACAGGGCTGTGATAGACTTACAGGAAATGGGGAACATGGCTTCTACAACTAGCTTCGTTGCTGTTGTCGGGGAAGGTAAAGATCAACTCTACAAGCCAAAGACAGCAAGTTTCATCGCTGACCATCCCTTTGTATACTTCCTGAGAGATAATGTAACTGGACAGATTCTCTTCCAAGGGAAATTCTCTGGCTGAACTATTGTCCAGAAAATTTACGTTTTAAAATCTATTTAACTTCTGAACCTGTTAGAAAATATATTTTGTAAAAGTTATGCGATAACAAATTTTTTTTACACATTTTTTTTTCATTTTTTATATTAATGACTAGAACCAGAAAAGTTTTATATTTTATTATTTCTATATTAAAATTTAAGTCAAAGTTTAGACCTAAATAAACAAAATGTATAGAGATAGAAACATATATTTCTGTATTCATTCACTTTCTGACACACAACCACACAAAAAAAAAATAAATTATAACAATTCTAGTATAGTTTAATTGCAATTTTTGTGTTAGTAGAATCATTAATTCATCATCATCATCATCATTCCTTTGAGTTCCTCATGGAACATAGGGCCTCGACATAAACACGCCACTCTCCACGGTCTCTTGCTAGCTTTTTGATGGTGTCCCAGCTCTTCCCGGTCTTCTCTGCTTCTTCAAGTACACTGCGTCGCCATGTTCTTTTTGGTCTTCCTCTGCGTCTTGTTCCCTGGGGGTTCCACTCTATGGCCTGCCTAGCTCTGGTGCTGGTATCTTTTCTAAGGGTGTGACCAATCCTTCTCCACTTCCTCTCTAAGATCTGCACTTCTATATTTTTCTGTCCACTCATCTCCCACAGTTTGGTGTTTTCTACTTTGTCATACCAAGAATCATTAATTGTTAATAGAAAAAAGAAATGCAAAGAATAGAATGTTTCAATGACGGTAAATATGTTGTATCCGTTGGACTTGCATTGGAATCCTGATTCAAGTTGAGCTTGAAGATTTGTTACAAGGGAGAGAGGAGGAGTTTGAAGATTTGTTACAAGGGAGGGAGGAGGAGTTTGAAGATTTGTTACAAGGGAGGGAGGAGGAGTTTGAAGATTTGTTACAAGGGAGGGAGGAGGAGTTTGAAGATTTGTTACAAGGGAGGGAGGAGGAGTTTGAAGATTTGTTTCAAGGGAGGGAGGAGGAGTTTGAAGATTTGTTACAAGGGAGGGAGGAGGAGTTTGAAGACTTGTTTCAAGGGAGGGAGGAGGAGTTTGAAGATTTGTTTCAAGGGAGGGAGGAGGAGTTTGAAGATTTGTTACAAGGGAGGGAGGAGGAGTTTGAAGATTTGTTTCAAGGGAGGGAGGAGGAGTTTGAAGATTTGTTACAAGGGAGGGAGGAGGAGTTTGAAGATTTGTTTCAAGGGAGGGAGGAGGAGTTTGAAGATTTGCTACAAGGGAGGGAGGAGTTTGAAGATTTGTAACGTAACAAAACAAAAAAAATATTTAAATGAAATAACAGGCCCCTTGTCTTTCGCGGGTCCTAGTTTTCATACGTCCGACTGTCGTGGAAAGCCAATATCACTTGTTTAAAAACAACATTAATGACAAACTACTTCAGGGGTTTTCCGTCGGACGCCTGATGTAAATGTACAGTAAAAAAAAAACAACTGAAAACGTCATCAAAGTGCCAAAAGTCGATACTTTTTCCATCATTTCTATCGATACCATGATGAAAAATTTGATTGGAAAAATGATAATAAATATGCCTTTTGTAAAATTAAAATTTTCTTATGTTACTCTACCGGTGGGATTGGGGGATTGAGTCTTGTTACGATTTCTTACAAAGGGGGCATAAGGGTTAAGAAAGGTGATTTTTTTGGCGTTACGTCATATTCAAACGTTTTCTAATGCAAAGTAATGAACCATCTGAAGTAGTGTTGCGACACGGTCACTAATAGTCACTATGTGTGGTCAACCGTCACACACGGTCAAGTTTTGGGTATCGGAGAGTTACGGGACTTGTGTGAAGTGACGAGTGTGTTGAAAATATGCAGAAGAAAGTCATCTAGTGGAGTTGGTTATCTGTCGATAATGTTAGCCTTGTAAATATGTTTTGTTTGAATGCTTCACAATAAAAGACAGTTTATACTTAAAAGGACTTGTTTCTTCACAAGTAGTCTAATGCGCGTTTCTAAAAACAACAACAATAATAACAAAATGTTAACTCAATGCAAACCAATAAGTTTACGTATTAAAATGTGTCCACTTTTTTTTTTTTTTTTTTTTTTAAACTATGACTTTTAACTCTATAAACATCCCACTTAGTAGGCTACAGTTTAACGTAGAGTCCAGCAACAAACGTACCGACTTCCCGGATGTCCAACTGAACATGAATGCGCTTTAACGAAAACATAAAAGATAAATGAGACTGCAATCTCTAGGCCACTCAGTTCTCTACAGCTATACGGATCTGAAATTCAATCTATCACTTTAAGAAAACCAAATGAGATATTCATTACGAGAAACGAAATATGTAGATTTTGTCCGGGTTTAACAAAAAGGAATTAAAATTTTTAGAAAGATGTTTCTACTACTTAAAATCAGGTCTTGATTAGTGCAAATATTAATGACCTTCTGATTGTATGCAAAGATCCTAGGAATAAGCTAGTAGGGAATCCTGATACAATAATGTAAAAGAAAATGACATTTCAGACAAAACAGAGTCAACCGGAAGGACACTCTCGAGCCATGCATATTAGGCAAGAGAGACTTTAAAAAAAAAAAAACAACTACCGCTAGGCTTAACTCTTTCTCTCCGCAATTATTTTCCCATGTGTCAATGAAATTATTCATTTTGCTCATTTGTATTTCACTATCCTGTTATGATAAAACTCATAATAACTTTGCTGATTGTCATTAGAAAATGTTATATTTGGTATAGAATTAAATAGGCTTGCATTCTCTTTTTACACACATTTATTTAGATTTAATTATAAAACCAAAAATTAACTCTTTCTCTCCCATTAATTAACTTAATTTTGGGGTTTGTAAACTTTAATTTGTTTTATATAAAAAGGGCATGCAATCATCTATTCCAATTACAACATTTTCAGATTAAAAGAGAACCATTATTGAAGTTTAACCCTAACAGGCTAGTGAAATACAAATAAGAAAAATGAATACTTCCATCTGAACATGGAAAATAATTACGGAGAGATAGAGTTAATATTTAATTTCAGGGTGTCAAGTCAACTCTGGTATCGTCAATTAGGAGAGAAAGGGTTAAAAAACGTGTTCATTTATTTCGGTTGATGTATACTTAGATGTAATCATCGTATTTAAAAATCTATACGACTTTTGAATATAAGAAACATCTGTTTTATATTACTCTTAAAATAAAAAAAGGAAAGAAAATTTGGAGAAGTCAAGTCATTGGACTTGAGACAAAAATACACCTTCTTAACACAATCGTCATCCCAACAGCAACATATGCATGTGAGACATGGAAGTCCTCTTCCAAAATTGAGAAAAAAACTAAATGTGGCTCAACAAAAATGGCTGAGACGGATTTTGGGAATCAGTTACACAGATCGGATCTCAAACAAGGAAATCCTATGCCGAACTGGGAGTCGCACACTTAGTGAGGTTGTGACAGAGCGTCGCATGAGGTTTGCGGGACATGTTCTACGACAAAATGAATTACGCACACCAACAGTTGCGATGAAATGGAGGCCAATACGAGGAAAGCGCAAACACGGACGTCCTCGTATAACTTGGCGCCACACCTTCATGGAGGACCTCAGAACAGTGGACACCAGGTGGGAGGAGACTTCAGACATTGCCAGTGACAGATCTTTGTGAAGGCAGCTTGCCGCCCAATGCGCAGAACGAAGCGGGAGGATTTAAGTCTAAGTAAGTCTAACAAAGATAAATTTAATACTCAAATACGTAGGCTAGTTGGCGCCACAGGCTAGTTGGCTCTTGCATTTGACCACAGGCTAGTTGGCTCTTACATTTGAATACAGTCTATTTGGCTTTAATATCAATCTGTATTTGACCACGAGTTCTGTTATTTCGAGCATGATTATTTCAGATTACTTTAAAAGTAGAAATTTATATCCGTTTTTTTTTTCTGTGAGAAGGCTGAGTGGTAAAATGATTTGCGTCTATACCAAATGGTCTTGGGTTCGAATCTCGGGGAAGACTGGAATTTTCAAAATCAAGATTTTTAGGTTAGGTCACTTCCAAGTCCATTCAACTCTAAAGGGTACTTGACATAAGTTACATAAGTTTGGTAAAGTAAAAGCGGTTGGTCGTTGCGCTGGCAACATTATCCTCGATAATCGTCAGACATGGAAAACAGATGACCTTTTTATTATTTGCATATATATATATATATATATATATATATATATATATATATATATATATATCAGGGCCGTCGCGAGGGTTGTGGCCGCCTGCGTGCGAAATAAAAAATTTCCGCCCCCCCCCCCTTTTTTTTTCTCTAAGAAATAATTCCATTAAGACTGAGCTGGACAGTGTTCCAAAAGTGGCCTTTGATTTAAATCCATTTTATTTGTAGACCATTCCTTCAAGTACAACTATGAACCAAGCGCTAGGAACAATTTTGGATATACGTGCCTACAGAAATCTGACATCTTGGGTCTTTGTGATAAACAATTAAAACTTATCTCGTTCTGACTACTAGCTCATGCTCCTGCATTTGCAAAGATTATAATGGATGAGCTGCGGCGGTATATTACAATGAACAGCGGAAATGATCATGATCTATATACTATTTCTCGATAACTTTGCTCAACAGTGTTACATGGTCTGAACGGGGATATGTTCACTTATTTGTTATTGTAGATTACGGTATGATAGTAATAAAAAAAGCTTGAAATACAAAAGCCATTGACAGTGGAACTTTTTCAATGTTCTGTAAATTTCCATAATAATTATCACGGTTGTATTTTGGCGAAATGTGCATTGTATCCACAATCCTCTGACTTACACTGATTCAGAGTTGCCTACAAATTTATCCAACAAATGAAGCAACTCAGAGCTGAATATTTTTCATGAGTTTAATACAAAGTATATAATCCAAAGTACAAGTCACTTAAACAATGACTTGAAATAAAACATAGTAAGGCAGTGTTTCTCACATTCCCTGGTGGCGACTCCCTAGATAACAACATTTTCATTCGAGCCCCCTTTTAGAAGCTGTAGCGATGTAGGCTCACACAGTGAGGTCCGTGAGGTTTTTTTTTTTTTTTTTGTTGTTGTTTTTTAGAATGTAGTAAAAGCGAAAAGAAACTTAGTCACACTTTTTAGGTTTATTTTTCATTTCACCGTCTTTAATTTAACACTGTGTATAGAAATGATAGAAACCAAATTAACATCATGAAATTTTTACTAAAAAGTTGTTTTTTCAGAAATTATGTTGCTTATGGGGTCTCAAAAGTATAGTTAAAAGTTCTTCCTAGAGCAGGGGTCGGCAACCTTTTGAGTCGGAAGAGCCAAAAATTACAATTTACATAATTTCAAAGTTTTTAAAGAGCCGCAAAGTTTTTTCTTGTCAACTTTAGTTCTCACCAATGATTTTTTAAAATATATAACTAGTGTTTTTCACAACAAATTATATAATATATACATATATGGCATTATTAGATTATTATTTTATTATTTTTTATTTCGGTAACAACTAAAGAAGTTAAACGATTATTTACATTAACTTGTACTTCAATTAAGCAAACAAATTCAATGAGGGCATTAGCTTTGCATGGTTTTAGAATTTTGGATACATTTGGCTCATACGGTAACTAGTTGTTTTTTTTTTTTGTTGTTGTTTTTTTTATGTTTCAAACACGACTCTAAATGCTCAATTGTTAGTTGGCTTCTTACATTACTTTTAATTATATTCATACAAGAGAACGCTTGCTCGCACGAATAAGTCGATCGATATATAGTCAGCACTCCAAATGCTAACTTCTTCAACTCACTGTAGCAATCTTGAAGATTATTCCATGCGCTTAATCAACTAGCGGCATTCCTTAAAGTTGTCCACTATTGTTGCGTTACATATATACATTTCTGGATCTCCAACTGTTGAGATGGTGTACTAGGAATGCTAGAATAGTATTGTTGGTTTCGAATAGCTCAAATCTGTCAAGAAATTCTTCTTATTTTATCGCGATACTGCTTTAGACATTCAAAATGAAGTAATTGACCGCTTTGAATATGTTATGCAAAAAGAATAAATTTGTCTTCAAAACACATAGGATGAGTTTTCCTTTCATTGCAGTTTTTAGTTTCAGCTCATTTAATTTCTCTGTTGTATCAATCATAAAGCAAAATTTTTGCAAATATTTGTCGTTTTCTAATTTGGTGTGATAAATGCCTTTTTTCATTTAGCAATGTATTTATTTCGTTCAAGCACAAAACAAAACGTTTCAAGACCTTACCTTTGGAAAGTCATAGCATTTTTATTGGGAAGAGTCTCCATTTCGTTGAAGTGGTAGAGTGCTTTTGACAAGATGCTGTTAACAGTCTTGATTACCAAATTCATGACCTCATCTATTTAGGTTGGAATCGTTTTGGGCACAAAGTATTTCTTGGTGCATTATTCAGTGAAACGTAAGAATTTCTTGGTTTATTTAGCTCCCACAAATTGTTGTTGCTCTTTTATTTTTCCCTGTCATATTCTGTCAGTTGATATTTAAATGATTTTATTTAAATCAATCGTATTGTCTTCAAGGTATTTCAAGGTATGTTCCATTCTAGTTTGTCACGAAAGCTGTAGCAATCCTAGAAGTTCCTTTTAGACCTTGGGAAGACATATACCTGACAAAAATGGGCAACTTTGTGCCTTGTCAATACTAATCTATAGCAAGTGATAAGGCAGAAAAAAAGTTGAATATCTTCCATCTGCAAATATGTTACATTTGAAGACATTTTAGCTATACTGTCTTATACTGTTTCAGCGGATAATGGCAAATCTTTGATTTTTTTTTTTAATATTTCTGTTTTGTTTATTGAAATCATGAAGCAGTTCTTCAGATACATGTAGGAAGCAGTCTTTGACACACTCATCATCGTAAATGGTTTTCTTTTTGGTGCGATTTCTAGTGGTGCTTCAAAGCTTGCCAGAATAGCATTACTTGTAGTCAGATTGCTTCTAACTTTGAGAAGATAATTCGCTTCTAACTCATTTACAAACTAAACAAACTACATGGTACTACAAAAACAAACTATACGCACAGTCAAAGCACGTGGTTAAGATGCCAATTTTTCTTGAGTCAAATCGAATTAAAACCTACATAGAAACATCCGACGACGGCGTCATTCGAGAGCTTCCGACGGACAGACAACAGTGACGACGTGTGTAACGGGGAAGGGGTGTGGTGAAAAGCGAGTACGACGAGTAAGTGACGAGAGATAGAATCGGTGCCTAATCTTCGTTACAAGATTCAGAACTATTTTAAAAAATGTTTCGATACAATAAATACTATTTGTGTATGGAACTAAAGAGCCGCAGCTTCACATCCAAAGAACCGCATGTGGCTCGCGAGCCGCAGGTTGCCGACCCCGGGTCCTAGAGGTAGAATTGAAGATGAGGTTTCCGCTCAAGTCGGCGAGGGGTTTGAACATTTTTTTTCGCCGCCCCCCCCCCCCCCCCCCCCCCCCCCCGTTGTTGATCGGTGTTGGCTTGTAGCTCAAGACAGCTAGTACAACTGAACATAAGTAGGCGTTTTACATTTATTATTAACTAAACTTTAAATAACTTGAACAAGTTCTTTGTGAACTAAAACTCAATATAACTGTTAGGCCTATTATTTATGATTTAATTTGAGATAAGATAAAGATCTAATAGTAATGAAACAAACTGATGTTTAACGAAATCTAGCTCACAACAAAAACAAAGTCTTTACTCTTTCATGTCTTAAAGATCGTCTCACATTTACACTAAGTACGCTAATTTTATCATCGTCACTGCATAACCACAAATCAATAGCTTAACCTATTTTTACCGTCGCCTGGGAAACACACACTCCGTAACACCCTTTTTGGTCAGAACGTTGCGCTCTCCCAAGTCCATATGAGAGGAATTAGCGCCCCCCTCCACTCCAGTGAAAATGATTTTAAAATTGACTTTTTTATTACGGTAATAGATCTACTTACAGTGCGGGCTATTCGACTCAAACAAATGTTACAAACAATCCGCAGATATTCAAGGCCAGAAATGAGTAGGCGCCTATGGGAAAAACCCGTGGGAATTTTTTGGTTCTAGTTTTCGAAATAATTTCTTATGTACGACTATCGTTTATAGAATTTATATAAAATATTTCAGTATTTTTTTCATTTAACTAATTTAAAAAAAAGGAACCTTGGAATAATGATTTGGCCGCCCTCTAAAGTCGGCCTCCTGCGTGCAATGGACACATTGCAAAATAGGTAGCGGCGGCCCTGTGTACATATATATATATATATATATATATATTATATTGCAAGCTGTCTAAAAGAGGGATATATATGGATATATATGTGGAGGAAGTCAGACCCAAGGGCCACCCAAGATTAACCTACAGAGATGTCTGCAACATGACACGAGAAACACAGATATCAATGGGAGTATGTTGGAGGAAATCAGAGGCGTAGTAAGCAAAACGTCTGGATTGTATAAGATAAGAGTGGAATCATAGGAAGATTTTAACCAAGACGTAGTCTTGAAGCTATAGGCACATAGAAGCGACTCGTAGAAAGAGCATGTATCACCAGTGTTAGCATAACCCTGCACGCTTGAAGAGAGTTCAACTTCAAGCCACTATTTACTTTATAGTTCCCGGACCTTTAACTGCAGTGTTTTACAAGAAGCTTTAGGGAGATCTGGAGGGTTTGCAAGAACAGAACGATAGCAGTTGTGCTCTTTCTTTAGCAGCTCTTGAATTTCCACCTTGTTCTCATCAAACCAGTCTCTATTGGGTTTGGCTGTCACGTCCTGGGGTATCATTTTTAGCTGGCTTCAGTTACTAAATGAATCATCGTACTGGAGCTTTATGAGATCAACCTCTAGTATTACTCTGAATTTCTCTTGTACACCAGACAACCTATCAACACCGACCACCAAAAACGGATTACACAGAATGATCATCCTTGAGAATGAGTTGGTATTGCGTCCCTTCTAGTTTAATTAGAGTAACACCATTAGTAAAATCACTAAACTTAGGGACACTTCAGGACAGAAGAGTAAAGCGTAAAGTATCTATAATACTTAAAACACCAAACCAGAACTTAAACATAGAAAAAGAAAACCTGATATAAATACTCAGAAAGACACAAAGATAGAGGCACATTTCTTATTCCGTACGCTAGAACAAATTTGTACAAGTGCTCCTTGTTTCCTTGTGACATTAAAGAATAGAATGGGTTGCCTGAATCAGCCAGGAAAACCAACGACTTGGCAGAGTTTAATTCATTGATTAACATGCATGACTAGTTTGACACATGAAGTGCGTAGGATATAATTATCTTATTTTTTTTTTAAAGTTAACTTCTGTAATATACAAGATAATATATGTATTGCTCATTGTAGCCGTTGTACTATAAGCATTCATGGGAATATATTTGGGATGTTTCGTAGCACGCTTCCCGGGCAAGAGATTAACTCTCGTTTTTTTAAATAAATGATTAATCCCTGACAAACTCATTGCCATAATGGGCATAAAGGTTTTTAATTATTGCTTTTTTTTTAAAAATAAGACCTTAAATTAATCACAACTATTCTTAAATAGGCCTACTAAGTAGATTTCAATTTATATTAGGGGTTGATGTGGCCAAGTAGTAAAGCGCTTGATTTCTGACCGAGGGGTATCGGGTTCGAATCTCAATGAAAAATGATTTAGAACTACCGTATGGGATACTTGAAGTAGATGGGTAAAGTAAAGGCAGTTGGTCGTTGTGCTGACCACATGACATTCTCGTTCATTAACTATCAGTCACAGAAACAGATGACTTTTTGATAATTTGTCCTATAGTTACAAGGTCTGAAAAGGTTGCAATATATTGATATTACATTTAAATATGTAAAATTAATCTAGATATCTTACGAAATGTGCATAGCTATTGTTACAACTCCCATTTGATTTTATAAAATGACTGATTCCTTATCTTCTTTTCTTATTTAATCTATACGTTTCTTCAAAAAAAGAAGATGATTACGTCCTACGCGTCAAGCATCTAGTCATGCATATTATCCAATGACTTAAATTCTGCCAAGTCACTGGTTTTCCTGGCTAGCTCAGGCAACCCATTCCATGTTCTAATAGCACTAGGGAAGAAGGAGTAATTGTACATATTTGTCCTTTTTGTACATTTATCTTTGTGGCTTTCTGAGTATTTGATTAGATTTTTTTTATTCGAAGATAATGGTTCAGTGTTGTATGTATAATTGCTACTTTACTTTTGAGTCTTCTCTCCTGAAGGCTTTCTAAATTTAGTGACTTTACTAAAGGTGTTACACTAGTCAAATGTGAATATTCGATTCTTTCAAAATAAACCTTTATAATTAGCTAGTGTCTTATATTATTTTATAAATTACATACCTTACTTTAAAAAATAAGATAATTAGATCTAAGTCCTAGGCCTACACGTTTAATGTGCAAATCTAATCATTGTGTTAATCTGTGACTTAAACTCGGCTAAGTCATTGGTTTTCTTGCTTATTCAGGCAACCCATTCCATTTTCTAATGGCACTACTGTACGCATCTATAAAAAATAAAACATTCTTTTAATAATTGAAAAATGTATTAAATATATCTAAGCTAAGCTAAATATTTAGATCTAGGACCAACTTAAGATTTCATTTTATTCAAGTCCTTGTTATAATTAGCATACAGTTCTTTTATCTTCTTCGTATTAAATTTTTTTTTTATGAGACCATAATCCTAATTATACCTAGGTAGCACTTATAATCTAATTTATATATCTTAATTTTAGTATTTAATATGTACAAATAGAAAAAAAAACAACAGTGAAATTAGCAGTCATTCACGTGAACAATTAAATCATAAACAATTACACCTCCCAATTTTATTTTTTTGAATGATGGATCCCTTTCAAAATAATTCTTTAGACGTCTCTTTTCAAAAAGATCATTTGACTAGTCTAGATCTAGATCTAGTTAGTAGTTGGTGTTAGATCTAGAATCTAGAAATAGCTTCGTAATAGTTCAGATACGCAGATACCTTTGCCGACCACCATGTTGTTTGTTAAGCATATTTATCTCCCTTACCTATATTGAACTTTCTATAACTTTTTTTAAAGAGAGCTTTTGTTCTTATGCTGTCAACTTATGATTTTTTAAGTGTATTTACTGAAATGAAGGTCTAAATAAAATGTTATTAATCAATTGATGAACTTGTTGTTTCTTATTTTTTTCTACTTATGAAATTATTAATAAAAAAATATATGTTAACAATTAGATCTATAATTAATATAAAACAAATATGCATGAATTAAATGAAATGAAACACGCATCTAGATATACATGTTATGTTTAATTATTATTATTTTTTGAACAAAATTATGCATTATGACTTAGTGATCTTTTGAGAGCAATGACAATAAATGATATAGATCTAGTACGGGAAACTTATTACTATAAGAAATAATACTTTTATGTTTATCTGTTGATGATTAAGACTACAGTTAGATCTATACATTTCTAACGAATTTTAAGCGCTCTCTATTTTCGTAAAATCACACCACGAAGAGAAAGAATTTTATGAAGCTGACACATATCAGTGTCCCTTTCTCTTTCGCCGTGAGGTCTTCTGAGTGGAGTCTACTGTCTACCAGAGATTGTTTGGCGTGTGTTTTATGATCAGATAGGACTAATGTCTGTGTTTATAACTCTTACCACTACCTCTGGCTCCACCTCTCTTGGAGGGAGGATAGGTCGAGTGTAACTAGATCACGAACGTCTTTGTTAAACGTTACGTAGCACCTGTTAAACTATCATGTTTCACAATATGAAATTTACTTTGCGTAGAGTGGGGAACAAAAGCCAATGTATAAAGAAACAGATAAGAAGCATATACACTACTATTTAGATAATTTATGCATCTTTACTTTCGGAGTTCATTAAAAAAAAAAACTCCTCACCTATTACACTAAATTTGTTTAAGATGTGTAGTTGTGGGGGGGGGGGGGGGGGGGTTAGCGACTCCACCTACCAACCCTTCTCTTCACATGGATCCACTAGCGCCCATGTATTACATTCCGTTACGGAGTCCAAAGCAAGTTTTCTCTCCCGCGGTACCGTACAGGTGGCGATTTTCTCCGTTTATTCTTACGTACCTTTAAACCCTCGCTGCGCCGGCCGTCACACGCGATATTTGTCATTACGGCAGAACTAGGTGCGATGTAACATCACCTTCCCCTGCTCAGAGCTTCGCCGGCGCCGTGGTCATATTAGGTCATCTACTGCTAGGATCGCTGGTATGCTCATAAAGGGAGAAGGGCAAGGTACGGTGTTTTACTTGGTCAAAATGTATCCTTCTTCGCTTTCTTTGCCGGTTCGTTTCACCGACATGCAGTTCAACTGAGGTCTAGTCGGATGAGACTAAGACTGAAACGTGACGCAACATAACGATGTCACGATCAAAACTCTCTTGGTTGTATCCTATAATGTCGGCCAGCTTGTACAGATAGTTATGTACGACTAAAACTCCCGTGGTTGGATCATAGCGTGTTGGCCGGCAGTCTATACGTAGTTACATCAAGAAGTAGTTACGTATGACAAATACACTCTGATTGTCATAGATTCTAGTCCCCCTCCCCTATTTGGTCCACAGAAGTAGTGACATAGTATTTTTATCTTGAAGCTCTTTCATCTCATTAAAGAGATTTGATAAAGCCTTTGATTTTCATCGCCCCATCCCTATTTGGAGCCATCACAAGGTTACTAACTGTGATGCCATTGTAACATTTCCCGAATTTGTTATAAAAGGAGTTCCCTTCCACTCTTCAGTCCTATCATTACTTTCTCTACCTTGTTGTAGATATTGCTTGTTCTTATATTGTGCATTGTTTTTCATTCAATATGATTATAAGTTACCGTACATAATAAGAGAAGGATAAAGAACTTGTACTTATAGCTACCATATTTTTTTTTTAACAGCAGCATATGGAGCTGATGAAAAAAGATACAACATGGGCCACAACTGCAGAAATGCTTGCAGCTGCTACACTACTGCAAAGAGACATCTATACATTCTCACCAAACCACAACAAAACAAAATACTCATGGCTATTATTAAAACCTTTATTTCATGATGCAAACACATACATACTATCTCACACAGACAACCATATATGCTGCAACATAACACTATTGCATACAAATGGTAATCACTTTGATGTGGTTGTACCACAAGAGGCCACATGTAACTGTTTTTTGCCAAATCCACTGCTTGGAGTATGATGCTTTAGCCTAAATTTTTAAGTGTTGATTAATATTTCATCTTACAATCTATTCAGATTAGATCTATTTGGCTATTTGATTTTTTTCTTGCATGCTTTTAATATCTTAAATAACATTTAATGTCTATTATTTTCATGTATTTAAAGTCAGGGTACCGGTATCTATTTATTTAATTACTTTTATTTTGTCAATAAAAGATATTTTGTTAGGCTTAGAGTTATTTTTTTATTTTTCTATTAATTTTTTTGTCTGTTGTATTACTTTAACTACATGATTTTAATTTCGATTTTTATTTATTTTTCAAAAGTACAAAAGATTGTTTGCAGTTTAAATGAATTTTAATATTAGATCTAATAGCTGCTAGAAAGAATGACAAAACAGCAACAGAAAAAAATTGGCAAGTAATTCAAGGGAGATAGTCTAGTACTAAGCCTTAAAACCAAAATGGCGTATTTCCAATGAAAATATATGGTAATAAGAAATAAAACTTAAAAATATATATTTTAAAAACTATTTATCTCCGAGGAAATCAAATTACATATTTGTAATCTGTATTTTTTTCTGCATATTCTGAAAATATAACAGAAACCTGATTTAGCGTTTCTAGTGTCGTATACTAATACCCTCGATCTAGATATCGATCTCTAGTCTAATTAGTTTAAATCTTCGCGCATCAGCGCAAGAAAAAAAAAATATAAGGTAACTCTCGTGGTAGGTGTAATTAAAATAGTGCATTCCCAGGCATTGCCGCACTGAACTATATAGTTATTTATGATTGAAACAACTTTTTGTTTTTGTTCTTTTTGTTTTTGTATTAATTTTTTGTTTTTGTATGAATTTTTTTTTTTTATTAATTTTTTTTTTTGCTTTCGCGGGGGGAATAGGTATTTTCAGATGATAAACCGTACTCGCGTATTTTCGTATCCACTTGTGTACAAAATACGCAAGATAGGCCTACTTGTGGGCAACTCTGTGAAGATATAATTTGTTGTGTGTCCATTTTGTACACCAAAAATAGGCGATGCTTTCATTATCTGCTGGTGTGTGAGCATTTTAAATTACACAGACTAAGATTTGTAAAAAAAAAAAATCTTAATCAGTAAAAAAAAACTAAAAAAAAAAAAAATCGGTGTACCGGTATTCATAAAGTTGTTTGTGTCTTTTTTTTTCAGATGCTAAATCCTACTATAGAATGTTATAGGGCCTATTGTTATTTTAATTAATATGTAACTAATATAACTATTAAATTTTTGACATCATTATTCTCTTATTGTGTATTGCTATGTCTCGCCTAGATTGTAATTTGGTTCTAGATGACAATTTCACTTTTGTGAATCGTGTGAAATTGGGAGGGGAGGGGGGAGATTCATTACTAGTAGAAGAGGAAAAGAAACTAATTATTCAAACAATGTAAACCTATCGTGAATACCGAATAATTGTAAGCTGTATATGGGACGGGAGGCGAAGGAGGGCGAAATGCACTGTAATTTGGTGACGGGTGCAGATTTAGCCAAGCTATGGTAGGTCATTTAAAACAAAAAACTATGCTAAAAAGTAGAACTAGAATCTATTCAAGTTCTAAGATAATACAGGGTTAGTAGGGTAAGGGGGGAGGGGTAGACCTATATAGTAAATATGTAAGACTTTCAACGGAAAAGTCAGGAAATACAAAGTATATAATGTTTTAATCCATGTTTCTGTGTATAAATTTTTATCGGCACCAAAAGAAATAAATGCACCGTTCTAACATGATCCCAAAGCAGAACAGAGCCGGCTTTAAGGTGTGGCGACTGGGGAAGCCACACCAGGCCCCGCGACATATAGGAGCTCGCGCCTTAATCACCGTCAAGACATCGTACGAATATCAGTGTCTGACATGACACTCGTTTAGCGGCCAAAGCAAAAAATGTCCATGTTGAATAAAACACTAAAAAAAATTATTAAAAAAAAAACAATATGAAAAAAAAATTTGATTTTAAAAAAAAAGTATTTATAACAATTTGGAGTTTATAAAATCTAGTAAATAAAATGAAAAATGCATTTGCAAAATGTTGGGTTTATTTCTTGTCTTCTTTTTATTACATTTACTTAACATTAAATATGAAACTTGTCTTTGAGTCTGAATATTAATTAGGAGTGCAGTATTTTCCGTGGATACGAAGTCACAGCTGTGACTTACATATTTTGCCACATCCAGCGCTAGCATAAAAATTGTCTACTGCGTGTCGATTTAGATTTTCTTTTGCAGTCTACGTCTGTCCTTGGCAGCGGATTTTCTTTTGGTTTCAAATGTGTATCCCGCGGCCTTTGTAAGTGATCTCCATCTGTCTCGTTCCGAAGTTAAAGTAATTTGGTGCCTAAGCAAGTTTTTAAAGCGTTTCTATGGGACATCTCTGTTACGCTGACCACTTTCAGCTCAACAAAAAAGACTGCCTTTGGCATACTGTCGTCCCCCATTAGGGAGACGAACTCTGCCAAGCATAATTGTCGGACTATAAAAAGTCCATCTATGCTGTCCATACCAACGTCCGCAAGAATATCGCTGTTTGTAGTGCGACCCTGCCAACATATTTCCATGATGAACCGCAAACATCTTTGGTGAAAGCGTTCAAGAAGTCTTATTTCCTCTCTGTTTAGTACCGATGTATAGCCTACCCATCTCAGATCCATATAGAAAGGTTGAGAGAACGAATGCTAGGTAGAAACTGATTTTTGTAGGCAGGCGGGGTGATTTATTTCTAAACACTCTCGCTTGGAGACGTATAAAAGCGATAAGTCATTTGATACTATGCTTCCCAGATAAGTGGTCTAGTACAGAAAGATACTTCCCAGATAAGTGGTCTACCACGTTAAGAGGCTATTCATTCACAGTGATCTTTGGGGCTGAGTTGATTTTATTGCATGACCTCTAAAACATGACTTGTGTTTTTCCGAGGTTTACAATAAAATGAAAAGAGGCAGCAGCGTACGCAAGTCGTTGACCGCACGATAGAAATCATGCTCAGTGTCAGCGAATAGGGCGCAACGTTCAAATGTCTTTTTTTTTTTTTTTTTTTACTGGCGCTCCATTGTCATTTTTTTTTCTTTCTGAAACAGTCTGATATTTAATGTTGTTATTACTCTGCCATGCGCACCGCCATCCAGGCTAGTGCAGAAGGTGCGCACTTCTAGAAACCAGACTAGGAAGGATGTTTACATAAGGGAGAGAACGATTTCCCCCCAAGTCTAAAGCCGAAATGAAGATGCTGTGTTCAAGGCAGATGTCCTATGTGTTTGTCATGTCCTCTTGTAAATAAACACACATCTCTCGTTGAGTTGCCTCCCTTCAGTTATTACACAATTTAAATTTAATTTATTTCATATTTTTCCTTTACAATTCAGATGGTGTACTTGTTACTTCACTTGTGTAAGATAAGAAGATAAGTTGTTACTTCAGTTGTTACTACAGTTGTTACTACAGTTGTTACTTCAATTAGTTTCGTTAATGTTACTTGTTTTTTTTAAATAATTAATAAATGTAAAAAAAAAAATGGAAGGTTTCTTTTACACCTTTGCAAAGAGTGTTTGATTATACACTGATACCAAATTATTAAATTATACTACCTTTACTATTTTAACTGTGAATAAACCTTGATTTTAATGATTTAACTGTATATAATTTAGCCCTTGTTATGTAGAGAGAGAGAGTAGTCCTTAAGGGACTGCAGGCACGACATGGCCTAAATTGTGCCGATGTGCCTAAAATAAAAAACAAACAAACAAACAAACAAATACACTGATACACAATTCTAAGTTGATTAAAATGTAATCGTCTCAAATTCAGTAAAAGAAATATAATAAAACTCTATGAAATAAATCTTAATGATAAACACATAGATAGAAACTGTAATAATAATCACAGCAAGTGATTTCACCCTAGGCAAAAGATAGAAAAGAATTGATAAAGACGGTCGGTCAACAGATCACATGTGGTTCCCCAGTGGTTCAAAAGACTTCGGGATAGGTGAATGTAATACGTCAGTGATGCCCCAAATACTGCCAGCGGGACAGATCGGCACGCGGCGTGGTTCCATCCGCCCTCCGAAATGCCGGCACAAATTGTAGAAAATCACCCTTTAAAATAAACACTGTACAATAAAATAAAAAATGTCCTGCTAAGAATGTGTCATGTTGACCAGGCATTTAGTGCTATTCTGATTTATCTCTGTGATGCTACCAAAAATATTTGTTAAAATTTGGATGACAACCTTGAATTCTTGATTGAATACAAAATATTGAACTTATCTAAGGGGCAGTAACTTTCATCAACACTTTATATAAAATGCAGTTCAATTGCCCATCAATGTTATGGTGTACTTTTGTTATCCAATCATTGTGTTTTATTTGTCAGGACTGTTCACATTGTACTTACAAGGGTGACCGGTCACTTCATCCCCTGGTCATTTCATCCCCGGTCACTTCATCCCCTGGTCATTTCAAACCCCTGGTCACTTCATCCCCCGGTCATTTCATCCCCGGTCACTTCATCCCCGGTCATTTCATCCCTTGGTCACTTCATCCCACGGTCACTTCATCCCCCGGTCATTTCATCCCCTGGTCAGTTCATCCCCGGTCATTTCATCCCCTGATATTTTCATCATCTGATCATTTTATCTAACAATTTGTAATTTTAAAAAGCATTAAATGAGCAATGTTTAATGTATTCCTTGTATGTATATATAAAATATTAAATTGGGGATGAGATGACCGGGGTATGAAGTGACCGGGGATGAAGTGACCGGGAACCCTTACAAGAATGCCACCAGGTCAGGTGGCAGAACCAGTTAGTTAAACTCTTGGCATAGCACGCATCGGGAGGAATATTCAACTTTGTCATTTCCTTGAGATCTGCTTCCATTGTCCTTTGACCCACATGCTTTCAGTTCAATAGTTGTGTTTCTTGAAGACCAGTAAGTATACTAAAATATTTTTATAGGTATAGGCAATGAAAAGAAATAAATGCCTAGGTCTCATCATCTCATCTCTGCCTGTTTTCCTGTCTTGGGCATAGGCCACCAACCATCTTCCCCCAGGAGTCTCAGTTCTGGACGAGTCTCTCCAACTGTTCCCATGTCTTGCCTATCATAAGCCTTCCTGCTGGAGGTCTTCTCTCAAGTCCGTGACTTCTGTTGATTTGCTGTTTGTTGGTTATTTCTGGAAGCTAAGTGGTTTTTCCTTACGCCCAAACTTCCCCCTCCTTTCTCAGCCGGGTTTGGGACCGTCTTATGGTGGAGTTTTCTGCACAAAATAAAGCTTTTATTTTTCTTATCACAATCCTTTCATTTATAGTTGTTGATTTAAGTATGGGTTTATAAAAAAGAAATATCTTGAATTATTATTGTCTATCATTTTTTTTTATAAAGTGAATATTTTAATAACAGCCTCTTGTTTGTTCCTGGATGCATTAGCTCATTTCTTTGCAGGACAAGTCCTGAAAAACCTGTAGAACTGGCAGCACGCTATGGTTAACAAGCAGGGAGTCATATGGCCAGCACAATGACCAACTGCCTTTCCTTTTTGCAACTTAAGTCAGGTAACCATCAAACTATCTAAATATAGGATAGAATATAGGAGTATAATGTCACATTTTTACTAAACTTCAAAATGGATCTTAAATGTCTAGTGAAACATTGTAATCAAACTAAGATTTTTGAATAAAAGTCCAGTTAAACATTCTGATCAAACTTTGTTTAGTGCATATAAATCTAATGAAAAATTCTGACTAAACTTTGTAATGTGCATAGAAGTCAAGTGAAACATTCTGATCAAACTCTGTTTAGCATATATACAAATCTAGTGAAACATTCTAATCAAACTTTGTTTAGCATATACAAATCTAGTGAAAGATTCTAATCAATCTAGGCTTATCTTATAGAAGTCTTAAAAATGAAAGTTCCCTTTTCTGACCTTGAAATATATAAAGCAGATGATATTGAGGTCATCTGTGTTTGTGACCACTGCTTAACAAGCAGGGTGTCATGTGACCTCCACAATGACATCTGCCTTTTCTATGGATAGGGTTAGGGGTTACCTATGCAGTATGAATGGTGCAAGATAAGCTGTCATGTCATTAGTGTTCTTAGGGGAAACTACTCCAAAATGCCAATTTGAACCTACATTTTTTGCTGTCAGTTAGATTTTCTTCAGAATACAATTTTTTTATATTATTACTAAAGATTCTTTTTACATTTGTTCATTTAAAAACATGCTTATATTTTCTTTATATTGCTATTAAAGTTCTATTTAGTAATATTCACAAAAGGTGTTCAGTTATTTCAAGTTAAGATATAGCTTCAGCGGTTTAGTTGTCTACCAGCAGTTTGGGGCTTAAAGTCAACGACCGTACACAACAAGGCGTTTTAACTGGTTGATATTTCCTTTCAGAACTCATTAGGAGTTTGCAACTTGTTCAAATTTTGTCATACTGCTCAATAGGATTTTGCAATTTGTTTGGAACTTGTTCCTATTTTGTCATACTGCTCAATAGGATTTTGCAATTTGTTTGGAACTTGTTCCTATTTTGTCATACTGCTCAATAGGATTTTGCAATTTGTTTGGAGCTTGTTCCTATTTCCTTAGAAGAAGGTCACCAAAAAATTTCTGCCAATAATGTCTATATTCAAAATTTTTCAAATACTAACTTTGATTTAAATGGCTTTGGCTAGATTAGGATCATGTCTGAAACTTTGTCACAAGTCCAGACACTTGTCTATTCTTACTGATAATTTTCTCTTATTATATTTCTTGTGTATTCTTGTTCTTAATTCTATTTTAGGACACTGTTCAAAGATATTTAAAGATGTTGACCTCACATCCTGACACCAGTTTGCAGAACACCTTGTGGATGGTTGATTTGATGTATTCCAACTGACGGCCATGAATAATTTACTTATTCTGTTAAAAAAAATGTTTCTCTTACAAATTAAAAAAAACAACAAATATTTCACTCTTTTTTTTTTTATTTTATAAACATGGTATGTTACAATGACTAAATTGTGTGGTTTTGTTGATTTTTTCCACTTTATTAGCATTTTTTTTTTACAATTGACCTAATAACTAACACCAAAGTCATCAGTTTTTACTCAGGCTGTGAGCATCACACACAGAGTACCAACTGAAATATTCAGAAGCTAGTTGACATAACTTGTGGTAAACATGTCTAGGTCTGGACACTACAGATACTGAACTAAAAGAATCTTTCCTGGCACATTGAATTAAGTACGGTATTGAAATTTTGAAAACTATTTCAGGACAGAACATTAAATTTTAGATTTGAGGATATTGATGGCCATGGTTAAAAAGCTGATTTGATTTGATTTTTTTTTTTTTGATTTGAGACACATCGGCACAATTTAGGCCATATCGTGCCTGCAGTCCCTTAAGGACTACTCTCTCTCTAAACAACAAGGGCCAGATTCTATACAGTCATATCATTAAAATCAAGGTCTATTCACAGTTAAAATAGTAAAGGTAGTAAATATTTAAATATTTGGTAAAAATCTAATGTAAATAGTGCATGTTCATAAATCAGATCTTCATAGATAGCCCCACTTCCCGGGGTTAAAAAGCTGATTTGACCAGGAAAAAAGGCCAGAAAATTTAAAGAGAGATCACTCTATTTGAAAATAGCAACAACCCAGAGATCTGTGCTTAAAGGAAACACTATGTTAATTACTTTAAAGAACTTGACAACTTACAAATCGAACCAAAGAAATGAAAAAAAGGGCAAACAAAATGGGGGTTCACTTCATCACATCATCAATGTTTGGGGCTGTAATAGGAGAAACAAAATGTAGACTCACTTTATTAATGGATGGGTCTCTTATGAAACAAGAAAGATATAAAGTGGGCTTATTTTATCACATGATCAATGTAAGAGGAACTGTCTGGAACAAGAAACAAAATATGGCTCAATTTGCCACATGATCAACGAATCAGACTGTATGGAACAATGGAAACAAAATGGGGGTTCACTTTATCACATGATCAATGTAAGAGGAACTGTCTGGAACAAGAAAATGATAGTGCATCAAAAAGATTACACAACAACTTAGAAAGCAGATGACATAAAGAGCTGAAAATCAAAGTTGCAACTCTGCAACACTCAACCTTTCCTGTACCTTTTGTGCGGCAAAGTTTAGATATGATAACATAGCCCTCTTTGATTACATAACAAATGATATTATGCTCATCTCATATTCATCAAGAAGTATATATATTTATGTATATATATATATGTATATATATATATATATATATATATATATATATATATATATATATATATATATATATATATATATATATATATATATATATGTATATAAAATATATATATATAAGTGTGGATGTGGCGTCAAAGGAAAGATTAGCACAATCTAATTTCCTATGACAGCTTAGAAATCTTTTATACCATATTAATACTGAATATTAGTATACACATGGCTTGGGTATATTAAATTCCATAACTAAATGACAATTCGTTCCAAAATAATTTATTGTCAGAAATTATGAAACTTCCGCATCAATTTTCCATAAGACAAATTTAAATTGCTACATGTAAGTTTGATTTATGGTTGATTTGACTTGAGGACAGCTTGAAACCTCAAAATTAAATCACATGATTTAAACTGATTCTTTCTGTTCTAAATGATTTAGAGTGCTGTAAATGTTTGAAAAAAAATGCTTTGCCTACAAATTTGTGAAGAAAATTTTTTTTTTCATGTAATTGGAGGCGAAAGCAACACAAAAATATGTACATTTTTTGTACACACTATTTCAAAGACTAACTGATGTATTCAAATAAATCTTTGCATATATATAAATTTACAGTTTATTATATTCAAATCTTGGAAACCAAAATAAATATGATTGCTGCAACCAAAAAAAAAAAATAACATTTACAAGTTTGCAATTTACAAATTTAAAAGTTATAATACATTTACAAGTTTGCAATGATAGTGATGTTGAAAAAAGAGGAGGTAAGGGAAAAAAGTATTATATATTTATATATGTAACAGCAGCACCTCAAAAAGCCCAAGAGAGTTGACAACACTAATAGTGATAATACACCAGATGATAACAAAATTAAACATCAACATCACATTACAGTCGATCCCTGGACATATTGGCGTCATGGGAAATGAAAGGGCAGATAAGCTTTCAAAGGCAGGTTCATCTATGGAACAACCAGATAGACCTGTAAACTACCTCAGCCTAAGGTCAATGTTAATCAACAACCACAAAGAGGAGTGGCTCAACCAATGGGCAACAGGAAACACAGGCAGAGCCATGTACAAAGAAATGAACATGCCTAACAAACTGGACAGTTTTAATTTCCTCCTCCGCAAAGAGCATTCTACAATCTTCAAACTAAGGACAGGACACCCACCTCTGTTAAATTACCATCTCAATAAAATAAATCCCACACAACTCCCCCTTTGTAGACACTGTGCCCACCTTTATGAAACCGTAAACCATATCCTTTTTTAATTCTCCTTCCTAATCCACATTAGGCAGACACTACTACCACTATCTATGACCTCCTCCAGTTGCGGAGCGACTATGGATCATCTCGGTGAGATGAATGCCTGGGCATTAGCTGTGGTCAGAATGATGTCACCCACACATCAGTTCCCCCCTCTCCACACAGCTTCAGGAGTCAACCCTGAGGAAAAATCAGAAGCTGGCGACCCTACTACCACTACAGCCCAACATAACCAACACCCTGTACATGTTTTTAATTAGAATATTAAAAAAAAATTAGAAATTTCACTGTACATCCCTCTTATGTAAGATGGACACAGTGATCATTTTGTTATAAAATTGCTTCAAATTTAGCTTTTTTGGGCATTCTGCTGAAAAAAAATATCTCTCAATAGATTTATTTAACTTGGAGGATCTGAATTTTGCTGATGACTCAAACTTCTCTTTCAGTTAATAATTGGTCTAGTAGGCTACTAAACCAGATTACAATAACAAAATGACTAGCAGAAAAATTACTACTTTGGATGGATGTCTGTTACAAAGACTGTCAACAACCTGAGTAGTATTATAAATGAAAAAAATGCTGATGTCAAAGCAATGATTAGCAATGCAAGAGACTCCTCTATGCAGCTCAAGAAAATTCAGACCTCAAAAGACATTTCTTTGACAACATATTTTATATTTTTACTTGTAACACTAAGCCATGTTAAGTTTCAATGAAATAATAACAAAATAGTCCAGGGCAGAATCGACTATTATGATAGATAAATTTGACATAACAAGTTAACATCTCTTAACAGCTCGCAAGCGGAAAAGCCCCAGGAGCTGGCTCCATTCCCGCAGAGGTCTACAAAAAAGGTGGATTAGCCCTGATTGAAAGACTGCATAAGCTCTTCTTAATTAGGTGGGAAAAAGAGTCAATACCACAAGACTTTAAAGATGCCACAATTGTTCATTTATACAAGCGAAAAGGAAACCGCCAGATCTGCGACAACCACAGAGGAATATCTCTTCTCTCAATTGCTGGGAAAATCCTTGCAAACATCCTACTAAATAGGCTCATGCAACACATAGAATATGGTCTACTACCAGAAAGCCAGCGCGGCTTCAGAAAAGAGCGTGGAACCATTGACATGATCTTTGCAGCAAGGCAGCTACAGGAAAAATGCCAAGAACAAAATGCTGACCTGTTCTTAATATATGTCGACTTAACAAAGGCATTCGACACTGTTAGCAGAGAAGAACTCTGGAAGATCATGTCAAAGTATGGCTGTCCACAAAAATTCATAACCATGGGGAGACTATTTCATGATGGCATGAAGGCTCGTGTCCAAGAAAGTGGAGAACCATCAGAGCCCTTCGAAGTATCAAACGGGGTAAAACAAGGCTGTGTCTTAGCACCTACACTGTTCAGTATCATGTTCTCCGCTATGCTGACAGATGCATTCACAAATAGAGAAAACAATGGGATAAATATATCATACAGATTTGATGGTGGTCTATTCAACCTGAGGCGGCTTAAAGCTAAATCAAAAACATGCAGCAGTAATCAGAGACTTGCTATTTGCTGACGACTGTGCCCTAAATGCCTGCTCTGAAAACGATCTGGAGAGCATCGTCAGTGACTTCTCAAGAGCATGCACAGACTTTGGCCTTACCATCAATACGAACAAGACTGAAGTCTTATATCTACCTGCTCCTGGTAAAGCCTACTCGGATCCAAGCATCACTATAAATGGACAGGATATAAACGCAGTGGACTAATTCACATATCTTGGCAGCACACTCTCCAGAAATGGAAAATCTATAGTGAAATCGACCTGCGTATCGCCAAAGCCAGTGCATCCTATGGCAGACTGTCTACAAATGTCTGGAACAGACGTGGTATCACCACAAACTAAAATCAACAACAGTCATCATGAAATTGCTCTGGCTATTTATCTTAATAATTACTAAATACACATTAGCTGAACACAGAACTAGATCTACCTCAATCAACACTAAACTTAAAAAGGAAACAACAGTCATAATCAGTCATCACACTTTAGATCAATGCAACTTCAAAAATAATCTAACATACACATCCATAACATTAAGACACAGCAGAAATAAATACCTATCACTGTTAATATTAATAGCAGGAGATGTAGAATCAAATCCAGGACCTAGATAAAAAAAGTATGCACCATGAAACAGAAAGCCATTCAATGTGACACCTGCAATGAATGGTACCATGCATCATGTCTCCATATAAATACACCTGTGTATTATGCCTTAGGCAACAAAGACGCATCATGGCACTGTGTACCATGTGGGTTACCTCAGTTTACATCAGGACTGTTTGATTCCTTTGATGCGGACACTTCTAACCCATATAACATCCTAAACACCATCCCAAACCAAACTCACCAACCACTAGCCAGATCCACTCCTGTTAAACCTAAATCTACTAAAATTAATACAACAGCCTCACTAAACAAACCTACTAAAGAAGTAATACCAAAATACCTTAAAACCTTAGTAATTAATTTTCAAAGCATTAGGAAGAAAACAGCAGACTTAGAAATTTTATTAGAATGTGAGAAACTAGACATAATTGCAGGAACAGAAACTTGGCTACATCCTGAAATTTATAATGCAGAAATTTTCAATAGTAATTATGAAATCTTTAGAAAAGATAGGGCTGATAATCATGGAGGAGTTCTTTAAGCAATAAAAAACACTCTTATAGCAGAAGAAATTACCTTACCTAACTGAAAAATATAGAATCAACATTTTGTAAAATTAATACCACCTCAACATCCCTAATAATAGGCAGTATTTACAGACCACCAAATTCTAGTTTAGAATACATGCAGGAACTATGTAATCAGTTTACTACACTTAAAGAGACAAAAATGTAGTTTTTTGGATTATGGGCGATTTTAACCTACCTGATATAAATTGGAAAACACTAACCATAGATAAACACCAAAACCTTAAGGACATAAATGAGCTTTTGATAGAGACTTTACACAACCTAAGTTTAGATAAAATCATTAAAAAGCCAACTAGATTAAACAACACATTAGATCTCTTCTTAACCAACAGACCTGGATTAGTAGTTGATTATGATATTATCCCTGGTCTATCAGACCATGAGATCATAAAAATACACAGTCAGATAAAAGCAATAGCCAATACAAAACCCAAAAGAAAAATCTTACTCTGGAATAAATGCAACCTAACACAACTACACCAAGCTGCATTAAACTTTCAACAAACATTCTTATTAGAAAAAGACATTAACCAACCAGCATTATAGAAAATCATATACCAACTAAATACACATCAAACAAAATAAATAAATGCTGGTTTAATAATAGACTAAAGATGCTTTGTAAACAGAAGGAAAACCAATATAGAAAATTTAAAGAAACTAAGGCAGAAAGAGTTTACAAAAAGTATATAAAAATTAAACACCTAACCCAAAAAGTAAGCAGACAGCTGCAGAGTGAATACATAAACAATGTAATATCTAAAGATAACAACAAAAACCTATGGTCATACATTAAGAAAATGGAAACAACAGGCATAGCAACATTAAAAGATGAACAAAACATAATACATAATGATAATGAAACTTAAGCAAACATCCTAAACAAATACTTTGCATCAGCATTCTCAGCCCCAGGAGACAAAGACATATTACTTAATTTGAACCAAGTAGACAACATAGAAGATATAGTAGTACAAGAAAATGGAATCCAAAAACTATTAGCCAACACCAAACCAAATAAAGCTTCTGGACCTGATGGTATTCCAGCTAGATTACTCAAAGAACTAAGCAATGAGCTAGCCCCAGTGTTCAAAATACTCTTTCAGGCATCGCTTAACCAGGGCAGAGTACCAAAGGACTGGAAAGAAGCTAATGTCACCCCCCTATTTAAAAAAGGAGAAAAATCTGACCCAGGAAACTACAGACCAGTATCACTTACCAGCATCACATGTAAAATCCTAGAACACATAATATGTAGCAACATCATAAACCACTTAGACAAACATAATGTCCTCACCCCATACCAACATGGCTTTAGGAAATATAGATCATGTGAAACACAACTAATAGGACTAATTGATAATTTTACAAAAGGTTTAGACAATATTGAACAAATAGATGCTATCTTAATAGATTTTTCCAAGGCTTATGACAAAGTTCACCACCATAGTTTGCTTAAAAAATTAAAATATTTCGGCATTAATGGTCCATTGCATCAGTGGATTAAAGATTTTCTGATATGGAGAAAACAATCTGTAATAATAAATGGCTCTAAATCAACACAGATAACAGTTAACTCAGGTGTACCTCAAGGAACAGTCTTAGGTCCACTACTATTTTTAATTTACATAAATGATTTACCAAATTGTATTACTTCAGGAACAAAAGTCAGATTATTTGCAGACGATTGCATAATATATAGAACAATAAAAACAACACAAGACACAGATATTTTACAAAGAGAATTAGATGAATTACAGAAATGGGAATCCAATTGGTGCATGTCTTTCCACCCAGAAAAATGTCAGTTGTTAAGAGTAACAAAAAAACTAAAATTAATTCCACTTATCTTATTCATGGCAAACCAGTAACACAGACTAAAAATGCAAAAAACCTAGGTGTTATAATAAATGAAAACTGTCATGGAATCCACATATTGATGAAACTATAAAAAAAATCAAACAAAGCATTAGGGTTTATTAAAAGAAATTTCTATAAATCAAATAAGAACTGTTGATGGAATGTTATATTGTATGAAGAGTTGTGCCCATGCACAGGGGAAACTACTCTAGTAATCAAGATGGCTGATTAAACTTGTTTGTGTTTACCTGAGATTGTTCTTATGTCAAGTGTATTTATATTTGAGTGTCCATCGTAACATGGTGGCAGCAGTTTACACATCTAATAAAGGTAAACAATAACCTAGAATAACTTGAGGAAAATATAAGAAATCAGTAGCTAAAATGGCAACTGCTAACAGATATTTCCAAGTACCGCAACCGCTATTGCAAACAGGCAATGTGGCGGCCAATTGGAAAAGATTCAGAACAGACTGGGATAACTATGAAAAGGCCACGAAACTCAACAACAGAGGCAGAAGATATACGTGTAGCAACACTAATGACCATAATTGGAAGTGAGGCAGCAGACGTGTTTGATTCATTTGGAAAAGGGCAGGAGACAAAAATAAATGAAATTTTAAAGAGTTTTGAAGAGTTCTATGTTGGGAGAACCATATGAGAGATATGTCTTCAATACGAGAAGACAAGAGGAGGACGAGAACATTGACTCGTACATAACTGCCCTGAAGAAACTGGCAAGCAGCTGCAATTTTGATAAACTAGAAGAGAGTCTGATTAGGGACCGAATTATCTTAGGGGTTAGAAGTGAACACTTAAAAATGAAACTGTTGCAAGATGATAAACTAACCCTACAGAAATGCATAGATGTGTGTTATGAAAGATCACAAAGGCAAATGAAAGATATCAGAGAAGGAAGAAACGAACTTTTGGACAAACCAACAATTGAAAGAATCTCAACATCTAAGTCAGGTCCAAAATACAGAAAGGAATATCAACAGAGTGACAAGGTGCCAAGACAAAGTAAAACTTGTAAATTTTGCAAGGGCGACCATGAATACATAAAGGAAAAATGTCCGGCCTGGGGAAAATCATGTCACATTTGTGGAGGCAGGAATCATTTCGCCTCAGTCTGCAAAAAGAAAATATATAGCATTACTCAAGCAAAGACCCAGAGCAACATAGACTCAGACACAGAAGAAGATGAAGTTACACTCCAAACTGAATGGGTCATGGCAATGAATGGCCCCAAAAAGCATAGGATGACGGCCGTCATGATGATCAACAACCAAAGAGTCAGATTCCAAGTGGACAGTGCCGCCGACGTCAATACCATAAACGAAAAATATGTGTGTCCAGACCAGATAGTACCGACGTCCCAGAGATTAACAATGTGGAATAAGATGGTAATGGAGCCAAAAGGAAAAGCTACGTTGGTAACCACCAATCTAAAGACCAATGAGAAATTCAATGTAGATTATGTGGTAGTACCAAATGATCTAACATGCCTGCTAGGATTATCAACACTGAGGAAGATGGAACTCATTCACATAAATGAAGACCGATTTATTGCCAAAGTGGAAGCCACAGGGAACCAACATCAAAACATTGACGCACTCGGTGACTTGGGCGTGGCTACATTGAAAATAGACAAAACAGTGAAGCCCAAAGTCCTACCATGTAGAAGAATTCCGATAGCATTAAAAGAGAAAGTCATAGCCGAACTAAACTCATAAGTTCAACGAGGAATTCTGGAAAGAATAACTGAGCCCACAGAGTGGGTTAGTCAAATGGCATTGGTAGAGAAATCAGATGGCAGTATCAGAATCTGCATTGATCCTCAACCCTTGAACAAGGCACCACTGAGGGAGCACTACAACCTAACAACACTAGAAGACATTTTGGCTGAAATGGGTAACGCCAAGATATTTAGCAAAGTCGACATTCAGGAAGCTTTTTGGCATATCAAACTAGACCCGGACTCATCAGGTCTTACTGCAGTGGCGACCCCATTCGGTAGATACAAATGGAATAGACTTCCTTTTGGTCTCAAAGTAAGCTGGGAAGTCTTTCAAAGACATTTGAATGATGCGTTGGAGGGACTAACAAGATGTTTTAACGTGGTGGATGATATAATGGTAATTGGAAAGGGGGACACAGTAGAAAAGGCTCGCAAAAACCTATCAAAATTACTCAATAGGCCAAAGGAAAAGAACATCAGACTAAATGAAAAGAAATCAGCATTCCGAAAGTCAGAAATTGTGTTTTTGGGACACATTATTTCCCAGTCAGGAATAAAACCAGACCCAAACAAGGTGAGAGCCATAACAAATCTGAAAAACCCTGAAGACATTACATCGGTTCGTAGATTTTGTGGAATGATACAATATCTATCAAGATTCATACCAGGTCTTTCAGCAGACCTACAACCAATAACAGAACTGACTAAGAAACACAAGCTATTCCTGTGGTCAAATGACTGCAAGAAAGCATTTAATAGTGTCAAACAGAAGATATCCAATCATGGAACCCTAAGTAATTTCAACCCGGAGAAGAAAGTAACGATTCAGGCGGACAGCAGTCAAAATGGCCTCGGAGCTGTACTACTACAAGATGACAAACCCATAGCATACACATCAAGATCACTCACAGAGCCTCAGAAAAAGTGGGCTCAAATCGAAAAGGAACTCTTGGCTGTAGTAGTAGCTCTAGAAAAATTTGACCAGTACATGTAAGGCATAACAATAATAATACAGAATGATCATAAACCATTGGAAAATATACTCAATAAACCCCTCAGTTGTGCACCTAAAAGGCTTCAAAGCTTAATGATGCGCTTGTACCGATACGATGTTCAGTACCAGTATACCAAAGGAAACAGATTACAGATCGCTGACATGCTAAGCAGAGACCCTTTGCCAGAACAGGAAGATTTTCCTGACACTTCTATCAACACTGTAGGACTGGCCCTCCCAGATATAATGTTAGATAAAGTTAAAGATGCAGTCAAAGTAGACAATGAGATGCAGATGTTGAAACAGTACATACTGAACGGTTGGCCAGACAAGCATCATATTGTACCAGAACTCAAACAGTATTGGTCACTTGCAGATGTACTGACCTATGAGGATGGTCTTCTAATGAAAGGGGAGAGAATAATTATCCCAAGAGCATTAAGAAAAGAAGTTGAAACCAAACTACATGCAGCACATTTAGGGTATGATGCCATGATGAGAAGAGCAAGGGACGCAGTTTTCTGGCCGGGAATAGCAGAAAGAATAAAAGAAATAGCTAATGCATGCCAGCCTTGTCAGCAAAGTAAACCTGCAAACCAGAAAGAAAGCTTAATACAGCATAATGAGGGTTCAAATCCCTGGGACAAAGTTGGAATAGATTTGTTCTAAATATTTGACCAACAATACCTTGCCATAGTTGACTACTATTCAAATTTTATTGAAGTAGAACATTTGCACACGACAACAAGTCAAGTTTTTATAAGAAAACTAAAAAATTTGTTTGCCAGATATGGGGTCCCCAAAGTGTGCATCAGTGATTTTGGACCTCAGTTTTCATCTGCTGAATTCACCGCATTTATGAAAGCATGGGGTGTCCACCACTTAAAATCTTCACCAGGACACCATCAGTCAAACGACAAGGCAGAGGCAGCAGTGAAAATATTAAAGAATCTGATGAAAAAATCCAAAGAAAGTAAATCAGATGCCTATGAAGCCCTATTAGAGTTTAGAAATACACCCAGGCAAGATACCAACTTAAGTCCGGCTCAGATGCTCTTTGGAAGGGCAACAAGAAGCTATTGCCAAGAAGAGAGCATCCTGCAAGAATGTCACAACAAGAAGCCACTTTAGGGAAGGCCAGCTCCAAGAAGATGCCTTCTTGGAAATACAGAACGAACTCTTTCAAGTACAGAATGAGCTTAAAACAGTGAGAATCTTCAAAAAAAAAGTGTCAGAAAACACTTCAACAAAACAGCTCGTGACATGAAGCTTATAAACGTCGGACAGAAAGTCTTCTACCAATCGCCAAACAATACTACCTGGAGACAAGGCAGAGTATGTCAGAAAGTAAACGAACGTGCCTACATTATAGAAGGTGAAAATGGTTTCAAGTATCAAAGAAACAGAAGACACCTACGACATGACACCACTAACAACATAGACTTTTCTCCAGACAGAGAAAGTAATTGTACTGACATTTTCCCAGACGCAGAGAATGAGTGTATTAACAATCCGCCCAACGCCGAAAACACTCACCAGTACTCTCTGCGACCTAGGGCCACTCTCCAGAAACCGTCAAGATATGGAGACTATGTTTAAGAACTGTATATATTAAATGTTGGAAATAGTTTTGTTGATCTGATTGTAGTTATTTAATTTAAAACATATTTATGGTTGTAAATAGTTTTGTCAATTTGATTGTATAATTTTTTTTTCGTTATATTTTTTTTTTTCAATTTCCTTTTCTTAATTTTTTTTGGGAGGAGAGGGGATGTTGATGGAATGTGATATTGTATGAAGAGTTGTGCCCATGCACAGGGGAAACTACTCTAGTAATCAAGATGGCTGATTAAACTTGTTTGTGTTTACCTGAGATTGTTCTTATGTCAAGTGTATTTATATTTGAGTGTCCATCCTAACAAGAAAATAAAACTAAAATGTTATTTAACCTTGGTTAGGCCAATAACAGAATATGCATCCTCTGTTTGGGACCCCTCAACTCAAGAAAACATTAAGAAACTGGAACAGACACAAAATAGAGCATTGAGATTCATAACAAACAAATATTCACATTTGACTAGAGTAACACCTTTAGTAAAATCACTAAATTTAGAAAGCCTTCAGGACAGAAGACTCAAAAGTAAAGTAGCAATTATACATAAAACACTGAACCATAATCTTCAAATACAAAAACAAAATTTTATTAAATATTTTTTAAAATACTCTGAAAGACACAAAGATAAAGGCACATTCCTTGTCCCATATGCTAGGACAAATTTGTACAAATGCTCCTTCTTCCCTAGTGCTATTAGAGTATGGAATGGGTTGCCTGAGCTAGCCAGGAAAACCAGTGACTTGGCTGAATTTAAGTCATTGGTTAATATGCATGACTAGATGCATGGCGCCTAGGACGTAATCATCTTCTTTTTTGAAGTAACGTCTGTATTATATAAGATGCATGACTAGATAGTCTAATGAAATGGAAACAACAGGCATAGCATAATTAAAAGGAGAAGATAACACATAATGATTATGAAAATAAAGCTAACATCCTAATTAAATACTTTGCATCAGCATTCTCAGCCCCAGGAGACAAAGGCATATTAATTAATTTGAACCAAGTAGACAACATAGGAGATATAGAAGTACAGGGGATCCAAAAACTATTAGCGAACACTAAACCAAATAAAGCTTCTGGACCTGGTGGTATTCCAGCTGAAGAAACAGTGGTGACGGAGACGCTGGGGGATTGGAGCATTGTCTTTGACTGTGTTAACTTGCTGGCAGCCCTGATTTCCATAGAGACCACGATATCGTCTCAAGAGCAGATTGGCCAAATGAAGGAAGAGACACTGGCGGCCGTAGAAAACTGTGCAGAGACCAGACTAGGAAGGATGATGAGAGTTGCCTCCCTTTAGTTATTGTCAATCATTTTAGCTTCATTGATGACTCTTCTGGGCAGCTTTGAATTTGTTGTCAACAGTCATAGGGGCCTTAAAAAAAAATTGAGTACTCATGTTAAGTAACATTTTACACTCTTATACCATCAATTACTTTATAGCTTAGCTTAACTTTAAACTAATAGTTTAAGACTACATTAAATTACAAATGCTTACTTGGAAGTCTGGTTTGCATTGAGGTATTCTCGATGTCATAGCCTGAGTACACTGATCTCTACCACAGAGGATCTCGGCGGATGGCTGATACTTCTAACAAAAGAAACATTTTTATTGGCAGTTTAAAAATGAAAATTTGGATATAAAAAACAACACATACATTTTTTTTGTTTTCATAAAAGTTATTTTTTAAAATGTCAGCAATTTGTTTAAACAGGATATAAAAAAAATGATTCTTACATCTTTTAACTCTTGCTCTTTCTTTCTTAATTTCTGTTTTTTTTTATCTAGAGTCTGAAGTGTATCTCTTTGTTCTTTTTTTTTATTTGGGATAACTTGTAATTCTGTCAACGAAAACATACCAATGAAGAGTTAAGTATTCATACATAAAACTTAAATTTTTTGAAAAAAAAAAAAAAGCAACTCAGTTACTAAAAAGAAAAATTGTAAAACAAAAATTAAAAAAAAAAAACTAACAGAGGTGCCTACATGCCGAAATTGAAATGTGTATTCCCAGACCTTGAAATGTGTACATTGAGGGACAAATGTGTATTTTCCTAAATATAAAGAAATAAACTCAAAAAATACTAAAACATAATTCAAGTATGTAACATACATGAAATGCAGCAAACCTAAAGTAAACAAAGCATAAGCTTATTTATTTTGTACATTTGTCAAAATATTTGCCATTACACCTTTAATTATTGTCAGAGACTTTATAGAAAATGTTAGAATGATGTAGTTCTTGTCACTTGGCAATGCTTTTATTCCATAATAGCGACAACAGAAAAAGATTTTAAAGATTTTTTTTTTTCAGGCAGATAATCCTCATTGTAGTTGTTTATTATATAAAATCTGGGCTATTGAGTCTGATGAATAGCTGTAATTAGATAAAGCCATTTATTCTGTTTTCTGTTTTTGAAGCTGTTTTTTTTAAACAAACAGATGTGTTGATGGAGGATGCAAGGAATCAAGACTTTGGTATTTTTTGTCAGCATAATTAAAGCTATTCTTATGCAAACACACTCAGACTTGAATGCCACTGATATTATTCTTTGAATTTCTTGTCCATTTGGGTATAAAATACACAAGATGTAGGCAACTCTGTATTAAGAGTAATTGTATCAGTTTGGATCAGTCATTTAATTAAATTTATAATTTATCTAGACTAACAATGATAAGTCCGTACAATTAGAAGTAAATTTACCAATTGTTTTTTGTTTAGCACTATTTCACACTTTTAGCTTTCTCAAAGCAACTATCCATCATTTGTCTCGACCAGTTGGGAATGGGGGTGGGGAGAAGGGGTATGTGGGTGACGGTTATTGTGATAGCTTTTAAATATATTTTTTTTAGAAGTTGTATGACTTGAATTTGAACTCAAGGCCTCAAGCCTTTTCACTAACCACTGTCCCAATGAAGTGGTTCAAAATAGAAGGTGTCATGTTAGTTTCAAACTTTTAAGCACCACCTTTTTCTCTACAAAAAGTATAAATGGAACTAATTCAATTCAAGTGCAATTTCTTTCCCTTGCTTGATACCAAACAAAAAAACTAATTACCACAAGTTAATTAACTAATTGGTTAATTTTTTTTTAGTGATTCTTGTTTTGTCAGGTTACAAAAAATAATTGGGAAAAATTTCAACTTGATCCAAGATCACCACTTGATCATCAATGAATGAAATCTAACATTATCACATAAAATAACTTACTTTTCTTTCAAGTTCTTTCTCTAAATAAAGACATTTCTGGTTTGCCTTTTACAGATCTTGTCTCTGTTCACTAAGTTGAGACTCGAGGGATCAATATTTGTTTGATCTATAGAGAATAAAACCAATTTCAACAGTTTTTAAACTTATTTTTTTACTATTTGTTTTCTTCAATAGAAGATGTAAACTATAAAATTATATATCCAAAACTAATATCTTATTGCAGGCCTGCCTACCTGTTACGGTCGTAGCGCAGCATGGTGTGCATGAATAAAGGTGCTAATTGGTGTAATGAATGGAAGGGATATAAAAAAGAGGAAGCCGGGAGAAAGTGACAGGGAGAGAGATGAAATGCTGAAATTAACATAAATTGTTATAATATTAAAGTATTGCTAGAATAAAACCTGAGAGTGTATTATTATTTTGAAGAGTCTTGTGTCTTAACACTAACAAAGTCCAAATGTGTATCACTTATGGTCAAAATGTGTATTTTGGCACCAGTATATTAACTCTTGCGCTATCAACTATTTAGTCAAGTGTAATATATATAGAGAGAGAGAGGTAATGGCAATGTTTTCGATTCCAAAGATTAAGGATGATTGCAGTGTTTCACATGATTATCTAGACCCAGATGTGACCTGCATATTTTCTCACATCTTATGCAGACAAAGCTGATGTCTGCTGTCAGTATATTTAAGACTTCTTTCTGTCTTCTAAGCCTGTCTTCAATAATGGCTTGCCCCGCAGCCTTTGTGAAAACTCTCACAACTGTCTTTTTCAAAGGCCTTCTGCCAAAGAGCAGAACTGATATGGTTTCCCAGAGTAAGGGTTTTTTGAGAATTCAGTTCTTTTTCTTAAAGGACAGAAGTGGCCCACTTGAAGAAGTTAAAGTAGTTAAAATAGTGCAGCTATATGTATGTACAGAATGAAGTGACAAGGGACGTGTACAAATATACAAATCTATGATATTTTGAACATCTCTTGGCCATATAGAGTAAAGTGCGAAGTTCGAGCAGCCCCGATTTGACAAGAGGTTCGAACAGTTCACTTTTTATTGCTAAAACTTTTTTATTTGAATGTTTACCAAATTACTACTATATTGCTACTGCGCATGCACCTTTTTTCTTTACTTCCGACACATTATATTTCCTTTTCCTTGTAAAGGCTAAGTTCATGGTGAGGTCAAACTCAGGAGGTGTAGAATTATTCTTTTTTACTACCCGGTAGTGAAGGAAATGGGTAATGGGCTTAAGTCTGATTGCTCATCAGCTTAAAGAGACTATTTGAAGTTGTGGAGGGTGGGAAATGGTGCAATGGATGGTGTTCTTGCGCTGGAGTAAAAAGAAAATGGCTTTATAGTGAAAATTAAATATTAAAACATGTTTTTAGATATATTTTTTTTGATCTGTTTGAACCTTCCATCAACCCGATCGAGCTTACTAACTGGGGAAAAAACTGCTCGAGGTAAAGTACGCTTGGCGATACCTACCCTACACCTCTTTGAACTCATATTTAATTTTAACCAAGCCTAGTGATACATTAAATTTGATCTATTTTTATAGAAAAAAGGACGAGGAATTCAGAGATACCATCAGTTTTTTCATAGGTCAGACCGTTACGGTGCTATAAAATTCCAAACGTGAATATTGCTGCCTGCAGGCTTAATAATTGCGAACTTAGCACTTTACTCTAGCTATGCAACTAAATTTCTGATAAATGATACATTTCACTCTACTCAGTAAATAGAAAGCTTTTTTTTTGAAGATTCTCACTGTTTTAAGCTCATTCTGTACTTGAAAGAGTTCGTTCTGTATTTCCAAGAAGGCATCTTCTTGGAGCTGGCCTTCCCTAGCTGATAACGATTGATCTAACTGATTCTGAAGATGAACAAAGTCAGAAGCATTACTTTAAATATAATCATTCCATGATCCATCCCTAATTTTTAGTATTCCATATATATATGTCACAACCACTAGTAAGTATCACTTCTAAAAATAAAAAATGCCAAATCTATCACAACACTATGTGGGAAAAAGAAAAAAAATAATTACAAATAACGAAAATTAAATATGTAAGAGCAAAGACATTTAACTTTTTTAAAAACAATCTATTAATTTTTACTGTAAATAGATCAAATTCCCTGAAAATTATTAAAGAAAACAATTTTATAGGGGAAAATTAATATTTAATTTGATTGAAATATTTCACTTATGAAACAATTCTGTAACAAACTATAAATCATATATGAACATAATAAATTATTAATTGGAAGTCTGGAATATGAACTCATTTCAGTCTTCAACAATTTTAACAGAGTGTACTGTCATTCTTTTTTTTAATTATATGAACAGTTTTCTAGCAAAGGAATTGTAAAAGACTTTTAGGACTTACTCATAGACCTTGTGCAGTTTCACTGTGCCGTAAAGAGAAATAATGATCTGTAAGACTTTCTATGCCAGTAAAAGTGATATCACAATATAAGCTCTTGGCCTTCATGTGTGGCTCATATATGAAGTTGGGCAGAATGGTTATCACTGACAGAAGGGGCAAGGTGAGTAACTGGCACCTAAGCCTGTAAACTTTGGGCAGAAGGGGGTTTGTAATCTTATTAGCTATTACATAGGACTATTGGCTAAAGAAACAGATGGCCTATATATCTTCTGCCTATGGATAACAAGGTCTGAAAGGGCAACTTAACCTTTTTTATTTTTAATGATATTTTCTAAGTGAAAATAATAAAGAAAACAGCAGTGAAAACAAAAAAAGCAAATTACCTTCTGACTCTGCTTCAACTTAGTACCGGTATCCCTAGGTTCCTTAAATGATTAGACAGAAATAAAAAAATATGTTTTGTTGTGATTCATGTTTGAAAAAGGCTAATCAGTAAAAAAAAAATCTGAGTAAATTTCTAAACAAGTAAAGTGTATTGAGTGAAATTGTATTGTTTTCAATCATCATGCAATTAATTTTTAGTTGATCTAGAATAGTGATGTGGACTGTGTTATTTGGGCCCATTTTACTTGTGAGTCTTGGACGCTGACTGCAGAGCTAGAGAAGAGGATCCTAGCAATGGAACTGAGATGCTACAGAAGGATCCTAGGTATCACATTCAAAGACCGCATCACAAACCAAGAGATTAGAGACAGGGTTACTGCAGCAATCGGACCCCATGATGTCCTGCTAACCATAGTGAAAAAAACGCAAGCTCAAAATCTATTACAAGATCTTCGGGGCTCGCAAAGACCTTCCTTCTGGGAACAGTACCAGGAAAAAGAAGAAGAGGCAGACAGAGAAAGCGATGGAAGGACATAAAAGAATGGATGGGCCTGCCATTGAAAGAGGTTTTAAACAGAGGTTTTAAACAGGGCAATGGACAGGGAGGAATGGCATTGGTTAATGTTTGTAATATAGATGACTGCCTGGTTGAGAGGTATGTGCACTGGACTGTCGTTTGGACTAATCAGGTTCAAACTCTGCCCCCTCCCATCTGCCACCGTCCTGCAGGAGGTTTGGACTAGGAAGTAAATTATCTTCAACTCTGAAGGAACATCCAAACATGAAAAAAAAGTTCCTACTGTAAATGACTAAATATAAAAACCAATACATTTAATAACAAAATTACTCTTGGAATTTTATCTCTATTGGTTTTAATTGGCAACATTGAGGTTAAATTTAATGTCCATGAGATTGTTTAGTTGATGCTGAAAATCTCCTATTTAAAAAAAAATATTATGACCTGTTTTTGGACTGTTCCAAAAAAAAAAAGATTGCCTATCACTGATCTAGACAAACAATAATAAATGTATGTGATTGGAAATATTTTTATTAATTTTTTTGTTTGTTTCAATAAACTTTCTAGCTTAAAGCATGTTCAATGTACTAGGGTCCATTTATTTTTGTGGAGCAGTTTGGGGGGGGGGGGGGGGGGGGGCGGGGGAGTAGGTAACTTGGAGAAGGTTTCCATGTTGATAAAAAAAAACAACAACAGTAATTTTTTAAAAAGTTTCTTGAATCTGAATGACAGGCTGACTTGCTAGCGAATGAGTCCAATGTTAGTTTAAAAATTTTAACAAATTACTAATTTTCTACACAAGGTTTATCCCCCCTTAGTTTGGTAGGTATTACTGTCTCTATATAAAAGAAAATTAATCACTACTGAGAAATCAATTGAATACTTGGTTAATTTTTTAAAATTTATTCCTGTGTTGTCATCAACAATAAATGATTGTGCAAAGTTTCAACTTGATCAGAGAAATGGATGTGAGAGAAAAGCAAGTACAAGATTCCACCCAGAAAGACAAACAGACAGAGTGAGTTGATATAAGTGTTGTAAAAACATGAATGAGCATAACAAGGTTATAAGAAGAGTTGATATAAGTGCTAGCACCTTCCACCCCCCCTGCAGGCACTCATGTATGCACTCTAGACTGTACACGCAATGGGCCCAGGTCTGAACCATTCCTGTTGCCATTTCTTGCAATGTTTGGACACCTTCCACCCCCCTGCAGGCACTCATGTATGCACTCTAGACTGTATGCGCAATGGGCCCAGGTCTGAACCATTCCTGTTGCCATTTCTTGCAATGTTAGGACACCTTCCACCCCCCTGCAGGCACTCATGTATGCACTCTAGACTGTACGCGCAATGGGCCCAGGTCTGAACCATTCCTGTTGCCATTTCTTGCAATGTTTGGACACCTTCCACCCCCCTGCAGGCACTCATGTATGCACTCTAGACTGTACGCGCAATGGGCCCAGGTCTGAACCATTCCTGTTGCCATTTCTTGCAATGTTTGGACACCTTCCACCCCCCTGCAGGCACTCATGTATGAACTCTAGACTGTACGCGCAATGGGCCCAGGTCTGAACCATTCCTGTTGCCATTTCTTGCAATGTTTGGACACCTTCCACCCCCCTGCAGGCACTCATGTATGCACTCTAGACTGTACACGCAATGGGCCCAGGTCTGAACCATTCCTGTTGCCATTTCTTGCAATGTTAGGACACCTTCCACCCCCCTGCAGGCACTCATGTATGCACTCTAGACTGTACACGCAATGGGCCCAGGTCTGAACCATTCCTGTTGCCATTTCTTGCAATGTTTGGACACCTTCCACCCCCCTGCAGGCACTCATGTATGCACTCTAGACTGTACGCGCGATGGGCCCAGGTCTGAACCATTCCTGTTGCCATTTCTTGCAATGTTTGGACACCTTCCACCCCCCTGCAGGCACTCATGTATGCACTCTAGACTGTACGCGCAATGGGCCCAGGTCTGAACCATTCCTGTTGCCATTTCTTGCAATGTTTGGACACCTTCCACCCCCCTGCAGGCACTCATGTATGCACTCTAGACTGTACGCGCAATGGGCCCAGGTCTGAACAATTCCTGTTGCCACTTCTTGCAATGTTTGGGCTATGCAGTAATAATCTTCATTTTTGATGGAACATCAGAAAAAATGTAAAACAAACAAATAACATAGGAAATAGAAAAAACAAAAAGTGACACTACCCATATCATGTCCCACAGTGGTGTATAGGAAGATGCACTATATTGAAATAATTTGTTTTGAATACCTTTTGTCATATAACTGGTCCACAAATGAGATTGGACCAAAGCGCTCTGAGCATGCTATAAGCATGAAAGTAGCGCTATATAAAAGCTATAATAATAATAATATATAATATGTCATATTGAATATTCTGTGGTTAGAATAGGTGGTAATGATATTTATATATATATATATATGTATATATATATATATATATATATATATATATATATATATATATATATATATATATATATATATATATATATATATATATATATATATATATATATATATATATATATATATATATATATATATATATATATGTAAAGTGAGACTTTTATGAAAGTTCCATGGAAAAAGCTAGAGAAGAATAGAAAAAATGAATAGCCACAATCATTGCCCTGTGTACAACATGATTAAATTAAAAGCTGTGAGAACATAGAACACATAGAAGTTAAAATTAGACTTCTACTGGAGCCCAACAAGTCACTTAATGCCATGTGAAAAATAGTTGTATTTGTGTAAGTAAACAAAGAAATATACTAAGAAGTCATATCATCAGTCTAGTCTAATAAACTAGGTAAAAAAAATATTTCCCAATTCTTTGAATTTATACATGAGTGAAAACTTTTAATTCTTTTAATTTATACATGAGTGAAAACTTACGAGGTATCAGTGGAGTGGAAGCCATCTTTTCCATAATGCCTGAACATGGGGTTGAAGCAATCTCTTCTAAGTTGCCTGTTGATTAATTGATAATTAAGCCATAAGAAGATGTAGCATTTTACTTTTAAATAGAAGTAAAGAAAATAAGGGAACTAATTAAACTTAAATGTTTACTAGTACAGACTTTTTTTTCAATTAAGGAATAACAACATTTTGTATGATTTGAGTAAGCTTTATGTTATAAACATGTATATGTTTATCAAGGCTTGGGGTTGTAATAAAGCTATTAGCTGTAAATTGATTGATAATGATTAAAAGCTGATCTACTTTAGTCTATATGTGGCAAGTGAATGAAAGAAATTTTAAATTAAAATTACTTGTTGGTAACTCACTTGCTAGCGAGAAACATGAATAACTTTTGTGGGTAGTGGGGGAGTGACCTTAGACCACCACTTGCTTCTCCTTCAAGTTCAAAATAGCTTGTTCCTGGTGTCTGAATGGTAGGTAAGATGCCTTAGGCATCGAATAATAAATAGATAAAAAAATATTTAAATGTCAAACAAACCAAAGGAAAAATTACATAAAGAAATAAAATTACAGATTCAGTATGAAATAACATACTCACTTTTTTGTAATGGAAAGGGTTGATGCAAACCTTTTCTTTTTTGAAATAATAGGAAAATATGCAATCATCAATGGGCTTTAAATCGCGTGTCATTACTCCCGGGAAACGCCATATGTTTGTGAACACAACGTGAGGGTAGTGTTGACAGCCCGCTATCTGCAAAATATTAAATGTATGCAAATAATTTTTTAGCACTTTCTTAATTGACTACATTGACGTAGATGTTCAAAATATTAGCATATCATTTTGCTGTGAAAAAATTTGGTCTTAAAGTCATTTCTATTTTTTTTTAACACAATGAAGAAGAAAGTAAACAACATGGGCATTTTCAAATCAGCTTTAGCTTCTTTGGTTTTTGATAATTTAATATATATTGAGTTCATAACAAAGTCCATAAAACTCAGAAAAGTGTTGTTTTTTTAAAGTCCAGTTTAAAAAACAACACCATTCTTCTCCATTGTGAACTGCTTATGGTCATATGCCAGCTACTAAAAAATTTCAATTATAAACAACATGCATTGTAGCATACTATACCTTCAATTTACCCCCAGTAGTTCTTGGAACTTGAACACAACCTGTTTTCTCTCTTCCCTGGCTTTCTAAGGCCCTTACTAGTACTGTGATCTGTTGACTATTGTCAACCAATTTTTTTTACTAAATGGACTATGGCTTTTTGGGTCAGCTCATCATTCGTCTGAGGAAGTAAAACATGAAAAATGGTCTTTTACCACAAATAGTCTTAGTTGACCTATGGGTCAATTTGATTTGCTTAGTTATTTTAAAAGCAATCTAAGAAAAATTAGCATTTAGACTAAATTCACAAAATTTTAAATAGATTGTCTAAGTTCTTTACTATTTCATTAATAATTATCATGTGAAATCAAGCCAAAGAACAATGCAAGAGTTTTTTTGATGACCAAAGTCACACAATCACACAAAACAATTCTGACATCTAAGTATAATCTAGTGATAGAAGGTTGCTTAGGAAGCGGACAGTGTGATGGTTTTGACAAAGTTGTAAATAGCCTTTCTTTGAAAGAATGATAATGAATGATTGGATTGCCAGAACTTTGTTGCAAATATTTTAAATCATGGTTTCTCCGTGCAACATAATAAAATTTATCCAGAACCTCTCATGAGCAGGCCATTTAAGTTCATGTTTTTCAACAACATTGGAGACTGGTTTGAAACCACAGTTGGAGTGAGACAAAGCTTCCTACTTTCACCAACTCTTTTCAATATCTTCCTTGAAAGGATACTGGAAGATGTGTTTGAAGGCTTCAAAGGTTCTGTGAGGATTGAAGGGATTTGTGGATGACCCTTTCGCAGCCTCCCTTCTCCTCTCTCTAAAGTTAACAGGAGACCCAGACATCAGAATTCAGTACTGACATATGGCATGCAAATCAGTGCTGAAAAAAACAAAAGTAGCCAACTGGACATAATTTTTAGAGGTGAAAAGCTGAGAAGTGTCAGCAGTTTTAAATACCTTGGTGCTATTGTCTAAGATGAAGGAACCAAACCTGAACTACTGGCCAGAATTGCACAGAACTTGCAAAACTCAAAAACCATTTGGAAAGACAAAATCATAGCCCTCTACACTAAAATCAAACTGCTTCACTCCCTGGTCACAGCCACATTCTTATATTCTTGTGAACCTTGATTCTGATTGCAGGTCTTGAGAGAAGGATCCTAGCAATGGAATTAAGATGCTACAGATATAGGTATCACTTACAAAAACAGCATTACAAATGAAGAGATTAGAAACAGGATTAATACAGCAATAGGATCACACAATAACCTGCTAGCTACTTTCGAAAAACACAAACTTAAACTCTATGGCCATATCACAAGGTCCTCAGGGCTTGCAAAACCTTCCTGTTGAAAACAGTACCAGGAAAAAGAAGAAGAGACAGTGAACGTGATGGGAAGACAACATAAAAGAATGGACAGCCCAGTCATTGAAAGAAATTTGATCCAAGGCAAAAGACAGATCAGATAGGAATGAAGAAAGTCAATAAAAAGATCTTGAGTGATCCCCCAATGGTTTAATAAACTCAGAAATATGTGAAAATGAAGAAGGTTGCTAGCCAATTAAATTGTAGACCAACCTTTTTGAATGTCATCAAAGTTTCCACTATCTTGACAATACTTTTCTAATCCATTTTTGTTTTTTTCTGTTTAGAAAAGTAAGTGAGCAAAATTTCAGCTTGATCTGAAATAGGGTGTGGCAGAAAAAACATTGATATAAGTTTCCTAAAAATAAATGAAACTAAGAAAATATTCATAATTAGTGGGAAGCGTGGTCCAGAGGCCAAGTGCGCTTGAACTTGGCTTGGCTACCTAGAAGGGGGCTCGAGGCTCAACACCCGACTCGGGCAGAATTCTGTTTACTGAGTGCCTAAAGGCAGCACGGAATACCAACTCCTAGATACCCCCCCCCCCCCCCACTGGTCCACAAATGAGATTGGACCAAAAAGCGCTCTATAAGCATGAAAGAGCGCTATATAAAAGCTATAATAATAATAATGACATCAAAACATGTTCATTTGTTACAAAAAAAAAGGAACAAGTAGAGAATGTAAGTCAAAACATAAAACAAATTGAAATATTTTTTTATTCTTTATATATGTTCCAATTGAATACTGTTTCTTGAAGTTTCATGATGAGTTGTCTTTCTGCTATCTTCTCCATCTTTTGCCTTTTGTCCATTCTGTTATGTTGTCTTCCAATCACTTTCTGTCTGCTTCTCTTTTTTTTCCTGTTACTATTCCCTAAATGAAGGTTTTTATGAGCCCTGAGGACCTTGTGATATAGCCAAAAAGATTTTTTTTTATAGTGGTCAGCGAGTCATTGTGGGGCCCAATTGTAGTTGTAATCATTTTTTCTTTGTTGGTAATACCTCGGAGCCTTCTATTTTATGAAACTTTGACCTGGGAAATGCTTTTACACCTAGGCCAGGATGAGAATATGGCTCTTGTTGTCGATGGTTGTTGAACTGTAGCACTAAACTGCTGGTAGACAACTAAACTGCTGCAGGCGTATGATACTTGAACTTACAAACTTGAAATAGCTTGAATAACTTCTTTATGAACAATACTAAATAGAACTTTTATTACAGTATAGACAAATTTGACTTGAGAGGACATAAAATAAACATATATTTTAAACAAATCTAACAATAAATACATGTCTTTACACTATGGCATTCTGGAGTGGTCAGGCTTACCAAAAACAGCTTATGATCGACAGTTCCACAACCAAACATTTGCTAACTTCTTCTCACAGTTACCATAGACACACACACTCTAGATAACTACTCTTCACATTCCTCCCTATCAGGAGTCCCCCAACCACAAAGTGATAATTTATTCACATTCGTTATTCATCAGAACAAATCCTACAACTGATAACGCAAGTTCCTCCTCTTAAGGGAAGGACATAATTCATATAATGTACTGAAAATTTCCATGTGAGGACCATTACCACAACTAAGATTCCCACTAGGAAACAGTGGAATGGATGGGGCAGAGTTAGCTAGACTCTCTTAATCCTCACCATGTACCTTGCCTCACCATATTTAAGGCACACAGGTTGCTAATGAGTGTCTTATTTTCTTCTTTTGGTTGTTATTTTAATGTCAAACTACAGCATATTGATTCTTGTACAAATGCTGACATATTTCTAAAACTGAATTAGTCTATGATGAATAGACTGGATGAGGCAAAACAGCTAAAACTGCACACAGTGTAGAAATTCCTCATGTTCTTTGAGATAAACCATAACTGCTAACAAGATAAGAAGCAAGGAGGGGCATGCAGGGCCAAATTTAAGTAAGTGGAGTCCTTGGGGCAGAAATTTTACAATTTTTTGAAAGCTTAAAAAATCTAGATTTAATCTCATTCTCCTTCTTTTTTAAATAAAATATTTAATATGCATATTAAAAAAAAATGAATTGACAAACTTCCCTAGATCCTGAGCAGAATTTATATTATAACAAGCATGGTACAAACAGACACTTCTTAATTATGGCAGTGTTACCTACTGTAACATATAAAGTACAGTCAATTAAAATATGAACAAAAACATTTGGACAGACAAAGCAAATAATTGATTCTAGAAAAAAAAAAATGGATCATTTGAAATTTTCAGAATCCTGAAAATTACCATCACTAAAAGATGCTTTCATATATATAGATATATATTTAAATCTGTTTAAATCTCAAGGAAGAAATTTTTATGTTCCTTGAAGGACATTGACTGTGACTTTGTTACTCATATTTCTAATAAATTTTATTTTACTTGGTTAGTTTTTAAACATGGATTTATAAAAGTAACGAGATTTAGAATAAAATAAAATTTTTATTTTCCCTCTGAAAAAACAACATTAACATTGCATCACACTAAAAAGAGGGCCTCCCTCCCCCAAGTTTGAGAAATGCTGCTTTAGATACTTTAAATGTAAAGGTTGCAACATAAAACTATAAAGTATACAGGCCAATACAGGGTTATTAAAAAAACAATGTGCCAAAAGCATCACGCTTTTATTAATTTCAAAAGCATTGTAATGGACTGAATTAGTGGTCATTTGATACAAGACTCATTAAGATTCAACCCTAAATTTTAATTTGTCATTGTAGGTGTTATGGAGTGAGTGTGTTTTCTATGGTGATGGTTTCATCATAAGTTGATTCTGTCTAAACTCTAATGATATTTAATATATAAATATAACACTAACACAATATCTTTTGAACCAGTAACCAGTATTGGAGTAATGCTTGCATCATAAATTTCAATAATTTGGTGTTGTTGGAAAGAATTTTTCACCCTCTTTTAATCTTTTACACATTTGTTGGTATGGGCATAGGTTTATAGATCTAGGAACAATTTAAAGTTTTTGGAGCATCAGTGAACTAGTGACTACAGTACATCTAGACTCTAGACTAAATGAGTACTAGTACTAGATCTAAATCTAATCATCTAGACTCTACTAGACTAGATCTAGACTATCAATCTATCTATTACTAACGACTAAAATAATTGTAAAAATACATTAAATAAATGTAGATCTACATAGATCAGCGTCTTAAAGTAAGGAGAGACGAAAATTTTAAAAAATAATTTCAATAAATGCAATAGACCTACTTCAAAATACCTTGCCTTATTATAGCATCTACTATAGTAACTATAGTATAGAGAAGACTATATTCTCTTTATATGATCTAACCATGGAGAATAATCAGAATGCTGCCATGTTTTTTCAGTGAGTCTGCCAACTTTTGTTTCTGCCAATTTTGTTTTATGTTTTTATGTTGTGTTTTTTTTTTTTTTTTTTGCTGTTAGCGTGTGTTTGAACATAAATTATAACTATATTAACTATATAGGCGAGGCCGTCGACAGTTCTTAGAGGCACCCATGCATAGTCTGTTGGGCCGTAAGCAGAGCCAATTTAAGTGATTCAAAGAGTGAGCGCGTATCTCGATCCTGCGTCCCAGCATTCTTGCTTTTTTTTTTTGTTTTTTTTGAGCTTTCCAAAAGCTCCAGCCGCCAGTTGTTTTTAAATTTGCGAAACTTTGGCCTGCAAAACATTTCTTTCAGTGTTGTTGGGGTTCGGGAGCACAGAACAGTAATGGGTAAGTTGGTTTTATTTTTATTAATAACTCTTGGATTGCTGCGTTGTTCTCGTCGAACCAGTCTTTGTTGGGTCTGCTGCAATAGCCCACTGCCATGGTCGTTGTGTCCTGAATAGTCTGTTTTAGCTGGTTGCCTCTGTGTGGATGATTGCTTCCTTCTTACACACACCGAACAGAAACTTCATCTTGACGTCCATGAATTGGCTGAGACTGCTGCCTCGAATCGTTTGGTCTGTCCATCAACCTAAAAAAAACGGAGGTCATGCTTCAGAAGTCCTCAATGGGAACTAATCCAGATTTTATAAATCAACGTGAATGGCCATCTCCTTAATGTTGTTGACCACTTTACCTACCTGTGCTGCACAATGTCCAACGATGCGTTACTGTCCAGAGAAATAGACAACCGTATCGCAAAGGCCAACAGCGCTTTTAGTCGCCTCAAACAGAGTATGTCGGAATAAGTCTCTTCACCTAGTAACAAAAATCAATGTTTATAAAGCAGTGGTTCTCACCACACTTTTGTATTAATCCGCCATGGGTGCTCTATCGGCGCCGAATGATTCCATCAAATATGCCTTCACACAAGATTGGGCATACGCTGGCAAGACTACATTAAAAACAACCATGTTCTGCTGGAGGCCGGTGTAAACAGTAATGAAAAACTAGAAATAGACCGCAGGCGGGATAACTTCGGGACGAATAGACATCAGAAGGGGTAATGTAATAACAGTGTCCTGCAGTGATCTTGCTGTGCGCACCAGCGCACTATAGAGAGCAGAAGATGAATGGATGGTGGGAGAGAACTGTTCTTGAATTAACCCCTAAAACGCGTGTGGTAGTTTAGCCTCTAAAACATCAGAATTGTAATTCCATTTTGTATGTACTCATTGAAAAACAGCTCAGCACTTAAAGGGTTAATTATAAAACATACGTATTGCTATTGTTCCCTTGATGATGAGCTGCCTGGTATTTCAATATGTTATTCAACTTATTTGAATAGTTGTATCGTTTATTGTTTTAAAAAAAGTTTTAAAAAGAGAATGTTTCGACCTAAAAAAATATATAGCCTTGGAACAAATCAACTGGCTTAACCTGTGCGTAATGCTATTTGAAAGATATTTCCCCTTCACTAATCCCTTAGTATATTGAACCGTTGAGCGCCACACAAGATCTGTTAGCCATCTTTCTCCATTCTTCTATGTCTTTTGTCTTGGGCATATTCTCCCTTAATGATAGGCCCGTCTATTCCTTTATGTTGTTTTTCCATATCTGTCTCTGTCTGCCTTTTCTTCTTTTTCCTCGTACTGTTCCTTGAAGGAAAGTCTTTGCGAGCCCTGAGGACGTTGTAATATCGCCATATAATTTTAGTTTTGCGTTTTTTTTTTATTTCTGGGTATTTGGAAAAATAGTCCACAACTAGCAAATAGTCATTGTTCCGCCATTCAAACAAATTTGTCGCAACCTTTTTCCATGTTATGTCTGGTACAGCATGAGGTAGCAATTTTTCTATCACATTATTTCTTTTGAACGTTGCACATGTTGAGCATTTCATTATTGTCAAAAAAAAAATATCATTGGACAATCTTGGCCAAAACACAATCTGTCTTGCCTTCGATCTCGTTTTCTTAAGACCAAAATGACCTGTGTGCAACTTGTCGAGAATTTCATAACTCATACTTGAAGGAATTAAAATTCCGTTCTCGTAAACAATAATCCATTCTCCTCATGAATACTGTCTTTAAATGGCCAATACACTTTACTTATTCATGGAGTTAATTTTTAAACTTTTGCCATCCTTTTCAGATATAATTGCTCAATAACGTCAGTTTAACATCAGATTCAGTTTTGCAACGATTTTTTTATCTTCTGATCACTTCCGGGAAACTTTTCCACTGCGCTATAATTTTTCTTAATCATGTCATCATCTGGCCCCAATTGCTCTTGACCACGGAATAACCTATTGTCTACATGCAATTGAGAACCTAACGTAGAAGTTGTTGTTAGTTGATTTCTCTGCATCAACTCTAGTGGAACTTCATTCTGTTGCTTGACATCATGTACTTCGAAGTTTTCTTTAGCTTCAATTAGTTTCAAAGCAATAGATGTCTTTATACCTAAAACTACGTTTATTTCTTTCTTGATCACATACAGATCATCTTTGACTCCCACAACGTCAACTTTAAATGTGACCGATGCAACTCTCATCAGTTGTAATGCTTTATCCCCTAATGCTCGTAGGGTTGTATTTGAATGCTTTAACTGACTATTAGTTTCTAAAGTGTTCCACGTTGACTCTGATATCACAATAGCTTGTGCTCCTGTGTCAATCTTCATTTTGACTATTTTTTTTCCATAATATTGACCTCAACCACACAAACTTCGACATTGTTATCAGTGCCAATTGCCTCAAACCACAACTCATTTACTTGCCTTGCTTGACTTTCATCTTCTAGTTACTCGACAGCCTTGAAGTGTTTCGAACGACATTTTGCACTGAAATGATTTCTCTTTTTACATTTTCGGCATGCCTGTCCAAATGCTAGGCAATTGTATTTTCCGTGAGATCTACCACAAGACCTGCAATCCCCAATGATACTTGTTATATGATTCTTTGCCATTTATTCATGCGAGCTTTTGACTGGCTTTCTATCTTCTGTCTTCTTGATTTGATTTTTAAGCAGCATCTACATGTAGTCCTTGCGGTTCTGGGTATGTTCGTCAGCTTCTTTCTCTAAAGTTAAGTCTACATCTCTCAGAAGACTCTCTCTCACTTGATCCGACTGTATGCCACATACCAATCGATCTCTGATAAGTTAATCTCGAAGGCTGTCGAACTTAAATTCTTTAGCCAAAATTTTCAACTCACTATAATACTGTTCAAACGTTTCACCGTCTTTCTGATTTCTTGTGAAGAATTTAAATCTGTCATACAAAGAGTTGGAATTAGACAAAAAATGATTTTCACACCTTTCAATTACTTTGTCTACAGTCTCATCTTCACATACTTGAAAAGTATTGTAGATGTCTCGAGCTGGTTCACCGATCAAATGTAACATTAAAGCTTTCTTCACTGGCTCGGGCTTCGTATTCATTTCCGTAGCAACCATAAACAGTTCAAAACGTTGTCTCCATTTTTTTCCATAATAATAATTCTATGGATTCTATGTCTAGATCTAATACGAAAAGAACTAACGACACCACCTGATACAACTAAAATGTACTTTTAGAAATCGCTTTCTGTTACAGCACTTTAAACCGATCTGACTCCAAATTTTACACCACTTCTGAAACCATGTTCTGTTGTCATAGATAAATAAATAAAATACTGTAGACATTAATAATAACAATAAATAAATAGAGACTTTGTGTTGATATTAGTAGAAGACCCTCATTTTTATGACATATCCTTTCAAGTACTTTCTCACATAAACATTCACAACAAACAATGACTAATATAAACATATTAGCACAAACAATTTTTTGTATAAGCTAACCATCTATACGCGTATAGAATTATTGTTTTCACAAGCTGTTTTTCAGCTGTAATATTGTCTCACAAATGACGTGACATAAGCAGATGTGCCTCTATTTCAACACACTGATGATATACTGTGTAGAATATATTTTCCTTGAGTTTAATGTTTCCGAAATCAATCTGCCGTATGCCAAAGGCAATCTTTTTTTTTTTTAAGGAAGTCGGAGTAACAAGTGCTCCGCGAAAACGATTTAACGATCAGCTTAAACTCCGGATGCTTAAACTCTAGATCTAAAAAGAACACCTTTTTACTTTAAAATTTTTAAGTGACGTATATTATTACAAAAGATGCTTTGTGCTGGCCACACGACACTCTCGTCAACCGTGGCGATAGAAACAGATGATTTTTACATCATCTGCCTGCCCCAAAGATTGCAAGGTGTGAAAAAAAAAAAAAAGGAACTTGTTTTTTTTTTGTTTTTTTTTCAAGGGATCAATCATTTTAAAAAATCAAATGGGAGGTGTCCCTGTTTATAGTTTACTATTTTTTTTAGTGATCGATTGAAAACTTCCATGTTCCTATATATTACTAATATCAAAATATTTAATTCAAATTCTACTTGGGTCTAGGCATAATTAGGATTATGGGCTCATTGAATAACAATTTTGATAATAAAAACGTGTTGCCAATTATAACAAAGACTTGGATAAAAAAAAAATTAAAGTAACTACTAAGCCTTAGGCATATTTATTACATTTTTTACACCCCAAATCTTTTTACTTGAAATTTCTTTTAATGTCTTGATTTTTTTTTTTTAGGTTTTCTTTCTATTGAGGCATACGACTTTTTGCGTAAGTCACACACTATATACTCTGGACTCGCAAATCTCGAAACACTACAATAACCTAACCTATATAACATATAATAATAACAAGGCTTGACATATATGAGTGATTTAAATTATGCCGTACAATCTTTTAGATGGGAATGCAATGTTTTAAGATTAATTTTCTATTTTGCAAACTAGACCTCTATATCTAGAAAAATCTATTTTACAATCTAAAAACATAAGATGATAAAAATATTAACATCAGCACGCTTGAAATATTAAGATCTAGGATTACCGAAACAGCGACATATTCATTAAAAATAATTCATATGTTGATAATGTTCTTGAAGGAAGTAAGCTTGCCGCCTTTATAGTAATTTATACATCATTATTATAGTTCTGTTAGCACTTAAATTTAATGAAGACAGCTGCAGAAGACGATACGAAAGCTTAAATAGACTACCTGCGGACAACTGCTTTGTCTGCACGAGATGCAGAAAAAAAGCAGGTTGCAACTCATCTGAATTGAAGAGATAAGTCATAAAGACTAGATCTACAATCACATAGAATGACAGAGGTTTGAGTTATTAGATTATATTCATATTGCGTTTTACGATCTCAGCCTCACTCAGGCAACATGTTCAGTTTATGTTTAGTAAGTTCAAGTTGTAACTCTTGATTTAGAATAAGTCTAGATTACTCTAGATTCTAGATTGACTCTAGATCTAGAATAGAATTAGGATCTAGATCTAATCTAAATACTTAAAATAGACCCATATCTAGATCTAGATTTAGAACTAATCTAGATTCCAGATACGACTAGGTCAACTAGTTCTAGGTCTAAGTGTGTACTAGACTTAGTGACTTGGATATAGATCTAAAACTAATCTCTCGAGATCTAGATCAAATTAGATCTTATTATAATTATATTAATTATATACTATATGTTATCTTAAATATAATACAGATGTTACTTCAAAGAGAAGATGTTTATGTCCATTACTATAGATTGAGACTACTGATTAGGTGTAGTAACTGTAGAAGCACTAGGCTACTACTATAATTAATAGTTACTTATAATAGTAGCTCTAACTCTAGGAATCTAGACCTATTAGATATAGAGCTAATAGAGTTAGGTGTAAAAGCATCTAGTTTTGTGGTAAGATCTTGTACCTGGTCTGAATTTTCTCCAAAGATGTCTATATCATCTGCAAACCTGAGATTGAAAATAGGCCACTCATTTATGGTCAAGCTAGGAGTAAATTCTTCTAGAGTTTCCATCATAATATGCTCCAGAAATAAGAGCTGGAAAGAGAATGCATCCTTGCAGCACTTCTATGGATGTCCTCTTTTTTCGCATTTTGATGTAGGGTTTTGATAACATCATTAATATTTTTATCTATGTTGAGCTCTCTCATCAGTTGCTGCATGCCAAACCTTGTCAAAAGCTTTTTTTTTTTAAGTCTGTGAATTTATGTACCAATTTCTTTTGGTGTTGAAGACATTTTTCATTTAACAATCTGATGTTAAATATTTGTACAACAGTACTTCTACCTGCTTTGAAAGCCTGCCTATTCTTTGAAAATGACCTTTCTAGCTTTTCATTGAGTCTATTAAGAATTATTCTTAGCATTTTCTTACTTGGGAGACTGATCAGACTATAATCACTCTATAGTTTTGCCATTGTCTCAAGTTTCCTTGCAAATCATTACATCTGGTTTAAGTCTAAGGTTCATATTTAGTCAATCAATAGCTCCATCCACCAACTGCCTAAACAGATTATTCTACAACTTTGTTTGATTTTGTTAAAAGCATTAATAACAAAACATCACCTTCCATTCTATAATGGCACTAGGCAATGACTAGGAAAGAAGGACCACACTTGTATGAATTTGTCCAAGAATGGCTGCCTGGTCGTGAGGTTTGCGCCCTGGACTGTCGTTCGGATTTATCGATGGTCGAGGGTTCAACTCCTGCCCGCTCCCATCCCCCGTCGTCCTGCGGGAGGTTTGGACTAGGAAGTAAACTATCTTCAATTCAACTCTGAAGGAACATCCGAAACATGTAAAACATTTTTACAAACAATATGTCTTTCTGAGTTTCTAATTAGGTTTTTAGTTTTTCTATTTGTAAATAAATAATCGTTTAGTGTTTTATGTATTATTGTTACTTTACTTTTTATTCTTCAATTAGAAGTTGTGTCTCATGTTTATAACAAGTTGTTTTTTTGGTCTGCACAGAGTTGACAGAAAAAAATATTGAATCTACATTGCTCTACCTCTTCCCAGCAGTCACAATGATGCAGGTAATTCAACACTTTTACAGCTTACATGGGTTCTATAGTCTTGTTCAACTTGATTTTTTAATATTTTCTTTTAAGTATTTTAGCATTCAAAATTTGAATAGTGCCATCCATAATTTAGGATATATTTAAACATTTACATTTTTTTTTTAAAGATAATAATAATAATCTTTATTATCCACAAGGAAATTGGTCTTATAATTTGTGCATTATACCAAACAAAACATTATAAAAACATTATAACTATAGAAAACCAATTTATATATTCACACCAGACTCACTCATAATTTAATAATGAATATATATCAACTGTTAAGAAATATTTAAGATATCTATAAATAAGAATGTTTACTCCTTTAAAAACAAGAGTACTCGGTATTAAATCTAAAAATAATAATATACACCCCTTATTTATTATATTTAAAACAGTTCTACAAGTTATCCAGTCATTCCGTGTTTCACTTTGTGAAGCCTGTCAACTCTTTAAAGCTGAGTTATTTTATATGTCACCCTTTCAGTTCATCTCTTAATGAGCGTGCAATTTCTTATTATGTTAGATGGTTTAATGGTCATGTAGTACTTGCTATGACTGTTGTCTTGATGGTCCTGGGTTTGAATTTTACCCTCTGCCATCACTCCTCTCTCCATCCTGTGGGAGGTTTAAGCATTTAAGTAATAAAACTTAATTTTCAAGAAAATAATTCGAAACACAACAACAAAACATGTTTAAGCTATGTTCTTTGTTTACATTCTCTGTTGTTGACTCAACTGTTTTAAGCAGGTTTACAGCACTTTAAAATGTAAAGTGCCTATATTGTTGTTCTGTCATTGCCTTCTTGTACTTCTGATAATCAAACATTTCATCAAATTTGTCGATAATTTTCTGTCATACATACCATTTAGAATGCCCCAGTCTAATTAACATCAGGCAGACCTCATCACATCAAAAACCTATTGTTACGCGCATATATGAGAGTCTAAAGCATTCACCAAATAGAGCCATCAATAGTAGATCAGGAGAACTTTTATCTTGTTCACAAATAATAATATGTTAATTATAATCTCGTTTACATTACTCCATTTTTAGATCCATCTCTATCTCTCCTATTTCAACACACATTCACACAATTTCACATTCACACTATTATGCATATGTAACATTTTGTATAGCTGTGCAGAAAAATTGAGAAGAACAGATCAGCAACAAAAAACTGGCTATATGACAAAGAATAAATTGTTTTTAATATTATGTTCTAAACTATCATGAATTGTAAATAAAATTTAATGGAGTTCTCAGATTCACCAGGTGTCCTCCCATGTTCTATACATTTGTGTTTTAAAATAAATTAAAAAAAAATATTTTCATTACAACAATAAAAGAAAAAAAAAAGTTGTTACATAGTGCAGAAAATATTTATCTTGAATTAATTCTAATAAAGTTTGTTTTTTTCCTTTGCTTAATACATACTTCATTAATGAAGAAAGCAGGTCATAACTTTTAAAAAATTGCTTTTGTGTAGCACATTTTTCATGCTTATTGCATGCTCAGGGGGCTATGGTCTAATCTCTTTGCTTTTTTGGGGATCTGTGTGAGGAGGACCTTTTTGAGCTGCCTTTAGATGCTCGGCAAACACAACTCAGATTGAGATGGGTTTTTAAAATCAAGTCCCCTTAATAGGTTTGTTTGTTTGTTTGTTTTACATGTTTCGGATGTGCCTTCAAAGTTGAAGATAGTTTACTGCCTAGTCCAAACCTCCATGCAGGACAACAGTGGATGGGAGTGGGCAGGATTTGAAACCTCGACCATCGATAAATCCGAACGACAGTCCAGCGCGCAAACCGCACGACCAGGCAGCCCAGTGGCTTATACCATTTAGCCACACATGGCTAAAAACATTAACTGCAAAACATTTTACAAACAAACATCCATATTCATAAATTCTTTAAGATAAGTAAACTGTGTTTACAAACAAACATCCATATTCATAAATTCTTTAAGATAAGTAAACTGTGTTTACAAACAAACATCCATATTCATAAATTCTTTAAGATAAGTAAACTTTGCTTAAAACAAAGGCAAAGAAAAACAAAGTACAGAGGGATGTCCTTATTACAATGATTATAATGTTTATCTATTACAAATAGTAATGTGAAAATAACAATGTTATGGTTTATATTAAAGGGAGTTGAATTTTTGTATTTCAGGTAGAAGAAAAGCCTGATGAAACATATGGTGGATGCAAGAACAAATAAAAAACTCAGAGAAGTTGTGGAGACTCCTCTACTTCATGTACGTTTAGTTTCTTTAGCATAGCTAGAATCTTAATATATCAAGTTTTTCATCTGGTAGTTTCGGTGAAAAAAAAAAGTTATAATTGTACATTTAATGACTTCTCCATTCTCATTTATATGTTGGAGGTTTCAGACAAGTAACCCCATACCTACGATGAACTGTGCAATGGTTTTCAGATCTGGTAGCTCTCCTAATAGTTTTTGCTCTATATAGGGGTTTTTGGGACCATGTCTTATTCATTTAATGACTACTTTACACTATGAACATAGAGGAAGGTATTGGGAAAATACACAGATATATAACATTATTCTAGATGTGACTCTTCATTGCTTGTGATGTCACATTGTATTTATGTTGTAAACAAGGCTGCTAACTACTGTCAGAATTATGTCTGTATTTTCAAAATTTAATGAAAGAATTCTTGAAAAAAGATTATATGTTTTACAGCCTCTCTTAATTTGACATTGTTGATCTGTTCTTAGTCTGTTTTACTCTCTCTTTACCTCCACGCCCCATAGATTAAAGTAAAAAGTAAAGTAGTTCCCCTTTCAGATCATGTGTCTATAGAGCAGATGATGTTGAGGTCATCAGTTTCTGTAGCCCATGATAAATGAGGGTATCATCTATCATGTGGCCAGCACAAAAATCAACTGCCATGTCAAATCAGTTTTCATTATATGCATTCAATTCTATTTTATTTTAGTTTGTAAAAAATGTTGGTATTTATTAAATTTTGACTAGCCCATTCTTGTATGGGGTGTAGTATGAGTAGTAAAGCACATGGCAACAAGCAACAGGTCTAGAGTTCCAATCCTGGTGAAAATTAGGATTTGAAGATCAGGATTTTTTAAGATGCCCCTGAATATACAAAACTCTAATGGGTACTTGACTTTTGCTGGGGAAGTAAAGACAGTTGGTCTTTGTGCTGGCAACATGACTCATTAACCAATGGCCATAGACATCATCTGTGTCCATAATATGCAAGATCCGAAATGGGTACCTTTACCTTTTACTTCTTTATGTAATACCTTCAGGGTGCCGGAATGATCAGAGAATTTTTCGAAATGGCTATAGCTAAAAAAAGCTTGTCTTTGATGAAGTAGATGCTGTAGGAGGTAAGTAATTGAATTCCTTTTTTTTTATTAACTGCAAACACATATTACTGATGGGGGCACAGTGGCTGAGTGGTTAAGCACTCGGCTTCTAAACATGTGGTCCTGGGTTTGAATCTCTGTGATTTTTTAATTTTGGGATTTTTCGGGTGCCTCTTAGTCCACCCAACTCTAATGGATACCTGACTTTATTTGGGAAAAGTAAAGGCAATTGGTCATTACGCTGGTTACATGACACCCTCATCAACAGTTGGCCACAAAATGACTTGACTTCTGAACCAGGGGTCCCGGGTTCGAATCCTGGTGAAGACTCATATTTAATTTTGTGATCTTTGGGTGCCTCTAAGTCTACCCAGCTCTAATGGGTGCCTGACATAAGTTTGGAAAAAGTAAAGGCACTTGGTTGTTGTGCTGGTTACGTGACACCCTCGTTAACCGTGGGCCACAAAATCAGATGACCTTTACATTGTCTGACCCATAGATTGCAAAGTTTGAAAGGTTAACCAAGAGTGGGATTTTTTCATTTCAGGATTTTTGGAATTTATCTTTATTCCACCAAAGTCTAATGGGTACTTGACTTTAGATGAAGAAAGCAAAGGCAGGAGCCCTTGCCACATAACACTCTTGTTAATTGTCTGACATAGAAATGAGTGACCTTTACATCATCTGCGCCATGGTTACATATGCTAATGTTATATTAAATTAAATATGTTCCTACTGTTATTACTGGTCATTGACTGGTAGCACCATACTGCTGGTAAACAACTAAACCATTGTAGGAGTAATATATCTTAACTAATAAAACTTCAAATAACTTGAATAACTTCCTTTTGTGAACAAAACTAAATATAACTTTATTTCTAATATAGACAAAATCAACTTGTGATCAAATGAAATAAATTTAGTAGACTTTAGTAATAATATCTTTAAAAAAAAACTAGCTCACTATAATAGCACAATCTTTCAATCTCATGTTCTGGTGTCCTCTCCCCTAACTAACACCAAAGGATGGCAACGCCACCTATGTTGCATCATTCACAACCAGTCGCTAATCTCTTCCCACCATCACCATATAAACACACACACACACCATAACATCTACCAAATAAAAACAGTCTTAAAATATATGGCAATAGAATATGATGGAACCACAAGGTTCTGACCTCAAAATGGGGTGTAACAAGTTTGGATTTAGTGGACCTAAGAATTTAAATTGTTATATTGCAAGGTTGATTTATGTGGCTGATCAACAAAATATTATTTCACGAGGATACTAGAAAAAGGTGATGGATGTAAACTTGAAGTTATTTTTATGCTACTACAACTTTATATTTGTTAATATTTGTTTTATTGATTATTAACATTTCATTCACTACTACTTTACACTCAGCATTCTTTCATGTCTGCACACATACATTTAAAATGCTAAATCTATGAGTGTAGAGAAAGACACAAAGACATTCATTATCAGCTGTCAGTCTATTTATTTGTATGGGGTAGTTAATAAAATAAAAAAAATGTTTACAAAAGTGGAATGTGTAACTGATTGGGATAAAATCACTTTGCTATCTATAGAAAGGGCTTGCGCTTCAAACCTTACTACAGCTCAGTTGTATTTGTTAAACATCTAAAGGCATAAAGGAAACCCTTTTTCCACCACGTTTCCACTATTTTCCACCACGTTTCCACTAAAAGAGATTAGATCTTAGTGCACTGAGCTTGTTATAGGCATGAAAGGTGCCCTCTACAAAAAAAAAAATGTGAAAAAAAAATATTGCTTGCGGTGAAAAGAATGAGTATGGGTGTTTATTTTGTATCACATTAATTATTCCAAATTAGTACATTCAAATACTAAATTAGGACTCTTAAAATACAAAGTAGCAAATCTCTGTTTTAAAGACTAATAACCAACCACATTATAAAACATTTACTAACCTAACCTTATGACTGTCAGTTACAATAAAAACATTTATGTCTGCTATGCAGTGGTGTAGTTCAGTAGGGCTTAAAGCCATCAATCAGTTGTTTGCAACTTTCCGTTGCGTTATCACCCTTCTTTCTGCTTCTGTTGTGTATGACATCTGCAATCCGTGACCCTTCCTTTATGCTCTCTCTCCATCCAGTGCTACTTTTTCCCCAGCTGCTAGTGTCGATTTTTAAGAGCTTCATGTCGCGTTTGCATAGTTCAATTTAAATACTTAAATAGTACTCTATAGAAATAGTATTGACCTCATCAATATTCCATTTCAAGACAAAGATTCTGTAAACTGTTCAAGGTAACATTAGTATCTTCTAGCCAGGACGAATGTTCACCGACGATGAAGAATCAAAGTTCAGAGTAGTATCAAAACACCCAACGTCACAACGTAAACCTAGAATTAGCGCGGGTCCTATGAAAGTGCGGGGCTCACTGCGGTCACCTAAGGCCGGCCCTGCAAAATAGTGGCGTATGCTACGCCGCCGGTCGACTAGTGAAGCAAAAAATTTTTTTTTTAATTTTTACTATCACAAATTTTTACGCAGAATGTCAATAGCCCGAATTAGAAAAACCATCGTAATTTTTCTTTAAATAATCAGCCACATCGCCCCAATATCAATATATCTAATTTGAAATCTACTTAGTATCTAAAAATAATTTTGATTAAAGTCTTATTTTGGAGGCGTGGTGGCTGAGCGGTAAAGCGCTTGGCTTCCGAACCGGATCCGGGGTTCGAATCCCGATGAGTCCACCCAGCTGACATCAATTTTCTTATGCAAGGTCTGAAAGGGCAATTTTCTTTTTAAAAGTCTTATTTAAAAAAAAAATAAAACCCTTTATGCTAATTATGAGAAGAAATTTTCAGGGATCAATCATATAAAGGATAATAAATGTAAAGCGTGCTACGAAAACATCACAATTATATGCACATGACATAGCACTTAATGTTTCTCATACTGTATCCAGCATGACGAAAGGATTTCCACACAACACGAAAACTGTATAAAAAAATTAATTAAACTACGATTTTAACTAAACTTTTTTTTTTTAGTTAAACAATAGCCTTAACTATTTTTTTTTAGTTAAACTAAAAGTTTCTAACTTTTTAGTTAACGTTTGCCCATCACTATTTGTAGGCGCGGTGGCTGAGTGGTAAAGCTTGTCTTCCGAACCGTGGTCTGGGGGTTCGAATCCTGCTGAAGGCTGGGATTTTTAATTACGGAATTTTCGGGTGCCTCTGAGTCCACCCAGCTCTAATGGGCACCTGACATTAGTTGGGGAAAAGTAAAGGCGGTTGTTTGTTGTGCTGGCCACATGACACCCTAGTTAACCGTAGGCTTCAGAAACAGATGACCTTTACATCATCTGCCCCATAGACTACAAGGTCTGAAAGAGGAACTTTACTATGCTTTGTCCCCAAAATAAAGCAGCACTTATACATAAAACACTGAACCCTAATCTTCAAATACAAAAACAAATTTAATAAAATACTTAGAATGACACAAAGATAAATGCACATCCCTCGTCCCAAATGCTAGGACAAATTTGTACAAATGCTCCTTCTTCCCTAGTGCTATTAGAGCATGGAATGGGTTGCCTAAGCTAGCCAGGATAACCAGTGACTTGGCAGAATGTAAGTCATTGGTTAATATGCATGACTGAATGCATGACGCGTAGGACGTGATCATGTTATTTGTTGAAGTAACGTCTGTATTCTATAAGATAAGATAAGTACCCAGGTCATCCTGCCTCTATGGGGGACCAGGTCTCCTGGTCACGTGACAATACAATAAATAAATAAATAAAACAAAACAACGTGTACACACACTCGTCTGTGTGGATGTGTAGCAGAACAACTGGTCAAATACAGTTCTGTCCTGACTTTGGAATGTTGACCCCAACTGACCTCTTATCCTTGGCTTAAAAACAAAACAACGATTCTTAGCATACATGTAGGATGGCTGCCTGGTCGCGCGCTATGCGCGCTAGACTGTTGTTCGGACTTGTCGGTGGTCTCAGGTTCATACACTGCTAGCTCCCATCCCCCCTCGTCTTGCGAGAGGTTAGGACTAGGAAGTAAATTATTTTCAATTCTGGAGGAACATCCGAAACATGTACAACATTAATGTCAAACATGGCACCCCCCCCCCTTTTTAAAAATAAAAATAAAAAATAAATTACAAGGGGGAAAATGAAACGTGCTTATATCAGTTTTCTTTAATTTTTCAATGAAAACTTCTATCATGGATTTTAAGCAGAGAATTTTATAAAATTATAAATAATAAACAATTATTTAAAAAAAAAGACAAACACGGAAACGAACATAAGACTCGAGTTTCAATAAAAGGAAATGTCAAGAAGATATTAGTTTAGTCATTTGATGGAGGTGAGCTACAGAGAGTCAGAGAGAGAGAGAGGGGAAACTGGAAAGATTGCAAAATTTGTTATCATCGGGTGGCTATGCTCTCAGCTTCGTACTCTGGTTCGTATGTGTTTGTATTATAAACGTATTCATTTATTGAATGAAATAGGGGCATGTCACTCAAGGTCGAGACTCTCACTCTTTACTATGTAACCATTGCGCCCAATAAGTCTTAAAAAAAAACAAAACACAACAATAATTATAGATACTTTAGATAGATTAAAGCAAATGTTTTTCAACCAGTTCACTTATTTCAGAATGCGACGCGATAACCGCTCGTCGGCTTTTATGCAAATACAACGTACGATGTGTTAGTAAATGTGTAGAACATCGCAGAAGATCTTTTCATAGCAATGACAGAGCAAGCACTTAATTATGACTTACGGCAACTCTACACATGTGTCGTGAGGTGAGTTTATAGCTCAAGAAAAAAAAAAAGATCGGTGTTTAAGTCGTTGTTGAACCCCAATACAAGAGCTAATTACTACATTGATAGATAGATACAAAACAAAGAAATGTAAACGATTCTATTTTAAACAACATTAGTTGTTTATGAAATTTTAATAATGCTCATAATTGCCATTACAATTTTGTTTTACAAATATTTACCGAATGTTTCTTTAGAGTTAAAAATGTATTACATCCTAGCCCTAAATTCTCTCATGGCGGCGGGCGACACGGACCACCTAGGTTACAGTACGAAGTTTACGCGACCAGAAACATGTTTTGCTTATTATTCTTTAATGAGCTGCTTAGGGGAACAGTAGGCCTATTCAGAATACGCTGCCTGATTTATCTGTGGCATTTTACGTCTCGATAGGTAGTGTTCGCCCTTTGCCAATCCTTAATACACAGCTGCGGTCACAAGTTGAGCATCTGTAGTCACCAGACGCTAGATATTTTGTGTTTCGGCAATGTTTCAGCAAAAATATCACGTTGTTTTGATATGGAGAGAGACCTCTTATTAGCATTTGGATCTAAGGTCTCATCTTTTTCATCGAGATACATGTTGAAGCGCCTCTAGCTTTTGTAAAACAAAACAAGCAAACTAATAAAAAAAAATACTTTAAAAAAATTTACTTAGAGGAAGCACTGCACAATCACTGCTACATCTATCAAAACTGCAAGGCTTGCCTATCCATTTTCAATATAAAACAAAATTAATTAATTACCCCTAATTGATAAACTAATTGGTTATTTTTTTTTATTGATTCATGTATTCGACTAACATTACTAACAACAATTGTGCAAATGTTCCACTTGATTCGAGAATAGGAAAAGGGAGAAAATCGTAAAATAATCCTTCCAGACAGACAGACGGAGTGAGTTAATATAAACTGTGTAAAATGACGTTAGGCAATAGTCCTGCTGCTTCTTTTTTTCAGTGTCTACCCGTATATTTGAACACAAGGAACTAAGATATAAGTATCTAATAATAATAAGGCTTGTCTTCGAGTCCGAAGATTAGTGAGGTGTGCAGTATTTCCAGTGGCTGCGCAGCCCCATCTGTGACCTACATATTTTGCCACACTCAAGGCAAGCATAAGCATTGTCCGCAGGTGGTCGATTTAGAGTTTCTTTTCGTCGTCTGCGTTTGTCCTCGGCAGCGGATTTTCTTTTGGTCTCAAATGTGTATCCCGCGGCCTTCGTGAGTGACCCCCAGCTGTCTCAGAAAGGGACAACATTAACAAGGCTGCTTCCTTAGCATGGCTCAAAGCAGGTCATCTCTACCCTGAAACTGAAGGCTTTGTTACAGCATTACAGGACAGACTACTTAGGACAAAAAATTACGAGATTACAAATAAGAGTTTCTCGAGTCTACTGATCATCTGCTGTACAGGGATAGGCCAATTCTGACCGACAAAACGGTAGATTTTAATCGCCCTGATCTGCTGTTCATTGATAACATAAAAAGCCACTACCATTTTGACATCGCCGTACCAAAAGCTCATATGTTAAGAAAAACTGAGTTGGAAAAACAACGAAAATATGGGAACCTATGCTTGGAGATTAAGCTTTTGTGGAATTTACCAAAACTAACAATAGGTTTATACCCCATTGTAATATCAACCGAGGGGAAACTGATAAAGGGACTACGATGAATTTTGTTTCCTTTTAACGAAAGACGACCCTGGCAGCGCCAGAGAATGAATACTCGTTCGTTTCTAGCATAATAATAATAACAATAATAATAATATCAACCGAGGGGATAATAACAACTGACCTCACAGATACCTTCAAGGCCCTTAACATTCTTAGGAACATTCTCGTTGCCTGTCAGAGAGCGGTACTGCTGCAGACCTGCCCCATCACAAGAACATTCCTCAGTGGAAACTGTTAAAGGGACTACAATGAATTTTGTTTCTCTTTAGCGAAACTTTACCGCGGCAGCGCTAGAGAATGAAACTCTTTCGTTTCAAGCATAATAATAAATAATAATAATAACAATAATAATAATAATTATTAGAACTTATCAGAATGTACCTACCTAGGTCGCAATAACCAAGTTGCAAAATTAATACACCAAATCTTGGCATTGATCAATAACGATATTCCTCCGCAATACAAATTCTCGCAACACAAGAGGTTCACGAGTCTATTGATCATTTATTATACTCGGATTGGCCTATTAAGTCTGACAAAACGGTAGATTTTAACCGCCCTATTCTGCTGTGTATTGACAAACCGCTACCATTATTGACATCACAATACCACTATCTCATAATGTCAGAAAAAGTGAAATGGAAAAAAAAAGAAAATATGGGAATCTAAACTTGGAGATTAAATGTTTATGAAAGTTATTTAAAATAACAATATACCCCATTATATCAACCGGGGGGGGGGATATGGACAACTCGCGACTGGCACAAGAAAAACTGGTCGCCCCCACCTCCGTTACATAGATGTAATAAAACGTGACCTCAAATCAGTGAACATCAATACTGACATAGCTCTAGACCCCACCAGATGGAGAGAGACAGTGACCAAGAAAGCTATGGACAGTGAAAGTACATGGGTCTCAGCTACTACTATGATGAATAATGATGGCTGCCTGGTCGTGCGGTTTGCGCGCTGGACTGTCGTTCGGATTTATCGACGATCGAGGGTTCAAACCCTGCCCGCTCCCATCCCCCGTCGTCCTGCGGGAGGTTTGGACTAGGAAGTAAACTATCTTCAACTTTGAAGGAACATCCGAATTATGTAAAACATTTTACAAACATGAGCTTTAGGTAAGGAGAATGCAAGAAAACGCTTTTAGCGACGGGACTTCGCCCCGAACTCCCATGATGAATAATAAGCTGTAGATGTCAAGAGAATGCGTTTCTGCAGTAAAGAATGCAAGAAAAGGGTTTTGGCGCCGGGGCTTCGCCCCGAACTCCACTGATGTATAAAGAGCTGTAGATGTCAGGGGGGTTAAATTATATTGATATCCAACTAATTTTGCTCACAAACTATGATTCCTACATAAAAATAGGATCGCCCCCCCACTCAGAGGGCTAGAGCGGGGGGGGGGGCAGTAGAGATATTCGCCCCTCCCACCCAATCGGCCAACATGGGAGCGACATAATATAAAGATCGGATAAATTATCAATAACAAGTTTTAACCATATAGATATTTAATTGATTCTGTTAGCAAGCTGTGATTTCTACACATAAATTGGACCGCCCCCCCCCCCAAAGTTTATGGTTGGGGGGGGGGCGGATTGATGTCGCCCCCTCCCGGCCCCACCAAATCGGCCTCTCCCGACCACACCAAATCGGCCTACATAGTAATAAATTTGTCTACAAATTGTGTGAATTCTATACTCAAATTCATCCGCCCCCTCCCCTGGATCCGCCAGTGGATCAACATACTTTTTAAAATCTTCTTTAGACATTGCTATCATTATTAACAATTGATTGAGGTCTGGTCTGATTGGCAGTGTAATTAAGTGACGTAAAGCACATTAATTAAAACCGCTAAAAAATGTTTACACCACTTTCCTGGGTCCATCTTCCACTAGTGTTACAACATCTGTTTTCATCTCTCAAAGCTTAAGTGTCCATAACTAAACCTTATTTTGTTTTTTTACTTCAGTTGTTACTGCGATAGAATGAAGCTCATTTATGCGGTCATCGTGGCCCTCATTGGTCAACTGGTCAGTGCTGATCAACAACAACAGCTGGCTTTGTCTTCAGCCTCGTCAGATTTCTCCCAAAGACTTTACCAGAATGTTGCTCTAAATGAACATAGCATTGTCTACTCACCCTACAGGTAAATACACTTCATGATTGAGTTTTTTTTTAAATGGCAAGTTTTTATTGTAATGCAAAATATGTGAATATAACGCTATATACTAGAGTCTAGTATAAAGAATAGGCACATTTTTTTTTCGTCTTAAATCGATAGATTCCTATTATAACTAGATGTAGATACTATTAAATTTTAGCAATACCGAATTAGAGTAGGCCTATAGATTTATAGGAGGCGCGATGGTAAAGCGCTTGGCTCCCAGACAGGCGGTCCCGGGCTCGAATCCTGAAGACTGGGATTTTTATTTAGGGATCTTTAGGGCCCCTTTTCTCGACGAGCTCTAATGGATACCCGACATTAGTTGGGAAAAAGTAAAGGGTAAAGTAAAAAAAAAGTTGGCCGTTGTGCTGGTCACATGACACCCTCTATTATGGATTATGTCTTACCAATAGGCTTACCTCATAGCAGGGGTGGACTGGGTGTCAAAATCGGCCCAAGCATTTCTATAAAATTCGGTCCACAAATTCTCTATCATGTGATGGGCATCCATTTCTAGATGTATCGGTCCTTAAAAATCATTGCTAAGCTTGATAATGTATCGATATGCATGCATACAGTGAATTCACTATATCTTAATAAGCAATTTAGCATCTTTTTAAATCAGCAATTATGTAGGCCCTAAAAAGATGAAGCCTACTAGTAGCACTGTCTCCATTTTATTTTCGGAAAATGTGTTAGATTAAAAGAGTATTACACTGCAATGTCTGTGAAAGATTTTTTTAAACACGACACTCAGAAGGCCTTTGATATAAATCATAATATTAACATAATAAGAATATTATAAAACCTTTAACTACTTGATATGTGCCATAGTGACTTCAATCAGGCCATTTCGGTGGCCCTACCGGCCCATTTGGGTACCGGCCCACCGGGCATTTGCCCAAATGCCCATTTAGCCAGTCCGCCCCTGCCTAATAAACAAAAACTTAGACAGAAAATAAAATTACTTTTTATCAGCATCCATTCAGCCTTGACCATGACGTCACTAGGAGCAAGGGGAGATACTGAAACTGAAATGAAGAACACACTCGGCATTACTTCCCTTGGTAACTCTGTCCACACAATCTATAAGGAGCTGATCGAACAGGTGAGCAATGTTGGTAGATGTGTACATCTTTTTACTTTATTTCACACTTTTGTTAATTAAACTACCACGTTTTTTTTTAAACACCAAGTTAGCAGGGCAAAGGTCACGCGATCATTCAATGGTTAAAAGAAGATAAGTAGTCTGACTGTTATTTCATATTACCAAAAGGTTTTTCATAAAACACTGAAATACAAATACAGAGCCTAATAAAATACACAGAAAGACAGAAAAATAAAGTCACATGGAATGGGTTGCCTGAGCCAGCCTGGAAAACCAGTGCCTTGGCAGAATTTAAGTTATTGGTTAATATGCATGACTAGATGCATGACGGGTAGGATGTAATCATCTTCTTTTGTGAAGTAACGTCTGTATTATATAAGATAAGAACATAAGTTCTTGAAGCCTTAAATAGTTGTTCAAAATGTCTATATGACAGACAGGCAGACAGACAGAGTTGCAATCCACTTTATTCAAACGGTGCGAAGTACGGCTGCCTGGTCGTGCGGTTTGTGCGCTGGACTGTCGTTTGGATTTATCGAGGGTTCAAACCCTGCCCGCTCCCATCCCCCGTCGTCCTGCGGGAGGTTTGGACTAGGAAGTAAACTATCTTCAACTCTGAAGGAACATCCGAAACATGTAAAACATGTAAAATGCATATTGCAATTTCATGCTCTTTAATTTGATTTCACTTGTAATTGGATTGATCGAACTTAAAATAAGTGAACGTGAACAATGCTATATCTGGTTAGATCGGCATATAGGCCTACGTTCATGTTATTTACAAAACTTAAATAAACTCACTCTGTCTGTCGGGCCAAAAGTTTGTACACATTATTTCTCAGACACCCTATCTCGGATTAATAAAAAAAATGTAAACATTTTTTCTTTTACCTGACAACACAAGAATAAGTAAAAAAAACAACAACAAATTAGTTAATTAACTATTCGTAATAAATTACTTTGTTTCGGTAACCTAAACAAGGGCAAGAAATTGTACATGGCTGAAGTGGTGGTATAGGCTGAAAAAGTTTCCTTTACAGGTTGTCGTCTGAGGCTTATTACAAATTTAATTACATGACTTATCCAATTTCTTTTACGATTCAAGAACCAATTTGAAAATCAAAGTTTGCTCAATTCATTTCACTTTATCCTAACAGAAACGGAGTTAGAAGCTTTAGTGAGAAAAGAAAATAAAGTTTAGACTTGACAATGTAACATACCACATAGTCACTAGGATATAATAGTTTTTCAAAAGTTGGTGAAGAGAATTGTCAAAAACATAGATCCACGAACCTCCGACTCAACCCATTGCCTAGAAGGGACCCAGGTACCAAACTTACATCTAACAGCAGTGCTGACATCTGACTTTTATGTTCAGGTACTGAAAGATATCTCCGACTTCAGTAGTTACCACACCTTCGGATAATATCAAACATTTGTATTTATGTAATTTTTTTCCTCGTTAATCTTCAAAGGTAAATGTGGGAATCGTGGTCGAGAGGCCAAGTACGCTTGTTTTGGCAACCTATGAATGGGCCGCGAGGTTCGACATCCGACTCGAGCAGAGTTGTGTCTACTGAGCGCCTTAAGGCAGCACGGAAAAACCTTCTCCCAGATACCCACTTCCAATGGTTTACAAATGACCATAGTGCTCTGAGCATGCTATAAACATGAAAGTAGCGATAGATAAAAGCTATAATGTATTTATTACTTTACTCATTTCATTTTTTTCTATTAAACTGTCAGGTAGTGGTACTGCAATATCAATGATTATTATTACAAATCTTTCTGCTTATCTACCTAAAGGCAGCACGGAAAACCTTCTCCCATAACCTCCCCTCCCCGACCCCCCTCCATCGGTCCATAGATGAGCATGGACCATAGTGCTCTGAGCATGCTATAAGCATAAAAGTAGTGCTATATAAAAGCAATAATTTATTTATTTATTTTACTCATTTTAATTTTTGTTTTCTAATTAAACTGTCAAATAGTGGTACTGCAAAATGAATGATTTTTACATATCTTTCTATTTGTCAATAAAAAGTAGATCTTGTAATTATCATTAATCTCATCAATCTGCTGTCTCGTTGTACAGATAAACTCCGTAACAGATGTGGAGCTCAATACCGCGAACGCCATCTTTGTTAAACCTAACTTCCAGATTGTTCCAAAGTTTACCCAAGACACAACAGACTATTATTCAGCCCAAACCGCCAACATTGATTTATCCGCTAATGGAGGTCCTGAGAAACCAATCAACGACTACATAGCGAACAAAACTGAAAACATTATTCAAAATGTTCTTCAACCAGGTAAATGTGACCCCCCTCCCCCCCACCAAAAAAAAAACAGTAAAAAACTCTGCTCTAGAACTTACACTTGTAAAGTGTTATTAAAATTAGTTAAATAATTAATGCTAATCACAGTAATCTGATATTTTTCCTTCTTATACATTACAAATGTTACTAGTTTAGGTGCCAGTTACTAGCCGGAAACAATGTCTGATCGCACGGGAATTTGGTTGTCAGAGCTATTTGTGACATATGTCATTAGGAAGCATTTTATAGGCTTAGAGCGCTTAAATTCATTACCACTTCCGGCAATAGCAACCTTACTGAACTGACATTCGATTCTACGTGGATGAAAAGGGAACAAAAATCACTATATGGAATAAAAACACTTGCCATTTATGGATCTGGAGGCGAGGCGGCTGAGTGGTAAGGCATTGGCTTCCGAACAAACGTCTCCAGGCTCAAATCCTGGTAAATACTAGGATTTTTTTATTTCGGGATCTTTAGGGTGCCTCTGAATCCACCCAGCTCTAATGAATATCTGACCTTAGCTGGGGAAAGTAAAGACGGTTGGTCGTTGTGCTGGCCAATAGGCACCCTAGTTAACCGTAGGTCACACAAGTAGATGACCTTTACATCATCTGCCCCATAGATCGCAAGGTTTGAGAATGGGAACGTTACTTTACTTATAAGCTCTATTTATTTTGAAGTCACCGTCTATGGTAAAATGTTAAAACCTTATAACTAAATTTCTTGGTCACAGAAAGAAAAATGTTTATGAGTTTCGCTGATTGACAATTCTAAATCTCTTTATATAATTCTCTTCTTCCCTCAACAGTTTGGACGAGCAAGAAGTAAAGGAAAGATCACTCTCTTATTTATGTGGATAGTAACCCCATGAAAAAACAAAAGGGGGGGGGGAGTAAGTGAGTATTCACACGTCGCTACGGATGGCTGCGCGCGCTGGACTGTCTTACCCTCCCCGCTCATCCCCTTCGTCCTGCTGGAGGTTTGGACTAGGAAGTAAACTATCTTCAACTCAGAAGGAACATCCGAAACATGTAAAACATTTTACAAACAAACATTTTACATACACTAAATAGAAGGGCCGGACTTATGCATTGTGGGGCCCTATGCGAAACGGATTTCGCGGGCCCAAGTTTGGTAGGTAATCGGACAATAAGTGAGATTTAAGAGTTTGTATTAGAAAACAAATTCGTCTATACATTTTATTTTTTCTTTACTATGTACAGAATTACTTTACTAGCCTTGCGTGTAGCAAAGTCATACAATATATCATAATAATTCTGTATCCTACATTGGTCATGCTCAATAGCAAGAATTACCAAATATTTCAATATATCCTTGAGAATTGTTGACCTCAAGTAATTCTTCATTAGTTTGAGGCGCGAGAAGCTTCTTTTACAAGATTACACAATTACGGTAATGAATAATGCCATTTTTATTTGTCGCTTTCCATATTGAATGACACCCCAAAATGACAATTTTTTTTTCTTTATATTTCCGTATATCTTTAGGACCTTTTCGTATATTTTGCAATTTCGGGAGATTTCCAGGAGCTTCTGGCAAATCGACCGGAGGGCGTGGGAAATTTGTTTTAAGTTATAAAATGATTTAATTTAATAATTTATACACCTTGAATTAGCGCGGGTCCTATGAAAGTGCGGGGCCCATTGCGGTCGCATACGTTGCAGTGGCCCTTCAACATACCGGCATATGCTACGTTGCTGGTCGACTAATTGTGTGTTATTTTATTTACACCCGAAGATGTATGCGGTGGTATTTATATCACACTGATATTTTTTTTTTTTTTGTTGAGATTTTTAAAATTCGGTTTAAAAAAGGTGAATAATACTGTATATATATGATATTTACAGGAACCATTGATGATGATACGGTAATGCTTCTGATTAACACAATATTTTTTAACGGGACCTGGGAAGCTACTTTTGATAAGCACCAAACAAGGAATCAGGATTTCAATCAACTTCCGTACGTAGTAAAACAGGTGAGTAGTCAGAGTTATAGTGCTCTTTTTTAAAAGTGTAATATAGTGATGCCCAAAATACGGCCCGCGACCTGGTACCATTCGGCCCTCAAAAACGTCGGCACAGAGAGAAGAAAATCCCTCCGTTTAAAAAAAAAAAAAACTTGTTGAAAAATGTCTCTTACCTACGTTAAGGCCCTCTGATGGATTGACACTATGACCTTTAACATTTGTACGTTTGTGAAATGGGAGAGTTGAAGAAACTACAAGTGGAACTTAGAATCGACCATCAAAAGTGAATGAATCCTTATTTATTCTTTGTGGAACATGATAATAAGCCATCATATTTGATTATTAAAGAAATTGTGTCTGTTTTTGGGTCTAACAAAATATAAACAGCATTTAGAAAAAAAATTACGTTATTCTTTGTTTGAGCTGCGAATGAAAAGATTTTAAAATTACGCCTAGAAATTCGAGTATCGATAGGAATATTTACCAAAAAGAGCCCAAAAAAATAAGTGTCGTTGGCTAGTTAGCTATAATTGTGCTCACATTTAGTTGAGAAATGAAGTCATTTTATGACATCCCAATAATTAATATAAGTACAGTTGTTACTAAGGAGTAAATTCCTAATAGAATTGTTGTAGATCAATTTCTTTTCGTTTTTTGTATCTTTTTGGTCATGTGGTCCGTGACACAAGTGTCAAAAATTAAATTGGCCCGCTGGTTGTATAAGTTTGGCCATCACTAGTGTAAGTTAAATATTAAGTACAGACACGCCCATCTTTCATCAGTGTAGCACCTCGTGTCGTTTAAGCATTTAAAATTAACACTTCTAATGACATTGAGAATAAGCAAGCTAAGACAGACCAAGAATTAACACAAAAATGTCTAGATATAACCTTGAGTCTCTAAAGTAATACACATGCCTTTTGTAACAAAAATACAACTATTTAAAACATTTTGAGCACAATTCATTGAATGTTTCTAAGCACAGTAAACTTTATTGTGTCACTAGATGCTTTTGACCAAATATTAAGATCTTCCAAATCTTAGCGATGTATTACAATACTAAAAGCTTATTAGACACCACCAGAAATTAAGATCTCAAAGCATATTTAAGGTATTTCCAACAATTTTCGTACAGAGATACATTTACAATACATGTTAAATACAGTTGTTACAGTGTAATGGGTGGTTTACACGTCTTTGAATTTAGAAGTCTTATATCATACAATAAATACGATGACCCATATTGCGCTACTGTAGGGTGATCTTTGCGTTGACCCATTGGCAATAAAAACAGTTTAATTCCTCAATTAGGAATGGTGAAAAGATTAGCACAGACACATATAAACACCATATACTTTCAAATATAAATTCTTAAAAGTAAGCTTAACATGAAGCATGAAACATATTGACTTATGGATCAGGATAAAATCTTTTCTTCACTATTTATAAGCTTTCAAATCAAAAGTTCTGATAGTGAAAATTACAAGCGACCTTTTCATTTCTAATAATCTCCCTTTATATATCTGTTTAGAGAGTTAAATCTTCGACAGCCACTGTATAAATAAACTTCCTGTTTGCACTTCTCTTGCCGCCTTAACACGCGTGTCACAATCCTAGGAAGCAAAACATTTTTTTTTTTAATTTGAAAAAAAAATTTAGTTGACACATTAGCAAATAATTGAAATCAATTACAAATATTTTATAGGTTGAGATGATGACTGATGACAGAAATGTCAACATAAAAAGAGATGATGTCAACAAGGTGGATATCGCTGAGCTCCCCTTTAAAGGAGGTAGATTTAGCTTTTACATTGCTTTACCACAAGCAATAGATGGCATCACTGACCTAGGTAAGTTTCCATGCTATGCTCGTACGAGAGAGAGGCTATGCTAATGTATTTCTACAATGTAAAAAAACAAAACAACAAAACAACAACTATTTTTCGCTCTGGAACATGCTTACTATTATAGCTATTTATGTTCTTACTAAAGAAATAGAACTTCTACTATTTCAAAGGTATGAAATATACGAAGTTATTATGTTGTTCTTTTTAAATTCCTTTGTCATTCTTCTAATATAAAATGTTATATAGTGTTATGTGCATTGTAAATTAAAGTGTCTTTAGATCGCATTTATTAAAAAAAAAAAGGCATTCAAAATAGAAAAAAAGGACTTCTATAAGGATTATATATATATTTAAACAAATAAAACATTGTTTACTTGAGACTATAACGAGCTTCAAATTGTCATTAAAATCTGTTCCAGAGTAACAAAAAAGAAATAGAAAAAGGGAAATACTGCCATTTATCTGAAAATTACAGGGTCTAGCTACCTGTCTGCTTAAGAAAAGAAATGTATTAATTAGTACTTAATGATTAACTAATTGTTTAATTTTTGGCTTGATTCGTGAATGGTCATCGACTATAATTAAGCAAAATTTCAACTTGATTCGAGAATGGGAAGTGGGAGAAAAACTTCTCTAAAACGTAATAAGGGGATTAATATATATATATATATATATATATATTGAGTAGCATATATTCCCCTTATTTTGAAATGAAGCAAATAATTAATAAACAATTAAATCATTTTTTTTCAAAATGGCACTGCCATTATTTTGTTCCCCTGGCAATCAAATCATTAGACAGAAACGATTGGCTATAAACTTTTCATATATAAATTATGAGTGAGTCTGGTACTGATGCACATTTTGGTTTTCTATAGTTATATTGTTTTGTTTAATGTAATGCACAAATTGTAAGACAAATTTCCTTAAGGATAATAAAGATTCTTCTTATTCTTATTATTATTAATTTTTTTTTTACACATCTTAGGAAAATTAAATGTTTTTTTTTTCTTTTTCAGAACAACTATTAGCTCGACCAGAAAGAGTCAAGCAACTATTTACTGGACTTAGCAGCGTGCGAGTTCAACTCTCCATCCCTAAATTCAAGACAGAGACAACGCTGTCTTTAAATACTCCCTTGAAAGACATGGGCATTAGAAAAGCTTTTATTTCAAAAGTTGCCGACTTCAGTGGAATAACGTCAGGTATTTAACAATTTATCATTAATAAATAGTACCAGGTGACAGAGCATCGCTTGGTTAAATAATTTTTTAAGGAATTTTATATACTCGAAATCATTTTGGGAATATTTTTGTAATTACAAAAATGAAGGATCAGATAAAGACTACTAATCTGAAGAGTTGCTTTAGTGTTCTGTTAGTTCTAAATGTAATTGTACATGGCAATTAAATATAAAGTCTCTTAAGTCCTCCTATAGTTCAGAAAAACCACAGCTCACGTCCGTCTTATAGCTTTACAATGCATCTTTTGCGTAAAACTATTGTAGGCCTACTATTATTGGTTGGAAGAAAGTCTTTGCAGTGTAACTTCTCAGATGGTTAAGTTCAGATATTTAATTATGCAATTAGTATAATCATTATGGCTTTAATACGAAACATCAAGTGACGAAAATCTCTACGTTATAGGATAAAATAGGCACTTTGTGGCAAAGTAAAATGGCGCATTTTTTCTTAATAGACTTAAATTATTGCATCAGTTTTCTAAAGAAACCTTTCCGTGGGGCACCTCTGCCTTTAGAATATGTTCGTCCCCTGCCCAGCCTGACTGTCGGACTATAAGAAGTTCATACCGGCTTTTGCCATCCATCTATCCCAGTGGTGCTACAGCCCAGTGGAGGGATATGGCCTACTTCAACGCACCCCTCCATTTAGATCTCTCCTGGGCTTTCCGTCTCCACGCCCTAACCCCCAAGCTTTTTACTGACCTTTATAGTTAAATCAAAAGAGGCTGCAGTGTACACAAACTCGTTGACCGCTAGCTAGATATCATGTTCAGTGTGAGCAAGTAAGGCGTAGAGAAGCTGTGTTATGATCATTTCCTTTGTTTTGTTACGGGACAGCAGACACCGAAGCATGAACACACGGTAATAATTCACCAGCAAAATAATAATAATAATAAGGCTTGTCTTCGAGTCCGAAGATAAATGAGGAATGCAGTATTTTCCGTGGCTACGCAGCCCCAGCTGTGACCTACATATTTTGCCACAATCACGGCAAGCATAATCATTGTCCGCCGGTGGTCGATTAAGATTTTCTTTTCGCGTCTGCGTCTGTCCTCGGCAGCGGATTTTCTTTTGGTCTCAAACGTGTATCCGCGGTCTTTGTATAGAGGGAATTTTTAAAAGTCCGACAGTTACGCTGGTCAGAGCACTATCCTGTATGGGAGACGAATGACACAAAAGGTGTACTCGTTTGTTGCTTAGTTTAGGTAAAAAAATAATTAGTATAATGACGCCCTAGTGTACCATTTAGAAGAAAATTCATCCCATCAAATAGGCGAACTGAATGTCCCTTTCTACACCTTACTTATTTACTTATAGCCAATGATGACAAAGACGAATAAATATATATGTCAGTGCGCCAGGGTAGAGTTCTTGGCAGACAAGACGGACTGCTCTATAATTTTTTTTCCTTTGAGGCTTGGTTCATGGAAGAATTATTATGAATATATGGAGGGGTCAAGCAAGTTTGCTTTTGGGTATAAATTGTTAATTTATAATATTTTATTCATGAATGTTTTTTTTGAGAATCGCTGAGAAAAGCAACAAAAACTATGATGGTGATATGAGACCAGCAAAACAAGCAACCTCTTTTTCATTTTCCACTAGCCCAAATAGAGGTGGCTGGAATAAAGCTGTCCTACATATCCCCAATCTCATGATTATCGCAATACCTGCCTTCACCGGTATTTAAACTCAAGACCCCTGCTTTACCACTTCGCCTCTATAATATAATGTACATTTTTAGATAGTATATAATGTCGAAATAAGAAAGGATATTTGATCAAGAAGCTTAAAAAAAACAACGTAGATCCAACTGAGTTAAGTTGAGGAATTAAAAGTATTTAGTCGTTGTGCTGGCGACAATGACATCCTGGTAAATCGTCGGTTTTACATCATCTGCCACTTTAGATCACAAGGTCTTTAAGGGTGTACTTTTTACCTTGTATATCCTTCCGACTCGGAAGAAAATAGATGCGCCCGGATGAGTCCCTGCTTTTGGTTTCGTATTGAGACGGGCAGAATCTAGTGTGGTTAATCAAGCCAATCCTGGAGATGCAGAGTTTGCCCCAAGTTCTAGCATGTGTATGCATATGGCTAAAGGCTAGCTGGTAGGGCAACTTTCTTTTTCTTTCTCATGACTAAGGCAGTTTCGTTTTTATCTTAACTCTTTCTCTCCGTAATTATTTACCACATTCTAGTGGAATCAACGTTGGTATCGTCAGTTAGGAGAGAAAGAGTTAAACCTTCATACAATCTGCTGAGGAAGCTAACATGGTACGACCCGGAGATTATCTTAAAAGGTTCTTGTGGAGATTATCTTAAAAGGCTCTTGTGGAGATTATCTTAAAAGGTTCTTGTGGAGATTATCTTAAAAGGTTCTTGTGGAGATTATCTTAAAAGGCTCTTGTGGAGATTATCTTAAAAGGTTCTTGTGGAGATTATCTTAAAAGGCTCTTGTGGAGATTATCTTAAAAGGCTCTTGTGGAGATTATCTTAAAAGGCTCTTGTGGAGATTATCTTAAAAGGTTCTTGTGGAGATTATCTTAAAAGGTTCTTGTGGAGATTATCTTAAAAGGTTCTTGTGGAGATTATCTTAAAAGGTTGTGGAGATTATCTTAAAAGGTTCTTGTGGAGATTATCTTAAAAGGTTCTTGCGGAGAATATCTTAAAAGGTTCTTGAACATATTAAAGATGATATTTAAGATAATACAATAAACATTCCACCATTACCTTAAAACTTTACATTCAATGCCCTTTCTCCTCGTCTGTATTTAGCGAAAATTTTCATCAGCCAAGTTCTACACAAAGCTGTGATCGAGGTCATGGAAACTGGAACTGTGGCTGCTGCAGCGACTGTCGTTGTACTAGTTACTGAGTCTGCTCAACTACCCCCCACAGAAAGTTTCATCGCTGACCATCCTTTCGTGTACTTCCTGAGAGACAATCAAACTGGACAGATTCTCTTCCAAGGGAAATTCTCGGGTTAAAACTTAAAAGTTTTTTTGTTGTTGTATTTACTTGTTTTCCATTGAACATTAAATAATGACGCAATAACATGGATTTCTGTTTTAACTTAATTTTAATTTCTTTATTCAGCGATATTTGATTATCACATCTGCACATCGTTTTTACAAAGCTTACATCAACTCACTTTGTTTGTCTGTCTGTTTGATAAAAAGTCTGTACATGTTATTTTTCTCACACCCATTCTTGGATCCAACTGAAACTTCACACAATTATTCATGACATAGACAAAACATGAATCAATTAAAAAAAAGTAACCAATTAGATAATTAATTACTGGTAATTCATTATTTTGTTTAATAGCAACAAGGGAAACTAATCCTTCAGTACTCACATATATGGCTAAATTTGTCAGGTTTAGTCCCATTAAATAATTGTTAACGCTTTTTCTCCCTCACGCATTCTCCGATCAAGTTGATACTTTAAACAATTATTTATTGTGCGTTACAAAACTTGAATTAATAGACTAAGACACTCATGTAGTCGATAAATTATTGGTAATTAAATAACTTGTACATTATTGATAGATATAGTTTTAATGGAGGAGTTCTTCCCCTTTAGATTGGCTTTGTTTTCTTTTTTTTTAAGGATTGTTCATATTTTGAAGTAACAAATTATTGACATATATTTCTGTTTAGAAAAGAAATTATTTTTTTGCAGACATAAGCAGGCCAGGCCTTAGACAAAAGCAAAGTAGGCAGCCCTCTGGGGTTAGAGATTAGTGGGGGCCTCGCATAGGACTAAAAATAAATTTAGAAAAAAAAATTAGAATTTTTTTTTTTTAAATTGGATCTGATCTCAAACCTAGTAGAGCACTAGGACTCTATGTTTACTAGTCTAACTCTGTCTCTACTATGACTCTATGTTTACTAGTCTAACTCTGTCTCTACTATGACTCTATGTTTACTAGTCTAACTCTGTCTCTACTATGACTCTATGTTTACTAGTCTAACGCTGTCTCTACTATGACTCTATGTTTACTAGTCTAACGCTGTCTCTACTATGACTCTATGTTTACTAGTCTAACTCTGTCTCTACTATGACTCTATGTTTACTAGTCTAACGCTGTCTCTACTATGACTCTATGTTTACTAGTCTAACGCTGTCTCTACTATGACTCTATGTTTACTAGTCTAACGCTGTCTCTACTATGACTCTATGTTTACTAGTCACTCTGTCTCTACTACCATATTCACATCGCCTAAACCTGTGATGCCCAACCTTATTTGACCTGCGGGCCATTTTAATTTCCGACACTTATGTCGCGGGCCACGTGAACGAATAGATACATAAGTGAAATGAAATGGACCTGAAACTATCTAAGTAGTGACCCCGTGGAACAAGTACTTATATTCAATGATGGGATAGTCGAAGTGAATCTTTTTTTTTTTTTTAACATGTCAGAAAATGGTTTCACCTCGCTATTTAAAATGTGAATAACATTGTAGCTAGTTTTACAACCATCTCATTTTATTATTATTATTTTTTAAAAATATTCTGATAAATCTCTAAGAGTAGTTTAACCATGGTTTAACAATCTTTTATTCGTGGCTAAAATCAAGAAAGCCCCTATATTGGTTTCATAATGCAGTTTATTATTTTTGGCTTATTATCATGTTCCACAAAACAGTAAAGAGCCGTTCAATTTTCCTGGCTGATTCTACATTCAGAGTCACATTTCATAAACACACAAACGTTAAAGTCATAGTACTAATCCATCCTATAAAAAGTGAGGGTCCCAATGTAGTCCCTAATGTAGGTAAAGATACATTTTTTCAACTTTTTTTTTTCTGGTTTGGAAGGGGTAGGGATTTTCTACACTTTGTGCCGACATTTTGGCGGGCCGGATGAAACTGCTTCACGGGCCGGATCTGGCCCGCGGGCCGTATTTTGGGCATCACTGGCCTACACCCTCCAATTATCAAAGGCTGGCACTGTCTTCTTCCTATGTTGAAATTGGCTGAATTTGAATAAAAGACCTCACTGGAAAGACTGAAGGAATATAAAAAATGACAGACTTACATCAGCATCATGAACGAACAATCTACATAAATTCAAGATGGTGAATTCATACAGTACAACACATTTCAAAACAAAATGCGCCGATCCGTGCCGGACACCCCAACTTAACCATCTGTTACTATCAAAAATAGATTTATAAATTTGAAGTTTGATTTTATCACAAGTTAATACGACTTCGTTGACATGAACTTGGAAACAGGAAAAAAAATCTAAAATATTTATATTTAGTGTAATTATTGTATCAATTAGTTTGGAACGGTCATGTCATTAAATTTGTAACAGATCCAGACTAACGATACAATAACGATTAAAGCGATTTCATGCTTTTAGCTTTCTCAATGCGCTTTGATCTTGACCAGTTGGGGATAGCGATGTGGGGAGGGGGGGTTGAAGAAGGGGGGTATCTGTGTCGCCGTGATCACTTTTTAAGTCCATTTAAAAAAAACAAAAACGTGTTCATTCAATCAGGGGCGTTGCAAGGAATTCGCCATTATTTGAGGACCGGGGGGGGGGGGCTTGATCTCTTTTGGGGGTCCTGCTTTTTGAATATTTAATGTCAAAAACACTCATTTGATGGCCCCCCTTAAGTATGGGCCCGGTGGGATTTTCAAATTCTTCCCCTCGTTTGCCCGCCTAGCTACGCCACTGCACTCAATGCCCAAGCCTCCTACAGGGAACTAATTCAACGTATACGATCACATCTGTCAATTACGATTTGTTTCCCATGTTCGATTCCAAACAAAATGAATTAAATACCAAACGTTAATTAATTTCTTAAAAATTCATTCTTGTTTTGTCAGGTACAAGAATTAAGTATGCAATATTTCAACTAGGTCATAAATAGCGTGGGGGAGAAATAACGTGTACAAACTTCTTACCAGACAGACAGACAGACAGAGTGAGTTGATAAAAGCTTTTTTAAAAAAAAAAAAAAACTTTAGCAGAAAAGAAGAAAATAATAGTATAAAAGATGCCTGACCTATTGCTTGTCACACAAAAACACAGTCCTACTAGGCTCTTGTTTTGCTGACAGGAAGATGTCCTGTTTACACGACTGACGTCACGGACGTGACACGATCTGTGTTTCTATTCCGGATTCTCTTCTTATGTATAAAGTATACCTTTCACCAGGCTATTACCGTTACTACTGTCTGTAACTTGGACGAACAAACTGGTGTGATTTTTTTTATTGCATTGTAAAACTTTGGGATATTTAGAAATCTATCTGCAGTACACACACATTTTTTTTTCATTCATTTTGCAACTTAAAACATACAAGGAGCAAAGGGAGGTAATGTTATGATTGCATTTTAAAAATATTATCTAATTTTCAAATGTATTATAATATAAATGTTGTTTTTTTTAACCATTCGCTCATAACACTTTTGGAAATAAATGTTATATAATTTTTGTTGCCACATAAGTGGATCTACAATAAATTTGTAGATAATTGAAAACCAAATGACCATCAAAAGTGTTATTCATTTCATCTCTGCCTGTGGTGCCTTCTGGGGCATTGGCTGCCAACCGGCTTCCTCCAGGCATCTCGGTTCTGGGCGAGTCTCTCCAACTGTCCCCACGTCTTGCCCATCTGCTTGGCGTCTGCTTCCAAATCGCGTCCCTTTAACACTATTGTTAAACCAAAACTACTATGAAAAAACAACATGAAAAAAATCCAGGTATTCACCAATACCTGCCTGAGGAGGATACTTATGATCCGCCGGCCAGACAATGTCTCGAATGAGGAACTGTGGCAAAGAACAAAGCAGCAGCACATTGAAGTAGATATCCTTCAGAGACGTTGGAGATGGATAGGTCACCACCCTTCGCAAGCCTGCATCCAAAATAACATAGCAAGACCTAACCTGAAACCCCCAAGGAAAGAGGAAGAGGGGACGGCCCAGGAATACATGGCAAAAGTTTTATTACTATACTTTAATGTGTCTGCTAATTTTGATATATGTAGTATTTACACTATTCCATTCATCCCGTAAGGCAGCTTATATAGCACAAATGTTGCGGTAGTCCTAAGCATTTCATGTGTCAATCTAGTCATGCATGTTAAGTAACGACTTAAACTCTGAATCAGCCGAAACGTAAGGGGATTCACTGTTGACAGGTAACACTGTTACTACCATCATTTGCATATTACACCGGCTTAACTCTGGAATGGGGGAGAGGTGGCTGAGTCGTTAAGCGCTTGGCTTCCAAACCTGGAGTCCTGGGTTTGAATCACGGTGTTTACTGGGATTTTGAATTTCGGGATTTCCAACTCTAAGGGGTACCTGATCTTAGTTGGGGAACGTAAAGGCAGTTGGTCGTTGTGCTGGACACATAACACCCTGCTCGTTAACCGTTGGCCGAAGAAACAGATGACCTTAACATCATCTGCCCTATAGATCGCAAGGTTTGAAAGGGGAAATTCATTTTTGTTTCCAAAACGCTTAATGGACCGGCTACGTTATTTTCTTCATTTATTCCAAAGCTTTAATGTAAGGATGGGCATTGTACTGTGTACACAACCTTTGTGGTACACAAAAGAAAGACAACTCCTTAGTTTGTTTTAGTCCGCATGTTTGTGCTATTCAGTTTTCTGTAAAACAAACATTATGAAACAACAATTAATGTTTATAAGCCATTATATTGATCTTAATATTCTGGTCTTCCTTTGTAAGGCTTTGTCCTCTGTTTTGTCCTCCTTTGGGTATGTAGGTCTCTGGGAACCATTACATTTAACCCTATCTCTTTCTCTTCTTTTCTCTGGCTGTAGTGCTTGGAAAGCGCAAAGTGATTGAAGATTTGTAAACAAAGAGCAGATTACTCTGATTAACTCAGTTTTAAACAACTCTGACAGTACTTACACGCATAGTTCGCAGCTATTAGTGGCAGTAGATTGACATTGTAATTAAGTGACGAAACATAAACTAAACATCTACCACAGCGTCCTCTTTCCTGAGTCTATCTTTAACTCTTGTCACTTACACCGTCAAGTCAGTGGCGTAGCTAAAGATATGGGGGGCCTGGGGGCTTGACCTCTTTAGGGGCCCCAGCATTTAGACATTCGACATTATGACAAGAGATAATTGCGTAATATATAATGTAAAGGCAAATTTCGGACACTAATTTGGGGGGGGGGGGCCCATAAGTGGGGAAAGGGGCGGATTTTCAAATACAGACCAACCCTCCCGTCACCCTAGCGACGCCACTGCATCGAGTTAAGAAATTTTGTCTTTATCTCTGTCTGTTTCACTAACAAGTTGTTGTTTTTTTTTTTTTTTTTTTTTTTTTCATATTTTATTGTCTCGACTTCAGTAGCTACTAAGACATCATGATGATTACTTATGCGGTCATCGTGGCCATCATTGGTCAACTGGTCAGTGCTGACCTACAACAACAGTTGGCTTTGTCTTCAGCCTCGTCAGATTTCTCTCAGAGACTTTACCAGAAAGTTGCTCTAGATAAGCCCAGCATTGTCTACTCACCCTACAGGTAAATACACTTCATGACAGAGTTTTTTTTAAATAGAAAGTTTTATTATAATGCAGAATATTTTAATATAACGCGGTCTATCCCTCTGTCCGTCTATCTATTTATCTATCATTCTATCTATCTATCTATCTATCTATCTATCTATCTATCTATCTATCTATCTATCTATCTATCTATCATATATACATATATAAAAGTCCCCAATTCAGACCTTTAGATGAGGCAAAGGTCAATTGTTTCTGTCACCCACGTTTACCGTGATTGTCAGGTGACCAGCACTACGACAAACCGCCTTTACTTTCCCTTACTAATGTCAGGTACACATAAGAGCAGGGGTGACTCAGGAGCGCCCTAAAAGTCCAACATTTAAACTCCAAGTTCTATACATATTATGATGTAAGACTAAGCGACATTTAACATGAAGCTCAAGGGTTCTTCTAAGCGCGTGTGCCCAAAATGGACAATTGTTAATTATAAAGAAACAAATAGAGCGGTTAAATTCCAAGGCTATTTATTATGTACGGAACATCTATGTGCAAAACATTTTCTTAATGTATTTAGATCTGCGCGAGTGCCTCGATATCAAATGAATGAATGATCCGAGATCGGGTGTCGGAGACATTCGTGTACTATTGACCAGACAGACAGACAGAGTAGATATAAGTTTTGTAAAAATAAAGCCAGTGTTTAAAACACAACTGCTGCGCTGTCATACAATAAGAAACACTGGACTTCAGGAGGAGGTAACCCAGTGACTCAGCGGGATCAGCAGACGTGAGATGGTTTAAGAAAAAAAAAAAAAGTTTTGTTACAAGCCAACATTTTCAACCAATGGTAACGTTTTAAAGTGACAGAAAACACCGACCTGCGTCACGGGACAAGCTAATAGGTCACAGATTTACCTTTCTCGAGGTACGCGAAGGAGGCATGCAGAAAACCTTGTACCAAAAAAAAATCATTAATTTTGATCTTCTTTCCGGTACTTACAATATAAACATCCCGTTCACAACTTCCAAAATAAAATATTTTTTGGGGCCAAAGTTTGCAAACTAAAAGAAAGTTTTCCCTTTCAATATTCTCATTCGGAAGGATGCTATGACATTCAACATGGAGTTCAGGCCGGATCTACAGCAGTGCATACACATAGAAACCGCCAAAGCGTTCATCATCAAATGATGGCCGCCACAAGCTGACAAAAAAACATGTAAGATTGATATTAAACAAAAAGGAAATAAAATTATACTACAATGTGCATATCCTCGGATGTGTCATTTTCCTGGCATTGATAAAACGTATTTTCATTACAGACGTAATGGAGACCAGTAGCTCGTTGTCAGGTCAAAGGTTAACGTACAGACGTAACGCCGCAACCAATAGTCCTGGGTAGAAGCCACCCAAAAACAACCCAAGGCCTTCACTTACTTGTTTTTTTGTGTAAAGTGTTTTGACATGTTTCGGATGTTCCTTCAGAGTTGAAGATAGTTTACTTCCTAGTCCAAACCTCCCGCAGGACGACGGAGGATGGGAGCGGGCAGGGTTTGAACCCTCGACCATCGATAAATCTGAACGACAGTCCAGCGCGCAAACCGCACGACCAGGCAGCCATCCAACCACACATGATCTTTAACCCGTCCTTGAGCTCAAAGTCCATGAACTCAAAGTTCCCCTTTCCGACCTTGCGATCCAAAAAAAAAATCATCTTTCTGATCGAAGGGATTTTGCAATATGTAAATAATTTGTAAAATATTATGTATCATTCATTTCTTTTTGATCGAAGGGATTTTGCAATATGTAAATAATTTGTAAAGTATTATGTATCATTCATTTCTTTTTGATCGAAGGGATTTTGCAATATGTAAATAATTTGTAAAGTATTATGTATCATTCATTTCTGTTTGATCGAAGGGATTTTGCAATATGTAAATAATTTGTAAAGTATTACGTATCATTCATTTCTTTTTGATCGAAGGGATTTTGCAATATGTAAATAATTTGTAAAGTTATTACGTATCATTCATTTCTTTTTGATCGAAGGGATTTTGCAATATGTAAATAATTTGTAAAGTTATTACGTATCATTCATTTCTTTTTGATCGAAGGGATTTTGCAATATGTAAATAATTTTTAAAGTTATTACGTATCATTCATTTCTTTTTGATCAAAGGGATTTTGCAATATGTAAATAATTTGTAAAGTATTATGTATCATTCATTCCTTCAGCACTCATGTTCACATTTATATTCTATTCACTATGACTATAAGGTAAAATATATTTTTTTTTGTTTTACTCTTTATCAGCATCCATTCGGCCCTGACAATGACGTCACTAGGAGCAAGGGGAGACACTGCAACTGAAATGAAGAACACTCTCAGCATTACTTCCCTTGGTAACTCCGTGCACGCAATTTATAAAGAGCTGATTCAACAGGTGAGCAATGTTGGTGCATGTGTACATGTTTGTACTTTATTTCACACACGTTTTAAACTATTGTCCTCGACCGCTGCAAGTTTAACACACATCGAATCAGCGGCACAAATGTCACGTGATCAGCCAACGTTAAAAAGAATAAAAAAAAATGGTCTTATATTACAAAGTCTAAAAAAGTCCGACATGTCTGAAAGGTCGTGTAGACAATATCACGATTCTGTTATACATGAGTCGGTTTCAAGTTTGCATTCTGTACTTAGCACGGTGAGTTGATTCGAAACAGGATCACAATGTCAATACGGACACACGATGTCCTGAAGACCACTGTCAAAAACGCAAACTATAACAAAAGATCCTCATGGCTCGTAAAGAGCTTCCTTCAAGGAACAGTACCAGAAAAAAATAGTAGAAAAGGCGATAAAACGACAACATCAAAGAATGAAAGGGCTTGTCTTTAAAAGAGATTCTATTCAAGGCAAAAAGACAGAGATGAATGGGGATAGAAAGTCGACAGATCATGTGTGGTGCACTTGGCTTCCGAATCTAGACTCATCTGTCCTGGGTTCGAATCTCGGTGAAGACTGGAATTTTAAATTTCGGGATTTTTAGGGCGCCTCTAAGTTCACCCAGCTCTAATGGGTACCTGATACTAGTTGGGGGAAAAGTAAAGGCGGTTGGTCGTTGTGCTGGCCACATGACACCCTCGATAACCCTTGGACATAGAAACAGATGACATTAATATCATCTGTCCTATAGATCGCAAGGTCTGAAAGGGGAAATTTCCTTCACTAAATGTGCTCAATTGTTTTCATTTGCGTTAAGGTGGCAGAAAGATGACAAATAATCATGGCATTCAACACGCTAGAATTTCTAGAGTAGTATATTTTATAGTAATAAGTAAAGTAAACTAAAGTGATTTTATTAAGAGATCAAGTTACAGATAGTATAGCGAAGCATAAATAAGTTTCTTCGAGGACTCAAACCACGGACCTTTAGACCTGGACATGCCACCTTGGAGCGACTCAGGTACCAACCTATCATCTGGCTTGACCATCCAGGTCACCGAAAATAGAATTATCTGGGTCATATGTCGTCAGAGAAAGCGATGGGAAGACAACATAAAAGAATGGACGGGGTCTACCATTGAAAGAGGTTCTATCCAAGGCAAAAGACAGAGAGGAATGGAGAATGATTATTGCCAAATCCTACGTGGTGTCCCAACGGTCCAACAGACTAAGGGATAGGTGAAGGGTAATACCGTCGGCCAGGAGATAAAGTGATCTTCATTTGAGCCCGCTTACATTTTTTCCCCACACAAACGTTTGGTCAGGTCTGCAGCCGTTCACCGTCTAGTGAAAAAAAAACAAAAAAAAAAAATAACGTATGCTCCTGAGTACATTCAGGAACTCGAATATGTCTCCCAGGTCAATTGCTACCACACCTTCATCAGATATCAGAATAGTATCTCTTTTACTTTGTACTTTTCTTTTTTTTTTTCCTTTTCGTTGAAGAAATTGTGCTTGACATGTTTCCTTCATAACTGAAGAATATTACATCCTAGCCCCAATCTCCCGCAGGACGGCGGAGGATGGCGGCAGACTGGGTTTGAATCCAGGACACAGGCAGAGCCATGTACAAAGAAATGACTACGCCTAACAAACTGGACAGTATTAAGCTCCTCCCCCGCAAAGAACAATCTACAATTTTCCAACTAAGAACAGGACACACACCACTATTAAATTACCACCTGAACAAAATAAACTCCACACAACTCCCCCTTTGCAGACACTGCACCCACCCCTTTGAAACCGTAAACCATATCCTCTTTGAATGCCCCTCCCTAATCCACCTTAGGCAGACCCTACTTCCTCTACAGCCCAACATAACCAACACGCTGTGCGGCAGTGCTGAACAACTGAAGAAAACAGCACACTTTTTTTCCTTGGCACAGTCTGCAAAAGAGCTCACAGCTCAGCAGCAATAAAGCTGGCTAGAAGAAGAAGAAGAGGAATCCAGGACCACGGAGACACAGTGAAAACTACACGCCTGTGACCTCTGTGGGATTTTCAAAACTTCTATGTCAAATATTATTACAGAATTTTCTTATCAATGAATAATTAGATCTGATTATAAAAAAAATTCCCTTTTAGACCTTACGATTTATAGGGCAGATGATATAAAGTTCCACGGGGTGTCATGTAGCCAGCACAACAACCAACCACCTTTACTTTTTCCAAAACTAATGTCAGCTACCCAATATACCTGGGTGGACTCTGAAGCGCCCCAAAGGATCCCGAAATTAAACATCCCAATCTTCACCAGAATTCAAACCAGGGAGCCCCCGGTTCGGATGTGAAGCGTTTTACGACTCAGCCAACGCGCCTCCGGACAGATCATTAATATTATCAATAATAGTTGGTGTCTTTTTTTTAATTTACAGATAAACTCCGTAACAGATGTGGAGCTCAATACCGCCAACGCCATCTTTGTTAAACCTAACTTCCAGATTGTTCCAAAGTTTACCCAAGATACATCCGAGTTTTATTCTGCCCAAACTGCTAACATTGATTTATCCGCCGATGGAGGTCCTGAGAAACCAATCAACGATTTCGTGGCAAACAAGACTAAAAATATTATTCAAAATATTCTTCCGCCAGGTAAATATTTTCACAATGCACTGTATTTAAACTTATTAACGTAAGGTCCACCGTGATCAAATGAACCTGCTAGGCTCAAGGTGTGAAACGAAACAGTTGAAACACGAGTTAGACCAGTGTTTTCCAAACTTTTTTGTCTCGTAGACCCCTTGGAACTCTTCTTAGACCCCTTGGGGGTCTATATAGACCACTTTGGGAATCACTGAGTTAGACAGAGCAAACAATTGAAGGTTTTTCTAAAATAATTGCTTTCTCTTGGAGATTGCTCCATATGAAAAAGCACAAACAACGCTTCGCTATTTTGATGTATTGCATATACAGAGTACGTCCGTATTACATAATTTAAAAAAATAATTTTACCACCTCCTTTTTGTAACTAATGGTAATAATACTCAATACCCCCTCCATCCCGATAAAGTAACATAACAACAAAATCGAATTTTACAAAAAGATTTACTTGTTAATTTACATTTTCCCGAATCACATTTTTCATCATTGTATCGATAGAAATGATTGGGAAAAGATCGATATTTTTTTTTTCTTCGACGCTTCGATGTCGTATTTGGATGTTGTTTTTTTTATTTCCAACTACTGTACATATAGGCCTACATCGCGCCGCCGCTGGAAAAACCAGTGGTGTATTAAAAAAAAACGCGGAATATTGATTCCATTAATATCTTTAAAAATTAAAAAGTGGTAGAACAGGTCTGCGAAAGTCGCACCCCCGAAAGTCAAGGAACCACTGTAGCCTGTTATTTTATTGTCCTACGAAACACATCGTCAGACTCCCCCGCTCCACCCCTCTCTTGCAGCACGTCGCATTTAATTAATATATCCCCCCCCCACCAGTCCGTCCCTATAGCCAAACGTTAACTATGAAGAGACGATCATTTTTTTTTTCACTGTTCAAAAAATGTCAAGCTAAATGTCTAACTTCGTTGGCTAGTAACACAATGTTACACAATGTTACACAAGGTAACACAAAGTAACACAAGGTAACACAAAGTAACACAAGGTAACACAAAGTAACACAAGGTAACACAAGGTAACACAGGGTAACACAAGGTAACATAAAGTAACACAAGGTAACACAGGGTAACACAAAGTAACACAAGGTAACACAGGTAACACAGGGTAACACAATGTAACACAAGGTAACACAAAGTAACACAAGGTAACCCAAGGTAACATAAAGTAACACAAGGTAATACAGGGTAACACAGGTAACACAGGGTAACACAAGGTAACACAGGGTAACACAAAGTAACACAAGATAACACAGGGTAACACAGGGTCACACAATGTAACACAAGGTAGCACAGGTAACACAGGGTAACACAAAGTAACACAAGGTAACACAGGGTAACACAAGGTAACACAATGTAACACAAGGTAACACAAAGTAACACAAGGTAACACAAAGTAACACATGGTAACACAAAGTAACACAAGGTAACACAAAGTAACACAGGGTAACACAAAGTAACACAAGATAACACAGGGTAACACAGGGTCACACAATGTAACACAAGGTAGCACAGGTAACACAGGGTAACACAAAGTAACACAAGGTAACACAGGGTAACACAAGGTAACACAAGGTAACACAAAGTAACACAAGGTAACACAAAGTAACACAGGGTAACACAAAGTAACACAAGGTAACACAAAGTAACACAGGGTAACACAAAGTAACACAATGTAACACAAAGTAACACCTGGTAACACAAAGTAACACAGGGTAACACAAGGTAACACAAGGTTACACAAGGAAACATCAAGGTAACACAAGATAACAAGAGGTAATACAGGGTAACACAAAATAACTCAAGGTAACACAAGGTAACACAAAGTAACACAAAGTAACACAAGGTAACACAAAGTAACACAAGGTAGATGTTATTGTTTAGTTGCCAACAGTGACCTTTCAATATAACACCCTTGTAATTGTTAAGTTGATCTTTTGAGTTCAATTAAAATTTCAATATTCACCTTGTTTTCATATTCCTGTACAAAGCGTCACCTCATTATGTTCGTCTGTCTAGTACAAAGTCTAAGATCAAAACATGAACCAATTAAAAAAAAAACAACTAATTAATTAATTCAACCATTTCGTTTCATCTCTGGCCATTGTCCCGTCAGGGGCTTCCTCCAGCTTCCTCCCGTTCTAGTCGAGACTTTCCAAACTGTCCCCACGTCTTGCCCATCTGCTTGGTGTCTGCTTCCAAATCCAGACGCCATGCGTTCATGGGCCGTTTCATATTGAAATTTTTAAAATGCATCAATTTAAAAAAAAAAAAAGTATTTTCATGCCTTATTCTTGGCTTGCTCAATCTGTAAGCGCCACTTATATAGCTCCCACCCCCTCCCCCGGTGTCCACTTGAAAAGCTTTTTGCCCCTTTTCTAGTAGCGCTGTATTTAATTATTGCTTAATAAATGAAATAGGATCTAGGACCAAAAGTAACAGCTACTAGGTTTAACAGTTATTCCAGTTCTTATAAAAAATGAGCACGACCTCATAACAAATATTAACACAATGGACCTCATTCACCAATCGTAAACAAACAACATTTAGTCACGTGATCTTATTGATAAAACAACGAAAAAAAAAAACTGTCACGTGACAACCATCATGAATTAAACATGAGATCGTAAATTATATAGAAGAGATAGAGCACCACGTGGCTAAATGCTGTTTGTTTACAAATGGAGAATGAGGTCCATTTGCAAATTAAAAAAAAAAATAGCTTTTTAGTTTTGCCTTTAGCACCATTCTATCTGCTTGATATTTTTGCTCTGCTAACGCTCGTTTTTATAAAGGGCGCAAAAAAAGTTATTACAAAGGGGGCCAAAAATTTGTTGTTTTTTAAAAAGGGCTCAAAAAGTAAAATCTTTAATTTCAAGTTATTTTAATGACAATTCTATATAAGAAATAAAAGATTCATGGAAAGTGTAAATATCCTAATATGAAATTGTTCTTTGCTCCCTATTACCGGTAGACGAACATTTCTGTTACATATAGCCATGATGTCATTCCAAGAAACAATAATATTTTAGTCATTACTACTAGTCATATAATAAACCCTCTAGTGAAAGATCCTCAATCACGAAGTTAATACTTCTTCTGTTCATGTATAGTAATAGTTTTTTTTTTCAATTGGTTATGTGAATCTATAACTATTCCGTGTATGTAAGTCAATAAATATATATTTCAGATTGTCGAATGCCGTCTTTTAAAATTGTGTTTCAAGAAAGGTCTAAATAGATTTGAATATTTGATATTTACAGGCACCATTGATAGTAATACTGTTATGCTTTTGGTAAACACAATATTTTTCAACGGAACATGGCGGGCTCCTTTTGAGGCACACCGAACAGTAAGTCAAGATTTCAAACAACTTCGAGGCGCAGTAAAACAGGTGAGTAGCAATGGCTACAGTTGTTTTCCATAGAAGTAAGAGGATTATATGTGATGTAGCTCAACTTATCTTATAAGAGGCTACCTCATAAGAGAAAATAATATTAGGGGCTACAAAAATCTTTTTTTTTCAAACTAAACTATATAGAAATGAAAATAAATTTTATATTGTAAAAAAAGTGTAAGAAAGAACACTATGTATTTTGTTTTTCTCTAGGTCCAGATGATGAATGCTGATAGATATGTCAATATCAAAAGAGATGCTGTCAACAAGGTGGATGTCGCTGAGCTTCCCTTTAAAGGAGGTAGATTTAGCATGTACATTGCCCTGCCGCGCGCAGTAGATGGCATCACTGACCTAGGTAAGTTTTTATACAAAGTTTTGATGAGATATGAGATGAGATATACAGATTTAAAAAAAAAATTCTTATACGCATAAAAAAACAACAACAACACTTGTATTAAGTGTATTTTGGTGGCGAGTGGGTCCCCGCGCCTCGCGACAATGGACATTTATTTTTCTACGTCAGTGACCGTCATCCCATCGTAAAGAAATTCGTGACCCTGATTTAACACTCGCACTGGTGAGGCCGCCTCTGTAAAGTGATTTGTAGTACAGGTGTACAGAAGTACTGTCATAAAATTATACCGAGAGAAAAAAAACAAATATTAAACAGAATGTAGTTTTTAAAAAAGTAATACGTAAAATGATAAATTTGTAATTCAGATTGATCCTTTATTTATTTAAAGTCCTTTTTAACATTCTTCTAATCCAAAATCACAAAGTATAACTAGAAAACTATAAGCCTTTATTGGTGTATCTTTGAATCGCATTTATTAATATATAAAGTAGTAACATTAAAAATTTGTTTTTATTTTTTAAAAGACAATACATTTTCTTAATAAAGCTAATGACTTTATGTTTGTGTAAACAACTCCACATCTCTGGAGAAAAAAAATCATGTATAAAACTACTAAGAATGTCAACGATTCTCATATTAACAATGACAATGTCTTCAATTCCGAAGATAAATGATGACCGTAGTGTTTCACATGACTACGCAAACCCAGTTACGACCTGCATATTTTTCCGATTCTCGTGCAGACAAAGCCGTTGCCCGTCGGCGGTCTATTTAAGTTTTCTACTTTGGTGATACAGATCTAGACGTGGTAAAATTTATAGACAGCCGTTTAGACAAGAATAATGGATCAATTTAAAGATATAACATTTGTTCGGTCTAGTATACTAGATCCAGACTTCTTAGAAATATAAACAGGAACATTTCTAGACTGATTTCGGTATAAGAATGTTTGCATAATGTTCCTGAACATCTTATTATTTATTTAAATTCTTTAAATACAAGCGGGAATACCCGAAGACGTATTTTGTGCTCAAGATAGAGATTGTCTAGACCTCCAGACAAAATACATTTTAGAAGAATATATTTCGTGTGACCAATTAGCTAGCTAGTATTTAAGATACCCATAAACTGTCAAATTTCTGGCAAAACCGTACGAGCCGTTTTCGAGATCAGGGTGCCCACGTTTTTAAACCCATGAAGATTTAGCAAGCTGATGAGAGAGAGAGCTAGAAAGAGAGAGAGAGAGAGAGCTAAGAAGAGAGAGAAGGAGAGAGAGAGAGAGAGAGAAAGAGAAGAGAGAGAGAGAGAGACAAGACATGAGTGAGAGAATGGAATGCTCATGACTTTGGTGTATATTTTTTGTTTCAGAACAACTTTTAGTCCAACCAGAAAAAGTCAAGCAACTATTTACTGGACTTAGCAGCGTGCGAGTTCAACTCTCCATCCCTAAATTCAAGACAGAGACCACGCTGTCTTTAAATACTCCCTTGAAAGACATGGGGATTAGAAAAGCTTTTATTTCAAATGCTGCCAACTTTAGTGGAATAACATCAGGTAATTAAAATGTATCATTACAAATTTTTTAATTGAGCAGTATCAATTATATGCTTTATACATTAGTTGTCCGCTGTTAAAAGTTAGTCTAAATTAATGGTAATTGCTTAGTATTTTGCTAATACCATGTAATAATGTGTAATGGCGTGTATTGATATGTAATGAATTACACGTTAAATAGTTTCAACTAGGGGGACCATTGATTCCCTCTGACTTGGTTAACTGAAGAGTTTATTTAAAGCCTCTACTTTTAACACTACTTATTAACGTAAGGTCTACCGTGACCAAATGAACCTGTTAGGCTAAAGGTGTGTAACGAAACAGTTGAAACATGTATTAGACTAGTGGTTCCCAAACTTTTTTGTCTCGTAGACCCCTTGGAACTCTTCGTAGATCCCTGGGGGTCTATATAGACCACTTTGGGAATCACTGAGTTAGACAGAGCAAACAATTGAAGGTTCCTCTTTCTCTTTTAAAAAACGAATCGTGTGCGCGTGTGTATCAGGTTGGTGGTGGATGGGAAAAAGGGGTGGTGTTTTAGATTACCTTTAGGGCGGATTTAATTAAAAGTTTTATTGTCATGTTTGCCACTTCGATAAAAATTTGCACAGCTGACATTAACGAGGGTGGCCAGCACAACGACCAACACTTTTTTGCTTTCTCCAACTTATGTCAGAAGGCACGGTGGGTGATTGGCAAGGCGCTTGGCTTCCGGACCGGGATATCCCTGGTTCGAATCCTGGTATTTTTAATCTCAGGATCTTTGGGCGCCTCTCAGCTCACCCAGCTCTAATGGGTACCTGACATTAGTTTGGGGAAAAGTAAAGGCGGTTGGTCGTTGTGCTCGCCACCTGTCACCCTCGTTAACCGTGGGCCACAGAAACAGATGACCTTTACATTATCTGGCCAAGGTCTGAAAAAGAAACCTTACTTTTTTTTTTTACTTTAGTAGAGCTAACGAACCCCCCCCCCCCCCACACACACACACCTTCCCTGCTTGAAGCTTAGTGGTTTACTCGCCAGTTAGTCCTCTTTGTCCCTTTGCAAGTCGATGGTGTCTTTGGTCCTTTCTCCTGTTAGTGATAATATATCCGTCAGACACGAATTATGATCCACACTTTGAGCCAGAGGCTATCTGAAGCGCATGTCATTGGAATAATTTCATATTAGCATCAATCTTCAGAAGTAAGAGATTCTTTCTTTAACCCTTAAAACGCGTGTGGTAGTTTAGCCCCTTAACATCAGAATTGTAATTCCATTTTGTATGCAATCACTGTAAAACAGCTCAGCACTTTAAGGGTTAATACAATTCAGACCCCTGTATAAGCTTTAAAATATCTGCTCACTCTCTACCTCTGCCGTCAGCTCAAGTCTTCATCAGTCAAGTTCTGCACAAGGCTGTGATCGAGGTCAAAGAAACTGGAACTGTGGCCGCTGCTGCAACTGTCATTGGAGTATCCCTGACGTCTGTTCAACTACCCCCCACACAAGCGTTCATCGCTGACCATCCTTTTGTGTACTTCCTGAGAGATAATCAAACAGGACAGATTCTCTTCCAAGGGAAATTCTCTGGCTAATGCACATTTTGTTCTTTTGTTTTTTTTATGCAAAATTTATAACTTTATAACAATTGATGTGTTTGTTGTTTTATTTAGTCTAAGTTCTTTTGTTTCTATTTCTGATCCAAATCTCATTAAGTAAACAATTATTGCTATCTATTTATCTCTTCATTCCTATTGTTTCATAATATGGTCCACCTTTAAAAATACGACTGTCTATTATGGCTTTGAAATTCGATCACAAAATGAGTTTCTTGACAATGAATACGAAAAAAAGAAACCTTAAGAAGTAAACAAAATTATATAACAAGCAATAGAAAACTTATCAAGAAAAACATAAAAAATAGATTTAAAAAAAAAAGACAATGCTTCCATTATCCAACTTATAATAAAATATGATATCCTATAAAATTAATTTTAATTGAGGTATCGAACTCGAGATGTTAACACCGTCAGTTTAGTGATTGAAACACTCGACCAATTAGGCCAGCGGGCATTGTACAAGATACACATTAATTATTGCTGCGTTTATTACACGGAAAACTCTTAAGATCTAGTCTAGATCTACTTCTAAAAATCCAGGTTCCTGGATCCAGTTTCCATGACTTCAATAGAGGTATTGTAAAAAAAAACAACAACAACAACACTTATCTAATGTGAAGAACCGTTAAATACTGTCACATATCTCAAGATGGCAGGGTTTAGCTCCCTTCTTGCTATATTACACAAAATTAATTAATCACCACTGGTTGATTAACATTTTTTACAATTTAATTGCGCTAAATTTCAACTTGATTCTTGGATGTGAAGTTGATAAAATAACGTGTGCTAAACGTAATAATGGGAATAACTTCACATATACAGCCACTTCTCTCAATAAGTAGCATTATTTTCCCTTCTTCATACCGAACAAAATAACTAACTACCAAATAATAATTAGCTAACTGGTTACATTTTTTTTTATTGATTCATGTTTTGTTAGGTACAATAAATAGCTTATTAAAGTTCCAACTCGATCCGAGAGAAATGACGTGTCCGTCAGACGGACAGATACAGTTGAAATAAGCTTTGTAAAAATATGCGAAGATTATTTGAATTAAAATTCCTCCTGTTAGCTTGCAAACTCTGCATGGGTTCAACAATCAGAGTGCACAGTGTAGTTTTTTTTTTTTCGATCACGGCTCTAACGATTCCTGTACAGAATATACAGTTTATGTACACATTTAGGAAAAATAACTACCTAATTGGCCAGACGGTGAAAACTCTGGTTTGACTGCAATAATTGTTTAAAAGTAATCATCTGAAAATTAAATTGGGCTTTCTTCTTTTGATTTTAAAACACGGCTTAGCGGGAATTCCCCCACTCGACTCCAATGTTTGTTTGTATTCAGTAAAACGAATGCAGGAATAGACTTACAGAACATTTTGCGCACCATCCTATGGTGCAAAGCTTACTCGAAAGACTCCTTGCAATAGTGAAGCATTTAGTAAAAACAAAATACCAAATATAAGCGAAGAGGAGATTACCGTGTTTAAAATTTATCGTGAAAAACCTCGACATTTTCTAAATTTGCATGTAGGTCACCAGTCAAATTCTGCACACGGTTTGTTAGCTTTGAAATAACGGTTTTAACAGCATCCATCCAAAATCGTTCATCCATCCATCCGGAAACTGGAACTGTGGCTGCTGCAGCGACTGTCGTTGGAGTATCCCTGACGTCTGTTCAACTCCCCCCCCCACCCCACACACACACACAGACGTTCATCGCTGACCATCGTTTTGTGTACTTCCTGAGAGACAATCAAACTGGACAGTTACTCTTTCAAGGAAAATTCACTGGTTAAGTTTTTTTTTTTCTTTTGTTTTAAATGCAATGCTTATAACTAGCTTTTTGTGCATTCGGTGTACAAAAGAATGTGGTGATAAGCAATGACTTTAAAAGGGTATACTATAGACCAGTGATGCCCAAAGTACGGCCCGCGGGCCAGATACGGCCCGCGAAATGGTTCCATCTGGCCCGTCGAAACTTTAGCACAGAGTCAAGAAGACCACCTTCGAAATAAAAAAGGATGACAAATGTATCTTTACCTACGTTATGGCCCCCCCCCCCCTCTCTAATGGCTAGCTAGGCCTACCATGAAATGTAACATTTGGGTGTTTATGAGTTGGGACTCTGAATGGACAATCTACCAGGAAATGTGAACGGATATTTACTTGTTTGTGGAACATGATAGTAGGCCAATATATTAGTCTCATTAGGAAAGTGTGGCTGTTTAAAAAATACAACAACATATAAACGGCATTATGAAACAAATATGGCGACGTTCTTGATTTGAGCCGCGAATGAAAGATTGTTAAACTACGGGTACTAGATCAACGGGTTTCTATTACTAATCAAATAGATTCAGGCTAATTTCATTTCGTTTTTCGTGGCCCGCAACACGAGGGTTGGAAATGAAAATGGCCCGCATGACGAGGAAGGTTGGGCATCACTGCTATAGACATATAATTTTCAAAAACTTTCAGCACTGAAGAATCCAATTTTCTAAGCTCTTTCATTTATAACGCAAACTAATTTATCTAAATATTTCACTTTTTGACTTCAAACTTAATTAAAAAACAATTAATGGGAATCAGGCGTGATTCGGGAAGCCGTGATCCTACACTAAACGTGTCAGAGATTAATTGAACATGTGGTAGATGTGGACATTCGAATAGAAACTGAAAGATACTATTGGTTTAGGTCATAGGCTTCAAGAGCTTTCGGTCCGACTCCTATGGGACATCGCAAAGCTTCGATCTGAAAACGAAACGAGTCAGATTTATTTACGGATGGCTGGTTGTGCGGTATGCGCGACTGTCTCTTGAACTTCTCGATGGTCCCGTGTTCAAACCCTGCCCGCTGCCATTCCCCGTCGTCCTGCGGGAGGTTTTGGTTAGGTAGTAAATATCTTCAACTCTGAAGGAACATCTGAAACATACAACACATTTTACAAACATATTTCTGGCTTTAGCATTTGATGATTAGCACATTCAGTAGGTTCAAAAACAATAGTGAGGCTCAGTCGAGGTGCAAGATAAAGCTATCTTTCATTGCGACCACAAAACAAGACTTGACAAATAGTGAGGCTCTGTCGAGGTGCAAAGATAAAGCTATCTTTCATTTGCAACCACAAAAACAAGACTTGACAAAGCAGCTGATAAAGACAGCTGTGGCTCCCTGTGTACCTAAGCGCAGTGACGTCACGTATCTTTCAACAAAAGTATTTAAACTTTAAGAGTTCACGTTTGTCGATCTCTCTCTCTCCTTATCAGCTGTTGCAAAGGTAGGCCTGCCCATCGATTCGTCTCTGTGCTAATTACATAGTCTACTTACGTACATAGCTTTGTCTGATGGTGTAATACTAGCAGCTAATACTATGTTAGATGTCTAATTACTAGCAAGATGTCTTTACGTTTTTTTTGAAACAGGTTTTTTTGATAGCTATGTAAGGTTCTTTCAAGATGGGGTGTGGTGGCTGAGTGGTAAAGCACTTGGCTTCCGAATTGTGATGTCTCAAGTTCGAATTCCGATGAAGATTTTGATTTTGAGCTTCTGGATTTGTGGCCGGTCACAAAGTCCATATCAGAGGCGTTGTGAGGGAGAAGGTGGGACTATGCCACAGGGGGGCGTTGACCCAGATAAAATGAAATAAAAATTATTGTAGATATTTCATTTAGGTAATACATTCTAAGGTTATTTGTATTATAATATTATTATATACTTTGTATTTATAAGCCTATACTTCTATGGGATGTTTATTGACAATGGGAAGGGCGCCGATAAGTTTCTTGCCTCGGGCGCACGTTGTGCTCAGTACACCTCTGGACCACCAAACGCTAATGTGTAACTGGCATACGTTTGGAAGTAAAGGAAGATATTGGTTGTGCTGGTCACATGACACCCGCGTTAACTGTTAATCACAGAAGCAAATGAAAAGTTTGAAAAGGGAATTTTTTATATTTTTTTTTACAAGCATGGGTTGGAGGAACAGGGTGCCAACATTTTTATAAAATGAGCCCCATGATATTGCAAATTCAAGAGGCCCTTCCAATGTCATGCAGCCTTTTTTGTATATAGGTGTCAGCTCAAAAGGTCATTAGCCTAAATATATCCAGTCCGCCTCTGCATTCAAGACTGTGTTTGGACACGGTGAAGTTTTGGTTCTGAATAAAGGAAGTCCCACTAGTACTGTGTGTGTGTTATATATTTAGATTTTGAGTAAGGTTACCCCCCCCCCCCCATACTTGCTCAACAGATTTATGACGACTTCAATTGCCGGTGTTTTCTCTTCCTTTTATGTTACGTTGACACACGCAATGACCAGATGGTAACAAAGTATGAACGTGCTAAGGCCACGTTACCCTCGCATTCAGTGACAGCTCTACGCTGAAAGGCGATCATAATTGAAAACATAAAGGTGTCAAGATAAAGCCAGGAGTTAAAGAATGTGAAATCAACAAATCTGAGATACACATCGTTCTACGGGCTGTGATGTTTGCCAATGCATGGTAATAAAGAGAAAAGCCCGTCAGTACATACAAACAACTCAGCTGTTAGACCCATTATACCATCCATTGGCCTCCTTCGGTCGCGAAACGACTCTGGTTCATCTCGAACACTTTTTCATGTGTCTGTGGAGCCCTATTTTGGAGAGACACTCCCGTCCACATATACTGCAGGTCAAGGTAGCTTTCGCTTTGGTGGTAGAGGAGTTGGCCATTTTCCGTGTGGCACGCTTTTCTTCAAGAGTCGAGGCCCATGTTTTCTCGATTCTATAGAAAGCCATTATACTGATGCCCTGAGTAAATAGACTGTTTAAAACTATAATTATAAGACACGTCATTTCCAAGAAAGACGAAGCACAAAATGAGATTAAAAACATTTTAGACGAATAAAAGTTACTTTACGTCCGGCAAAAGGAGGAAATGAAATCCTTCTTGGAATCATATCCTCCGTCAGGTTGGCAATCGATATCGACGTTAAGGTCTCATTCTGTTTACCTTAATTGCATAGAATCCATTAGCCCTTAAAGTGCTGAGCTGCGTTAAAATGAGTGCTTACAAAATTGGAATTACAATTCTGATGTTTAGAGACTAAACTACCACACGCGTTTTAAGGGTTAATCGAGTTTCTGTGTAAACACGCCAATTAACTCATAAATATAACAAAGAAGTCAGTTACTTCATCAATACCTGCCTGATGAAGATTCTTATGATCCGCTGGCCAGAAAGAATCTCGAATGAGGAACTGTGGCAAAGAATAAAGCAGCAGCCCATTGAAGTAGATATCCTTCAGAGACCCTGGAGATGGATATGCTCCATCCTTCGCAAGCCTGCATCCAACATAACAAGGATAGCCCTAATCTGGAACTCCCAAGGAAAGAGGAAGAAGGGACGGCCCAGGAATACATGGCTCCGCGATTTGGAAGCAGATGCCAAGCAGATTAGTAAGACGTGGGGACAGTTGGAGAGACTCACCCAGAACTGAGATGCCTGATTTAAGCTGGTTGGTGGCATAGACCCCAGAAGGGACCACAAGCAGAGATGAGATGAGAGATGAGTCAAGTTACTTGGACAAACCTCCTTCAAAGACAAACTACTCAAAAGGAATTTGTTACTCAGAGCTCCTCAAATCTGTAAATTTTTTCGACGTTACCCATGCCTGATTCTCATAAAGTGCAGTTTGAAAAAATGTGCCTCGCACGGAGTTACAAATTTGTGCGAAATATGAATTAAGTCTAGAGCAAAAAGTTCCCTCCTCTTGTGAAAAAAAAATTGATGAAGTAATTGTAATATTGTACAGCCTATGATTTCCCCAGTTTTATGCAATTCCATGTCAACCATTTTAAACCTTACTTTGTTTAAGTTTTATTTTGCCCATATTTACAAGTTTTACTTTCTGATCTCCGAGTCATCTAAATAACTAAATAGCGCAAAAAAGAGGCAAAGAAAAGAGGCCCAAGGATTCCTATGATGATAGAGCTAAAACTGAATAGCGCAAATTCTGAGGTTTCCTTAAAAAAAAAAATGAAACTATTGTATTGTATGGTCTGGACGTGGCTAAGTTAACTTGATTTGTCTTGTGTGTTATTGTAAGTGAAAGTATAATCCGAATAAAACAACAACAAAAAAGGCTCTTATTAAAAGGATTTAATTAAAAAAAAATAATTTGGAGCCACACTTGGATTTTAACAGCAAAAACCCCCCCTCTAGCTTTGATAAAAAATTCCACTCCTAGGACGGTAAAAAAAAATCTGAAACAAAAATATACATTAAAATGAAACTAAAGAGTAAAAGTATATAACATACTTATAGATTTTTGTCTTCTTCTGAAGCTAGAAAGAAACAGCAATGCTGTACCTTGCAGCCATTTTAGCCGTTGTTGGTCAACTGGTCAGTGCTGACCAGCAGCAACAGCTGTCTCTGTCCTCGGCTTCTGCAGATTTCTCTCAGAGACTTTATCAAAATGTTGCTCTCGACAAGCCAAACGTGATTTACTCACCTTACAGGTAGGTAGGAAAGCGAATTCTCGCCATACAGGTAGGTAGGAAAGCGAATTCTCGTCATACAGGTAGGTAGGAAAGCGAATTCTCGCCATACAGGTAGGTAGGAAAGCGAATTCTCGCCATACAGGTAGGTAGGAAAGCGAATTCTCGCCATACAGGTAGGTAGGAAAGCGAATTCTCGCCATACAGTTTATAAAAAGACTTGTCGTAGATTAATAAATGAAATAAAAAAAAACAATGCAAATGATAAAGACATTTTATGTTTGTATATATTTTAATACTGCAAAAAATGAACTGACTTTATCTAAATAAAACAAATGACCACTAACTAATTGGTTAATGTCTTTAAAAAAATATTTATGTAGTGCAATCGACTAAATAATTATGTAAAATTTCAACTTGATTCGACACTGGAAAGTGGGATAAATAACGTGTACAAATTGTAATAAGGGGAATAACTCCACATATGCAGCAATTATGCAGCATTTATTTCCCTTTTTCGATACGAAGCAAAATAATTTATTACCAGTAATTAATAAACTAATATTTTTTTTATCGTTTGGTGTATTGTTAGGTAAAATAAATAATTGTTTAATAATAATTGTGTTAAAATAATAACTTTAACTTGATCCGAGAATGGGTGTGTTAGAAATAACGTGTAAAAAAATTGTACCAGACAGACATACAGACAGACAGAGTTGATATAAGCTTTGTACTAATAAATCTATACCATGTACGTCCTGTATCCAACAGCATCCATTCAGCTTTGTCGATGACCTCCCTTGGAGCAAGGGGAGATACTGCTGCTGAGATGACAACTACACTCGGAACTACGTCACTGGGGGACTCCGTACATTTGACGTACAAGGAGCTGATTGAGCAGGTCTGGGTTTTTTTGTTTCCTTCTAGTTGCTTGTGTTTAAGTAAGTAGACTATTCTAAAGTAATCACACGAAGCAAAGGCTTTCTTGAAGTTTTCTCTTGTTTTTAAAAATATACTAAACATTCTTACAGAAATAATCACATCTGAAATTGTATGGGTTGTATACCTACCCTGCAAAGCGTCGCTAATGCTAAATGTATCACACATTTATCGAAACACTTTTGATATGTTGTCTACATTTGCAATGGACCTACAATAACAAACGCCTTGATTGTCACCTATCAACGTGTTATCATAAAAAAACGTTAATAAAAAATCAATTACTAAACATTACTAGTGTGCAGAGAGAAATAAATTCCTTGTATTTCTATAATTTTTCTTTGGCATTTTTCTTCTTATTGATGAATTGTCTCCCTTGTAATATCTTCTGGCTAAAAAGGTCAATCCTAGATACATATCCACGGTCTTAGCTTAAACATGTGTAATCATCAGACGCTGCAGCGATACTAGACGTATTCCTACCTCTGGTGTATACACCATCTGCGATCCAAGACCATTCCCTTAGGCTTGCCCTCCATGAGGATCTATCCTGTACTTTTTCCTCCTAAATGAAAATGTTCAATGTACAGCGCGGTGGCTGAGCGGTAAAGCGCTTGGCTTCCGAACCGGGGACCGGGGTTCTAATCCTGGTGAAGACTGGGATTTTTAATTTCGGGATCTTCGGGCGCCTCTAATGGGTACCTGACATTAGTTAGGGAAAAGTAAAGGCGGTTGGTCTTCGTGCTGGCCACATGACACCCTTGTTAACCGTAGACCACAGAAACAGATGACCTTAACATCATCTGCCCTATTAGACCACAAGGTCTGAAAGGGTAACTTTACTTTACTATAAGACATACAGATCAAGGTCTTCAGCACCTACACCAACTTTATATACTTATTAACCACTAACCAAATAGAATTTTAAACAGACTTATTTTCGGTATCAGACTCCAACGTGTATTTGTTCCTTATGATTTTGAAATCCACATTTTTAATTTTTTTTTATCCTTTAACATTGGTACAGATGAATTCAGTTCACGAGGTGCAGCTCCACACCGGAAACGCCATCTTTGTTAATCCCTATTACCAAATCGCACCTAAATTTATCGAAGACACCAGCAATGATTATTTTGCCAGAACTGCCAACATTGATTTAACCGCCAACGGAGGTCCCGAGAAACCAATCAACGATTACATCGCTGCTCAGACAGAGAACATGATTAAAGATGTCCTGCAACCAGGTAAGGAGAGCAACATCTACATCAGCGGTTCTCAACCTTTTAAGCTCGGCGACCCCTTTTTACAATATACCACTCTGCCGCGACCCCCCCCCCCCCATAGACACACACAGCAATAGAAGAATAGACAATCCATATTTTCTATGGTCTTAGGCGGCCCCTGGCAAATCGTCAATCGACCCCCAAAGGGTTCGCGATCCACAGGTTGAGAACCCCTGATCTACATTCTAGAGTAATGCTATGGATAATTTTCACTAGACTTGTAAGTTTTAGACTTTTGAGGTTAGGATGTTCACTTAAACAGGGGTTCTCAACCTGTGGGTCGCGAACCCTTTGGGGGTCGATTGACGATTTGCCAGGGGCCGCCTAAGACCATAGAAAATATGGATTGTTTTGTCTATTTTTCTATTGTTGTGTGTGTGTGGGGGGGGGAGGGGTCGCGTCAGAGTAGGGGATTGTAAAAAGGGGTCGCCGAGCATAAAAGGTTGAGAACCGTTGACTTAAAAGATGCACAAATGTCCAAAGAAATAATTGCAAATGATTGGAAATAACGATTATAGGGCGCTTTCACTCTAAAACCGGGTAGAGGAATCTCGTTAGCTAGGGATAGCAGTTCATCTAGCAAAACTAAACAACTGCTGCCTTGCAGACGATCTTGGCTGATCAAAGGCTATGGGAGAACACCCAGAAAGAAAAGCAGGCTGAAGTCGGAGTCAATGGGCCTCCTGGCGCATAACACAATGACACGCAACCTCATCTATTTTGGAGCTCTGATTAACTTGTCTGAACAATCATATATATGTATATATTACTGATATATGTGTCATGTGTATAGCACCAAAATAAATGGAGTATTGATAACAATAATGTTCTGGTGTTTTACAATTTGAAAGATGATTCGTTTTCTTTCCAACCTCTCTCTCGGACTTGATCCGAGATTGGGTGTAGGAGATATCCCGTGTACAAACTTTTTACCAGACAGACACACAGACAGACAGAGTTGATGTAAGCTTTGTAAAAATGTCGCTACGTCTGAGAAAACAAATACTTAATATCAAAGTTTACGGCCTATTACTAATAGTTTTCAGTGTTAAATTTTAAACCTGGTTATCAAAGTATCAAAATGCTTACAAGTGCTCCTTCTTCCCTAGTGCTATTAGAGCATGGAACGGTTTGCCTGAGCTAGCCAGGAAAACCAGTGACTTGGCAGAATTAAAGTTATGGTTAACATGCATGACTAAATGCATGACGCGTAGGACGTAATCATCTTCTTTTTTGAAGTAACGTCTATATTGCATAAGTTAAGATACTTTGTCTTTTGAATTCGTCCCCCATTTGTATTGGGTTTGACGTCCTTTCTGTCCTCCTTTGTAAGGCCTCAGCTTTCAGACTGTCCTACTGTTGACGACCAACGGTCTGTTACCTCTTATAGGCTATGACTATGTTAGCATAACTAATCGACATTAACCATTATTGTAACGTCGTTAGACTTTAATGAATTTAATGTGTTTTTTTTTTAAACCCGCGAAAGTCGGACCCGCGCAAGTTAAGGGACCAGTCTATCTGCTATTTCAATTGAATACTTTTGTTTTGTTTTGTTAAGTGTCAAAACTTCACACCGTCTTTAACCCTTGTAACAAATCTTAAGAAATATTTCTATAAATTTAGACGCTAAGTTATCGTGTTGCTATACAAAACAACAACAAAAAGAACAAACAAACAAACAAACAAACAAACAAACAAAAAACATAACGTCTTACTGGTAGGAGTTAAAATAAGATCGGCTGCTGGAAATGGCGACATTGACAGACGACTTTAAAGAAAAATAGCATTTTAAGAAATACTTTTTTTTCTTTAATCATAGGTAGCATTGACGGCAGCACTGTAATGATATTGGTCAATACCATCTTCTTTAACGGAACCTGGGCCAAAACATTTGAGAAATTCAAAACAAGACAACAAGAGTTTAAGCAGCTGGCGGGTGCCGTCAAGCAGGTGAGGGTCAATGCATAAACAGGAGAAAAAACTGATGTCTTTATAATATAACTTATTTATAAGTTACCAGCGAAGACGTGACCGTGTTAGATTTAGGCGTTCATCCAATATACGTGAATCACAACAAGGTAGACGTCTTAACCTTTTCATTTGAAGTGTATAGTTAACTCTTTCTCTCCTAACTGACGATATTAGCGTTGATTCCACCAGAATGTGGTAAATAGTTACGGAAAGAAAGAGTTAATATAAGAGATGAACGCAATGTTCTTCATGGTGACTGCAAAGCCAAAGTTTTTTTTTTTTTTTTGTTTTTTGTTTTGTTAGTGTGTTTACTGTTTTATTTTTTAATCAAGAATTCGAGTAGGTGATTATGGTATGGCAGATTGTAATATTAAAACTAAAAGTTGAGATTAATATATATTATACAAAATTTTTTAAAGTTTTGTATTAGGTTTTTATAATTTCCATGTAGTTTGTTTTAGATTTACTAAACTCATTGTAACTACGTAGTCCTTCATTAGAATAATAATAAAAAAGAAATTATTTGAATAATAATATATTCTAAAACAATATTCTAGAGAGTCGGTCATTATAAATATGTAGTGCTATGTATATATTAAAAAGTATAAATTTCCCCTTTCAGACTTAGTTATCTATGGGATAGATGTTGTAAAGGTCATCTGTTACCATTGCCCACCGCTAACCAGGGTGTCACGTGGCCAGCACAACGACCAACCGCATTTACCTTTTTCCAACTAATGTCAGTTACCCATTAGAACTGGGTGGACTCAGAGACGCCCTGAAGATCCCAAAATTAAATAAATCCCAGTCTCGCAGGATTCGAACCCGGGACCCCCGGTCTGGAAGCCAAGTGCTTTACGACTCAGCCACTGCGCCTCCTATGTATATATTTTTAACACAGAAATGTTATTTCAACGAGAATATGTTTAATAATCTCTGAAAAACATCGTCTGGTCAGGTTGACATGATGCATGACGAGAGAAGTATCAAGATCAAGAGAGACAACGCCAATGGCGTGGATGTGGCTGAGCTCCCCTTTAAAGGAGGTAGATTCAGTCTGTACATTGCACTGCCACAGAAAGTAGACGGCATCACTGACCTAGGTAAGTTATCGTGTATTTCTATTCTCTCATAACCATATGTATATATATATTTATAGCTTTTATATAGCGCAACTTTCATGCTTATAGCATGCTCAGAGCGCTTTTGGTCCAATCTCATTTGTGGACCGGTGGGGGGGGGGGGGGAGGGGGTATCTAGGAGTTGGTTTTCCGTGCTGCCTTGAGGCGCTCAGTAAACACAACTCTGCCCGAGTCGGATGTCGAACCTCGAGTCCCCTTCTAGGTAGCCAAGCCAAGCCAAGTTCAAGCGCACTTAGCCTCTCGACCACGCTTCCCACATAAGGGAGGTTCAGGGGGACTAATGTGTACTCTTTCACAACTTCACGACATTGTCCTCAGTTCTACGTAATCCCAAAATCTATGATGGCTAGGCCAATTATCTCCTTGATATCATTTACCCATTCTATCACTACCTTCTCGATTACTTCCACCTGACACAGCGCCCTATAGGAATGTTTTTCAAAACAAAACAGAACCCCCCGCCACGATGCCTAATGACCGAGTCCTTTGCAATGGCGGAGATGGTCAAGAGCCCCGACAACCAGACACAGATCCTCAAAAAGCCTTTTATGGTGGGAACCCGAACGGCTGAAGTGGTACGAAGAAGGAATATCGGGGAATTTCCCTGGTGTGCTCGGCCTTGTCTTTATGTCATCTTGATATCATCTGCCCATTCTATCATTACCTTCTCGATTACTTCCACCTGACACTGCGCCCTGTGGGAATATTTTTCAAAGGCTAGTTTACATTTAACGTAACCAAACAAACAAGTTCCATCTTCAGTTTGGACAAATATCAAAATTTTTCACGAATTGTACATTTTTAAATAGTTTCTTTTTGGCTGGCGAACTTTTAAACCTCAGCGTGGCGTCTGGGTGACCCCCCCCCCCCCCGTTAGAGGAGACGATTAAGAAAATAGGGAAGCAAAGCCGAACCCCCGCCGTGATGCCTAATGACCGAGTCCTATGCAATGGCGGAGATGGGAAGAGCCCCGACAACCAGACACAGATCCTCAAAAAGCCTTTTATGGTGGGCACCCGAACGGCTGAAGTGATACGAAGAAGGAATATCGGGGAATTTCCCTGGTGTGCTCGGCCTTCGGCCTTGTCTTTAACTCGAGCTTCTGAAATAGGAACCATCTGTAATATGATTGTAAAAAGTATTTATATGTCCGTGGATCCCTCCAGGATAAAACTGCTCAGACAAACCAATTGAAGGGAGCTTCCGTGGGGCTAGAATTCGACTTCACTTTTACGACAATTACAAAGAAAAAAAAAAGAAAAATGTTATCTTACGAATAATGGGAGCTGAAGTGCTTCTTGCTAAACATTACCGTCAACACATCTATAGTTTCAATATTCTTTAATTTTATTTATGCATGAAAAAAGGGATATAATACATTGTTAAAATTATTTTAAAATTAAGTTAAATCTCCTTCAATTATCTCCTTTTCAAAATTGTATGTCTCGCGTGCATTTGATTTGATTCGGTTTGTTCTTTTGGAATGCATTTCATCATGTGGAATTATTTACTTTTAGAGAAGCTGTTGGCACAGCCCAACAAAGTCAACGATCTGTTCACTGGGCTCAATTACGTCAGAGTCCAACTGGCCATCCCCAAGTTTAAGACAGAGACAACACTGTCTCTCAACAAGCCACTCAAAGACATGGGCATGGTCAAAGCTTTCAGTCCGATGGCGGCTGATTTCACAGGAATCACCCAATCAGGTGAGACTTGATAAGACCGAGGGAACAATAGATTTTTTTTTGGTTAGTGGGTACTCATGCTTGATTGAGTGTTATGCCGTTTTAAAGAGATCTCTGTTAGTCTCTTCTATCCCATCTAATTTCCCTACAAAATTCTCTACAGTTACAAATTACAATAAGTTTTATGGCTGTCTAGCTACCAATCGATAAGTCTGGAAAACGCCATCTTTATAATCGTCCCAACTTCTGTTATCTTTACTCTGTGTGTGTGTGTGCGTGTGTGCGTGTGTGTGTGTGTGATGGAGGGTCGAAGTTAGCGATTGGTTTTGAATGATGCAACATTGGTGGCATTGTCGTCACTTGGTCTTATTTAGGACAGACGACTCCAGAACGTGAGAATGAAAGGTTCTATTATTAAAGTGATTTAGATTTTGTTAACAAATATTATTACTAAAGTCTTGTACATCTCTTTTATATCATATCTACTTGATTTTTGTCTATATTATCGATAAAGTTATCAAGGAAGTTATTCAAGTTATTTAAAGTTTTATTAGTTAAGGTCTATTTCGCTTACATAGGTTTAGTTGTCTACCAGATGTTTAGTGCTACAAGTCAATAGCACCTACTTCCCTAACCCTGACCCTAATTTCCCGTTACTAATGGAGTAGTATTATATGTAGTAATCTTTTATCAAAATTGACTTAGAAATATCGCATCCGGTCTATTGTGATTTATATTACATATTTCGATGTCTTCAAGATCACAGGATGTCCTCACTACGAAATGTATAAATCTTTGTGATATGAAATAGCTAAACCATAGACATAAATAAATATAGACTGGAAAAAGGAAGTAACTTCATGTAACTTGAAAACATGTATATCTATTGTATTCGGATTTCCGAATTATGAAAAATTGCATGATCTTCATTCTTAGAGTTAAAACAAAACAACACTATTGAAAATAATGTAATACTTATATAGGTTATGGCTGAAATAGATATGAATACTTAACATTTATACTGCCCATAAATGCTGTATAAATAAAGTACACAAAATTGCAAGTCACAAAGTTTCGTTTCATAAAACTCTTTAATCGGCCAGTCTATATTTATTTATCTATATGAGCTAAACTCAAGGGTAAATATTTGTTCGCATTAACTATACAAAAGATGGTCTTATTTAAAATAATTTTTTTTTCCAACAGCCCAAGTTTATATCAGCCAGGTTCTACACAAGGCAATGATAGAAGTGCAAGAGACTGGCACCGTCGCAGCAGCCGCCACAGTCATCGGGATAGTTGCCTTGGCAGTATTAAGTCCACCTCAGGAGACGTTCATTGCTGACCATCCTTTTGTGTACTTCCTGAGAGACAATGTGTCTGGAGAGATTCTTTTCCAAGGAAAATTCTCTGGTTAAAACAGGATTCTAAAGAGAGTTTGTGTTAGCACACAAACTCAGAGGCGGTCCCCCAAGTAACCGCCCATGGACAAGGAATATCTAAGCTATAATAATGTTTGTTTGTTTAAGTAATAAAATGTCAAAGAATAAATTGGAGTTGTTTTTTCACTTAAAAACAAACAGAAAAAAATCTATTATTGATAATGAGACTTATAGAGATTTATGACATTTATTTATTTTTTTTTGCCAAAAGAAGAAATTCATATTTACAACAGCTTTTCTGTTGTTAATTTTTTTCGATCTAAACTTGACCAACTGAGAGACAGACAACTCCAAAACTGCAGCACTTTCTGATCATACGGGGTCCGCTGAGAACACCCATATTATTTATGACTATTTTAACTCTCTCTCCTAATTGACGATGCCAACGTTGATTTGACTCCCATTAAACTAAATGGATTTTTGGATTTATAAACTTTAATTTGTGTTGTGTAAAAAGAGCATGCATTCTCCTATAATTCAATACTAAATATAAAAAATTTTGATGACAAACAAAAATGTTATTGAAAGTTAATCTGAACGGGAGAGTAAAATAAAAAAAGGGCAAGATGAATAATACTCTCGGAACAAGCAAAATAATTACGGAGAGAAAGAGTTAAAGACTAACTTGCCCCCCCCCCCTCCCTTGTGTACACGGAAGGCACGCCACTACATGAACCACTGTGTTATTAATTTTGGACCTTTCGAATATGAATGATTATCTCCGCTTCTATAAGATTTAATTGTAAAATTATAAATTTGGTTCGGTTGGAAATACTTTTTTTAAAAAATTACTCTACTATAGCGCCACTGTCAGGGATATCATGCACTATGCCCAGTGGTCCAATCTCTTTTGTGGACCAGTGACGGGAGGGGGGTATGTGGGATAAGGTTTCCGTGCTGCTTAAAGCAAATGAAAAAAAAAATTAATGTCCAGTGTTTAATTAACAACTAAGCGAAGGAAAGCGGTCGCAAGGTGGTCAAAGAAAGTGCTTCAGGGACACCCTCAAAGCTTCTCTGAAGGCGTTCAGCATAAACCCAGCCACCTGAGAGACAGAGGCACATGACAGAGCATCATGGCGTCGCGCTGTGAAAACTGGCGCACAGGTTGCTGGGGAAAAAAGAACCTCGCTGGTAGAAGAAAAACGCCAGAGAAGAAAAGCAAGGCCCACGACACTAGCTCCAGCTGGAATAACCTGCCCAGTGTGCGGCCGAACATTCCGGGCTCACATAGGTCTCACCAGCCACATGAGGAGGCATAGATCCCCAGTGCAAAACCCTCAGACCCCTGGATGACAAAGTGGTCATCATCGGACCACGATGGACGAACTATATTTATGTGTTTATTTTGGAGATAGCGCGTTATAAAAATGAATTACTTTTTTTTTAAGACTTTCATCTTAAATGAATGTTTGGATTAAAAAATAATCATACGTAGTCTTTTAGTACATGGGGAAAAAAATTAATGAAAAGCAACAGTTAATTTTTCAATAGTGACTTTTCTAGCTATTTTTTATTTGTATACAAATGCTCCTTCTTCAGTAGTGCTATTAGAGCATGGAATGGGTTGCCAGAGCCAGCCAGGAATTTAAGTCATTGGTTGACATGCATGATTAGATGCTTGACTCTTAGGACGTAGTCATCTTCTATTTTGAAATAACGTCTGTATTAAATAAGATAAGATAAGAAATCCATCACTGAAGACGTATGTCTATTACAAAGATTTACCTCCCCTGTAATATGTACTGTATTTTCATGCAAAAAAAAAATGATGCTTACATAATTAATTAAATAAAAACATCAAAAATAATTATTTTCAGAAGATAATAAGTAGCCAATGCATGAGAACTTTGAAAACTTTGATAGATCATTAATTACCAGATTCTTCAATATCTTTTCTAGTTTTTGAGGTCAAAACGTGACAGACGGAAGTGAGGACGGATTGACGGACAGACTGATCACAGACAGACCACACACATAAATAATTCACGCTCTTCCCCTTTCAGGGGCCTCTAAAAATTAATTGATATTTACCTCCATTACAATTGGTACTTTTTTACAACCCAAAAAAAAAAATATTAAAAATTAAAAAAAAAATTGTAGTCGGTTGATATAACCGTTGTCTGTGTTACTTCAAATGTAATTATGTTTAAAGATTTTTTTTTTGGCTTGGTTAACAATAGTGGCAATCTATTAAGGTTTCAGTAGAGTACAGAGTAATTAACTTGTAGAAATCAATTTTTAAATCGTTGTAAACTTTAGCACACCTCTGAAACAAATCTTTGGTTCGCGTCTGTCGAACTAGAAAACTCACGAAAGTTTCGACAACGTTCTTCTAATAAACGGTTTGGTTTTGAGCAGCGACATCTGTATCACCATGCTCGCCTGTGCCATCATCCTGGCCGTCATCGGTCAACTGGTCAGTGCTGACCAACAACAACAGCTGGCTTTGTCTTCGGCCTCGTCAGATTTCTCTCAAAGACTACCAGAAAGTTGCTCTGGACAAGCCTAATGTCGTCTACTCACCTTACAGGTAAAGGAGAATATTCACTGGTTTATTTAAATGTTCTAAAATAGGATGTAATGCAATATTTTAATTCGAAGCACAATAATGTAATAGGCCTCGCCTATATTTATATATATATATATTGTTATATATTGCCTGGTATGGCAATCTGAGCCTTAAAAATGGGAATAAACTTTATAGAATCCTCAATGCTGCTGGCAAAATCATTGGCAAAAAACAAACCCCATTTGGGCAGTTGTTTGAGACAAACATCTATAAAAAAGCTAACAAGATCCTCGAAATACAGAATCACCCTTTCTGTCATGATTTCGTGATTTTACCATCACAAAAGAGATACAAGACACCGATAGCAAAGACAAACAGACACAAACACTCTATTGTTCCCCTGGCAATCAAATCATTAAATAAGAACAATCTGGTATAAACTTTGTCACATGTAAATTATGAGTGAGTCTGGTGTGAATGTACACTTTGGTTTCTTATAGTTATAATGTTTTTTGTTTGGTGTAATGCACAAATTGTAAGACAAATTTCCTTACGGATAATAAAGATTATTATTATTATTATTATTATTATTATAAACCTGGTGGTGGCACAGATGGGGGTATTGGTATTTGTGTAGTCAGCCGACGCAAATCGCCCCAGGCCAGCGCTAGACGAGCGGTCAGCCGAGACGAGTGCCAACATGACGGTTCGGGAAGGATCGGCGTCGTGAACAGAGCTCAGAAGCGTCACGAGGGATGCAGTCATGTGACAAAACTAGAAACGTCGAGCGATGTTCCGTCCGGTTCTCGAAGGCCAGCAGGGACCCTATATAAAGAGCGGAGGTGTCGCAGTCAAGGGGGTTCACGACAGAAGGTCTACTACAGCACAGTTCAACGGTGTTATCGGAGAGATATTTGTACAGTCTTGTGCAGGGCCGGTCTTAGGCCACTGCAACCTATGCAGTGGGCCCCGCGCTAATTCTATTTGTAATTCTTAATTGCAAAATATATACGAAAAATTCCTGGAAATGTCCTGCGCTTATTAAAATCTCCTGAAAACTCATAAAAATCAGATGAAAAATAGACAAAATTGTTATTTGTATGTCATACATTACGGAAAACACCAATCCTACGCGTGATAAAAAAAAGGCCATTGTCAGCTTTCGTGTAATAAAATGTGATAATCTGTGAAATTTTTCCCTTAACCGGAAGTTCCAATACCTTAGTTACTTTTATAGTCACTGGCATATAAATATGCCATAGGTTGCAAGATTCGTAAAGTAAAGTTAACTTGATCGCATGAACAAAATGCAAAGCCGAATTCAATTTTCTAAAACAAAATCTTAATTTTCACTTATTATCCTTATTCCCACCCAGACTAGGCCCAGCGCGATCAGTTTCGCACAGGGCCCCGCAATTGCTAGGACCGGCCCTGGTCTTGTGTTACGTGTTGCCAATTGTACAGTATTGGCTCAGATGTATTCAACTATTAAAGTGTTACGTTACTTTGGAGCCCTGAGTTGTCAAGTTCTTTAAGTTGGTGGTGTATGGTGCAGTTTGCAGAGAGCCTGGATAGTGAGATTCGTAACAATATATATATATAGTTCTGACATTCATTCTGAAAATATTGGAAACTGGCTCTATAGCTGGCAGCCGATTTAGCGTTTGTGTTTCCAAACAGATAATCTTGTGTGTACATAGCAAAGCTTCCGAGGGTATACTCCTTGTAATGAAACCTGTCAAGCGATTAATAGTGTGAGAAAAGATAGACACTCACTTGTTGTAAAACGTAGGAATAGATTTTGATCAACTGTTCCATGTTAATTGATTTTACACTTACCTATCAGCATTCATTTAGGTCTGACAATGACGTCCACGGGAGCAAGGGGAGATACTGCAACGGAGATGAAAAACATACGCGATATTACTGCCCTTGGAAGTTCCGTCAACTCAATCTATAAGGAGCTTATTCAGCAGGTGAACCAGAAATTTAGACGTGGCACTTTTATTTATAAAGTATTTTAATGTTTCCTTTAAACTAGCGAACCGTAACAGCGGTAAATGACTTTAATCTGTTAATTTGACTTATTTGAAATATTGGACACTACGCTAATTGTGTCTGTTACTTGTTAATAATTTATATCAATGACATTACACTCAAAACAATAATACACGCAACAGGCCAAGATAAATTATTATATTATCATTACAAACCGGCTACTACCGTTAATTTCTTCCCAGGCTACATCTCTTTGTTTTGGCAAGAAGTTTCCTTCCTTTTTTTGCACTTCCAATAAAACGTCTGACATTTTAACGGCTCCCCTATTACTTTAACCGTCGGGGTACTGCTAATGATCAGTCGACCGTCTTTCTCAATTCCTATGTGTCTTTTGCTTTGAATAGAAACTCTTCTAATGACAGGTCCGTCCATTCTTTAATGTTCTCTTCCCGTCGCTTTCTCTAACAAAACTTTTTATAAACTCTGTCTGTCTGTCAGTCAGTCTGGTAGAAAGTTTGTACACGTTATTTCTCCCACACCCAATCTCGGATCAAGCTGAAATTTTGCACAATTATTTCTTTTACCTGACAACACAAGAATCGGTTAAAAAATAAATTCAACCAATTAGTTAATTAACTATTTTGTTTGGTATTTCGAACAAGGGTAAGAAATTGTACTTGACTGAAGTGGCGGTATAAGCTGAATTAGTTTCCTTAATAGGTCGCCGCTCTAACTTGAAACAAACAATATATAACTATACGATCCGCTCCAGTCCTGAGTAACTCTCTAGCAGTGTGGTTAGCACGTCGGCCCTTGAGGCGTGGGGCACGAGTTCTTATTCAAGGCATTCCTTTAAGTGTGTGTGTGTAAATGCTTTTAAAAACCAATTACAGTAAAAACCCATTTGGTAAAAATGTTTCCAATCGCACAGATTTATTTTTATTGGTCAAGATCTATTACAAATTTAATTACTTGACTGATCCAAACTAAACGTTTCTCCCTCAAAAGCTACGGTCTGCGGGCTTTTTCAGTGCACGGACCAAAGGTTTGGAATTCACTCCCCATGGATCTCAGACAGACAACATGCTACTCCACTTTTAAGAAGAACATTAAGACCTACTTGTTTAAAACTTTTTGTTAGATTAGTTCTTCAATATCTCTGACGTGTTTGTGTTTGTAATGTTATTACAGCGCCTTGAGCCTACATTTTGTTTGTTAATAGCGCTCTATAAATAAAGTTATTATTATTAATTGATACAACTACATTTCGTATAAGCTTTGTTTAAAAAAAAAAGAATAATTTATTTTCTTATTCTTTGGGCTGGTAGTGTGTTCCCTGAAAGAATGACTTTGCAAGCCACGAGGGTCTTGTGATATGGTCGTAACTTCTGCGTTGTTTTGACAGTTATAAGCATGATGATTTGATTTGGTTTTAAATGAAATGGGGACTTGAAAATTATTATTATTATTATTATTAGTATCATTATTGTTGTGTTATTTATTGCAGATAAACGCAGTAACAGATGTTGAGCTTTACACTGCCAACGCTGTCTTCGTTTGGCCCGACTTATCCGTTGTCCCAAGGTTTACCCTTGACCTATCGAGCTATTATTCCGCTCAGGCCAACCGTATTAAGTTCTCCGCCGGTGGGAGGCCTGAGAAACCAATCAACGATGACGTAGCAGCCAGGACTAGAAATATCATCACGGTTCTTCCTCGGACATGTGAGTTGTAGGAGGGGAAACAACCTCTTTCTTTCTTTCTCTTTCTTATTTTCTTTATTTCTTTCTTAACTTTCTTCTCTTCTTTATTAACTTTTTTTCTTTCTTTTCTTCTTTCTTAACTTTCTTTCTTCCTTTTCTTTTTATTTCCTTCTTCATTTTCTTCCTTCTTTCTTGTTTTCGTTTTTCTTTCTTTCTTTTCATCTTTCTTTTATTCTTTATTACCCTGTTTATTTTCTTCTTCTGCCACACCGCCCCACCACCTTCTACACTTTTAGTCTCTCAATGCTTGACTACTTGTATGACTTTAAACTTGCAATCTATTTTGGGTACAAAGACAAATTGGAAAAGGGAAAAAAAAAGTAAACAATTTGGCGAAAAGAAAACTGCCCTAACGATTGGCCTAAGACAATTGACAGTTTGTGCATATCTTTGTAGAAAAAATAAATCACTATCTGGTTGTGACGCAGTGAAAACTCTGGTTTGACAGTTTCAAGTTTAAATAATTTTTTTTTTTACCTAAAAAAATAATTTTGGCTTATTTACTTTTCACTAACAAATTTAGCCGGAAAAACGTAAAAAAAAATATTTAAAAAAAAAATTCATTGTGCAATTTATTTTGAAATAAAAAAATAATGAATGTTCGATTTTAAACAAAAAAAATTGATTACATTGTTACGATCTCTCTCCTAATCAGGCCTTCTGTAAACACTGCTAAACACAACACAGCACATCTAACACATCAAGAACTTGACAACAAGGCTCCAAATAATCTGGTACTTTAATAAGGGTCAAATCAAATAGCCAATATGACACAATTGGCGACACAATCAACTACTACAACGTTAGACTGTATATCAGTGTACTAAACTCATAAACTCTACTGTCTCTTCCTGGACTCGTACGTTTCACTGGAGGACTGCACCAGGACCGACTTCATGACTGACTAACAGTCCCGGTCTCAACGCTCTCCGTCTTGAACTGCCGCTTTCTTACCCACTGTGTCTCTGGTCTGCGAAGGCTTATGATCAGATGACCATAACACGGGCGCTATTCACGTGCAAAGTTCATGCCAGTACTGTCCCTTGCCTTTCAATATAGCACGCTAAACTGTATTACTGGCCTGTGTCACATATGTCAGCTGATCACACACAGTTAACCCTTTTGCGTCGCGAATAGGGTTATAACAATATTTTATCCCGCTCCTTCCCCTCTCCTCCTCTACCCTGAGAAAAAATCCTGGTTAACCCTTAAAACGCGTGTGGTAGTCTTAGCCTCTAAACATCATATTTGTAATTCCATTTTGTATGCACTCTTTGAAAAACAGCTCAGCACTTTAAGGGTCAATCGTATCTATAAATGCACTACACTTTAAAATATTCCAATGAAACTCCTGTAGATCTAAACTTCAAAAGCGATACGCAAAGTGTTCATGGACCTATTTAAATCTTCAACGAATGCGGAAATTCCCGAAGACGTCTAGTCTGCTCAAAATATATTTTTTTTTGTTTGTTCTGTAGCCCAAATTAAAATTTCTTTTTTTTTTAATAACCGTAAAATTATAACCGTTAAGCTAGAGTTTTCACAGTGAGGCCAACGAGCTAATAATTTTTTTTTCTCAACGATAACAAATGTCTAGTTTCTAGGAAAATCGTTAGAGCCGTTTTCAAGATCCGTATCCAGGCATGTTTTTGAGCCCACCTTGTTTTTCTGAAGTTACGAGTTGAATAGAAGTATTGAAAGAAATGTTTTCACACATTTTTTTTAGCGGAAATACCGATCGACTTAAATGCGATGGAAAAACTTGATAATACAAAGCTAACTGGAAAAACCCATAGTATTTCCCTTTTTTCTTTATCGATGTTAATAATTTATAAATTAGAAAAAAAATTACAAAAACACACTCTATTTGTCGATATACTTTTACAAGTTAAAACAAGGTTAATAAGACAGTTTGTGTGGAAACGCATACTCAAAATCGGCCCCAAAATGGTCCACCGAAGCAGGTAAAAAAGGCAGGTTTCAATATTTTCAGAAAGAATATCAGAATTAAATTCTATCAAAGGTAAATGACAGACAAGAATGGAGAAAGAAGGTTGACAGATCTTGTGTGGTGCCCCAACGGTCCAGCAGACCAAGCTAAAGGTGAAAGTGAATGTGAAAGTAAACTGTGAACCTGGCCTAACTGATGTCTTATAATGATTATTTAATTGATCTAATTGTTTTGTAAAGGGTCAATCTCTAATTCATAGCATCTAGAATAAGAAAACATCACTTCCGTAAAAAAATAATAATTCCTTTAGTTGAGTGTTCCAATGGTTTGTGGTAGCGCTGTAGTTTACGCGATGATATGAAAAACTACTTATTAATTGTTGTTTTAAATTCTGTTCCACTTATATGAATACTAAATAGATTTTTTTTTCTCTTTAAAAAAAAAGTAAAAAAAATTTTTTTTAATGTAATAGTTAGTATGACAGAACTTAATTAACTTAGCAATACAAATGTAAAAAAATTTAAAAATCTAAAACCGTTTGCATAAATGTGCTAAAAATATGGCTAACTGTATCTCCCTTTACAGAATAGACATCCCTTTGTGTTACTATTAAAAGTGAATAGTTGTAAAAATGGTGTATTTTTATGAAAATACTGCCTACATAGTTTATTTTAAAAATTAAAATTTTCGCATTCAGAAAAGAAAACAGTAGCCGTTGCATCAAAACTTTGAATGATCTAAAATATCATGATGTTGGAGTTTCAATATCTTTTCTAGTTTACGAGATCGAAACGGACGGACGGACGGACAGACAGACCACACAAAACTAATAGCGTCTATTCCCCTTTAAAGGGCCGTTAAAAAAAATTGAAATTTTGGTTTTCTCTGTCATTAAAAGTAATTTACAGAATTTTTGCTTTTGATTTTAAAGATGTCGACGATGAAATGTTTGTGTCCCATTACAGCAACAGTTGACAATAGAACAGGTCTGGTTTTGATTGACAGTTTGTTTTTCAACGGAACCTGGGAGACACCTTTCGAGCAGATACGAACAAAAAGTCAAGATTTCCATCAACTAGGTGGCTCAGTGAAACAAGTGAGTAGCAACATGTATTTAGCACAACTGACACATCCACATTTAACTCTTTCTCTCCTAAGTGACCATACCAGCCTGAATGTGGTAAATAATTACGGAGAGTAAGAGTTAAGAAGACCAGAAACATCCACATTTAACAAGACCAGACACATCTACATTTAACAAGACAAGACACATTTACATTTAACAAGACCAGACAATTCTATATTTAACAAGACAAGATGCATCTACATTTAACAAGACCAGACTCATCCACATTTAACAAGACCAGACACATCTACATTTAACAAGACAAGACACATCTACATTTAACAAGACCAGACAATTCTATATTTAACAAGACAAGTACATCTACATTTAACAAGACCAGACTCATCCACATTAAACAAGACCAGACACATCTACATTTAACAAGACCAGACACATCTACATTTAACAAGACAAGACACATCTACATTTAACAAGACAAGACACATCTACATTTAACAAGACCAGACACATCTACATTTAACAAGACCAAACACATCTACATTTAACAACAAGGCACGTCTACATTTAACAACAAGACACGTCTACATTTAACAAGACCAGACACATCTACATTTAACAAGACCAAACACGTCAATATTAACAAGACCAGACACATCTACATTTAACAAGACCAAACACGTCAATATTAACAAGACCAGACACATCTACATTTAACAAGACCAGACACATCTACATTTAACAAGACCAGACACATTTACAACTGGTTATGCTAAATGAAGACCAGATGTATAAAGTCAAGACAATTTCACATTTCGAAAAAGTAGAGACATATGTCTTATCGTGTATTAAATGTACATTTTTTTTTCACCTTAGCATTTAGAGGATGGCAATGATTAAAGCATTACAATGATTATAGCATAAGAAAGATTAAAACATGAAAATGATTATAGCATAAAAATGATTCAAACATGACAGTATCAATTAACAACAAACATTACGTTAACATCGCTACTTTGATAACATCTCCCAATTAACTCCCTAGTTAACAATATCCTCAAAACTCTTTTACAACATTAATAATCAACTAGTGTAAGAGAGTAAAAAATCAGACAATTGACATCGTCAACTTCATCTAATCAAAGTATGGTCATCAAGTACTCGACTACAATACAAATTTGAGGAGTCTTGCTTCACTACATTGTGAATTTACGAAAAAGAAAATACTCAGTTAACTCTGCTGGAGTCGGGTGTCGAACCTCCTGCCCCCTTCATAGGTAGCCAAGCATGACAAGTTCAAGCGATCTCAGCCTCTCGACCACGCTTCCCACGCATATGATATTTTATTTTAATTTATAAACTAAATGGGTATTTTTCTTTAAAATCCGATTAGTTTACTATGTGCAACGCGAACTCCCAACAAACTCTTTCCGTGCCCCTGGGGGTACGCGCACCCCACTTTAGGAAACCCTGATCTAGACCACTGTACCATGTTTTTGTTTTCAGGTAGAAATGATGAATGATGACAGATATGTCAACATAAAAAGAGATGATGTCAACAAGGTGGATGTCGCTGAGCTCTCCTTTAAAGGAGGTAGATTTAGCTTGTACATTGCTTTACCACATGCAGTAGATGGCATCACTGACATAGGTAAGTGTTTTTTTTATCTTTTACCTTTACCTATCCCTTAGTCTGTTGGACCGTTGGGGCACCATGCGAGATTGTCAACCGTCTTTCTCCATTCCTCTCTGTCTTTTGTCTTAGAACCTCTTTCAATCGCAGGCCCGTCCATTCTTTTATGTTGCCCTCACATCGATTTCACTGTCTGCCTCTTCTTCTTTTTCCTGGTACTGTTCCCTGAAGGAAGGTCTTTGCGAGTCATAAATTTTTAGCTTGCGTTTTTTTACGATAGTTAGTAGGTCATCGTGGGGTCCAATCGCTATAGTAACTCTGTCTCTAATGTCTTGGTTTGTGATGCGGTTTTTAAATAAGATAATTAGGATCCTTCTGTAGCGTCTCAATTCCATCGCTAGGACTCTCCTCTCTTGCTCTGCAGTCAGCGTCCAAGACTCACAAGGATATCAAAATGTGGCCATGACCAGGGAGCGCATCAGTTTGGTTGTGGTGCCGAGGGCTAAGCTTTTGTCTTTCCGTATTACGATTTTTAAAAAGTATAAATTCCTAAAATAGATTTTGATTGAACAATACTTTTGCATCAACCTGAATATTAGAGTCTTATGATTAATGAGGAGTGCAGTATTTCCTATGATTACGCAGCCCCAGGTGCGACCGACATATTTTTTCACTTCCTACGTAGGCAAAACCATTGTCGGTGGTCGATGAAGAATCTCTTTTCGCCGTCTACATCTGTCATCGGCAGCAGAATTTCTTTTGGTCTCAAATGTTTCTCTCGCGGCCTTTGTAAGTGACCTCAGACTGTCTCGTTCTGAAGCCGCATGAAACCAGGTGCTCTCTTCTATGTCAGTTAAAGCAAGTTGGCGCCAAAGCTGGTCTTTAAAGCGTTTCCGTGGGGCACCTCTGTTACGTCGACAACCTTTCTTCTCACAAAAAAAGACTGCTGTCGTCATCATACGGGATACGTGCCCTGCCCAGTGAAACTGATGAACCATAAAAAGTCCTTCTAGACTGTCCATACCGGCGTTCGCAAGGACATCGTTGTTTGTATAGCGGTCTTGCAACCGCATGTCCATGGAATATTTACCAGAATATTCAGTAGTTAAAGATGTGTTTTTCTATTTCTATTTTTATCCAGCACTTTCTTTAAAAATAAATAACACCTGAGTTTGTAAAATTTATAAACTTGAAGAGAAAATTGAAGTAGCCTATTTGTTAATAAAACATGAATCAACTAAAAACTATATCCAGTTCATGTATTTTAAACCATATAATTTTTTTTTCCCTCATTGCTTTACTTTTTCTTTTTTTGTAGCGCAAGTTTTCCTACTACAATCTGAGCTTATTAACCTTTTTTCAAACTCAATTGTTGTGAATAAATAGTTTCGTATCTTTGTATCGCCCATTAACATAAACCAAATAGCGCAAATTCTGAGGTTTCCTTTAAAAAAAAAAATAAAAAAAAAATATAGGAATCTCGTTTGGACTAGCAGGCTCAAAGATTTACATAATAATATTTGATTCTAATAACTTAGAATTGACTTTAGGGTAGATAATTATTTAGTTTGATTTTTTATATGGTTGTACAATACTCAAGCATTATTCCAAAAACTAAATGGTGTTAATGATATTTGATATTGTGATACCTTTTTTAAGATGAAAAGAAATGTGTGTTTATTTGTGTCTATATATATATATATATATATATATATGAAGAGCATGTATGTATGGTAATGCATGTATTAATGTGTAAGTATATTTGTGTATTTACTTTCATTTCCGGTTACTTATTTATTAGTTTTGATATGCTATTCTCATTTCACTTTTTTGGCTCTGATTAATTTCATTGTACCTGATGTAATAGAATTTATTGGTTAACTTGATTAAACTTATTTTTTTATGATTTATGTAGAGTGTCATCGACTATGAATAATTGTGCAAACTTTCAACATAATCCGAGAATGAAAAGTGGAAGAAGAAACGTGTACAAAGCGTAGCAATGGAAATAACTTCACATATACAGCCACATCTCTCAATATGAAACCTTTATTTCCCTTTTCGATATCAAACAAAATAATGAATTACCAAGTATTAATTAACTATTTAAATAATAAATAATAAATTCCACGCATATAGCCACATCACTCAATAAATTGCATATCAACCCCCCACCCCCAGACTTATTAGTAAATTAACTGGATATAATTTTTAGTTGATTCAAGATCTATAGGAATAACCATTAATTGGTTAAAATTATAACTTAATCCGATAGTGGGTGTTGGAGAAATAACGTCTAAAAAAGTATACCAGACAGATGGACATACAGACAGATTGAGTAGATACAAGATTTGTAACAAAAAAAAAAAAAAACTAACAAAAAACACCTTTATTTCTTCCCACCAGAAAAACTTGTAGTCCAACCAGGTAAAGTCCAGCAGCTGTTCACTGATCTAATAAATGTCCGCGTTAGACTGGCCATCCCTAAATTTAAGGCCGAGTCTACACTGTCCCCCAACACTCCATTAGAAGACCTGGGCATGACCAGAGCTTTCAGTCCAAGTCTGGCCAATTTTGGTGGCATTGCTGCAGGTAATTCATAGATAATCATTTGAAATATATATATATTTTTTTGTCAAATGTTTGAAACACGCATATGTACTATTTGGAAGTAATGCTATGCTATTTGACGTAATATGCCTTTATATAAAAAAAAAATCAAACAAAGCATTCGGGTTTATTAAAAGAAATTTCTATAAATCAAAGATGAACATAAAACTAAAATGTTATTTAACCTTGGTTAGGCCAATAATGGAATATGCAGCCTCCGTTTGGGACCCCTCAACTCAAGAAAACATTAAGAAACTGGAACAGTCACAAAATAGAGCAGTGAAATTCATATTCACATTTGACTAGAGTAACACCTTTAGTAGAATCACTAAATTTAGAAAGCCTTAAGGACAGAAGACTCAAAAGTAAAGTAGCAATTATACATAAAACACTGAACCATAATCTTCAAATACAAAAACAAAATTTAATAAAAATACTCAGAAAGACACAAAGATAAAGGCACATTCCTCGTCCCATATGGTAGGACAAATTTCTGCAAGTGCTCCTTCTTCCCTAGTGCTATTAGAGCATGGAATGGGTTGCCTGAGCTAGCCAGGATAACCAGTGACTTGGCAGAATTTAGGTCATTGGTTAATATGCTTGACTGAATGCATGACGCGTAGGACGTAATCATCTTCTTTTTTGAAGTAACGTCTGTATTATATAAGATAAGATATGTAATGATATGTAATAAGAAATAATGATTTGTAATTAGAAGGAATCATATTTTGATTGTATTAGAGTATGCGATAACAATGAAAAGAGCAATTTGAAATGGTCGAGAGGCCAAGTGCGCTTGAACTTGGCTTGGCTACCTAGAAGGGGGGCTCGAGGTTCGAAACCCGACTCGGGCAGAGTTGTGTTTACTGAGCGCCTAAAGGCAGCACGGAAAACCAACTCCTAGATACCCCCTCCCCCCACCGGTCCACAAATGAGATTGGACCAAAAGCGCTCTGAGCATGCTATTAGCATGAAAGTAGCGCTATATAAAAGCAATAATATAATAATAATAATAATATTTTTTTGGCTTTAATTTATTTTTCACCTTAGACATCATCTGCCCTATAGATTGCAAGGTCTAAATGGGGAACTACCTGATGGCAAGAAATATTCATGCAATATAAGTCAGAATAATAATAAAGCTTGTCCTCGAGTCCGAAGATTAGTGAGGAATGCAGTATTTCACGTGGCTGCGCAGCCCCAGCTGTGACCTACATATTTTGCCACATCCAGGGCAAGCATAGCCATTGTCCGCAGGTGGTCGATTTAGATTTTCTTTTCGCCGTCTGCGTTTGTCCTCGGCAGCAGATTTTCTTTTGGTCTCAAATGTGTCAGAATAGCGATTTCAAATAATCATTTATCACCTAGTGTTTTTTTTTTTTGTACTTAAAAGGAAGCAACGAATCTAAGAAACTATTTCAATGGTAAACTAGATCTAAATTCTTAGCCAATAAAAGTGATGTAAATATATGCATTATTCGCTGTCAGACTCTGTGCCGAAAAGATTCTGTAAGATCGAAAAGGCGCCTCAGTTGATCTTTCTAGTACTTGAGGGGACGCCTTAGTTCATGATAAGACTTAGAGAAACACTGCAGAGAAATGTAACATGAGGCTTTATTTAAGCTAGAACAATACATGAGCTAACGAAAGTTACTTAGACAATAACACACTAAATCAATGCTGTGAACACAATTTAAAACACTATTAGAATACAAGTGATCTTACGCAATTTTGAAACAAGCATTTTAACAAAGATATTATTGTTATATATATATATACAATGAACATTCTTGTATAACTTATACAAAACATTCGTTATAAATAATCTCACAATATATTTTCTAAATTTGCATGCAGCTGATCTCTACATCAGCCACGTTCTACACACGGCTGTTCTCGAGGTCAAAGAAAGTAAGACTGTGGCTGCTGCAGCGGCTGACATTAACATTCCTATAAGGACTGGATTTGTAATGCCGCCCTCTGAATCGTTCGTCGCTGACCATCCATTTGTGTACTTTCTGAGAGATAATCAAACTGGACAGATTCTCTTCCAAGGGAAATTCTCTGGTTAAAACTTTTCTATTTTTTTTTCGCTGTTTTAATGCGTTGTTAATAAATAAATAAATCAAAAACGTATATATAGATGTTTTCTTTTTCCTTGACTGTTAGTTCTTTTTAAACTCTATCTACTTAGATGACAATGTCTTCATTTGTATTTCAACTTTTACTGTTATATAAGTACGTGGTGGATAAGTGGTTAACACTTGGCCTTTGAACTGATGGGTCACAGGTTTGAAACCAGCTGAGGACTGGGATTTTGAATTTCGGGACGCCACAAAGTCCAGTCATCTCTCTAATGGGTACTTGGTATTAGTTGGAGAAAGTAAAGGCGGATAGTCATTGTGTTGGCCACATGACACACTAGCTAACCTTTGATGACAGAAACAGTCCGTTTTAAATCATCTACTTAGATCGCAATGTCTTAAATGTTCTTTTATTTTTCACTGTCATCTACGTAGAAAATACAGTTTGAGAGAGAAAAAAGGTTATGTGTGGTCATCTCATGATTATAGAGTGGTCCCCTCACGATTATGTGTGGTCATCTCATGATTATGTATGGTCATCTCACGATTATGTGTGGTCATCTCATGATTATGTGGTGGTCATCATATGATTATGTGGTGGTCATCTCAGGATTATGTGGTGGTCATCTCATGATTAAGTGGTGGTCATCTCATGATTATGTGGTGGTCATCTCATGATTATGTGGTGGTCATCTCATGATTATGTGGCGGTGTAGACTAGGAAAGTAGAAGCTGTTTTGGCATATGGGGCCGTGACCTGGAAATCAAAGGATGGGATTAAAAGATCATGAAGTTGATGGTGGACCCTTGTGTAGAAAGATGGCTAAAGACAAACTTTTATTCCAAGACTCTGGAAGATATAATTTCTTATGGCCTAGAGTCACTAGCGGATCCAGAACTTTGGAGTGGGGGGCGATTTTTTTCCAAACCCTAACCCTAACGCCCAGTAAACCCTAACCCTATGCAAACAGCGCACACACACACACACAGGCGCACACACACACAAACAGCGAAGCCCCGTCGCCAAAACCGTTTTCTTGCATTCTTCATTGTAGAAACGCATTCTCCTGACATCTACAGCTTATTATTCATCAATGGAGTTAGGGGTGAAGCCCCGACGCCAAAAGCGTTTTTTTTTGCATTCTTCACTGTAGAAACGCATTCTCCTGACAACTACAGCTCATTATTCATCAGTGGGGTTCCGACGCCAAAAGCGTTTTCTTGCATACTTTACAGAAGAAACTCATTATCCAGACCTAAAGCTCATTATTCATACTATTAAAAAAGGACCTTTTGAATAATGTTGTACTTGAAACATATTCTAATATGAATTAATAGGCCCTTAATACATTGCAAATAAAACCGATTTGTTCCTTGAAAAGATAAGATACCCCACATATTTAGATTTTGGCTTTGAGGATCGCCGCCGAAAAAAAAATTATTTGATAAACAATATTCAATGAAATAGAGGTATAAATTGTGAGTTATAGTTCCAAATATTTTAACTAGAAAAATATCAGATTTAGTAAAGGTTGGGAAAAGGCGACTATAGAATAATTTATTGGGTTTAAAATCATCTCAATCATGACTCTTATACTGAAAAATTTCGTTTGAATTCTAACTTTCTTAAAATAATTATGATAAATTCATGTGAAATTACATAAACTCTGTCTGGAAATGGGAGGGGCGGTAGAGTGAAAACGATTAATCCTCGCTCCTTTTTATAATTTCTGCTAAAGATTTCATTTGGCATTAAAGAATAGGAGTGGGACGACTCGATATAAGAATTTAATTTATAGTATATATGATAGATTTTTAATTTTTGTAATTTCTTAACTATAATACAAAAAGAAAAAGTATTGGTTTGTCCGATGGGGGAAATGCGACTGCATGTATCGCCCTTCCCACCTGGTACAACCCTTTTTCATTTAAATTTACTACTGATAAAATTTGAGATTAGAGTGTGGTACGACATAAAATACAATGGGTCATATATCAATACGTAGTTTATATTATATAGATATTCAACTAATTTTGTTCACAAACTATGATTTCTCCATAAAAATAGGACCGCCCCCCCCCCACTCAGAGGGCTAGAGTTGGGAGGGCAGTACGTGCAATCGCCCTCCCCCCCCCTTCCCCCCACAACCCCATCGAATCGGCCAAGATACCAGAAGGGAAGCGACATAATATAAAATTTATATATTAATTGAATTAATTTTGTTCACAAACTATGATTTCTCAATAAAAGTAGGACCGCCCCCCTTCACTCATCGGTTTTAGGTGTGATGGGCAGTAGAGGTATTCGCCCCCCCTCCCCCACCCTCAATCGGCGAACAGGGAACGAAATAATATAAAGATCGGTTAAAATATCAATAACAAGTTTTAATCATAAAGATATTTAATTGATTCTGTTAACAAGCTGTGATTTCTACAAATAAATTGGATCGCCCCCCCCACTCAAAAGGTTCTTTGGGGGGGGGGGGGGCGGGATTGATGCCATCGCCACCTCCCGACCCCACCAAATCGGCCAACATACTAGAGGGGGGGCGAAATAATCTAAAAATAGGTTGAAATATATATAATTAGTATATATTATTAACATAAGTAATAAATTCGTATAATAAATTGTGTGAATTCTATACTAAAATTCGTCCGCCCCCCCCCCTTGGGGGGGGGGGTCGGCCGAGTGGGGGGGGGGCGATCGCCCCTACCTCCCCCCCCTCCCCCCCGGATCCGCCAATGCCTAGAGTCTAGAGTACGTTTAGCCATCTATATTCCCAAAAGTAATTAATAATTAGTAAGGTTCTGTCAAGGCGAAATATAAAGTTATATTTCTATTGAAGCCACAATAGTAATAATAAGGCTTGTCTTAGAGCCCGAAGATTGAAAAGAAATGCAGTATTGCCCGTGGCTACAAAAGTTACAAGCCAGCTGATAAAGACAGCTGTGGCCCTCTGTGTCTTTAGTGTCATGACGTCACATATCTATGAACAGAGTATTTAAACTTTTCAAGTCCATGTTTTTCTTCTTATCAGCTGTAGTAAAAGGTAGGCCTGGCCCTTCCTCTCTAGTAACTATGTAATGTATTTTTTACTTAGTGTTGTCTGATGGTATAATAGTTACAATTAATGAAACCTTTGCTGCTTAATTACTAACACACATAAATGTTGCTAATTTTTTGTGTAGATTGTCCATGAACAAATATTTTTGCAACAGTTTAAGACTTGAAGATGGAACATGGAGATTGATGGATGAATGGCAGGATTTCTAACCCGAGGAGTGTCGATCATAGATCGGACTGGGATTTTGAACATTGGGATTCTAAGAGCGGTTCTAAGAGCGGCACTAAGAGCGGTTCTAAAAGCGGTATTAAGAGCGGTTCTAAAAGCGGTTCTAAGAGCGGCACTAAGAGAGGTACTAAGAGCGGTACTAAGAGCGGTTCTAAGAGCGGTTCTAACAGCGGTTCTAAGAGCGGTTCTAAAAGCGGTACTAAGATCGGTTCTAAGAGCGGTACTAAGAGCGGTTCTAAAAGCGGTACTAAGAGCGGTTCTAAGAGAGGTTCTAAGAGAGGTACTAAGAGCGGTTCTAAGAGCGGTACTAAGAGCGGTTCTAAGAGCGGTTCTAAGAGCGGTTCTAAAAGCGGTTCTAAGAGCGGTTCTAATAGCGGTTCTAAAAGCGGTTCTAAGAGCGGTTCTAAGAGAGGTACTAAGAGCGGTTCTAAGAGCGGTTCTAAGAGCGGTACTAAGAGCGGTACTAAAAGCGGTTCTAAGAGCCGTTCTAAAAGCGGTTCTAAATCCAACCAACTCTAATGAGCACTTTGCATACGTTTTGAAATGACGGTTAGTTGTTGTGTTGGTTTCATGGCAACCACAATAAAGGTTTACATCATTTGCCCTAATAAATGCAAGGCGTGAAAATGATACTATTACTGTTCGTCTTTTGACAAGCAGGAGTGGGTGAATGTCATAATCGGCCCTAGAAATACCATTCGATTCTGTCGAAAAAAAACGTATCTTACGATTCGTATCTGTTCTCAAATTATGTAAAGTCCAATAGCGCATCAAAAAGTAAACTAATACTTCGTGGGTTGAAGTAACATATTGTTACCAATCTCTCTATTCAGGCTCTCTGCAAACTGCACCTTACACCACCAACTTAAAGAACTTGACAACTCAGGGCTCCAAAGTAACGTAACAGTTTAATGTCCAATAAATTGCAGCCAATTACTGAACAATTGGCAACACGTACACTGTACAATTATCTCTCCGTATCAACCGTACCGCCGTATCAACTCTTGCACTGGACTCTCCGTCTCGTTCAACAGTTCAGGACTGACTTCACACACTGGGCTCGTTGTGTCGGACTCGATCACAGACCAAAATCAAGACGCCGTTCGTCTCAACTGTACTTGATAGTACTCCGCACTGAACAGTCGTAATGCTCCGTACATAACCACACCGTTGAACTGTGCTGTAGTCGACCGGACTGTAGTGAACCGGGCTCTGAACCGCTGTCGTGAACCGTCTTGACTGCGACACCTCCGCTCTTTGTATAGGGTCCCTAATGGCCTTCTAGAACCAGACGGAACATCGCTCGACGTTTCTAGCTTCGTCATATGACTACATCCGCTGGCCTGGGGCGATTTGCGTCGGCTGACGACGCGTATACCACTAGCCCTATCTGTGCCACCACCAGGTTTATAACAATATTTTATTGTATTTATCTAGGCTTGTACGCCCTATGCGTAGGACCTCCTCAACAGGTGATATTATATTTCTTTGAATTGAGCGCTCTATAAATCAAATATGCTCACACTAAAGCGAATTCTATTTGACTACAACATGAAGGCCCTAAACTGTTCGTTCTCAAGAAACATAATATAAGGATATAGGAAATGGCATTGTTACAGATTAGATTTATATTACACTATAAGATTTATATTCCACTGTAAAGTCTGTATGGTAATGTTTCTCCTTCTCAGTAAAGCTTTGTCCTTTTTTTGCCCTCCTTTGTAAGGCTATGTCATATGTTTGTCCTGCTTTGTAAAGAATTTGTCCTCTTTTTTGTCTTTCTTTGTATGGATTTGTCCTCTTTTTTGTCTTTCTTTGTAAGGCTAAGTTCTTTTTTGGTCCTCCTCACTAAGGCTATGTCCTCTTTTTTGTCCTCCTTTTAAAAGCTTTGTCCTCTTTTTTTGTTGTTGTGCAGTTTTCTGGTAACATCGAGGAGAAAATTTCCTATTGGGACTGAGGTATTGTTGCTAAAACAAAAGTTTACATTTCAATGACCATGTAAAGTAAAAGTCTGTAACATATTTTTATCTGCTTCTGAAAGAAACAGCAATGCTGTACCTTGCAGTCATTTTGGCCGTTGTTGGTCAACTGGTCAGTGCTGACCAGCAGCAACAGCTGTCTCTGTCCTCGGCTTCTGCATATTTCTCACAGAGACTTTATCAAAATGTTGCTCTCGACAAGTCAAACATGATCTACTCACCTTACAGGTATGTAGAATATTGTTTACCTAGTTTACCTAAATTAATCCAGTATAGATCTATAATAGTAATAATAATTTTATATTGCGCTACTTTCTTGCTTACAGCATGCTCAGAGCGCTATGGTCCAATCTTCTTTGTGGACCAGTGGGGGGAGAAGGTTTTTCCATGCTGCCTTTAAGGCGCTCAGTTAACACAACTCTGCTCGAGTGGGGTGCCAAGCCAAGTTCAAGCGTACTCTCGACCACGCTTCCTCTATAGCAGAGGTTCTCAGCCTGTGGTTCGCGACCCCCTCGGGGGTCGATTGACGATTTGCCAGGGGTCGCCAAAGACCGTTGAAAAAATTGATTTTTATTGTCTAATCTTCTATTGCTGTGTGTGTGTGTGTGCGGGTGGGGTGGGGGTCGCGGCCAAGTGGGGGATTGTAAAAAGGGGTCGCCGAGCATAAAAGGTTGAGAAACGCTGCTCTATAGGAATGAATGTTTTAATTGTATCCAACAGCATCCATTCAGCTTTGTCGATGACCTCCCTTGGAGCTAGGGGAGATACTGCTGCTGAGATTACAACTACACTCGGAACTACGTCACTGGGGGACTCCGTTCATTTGACGTACAAGGAGCTGATTGAGCAGGTTTGGTTGTTTTTTTCTAGTTGCTTGTGCATCAAAAAGACTATTCTAATGCCATCACACAGAAAGAAAAGTTTTCTCATGTGTTTAAAAAGATACTAAACACTTTAAAACACATAATTTCTTTAAAAAACGCACACAGATTCTCTCTGATTACATCAATGTTCAGCGAAATTGTCGCAATTACTTCTATGTCCAGATCTAGAGACCTATCATTGGAATAGTATAAAGTATAGAAGATCTATACACTCACTTCACCAGGATTCTTTCTCGGACAACGAGAGGGGCGTGGGTGGGGTAATTTTAAAAAAAATCTAACATTCATTAGTTATTAAAAGAAAAACAATCACTCTATAAGTTGTAGAAAGGAGGAATTGTCTTTTCAAAAAAATATTTTTAATTTTTTTGAGTTTTTAAGTAACTTATATAATTCAACTTTGTACAGATGAACTCAGTTAAAGAAGTTCAGCTCCACACCGGAAACGCCATCTTTGTTAATCCCTATTTCCAAATCGCACCCAAATTTATCGAAGACACCAGCAATGATTATTTTGCCAGAACTGCCAACATTGATTTAACCGCCAACGGAGGTCCCGAGAAACCAATCAACGATTACATCGCTGCTCAGACAGAGAACATGATTAAAGACGTCCTGCAACCAGGTAAGACCGTCCACAGAAGACTGGTATGTCTATATTCTATATTGATGCTTTGAATTATTTCACTTGACTTGTGCGTGTCAGACTATTTTAGATTATTATGTCATTTCCTAAATCTCCTGCAGGGTAGCAGGGGATGGCGATTTGCGAGGTTCGAACCCTGGATCATTGTGAATACAGACTGAAGCACATACCATACGACCAGGTAGCCTCCCTTGATCAGTCGCTGAGTCAACAGTCTTATTCTACAGCGTAGTCTATTTCAAGCTTCAAGCTCTAACAGACATATCTATTTAGGTCACTGGTTAATATGCATGAATAAATGCGTGACGCTTAGGACGTAATCATCTTCTTTTTTGAAGTAACGTCTGTATTATATAAGATATAAGTCTCATTATTCGTACAGTATCGAAAGGAAATAGGCATTGTTGCGAACAATGTTTTGTTGTTGACCAGTATAAAAGTTTAAAATTATTGTACAGAACAAGGATACGTTTTCTCGGCTGCCTTCTTCTTGATCCGTGCTAGTTCATATTTAGTAGAAGCTATTCTCGTGAAACCTGTTCCTTAAGGTATATGAATTAAAAACACAAATTTTGCAGATTTAAACACAGTCACAGCACAGTGGAAAGCAAGAAAAACATAACAAAGCTTATATTAAGCGTACTTGTATCAATTAGTGTAGATCAGTCGTGTAATTAAATTTGTAATAGATCTAGACTAACAATAAAAAAAAGCATTTATAAAAATAAGAAATTAAAAAAGGGAACAACCTGAATTTGAACTCATGGCTCAAGTCTTCTCAGGCTTCTCAAGCTAACGCGGTAACGTGGTGAGTCTATAGATCTAGTTCTCTATTGTTTCTATTTCATGTTTGGGTACACTAAGCTTGAGACGACGGCAGCCTAATATAAAGGGGACTAACTCAGCTTATACCACCACTTCAGTTACGTTCTATGTCTTCCCTTGTTTGAGATACCAAATAAAGTAAATTTTTACCAATAGTTAATTAACTAATTAGATTTTTTAAAATTGATTCTTGTGTTGTCAGATAAAAGAAATAATTGTGCAAAATTTCAGCTTGATCCGAGAGTGGGTGTGGGAGAAATAACGTGTACAAACTTTTGGCCAGACAGACACACAGACAGACATACAGACACTCAGACAGAGTGAGTCGATATAAGCTTTGTAAAGAGAGAAGTAGACTCAAGACTTGTTTAGTCAGAGAACATTCTTCTCACAACGTACTAAATCGGATGAGAAATTCCATTGGTCTGAGAATTAGGATTTAAGAATGATCCTCTCTTTCCTAGTGCCATAAATCAGCCAGGAAAACCAAACGACCTGGCATACGTCATTGATTAACTTGTTTGACTAGACTGACACATGAAATGCGAAGGACGTAATTATCTTCTTTTGTGAAGTAACGTCTGTAAATTAAGGAGATAAGACGAGATAAGAGTTGTCTTGGTCGTTTCATGTATAAGGCTTTGTCTACCTTTCTGCCCTTCTTTTGGTGGGAGGTTATCTGGTGGCAATAATGTCGTAGGTAGATAGGTAAGAGTTATGTATACTTAATCAGCATCTCTTCCTTTAGTGGCTGGCAACACTCATCCTGTCCACCGACTCATTTCTAAATGTCATTCAAAAGAAACAAATGACGTGAATAATGTGTTCTTCTATCCACGAACACTGAGCTGGCTTGATCCTAGTGTAAGACATGACTCACTGTCAAAAGTCATTCTTTAAGGTCCAGTGGAGGGAGCACGAAGAAAGGGTCGTCCAAAGAAAGGCTGGCTGGACAATGGGAAAGAATGGATCGGCCTTGATATCCTGCTAAGAACAGCTGCTGACCTGGAAAAATGGAGAGATTTGGTTACTCAAACTGTTACATTCCACCCCCCCCCAACGACGAAAGTCAAGGGACTTAATGATGCTAATACATAGCATAGAGCAAGGGTGGGCAAATTACATATTCGGCCCCCCCCCCCCATTCCAAAATTTTTTTTATGCGGCCCTCGGTAGAAAAAGGTTGCCCACCCTTGGCATAGAGTATCGACAGGGGAAGTGAACTCTTGGCGTTCAAGACATTACTAATATCAAAACTCTTTTATTTCAAATAAAATAAATTATAAGTCTTTAGTTAGCGTAATCTTTATAATTAAACAAGAAATATGTGAACTGTTCATTTTAATGTTGCCATTCATTTGGTATGTACAAGTTGGTACAAACTTAATTCTTTTCTTTAGTGTGATAAAAATGTGTCGTGCACATAAACAATGCAATTTTATAGCGCTCGATTTTTTTTTTAAATTTAAGGTAGCATCGATGGTAGCACTGTGATGATACTGGTCAACACCATCTTCTTTAACGGAACCTGGGAAGTAACTTTTGAGAAATTCAAAACAAGGCCACAAGATTTTAAGCAGCTGGCAGGGGCTGTGAAGCAGGTGAGTATACATACATAGACAGAGAACTATTTTGACATGAGATTGTCGTGCTTGACACGTTCCTTTAGAGTTGGAGGCTATTACGTTCTAGGTCTGTGTGTCGACAAACTTGTCAACCAAAAGAGGACTAACGTTGATTCAAATAGACATTTTTAAAACTAAGCTTTCTTTTCGTAAAGACACGTTTAAAGAAATACTTAGGATACAAATTACAATATCGATCTTTGCTATATGCCTTCATTTAACTACTAGTATATTAAGTATTACTTAGTACTCTATGGACTCCTAACCTTAACCCTCCTCATGGAAATGAGATGAATGCCTGGGCATTAGCTGTGGTCGGAACGATGTCGCCCACACATCAGTTCCCCCCCACTCCACTCAGCTGATGTATCTAAAGGAACGGCTGCCGATACAGTTTGGGGTCAGCGGCGTAGCAGGCTCTGCCAGAGTGTAGCACTGCAAACTGCCTTAGGGTCGCCAGCTCCTCATTTTTCCTCAAGGTTGCTTCCCGAAGCTTTTCCCATGATTGGGTATAGCTGCAAGGCAACAGAGGTTTGAATTCAGAGTTTTCCTTCTCCTAGGTGGGTAGCCAGCAATGGCTAACGAGACCCTCCTGCCGGAAGCTTACTGGTTAAGGCGCCAGTTACTCGCCTTTGCCCCTTCTCCTGTTAGTGAGAACAGTCCGCCGGACTCAATATCTGAGCCACACGTGAAGGCCAGGATGGACTGGTTGTCAGAGGCTATTTGAGACGCATGCCATCATTAGGAAGCATTTTATAGGTATTGGATTGCTTACATCCATTACCACTGCCGGCAATGACAACCTTCCGGACAATAACTTAGTACTATACTTTTATAAAGATAATATTTATGTTCAGAATAAATAACAAGTTAGCTAGCATAAAACGTATCCTTTAATAAAAAAAAACTTCAAAGTCGCCTTCTAATGTCAACACTAGCCTTGCGTTTACTTGAAAAGTAAGTCAGTTTATTAGCTCCATTTTTTTTGGGGGGGGGGCAACTGACTTTTTGGGTCTCTTGATAGAATGTGCAGTCCTGAAGGACATGTTTGGCAATAAATAAACATTTACCCGCCTTCTCCAAGGAAAGTTAGTACATAATATTCCGTGCTGCGCTAACATTTTGTGGAAGAGTCGCAGCTGAGGAGTCTAAGAGCCACATTTCGCTCGAGAGCCACAGTTAAGTGACCATTGTTCCTAGGTTAAACCTCCAATGGCAATGCTGCTTTTTAGTCTGGGGACGGCGGCGGGCAAAGTTCGAATCCGGGACCAATCAGACTGCGGTACAGAGCGCTAACCACACTACGAGCCTCCGTCTATATTCACAATCATATAGATCTACTCAAAGCATTTTAATAACTAACTCTATAGGGGGGAGAAGCCTTTTCATCCACACCCCTCCCTGCCAAAAAAGTAAATAGGCTGTGAGTCTAACTGATGTTAACAACCTGGTCAGATATACGTAGGCTACACATTAAGCCATTCTGACGACACATACAAATATGTACAAATCTGACTACTTTGGATGCGCAAAAAAAATTATGCCAGAAAAACTTCAATTACTAAATTGTTATTGAACATAAAATGATGAGAATATTTTCTTTATCTGTAATTTGATACACAGATTATATCAAAAAATGGCCAAAACCACCAGAGCTCCCCCATACAAAATATAAGTCTACCAAAATGTAGATACCAAAAAAAAAAAAACCTTTTTAAGCTGAAAATCATAAATAAAATTGTTGCATCGTGCAAATAACTAGGATTATCTGGTCAGGTTGACATGATGAATGACGAGAGAACAATAAAGATAAAGAGAGACAATTCCAATGGCGTGGATGTGGCTGAGCTCCCCTTTAAAGGAGGTAGATTCAGTCTGTACATTGCTCTACCACAGAAAGTGGACGGCATCACTGACCTAGGTAAGTTATCTCATAACCCCGAGGAAGCATTATTAAATAATAGACTTTAGTAATAATATTCTTTATAAAAATCTAGCTCACTACAATAACACAACATTTCAGTCTTAGGTTCTGTAGTCGTCTCTCCTAACTAAGACCAAGTGACGACATTGCCACCTATGTTGCACTATTCACAACCAATCGCTAACCTCTTCCCACCGTCACCATAGAAACACACACATACACACATTCCATAACAGGGTGCCCCTTAAAATAATATTTAATATGCATAATTTAGCCTTTAAAAAGTGTATATTTTGAGTTTGTGGAGGGTCAGGCCATTGGCAGACGCAATGTCGTAAACCAGAGCTGTATTTACTTAGTGCGAGCAAGCTACAAGCGTACATGTCTTAATCACGACATTTTTGCCAGCCAAAAAAAAAAATGTAACAAACAAAATTAAAAAAAAAAAAAAAGTTTCTTACCTTTGAAATCAGGATATATTTTTATCGCTTTTGTGGAGGTTCTTTCTTGTAGAGTCCCAGGGGCTGTAACCCCTCCTGCCTTCCCTTAAATCCGGCCCTGTACATAAAATGTATATAAACCTTTTACCAGACAGAGTTGATAAAAGCTTTTTATAAATAAAGCACAGGCTCTGTTTCATTGGACTTTACGATTTTATTTGAAGGTGACATGACCAATGACAAGGGTGTCGACAGTGTATATTAACTCTCTAAGGCAGGCACTCAACGAAAGGCAGGTCGGCAACAGTAAACGATGTATTTATTTATTATAAGCTTCAACAAATAGTAATAGTTACTAGTTAGACTTGGACGTCTGCTATAAAGTCACAGGGAGTAATATGTCTTAAGTTCTAAGAGTCCTACTTCATACCATAACACAGAACAGACCACCGACACACTTCCCAGTGTCGCTCCAGGTCCCCCAAACAGTTTCCTAGTATCACATAGGACAGCACTCAGCACCAGACTGTTCAGACTCCTATGACTTTAAGCCGGCTCCCCACAGTCCTCTATAAACATGTCTACCACTACTTGTGTTGAGTGGCTCTCTGATGCGCACCATCAGTGTGGCCAGGGAGCGGAGTTATGTCCTCTTGTTGAAAAAGGTTAAGGTACCATAACTTTAGTATGTATTTTACCACTATGGAATTATTTATTTTCAGAAAAACTGTTGGCACAACCCAACAAAGTCAACGATCTGTTCACTGGATTAAACTACGTCAGAGTCCAACTGGCCATCCCCAAGTTTAAGACAGAGACAACACTGACCCTCAACAAGCCACTCAAAGACATGGGCATGGTCAAGGCTTTCAGTCCAATGGCTGCAGATTTCACAGGAATCACCCAATCAGGTGAGATAGCGATTAGACGGGGAATAACGTTTATTTTTGTTTGAGGTAGATAATCTAGGTCATCTGTTTCTGTGGCCTACGGTTAACGAGGGTGTCATGTGGCAAGCACAACGACCAACCGCCTTTAGTTACAGCTGGGTGGACTCAGCGGCGCCGAGGATTCCGAAATTAAAAATCTTCTCAAGATTCGAACCCGGACCCCCGGTTTGGAAGTCAAGTGCTTTACCGCTCAGCCACCGCGCCTCCAATCAGATGACCTATACATCATCTGCCCTATAGACCACAAGGTCTAAAAGGGGAACTTAAGGTAGATATGAATACCTTTATTATTTCCCGACATGATGTCTATTTCAAGGCTAGTGTCTGGTGCCTGGGTTTTTCTTTCCGTTATAAAGGAACTAAATGTAATCGTATTAGTTGTGTGCTATACCTTAACCTGGGAGGAGGATGGATAACATTAAAACATGCCAAATATGAAAACTCATTATAAAAAAAAACATTGCTTATTTAAAGGGGAAGAAATCCGCCCTAAAAAACTACATTCACCGATAATAAACAAGTTATTTCCCTTATTTCATATTAAACAAAATATGTAATTACCAATTATGAATTGAATAATTGAGTATTTTGTAATGGATTCATTTATTGTTATCTACAATCAATAAATGTTGAAAGTATCAACTTGATGGGAGAAAGCGTGAGGGAGAAATAGCGTTAACAATTATTTCAGGGGACTAAACTTAGCCATATTTTTGAATACTGAAGTATTAGTTTCCCTTCTTGCTAGTAAATAAAATAATAAATTACCAGTAATTAATTATCTAATTTTACTGTTTTTTTTTTTTATTGATTCATTTCTTGTCTATGTCAACGAATAATTTTGTGCAGTTTTAGATTGATTTGAGAATGGGTGTGGGAAAAATAATATGTACACACAGAGTGAATTGATATGATTTTGTAAAAATGTTAAAAAAAAACAAAAACAAGGGAATAATGTAATATATACCTGACCAAATAATAATAATAAGGCATTTAGTCTTTGATTCTGATAATTAAAGATGACCTTAGTATTTCAAATATCACGCGTTGCTGAACGGTAGAGCGCTTGACTCCCGATTTGGAGGGTCCCTGGTTGAAGACTGCAATTTTTAATTTCGGGATCTTTAGGGTCCCTCTGATGCCACCCACCTCTAATGGGTACCTAACATTAGTTTGGGAAAAGTAAAGACGGTTGGCCGTTTTGCTGGCAACATCGCACCCTCGTTAACTGTGGGCCACGGAAACAGATGACCTTTACATCATCTGCCGCATAGATCACTAGATCTTAAGGAGAAACTTTACTTGTTAAAATAGTTTTCACGTGACCTGGAAGACCTATTTGCGACCTTCATATTTTGCCACATCTAATGCAGGCAGCCTTTGTCTAGAAGTGGTCTATTTAAGATCTCTTTTCGACCTTTTTGAGCCTATCTTTGTTAAAAACCCTTCGTTGGGTCTTTAATATATGTACCATGACCTCAGTGGGAGATTTACACATGTCTCTTTCAGAGGCCATCTGCTACCGGATGCTCTTCTCTAGGCCTTATATGGGCAAAATGGCGACTGTCCAAATAATAATTGAGAAAAATACAAGGATTTCCTATTTGAAATATATTTCTATTCCAACAGCTCAAGTTTATATCAGCCAAGTTCTACACAAGGCAATGATAGAAGTGCAAGAGACTGGCACCGTCGCAGCAGCCGCCACAGTCATCGCAATAGTAATGGAAAGCGCAATAATAATAAGTCCAACTCAAGAGACGTTCATTGCTGACCATCCTTTTGTCTACTTCCTGAGAGACAACGTGTCTGGAGAGATTCTCTTCCAAGGAAAATTCTCTGGTTAAAAAGAAAAAAAAAGACAAATAAACAATAAAATCGTTCTCCAGTGTGATAGCTTTTAATATACTTATCCATACTTACTTATCCATAACTTTAAACTTATGCGCGGTGGCTGAGCGTCAAAGCGCTTGGCTTCCGAACCGGGGGTCCCGGGATCGAATCTTGGTGAAGACTGGGGATTTTTAATTTAGGGATCTTTGGTCGTCTTTGAGTCCACCCAGCTTTAATGGGTACCTGACATTAGTTGGCGAAATGTAAAGGCGGTTGGTTGTTGTGCTGGCCACATGACACCCTAGTTAACCGTGGGCCACAGAAACAGATGACCTTTACATCATCTGCCCCATAGCTCGCAAGGTCTGAAAGGGGAGGAAACTTTACTTTTACTTACTTTAACCTAATGCTGATAAATACACACATTAAATACACACTTTAAATACACACATTAAATACACACTTTAAATATACACATTAAATACACCCATTGAATACACACATTAAATACACACATTAAATATGCACATAAAAAACACACATTAAATACACACATTAAATACACACATTAAATACACACATTAAATATACACATTAAATACACACATTAAATACACATTAAATACACACATCAAATACACACATTAAACACACACATCTGTTATCAAATAATTTAATAGTGGCTGCCTGGTCGTGCGGTATGCTCCCTGGAATGTCGTTCGGTCATCTCCATGGTCCTGGTCAGAGAACATTGGTCTGAACTCTGACCTGCAACGTCCCAACCCTTGGGCATTGGAAACCAATCGCTGGTTACCAGGTCACAGTTCTGTACGACGCGGTAACGAGCTATTGGTCTCCACATCCTACAGGCTGTGATGTTGCAGGTCAGTGTTGAGGCCTACTATATCCGATGGTCTCGGATGGTCTCTGGCAGGGTCCAAACCTGGGACCATCGAGACAATCAAATGACCGTCCAGAGCGCATATCACACGACCAGGCAGCCATCCGCTATAAATAACTAATCGGTGTATTCTGTGAACAGAATAAAGGAAATCTTGATACGCTATGTTTTTAAAAGTTTTAGAATAATTTCTCTGCACTTCTCAGCGATAAGAAATCCAATTTTCCAATCACTTACCTTTACAGGTGTATCTTTTCCATTTAATAGGTATTATGGACATTAGGAAATGTCTGAGATCTTGTTTATTTTATCTTTAAAATTCAGAATCGCGAAGTTCAAATTAATTATACATATTTATTTTTGTGAAGGAATACATGGTTTAGTTGTCTTAGGTGATGGAATCGATCTTACATGTTATTTTATTCGATTGGGTGAAGGAATCGAGTATACATCTTCTTGTTGTTCGCTTGGGTGAAGGAATCGAGTATACATCTTCTTGTTGTTCGCTTGGGTGAAGGAATCGAGTATACATCTTCTTGTTGTTCGCTTGGGTGAAGGAATCGAGTATACATCTTCTTGTTGTTCGCTTGGGTGAAGGAATCGAGTATACATCTTCTTGTTGTTCGCTTGGGTGAAGGAATCGAGTATACATCTTCTTGTTGTTCGCTTGGGTGAAGGAATCGAGTATACATCTTCTTGTTGTTCGATTGGGTGAAGGAATCGAGTATACATCTTCTTGTTGTTCGATTGGGTGAGAAATCTAGTATGCATCTTCTTTTTTTAAGCTTGGGTAAAGGAATCGAATATACATCTTCTTTTTGGTAGCTCCTTTTCTCATATTTTTGGTTGACAGATTTTACACGTTTTCAAAAGTATTTGCCGCTAACATTGCAAGATTACTTATGCTGTTCATTTTGGAAGCCATAAATGATTTTATCCCCCACAAGGCGGGCACAGGGGCAGACCTCCACCAGCACTGGAAGGCATGGCGTCGTTTTATTATCAAGCTTGGTGACGTTTTATTTTGAAAGACAATAGATGCGCCAAGGGGAATAACTTTTTTTTGTTTCTTTTACTGAAATCGAGGCAAAATGTGCTGTGGCAAAGATTATCTATTCTGGAGCGGAAAAAATTCGTACCAGTTCATCAATGAAAGCTCTATAACCTAGTCACAGTGTATGCATGAGATTTCATCAGTTTAATGGGCTATCGAACAAGGCAGCTTTCTTCCCTTGTCTCTTTTAAAGACCTATTCAATTCATTTGCTCTTAGATGACGCCCAAACCCAGCACGAACGATCTGTCTCCATGCGGTGCTATATTGGGACATTTTCTCTATCTTCACTTCATGAGATCTCGCTTGCAGACATACTATTTCAGAACTTTTCAGCGATAATTTTAGTGACTTAAGGCGTTTTGTTCATTCACTCAGTGTTCGGTATTAAAATTGAACACAGATAATTACTTTATTGATTTGTAATTTGCTAATGTAGCTTACATAGTGTAGACCATAAGTGGTCAATAGGTAGCTAGTTTAGGCTTTATTGGCTTCTTTCATACCATCAGTTGATGACTCGTTGTATAGCTAGTGAAAAATAAAGGTACAAAGGATCTAGAGTCCTTTCAGGTAAAGTAGTTTTCATTAACGGATTAGTTTCATGACTGAAGCATAGAGCTTATTATAACATGAGTTTTAACATATTAACTCTTTCGCTCCGTAATTATTTTTGTTAATTTTGAAGGACATCTTCATTTTGCTAATTACTATCTCACTAATCTCACTACCATGTTATGATTGGGCTTTAGCTTTGTTGTTTTGTTATCAGAAAATGTTGTATTTGGTATATAATTAAAGGGAAATGCATGCTCTGTTTATATATTTTACAATCAAGTTTAAAAGTTCAACATTAATTTAATTAAATGAGGTCAAATCAACGATGGTATCGTCGATTAGGAGAGAAAGAGTTAAGTAAGATATAACTTACAGCTTACAGCAATGTATAGTAAAATAAGATTTTTCATTTTTCTTCTATTTTGTTGAGATCTAGTGTGACAGACGGACATCATAGCGGCTTTTTTCCTTACGAGTGCCGCTAAAAAATGTTTAAATGCTTCAATATTTCATAAGTTACTTTCCCAAAAGATCTTAAACTAAATTATATATAGTAAAGTTAAGCTTTTTTCGACTGTTTCTATCGTCTTTCTGGGATAATCATGGCCACCTTACCGGATCATTCAATCATCTCATCTCTGCTTGTGGTGCCGTCTGGAGCATAGGCCAACAACACATTTCCTCCATGCGTCTCTCCAACTGTCCTCACATCTTGTCTATCTGCTTGGCATCAGCTTCCTAATTGCGGCGCCATGTATTCCTGGGCCGTCCCCTCTTCCTCTTTCATTGGATTTCCAGGGGAGGGCATGCCTTGTAATGTTAGATGCAGGTGTTAGTCGATTCGATGTCAGAGCCTAATTTCATCATCATCACCATTGGCCTCCTTCCGTCGTGAAACGACTCTGGTTCATCTCGAACACTTCCTCATGTGGCTGTGGAGCCCTATTTTGGAGAGACACTCCCGTCCACAGATAGCGCAGGTTAAGGTGGCTTTCGCTTTGGTGGTAGAGGAGCTGGCCATTTTCCGTGTGGCCCGCTTTTCTTCAAGAATCGAGGTCCATGTTTTCTTGCTGTCCATAGCTTTCTTGGTCACCGTCTCTCTCCAACTAGTGCGGTCTAAGGCTATGTCTTCCCAATGGTCAGTATCAATGTTTACTGAGTTTAAATCCCTTTTTATCACATCAACGTAGCGGAGGTGGGGGGGGGGCTAATTTATGTGACAGTTTAATTCGGAGTCACTTGTTAATTTCAGTGTCACTAGTTGATTTGGTGTCACTAATTAATTTGGAGTCACTAGCTATTTCAGTGACACTGATCTATTGAGGGTCACTGGTTAATGCGATGTTACTGGTTGCGATGTCACTGGTTGCGATGTCACTGGTTAATTCGTTGTCACTTGTGAAAGTGATTTAGGTGGACTATTCATAAAATGCAACGCATCATAGACCAAGAGATTAGAAACAGGGTTACAGCAGCGAATTGACCCCATGATAACCTGCTAACTATCGTTAAAATACGCAAGCTAAAAAACTATGGCCATATTACAAGATCTTCGGGGCTCGCAAAGACTTTCCTTCAGGGAAATGTACCAGGTAAAAGAAGAAGAGGCAGACAGAGAAAGCGATGGGAGGACAACATAAAAGAATGCCATTGAAAGAGGTTCTAACTAAGGCAAAAGACAGAGAGGAATGGAGAAAGACGGTCGACGAATCTTGCATGGTGCCCCAACTGTCCAATAGACTAAGTGATAGGTACCAAAGGTAAAGGTAAAAGGTTAAAGGTAACGTGCAAGTACATTTGTTTTCATTGATTAGATAAAATATAATTAAATATTTAAGGGACTATACCTAGTAACATATTTTTATAAATTTTCTTAGAAACAAGCCCTAAGGATGTTATACTTCACACTAATCCTGGCTCTTGTTGGTCAACTGGTCACTGCATATAAAAAACAGCAAATAGCCTTGTCGGAAGCATCTACGAATTTCTCTGGACAACTATATCAGAAAATTGCACTTAATGAGCCAAACATTGTATACTCTCCATACAGGTTAGTGAGTAGCATGTGAACATAAGTGCTCACAATAGATGTAAAAAAAAAAACCATAAAATATGTATCAATTAGTTTGGGTCAGTCATGTAATTACAATTTTAATAGATCTAGACTAACAATAAAAAACATTAAAAAAAAAAAGAAAAGAAAACCTGAATTAGAACTTGTGTGCTAAAGCCTTCTCCGGCTGCCCAACACGTTAGCCACTATACTAGCGTAGTTATCTATTGTTTCTATTTCATATTTGTGTTTATAAGCATGAGACGGCAGCCTTATATAAAGGGGACTAATTCAGCTTATACTACCACTTCAGTCAAGTGCAACTTCATTCCCTTACCAAACAAAGTAATTTATTACCAATAATATTATTAACTAATTATTTATTTTTGTTATTGATTCTTATGTTGTCAGGCAAAAGAAATAATTGTGCGAAGTTTCAGCTTGATCCCAGATAGGGTGTCGTAGAAAAAAAGTGTAAAACTTTTGGCCAGAAAGATAGAATGAGTTGATATAAGCTTTGTAATCACAACATAATAAACTATTCAGAAGGACAAATAGGGTAAAGGCGCATTTCTTATTCAATTTACTAGAACGAAGTAGCATTAGTGCTCCTCTGTCCTAAGCGCCATTAGAGCGAGGATCGGGTTGCCTGAATCAGCCAGAGAGACCTACGACTTGAGAGCTGGTCTCTTATTAATATGCACGACTACATGGACACATTCTTACGCGCTATACGTCATTCTCTTATGCTTTACAATGACGTTTGTGATTTATAAGATAAGAAAAATTATGATTAAAAAAATAAACAAACGGAATCGATTTTTAAATTTTTTTTTTTTTAAATGTCATCAGTATTCATTCAGTTCTGACAATGATCTCAGAGGGCGCTCGAGGAGAAACGTCTGCTCAGATAAAGGACAGCCTGTCAATTACTTCCCTTGGTGATACAGTTCATGCTGTTTACAAGGAACTTATTAAGCTGGTAAGCACACAGCTAAGAATCTCTCTCATTATCATTAACATCATCATTATCATTTTCTATTTTGCAATGTTGTGTATTGGACCGGTCATTGCTCTTCATTAATGAGAATCACCTACTTGCTGTATAACTGATCACAATGTCGTACAGTTATATAGGTATAGCCAAACTTCGAGTAACGGAGACTCGCGGGCAGGTAAAGGTTAACCATGTCTTTAGTATTGTCTTAGATATTCGCCTCAAATAGTCCCAGAATTCCCTTTCAACAGGATTGGGAAGCTACATGCTTTGGAGTTTGACCTGTGTCCAGACATAACCGCAAACATTTTTTGTCTAGTGGATTTGAGTCTCTCAAGCCTACTCTACCTCTAGGGATGGCTGCCTGGTCGTGCGGTTTGCACGCTGGGCTGTCGTTCAGATTCATCGATGGTCCCGGGTTCAAACCCTTCCTGCTCCCATCCCCCGTCGTCCTGCGGGAGGCTTGGACTAGAAAGTAATTATCTTCAACTCTGAAGGAACATCCTAAACTTATAAAACATTTTACAAACATTCCTTCCCGTTTTCCAGAACGATTTTCTTATTTATAGTTTGAAGGGAAAAAAAAACATTACTCCATTATAAAGAACATTTTTTTACCTTTAGTGACCATGTCTCAGAGCCATACAGAAGGGTTGAGAGAACCACCGCCTATACAGGAAACATCTAAGACTTATTGAGCGCTTCCACCTAAGATGCTTGCGCTCCATCATGGACATACGGTGGCAAGACCGCACGGCAAACAGCGATGCCCTTGCGAACGCCGGTATGGACAGTATAGAGGGACTTCTTATGGTCCGGCAGTTACGCTGGGTAGGGCACGTATCCCGTATGTGAGACCAACGTATGCTAAAGGTAGTCTTTTTTGGTGAGCTAAAAGGTGTTCGACGTATCAGAGGTGACCCAACGGAAACGATTCAAAAACCAGCTTAGGCGTCAACTTTCCTTGGCTGAAGAGAGCACCTGGTTGCATGCGGCCCCAGAACGAGACAGCTGGAGGTCACTCACGAAGGCCGCGGGATACACATTTGAGACCAAATGAAAATCCACTGCCGAGGACAAACGCAGACGGCGAAAAGAAAATCTAAATAGACTACCAGCGGACAATGGTTATGCTTGCCCTGGATGTGGCAAAATATGTAGTCCACAGCTGGGGCTGCGCAGCCACGGGAAATAGTGTATTCCTCACTAATCTCCGGACTCGAAGACAAGCTTTATTATCTTATTATTACTCTTATTATTTTACCTTTACCACAGCTGAATTCTTTTAAGGAAGTAACGATACACACTGGCAACGCGCTGTACGTGAAGCAAGATTTACATATCCTTCCAGCGTTTCTCGAGAACAGTACAAAATACTACAACGCCAAAGTGGACAACATCAACCTCTCTGCCAAAGGAGGACCTGAGAGACCAATTAATGATTACATAGCACAGAAGACCAAGAATGTTATCAAGGATGTATTGTCGCCAGGTAACTATAATTAATGTTATTAAAATAAAAAAAAGAAAGTTCCCCTTTAAGACCGTGTGGTCTATAGGTCAGATGATGCAAAGGTCATCTGTTTCTGTTGCTTACGGTTAACGAGGGTGTCATGATGTCTAGTAACCATTAGGGCTGGGTGAACTCAGAGGCTCCCAAAGATCTCGAAATAAAAAAAAAATTCAGTCTTCACCGGGATTGAAACCCGGGACCCCGGTTCGGAAGTCAAGCGCTTTACCACTCAGCCACCGCTGAATGGAAATCCTGGTGAAGACTGAAATTATTAATTTTGGGATCTTTGGGCACCCAGTTATGGGCCTCTGACATTAGTTGGGGAAAAAATTCAAGACGAAGGTCGTTGTGCTGGCCACATGGCCGACATAAAAACCGTGGCCCACATAGAAACAGATGACCTTTATATCGTCTGAAAGGGGAACTTTTACTTTGCATGGATTGTAACACTTGTACGAGGTTGCTTATAATACTGTTAATGTTATTGACTATTAATCGCTCTAAAATACTAAGTGTACTACTTATCAGTGTCAGATACTAGAAAGTGGAGCCCCTCTACGGGAGTTTATTTTGTAGAGACCTTTACTCTCTTCAAGTTTTGATATGGTTACACTTAATATGAATAAATCTATAAGCTTGCCATTGTTGTAAAGAACTAAATTAAGTAGACGCTAGTGTTACCTTTTTCCCTTCTTTTATTACTATATTTAAATATGTACATTCCGAAATTATAAATCCCAGTCTTCACCAGGATTGGAACTCGGGATCCCCGGTTCAGAAGCCAAGCGCTTTACCGCTCAGCCTCCGGACAGAATAAAATTATACATTACAACAATTAAAACAACTCTAACTTCGTATGTACCATTCATATTTTAACACAATAAAAAAAATAGTAAGAAAACTGAATACTAAAACTCATTTGTACACAAGCATCAATGTCAGAGATTAGACCGTACCCTTGATCACGTGACAGAGCAAATTTGTGTTTGATGTTTGAAAAACGTGTTCGATTTCAATATCAAGTTATCCTGATTGAAACAAATAAATGGTTGTATCTCGTAGGAGACATTAAACCTGACACGGCTTTGCTTGTCGTCAACACACTCTTCTTTAACGGAACCTGGGAAAACTCTTTCAACCCAGAACTGACGACTAAGGAAGATTTCCATCTTTTGGACAACACCGTGAAGCAAGTAAGTGATTTCCGGTTTTATTCAATTCCTCTTTTCAACTTGTTAAATTCTTCATTAGCAAAACCTGAAACCTGCACACGGGTCTACAAAATGGCTCTAACATTTTTTCTAGAAATTCGAGACATATCTTTGGGGAAAAATAGTAGTGAATGGGAAACACAGGTACAATTGTTGGTTGTACATTATGATTTTTTTTTCGAATTATAATAATATTTTAGGATCTCCTTACCCATGTTTCTTGTATGCCGCTTAAATACTTAAAATCATATACATTATAATGAAATCGATAGATACACTTTCAAAAGCAGGATCTTCTATGGAACAACCAGATAGACCTGTTAACTACCTCACCCTATGGTCAATTTTAGTCAACAACCACAAAGAGGAGTGATTCAATTAATGGGTATCAGGAAACACAGGCAGAGCCATGTACAAAGAAATGACTATGCCAAACAAACTGGACAGTATTAACTTCCCCTCCCCCAGCAAAGAGCAATCTGCAATCGTCCAACTAAGAGCAGGACACACACCTCTGTTTAAATTACTATCTCAACAAAATAAATCCCACACAACTCCCCTTTTTGTAGACACTGCGCCCAGCCTTATGAGTTATGAAACCGTAAACCATATCCTTTGTGAATGCTCCTTCCTAATCCAAATTGAGCAGACACTACTACCACTACACACACACATTGGCCTCCTTCAGTCGTAGAACGACTATGGTTCACCTCAGAGCACTACCACTACAGCCCAACATAACTAACACCCTGTACGGCAGTGCTGAACAACTGAAGAAAACATCACACTATTTTTCCTTGGCACAGTCTGCAAAATAGTTCACAGCTCAGTAGCAGAAAGCTGGCTAGAAGAAGAATAATGAAATAGTGATATAGACCACACACAAGAAAATAAATAAAACACCTGCTTTGCATAAGTTCTTTATTTAAATACGCCATCCTTAGCTGGCGTTAATTCTCTTCTCCTCTGTTCAGATTGACATGATGCACGACAATCGATCCCTCAGGATCAAGAAAGATAATCTGAATGGTCTAGATGTGGCTGAGATCTCGTTCAAAGGGAACAGGTTCACATTAATCATCGTTCTTCCGCATCAAATGGACAGCCTCACTGACCTAGGTGACTTGTGATTTCTTCTCTAGTTTGTGACAATACATTTACAGAGTGTTAAAGGGAAACTCCGATGGTTTTGACAATTTTTGATACAATATGTGTTTTGATTTACAGATAATGAATATATTATTCTTTGTTTTTTTAATTTGCAATAATAACTTAGTAATTGATGTTTTTCTGACGTAATTTTCCTGCGCATCCAAAACAGTTAGACATTCACCAGGTTTCTATGTGACGTCACACTAGCCTACTAATTTAATCTATTGACTTATTGTATAACGGGAGACCATACAGAAAAGTTATCATTCTCGTAAAAGAAATATATCTTTGTCTATGCAGTTAGATTTAGGATCTTGTAAGCAAAGAAAAAAATGCATGCGTATTAAAAGTAGATTTACATGCTTGACTAGCCACGGCAGTCTGTATTTTCTCGCCTGACCACTCAACACACAACAAACACTATCGCTTGGTTGTCTTGTCATGACCGACTACACGTAGTCTCGACTAGCCTTACACTGACCAGTTTGTTCGAATCAGTCAGACACACGATCTATTTACTTCTTGGGAAAGGGAGAGGCTTAGATGAAAACGTTACTTTTTTTTTCTCGAGTTGGTTATCCTAATGCTTTTAGATCTACCTATACATGTATTTATAACTGTACCATAGCTCTGGAATAGGCCGTCACCAAGCCCAAGAGCCTGTAAGAATGAAGCGATACGATTGGTTAAATCTAGTTTCCTTTTCAGCATTGTTGATAAAAGTGACGTATGCCTAATCTAAAAACAAAATCTCAAAGGGGCCCTGTTTTTTTTTTTTTTTTGGAGATGTCAAGAATTTACTGACTAATTTATTAAATAGAAATGTTTCTAAGCATTTTGTACTATCACAACTTTTTACGCAGAATTCAAATATGTCAATAAATCAAATTTGAAAAACCATCGGAGTTTCCCTTTAAGAGACGATTGAGTTGGGCTAAAACTCTCGAGAGCTCAAACAGTTATTGCACCATGAATATGAAAAGACCACACAAGACGTTGTTCAATAGAACCATAGCGTTTTTGTGAATGTGGCTGAGTTGTAAAGCGCTTAGTATCCGAGCCTAGGGGTCTAAAGCTTTAATCTCGGCACAAAAACTGGCACTTTTAGGAATTTCGGATTTTTAAGGACGCCCCAAGTCGACCCAATTCTAATGGCTAACTAAAAACAAAAGGGGGGGGGGATGTTCGTTGCGCTGGCCACATGACACCTTCCTTAACCGTGGACAACATAAATCGATGACATTTTCATTCTATGGTATCTGGGAAAAACTTTGCTTTGCATTTATATACTTTAGTTAGTGACGGTAGAACTAGTCACGTGACGCACGGGAAATGTGACGTTTCACAATAAGAGCACGTACGTGACTGCCAGTTATAGTGAACGATGTATTTGATGGACTATGACTCTGACTATCCCTCATGTGTAAGTAAACACATGCGTACTCAATTGTTTGGGAGGATGTGTGGATTATGTGTACAAAGTACTGTGATACTTTAGCAAGCAATCAAAGCTGGTGATTTGTACAGCCCATAGAGCCAATATCACACGGCCACCAATCACTTCTTGAAATAGTAATTGACATGCATAACACGAGCTATTCATACACTCAGCCAGTCCAGGGTATCTTAAAGTGACATTTTGGTTAATATCGAAATGAGGCGAATAAGAGATGTATATATGGATTTAATCCCCTTTAATACGTTTTGACACGTTTTTTCTCCCACTTCCCATTCTCGGATCAAGTTGAAATTTTTGCATAATTATTTATAGTCGATGACAATACACGAATCAATTCAATTTTTAACCGCTTAGTTTATTTTAATTTTTTTTAATATAGCATAAAGGGAGCTAAACGCCGCCATTTTCAGACAAATGAGAGTAATTGGCGGTTCTTTCCCTTAGATAAACTTTTTTTAAATTTATTAATGATTTGTAAGGGACAATAAACAATTAAGCAAGGTTTCAACTCATTTATTTGGCTGATAGCTAACGAGGGGATCATTTGGCCAGCACAAATACCAACCACTTTTACGTTCCATAACCAACATTAGGTTCTCATTGGGGTTGGGTGGACTCAAAGGGGCCTGTAAATCCCAAAATAAAAGACGTAGTCGACACCGAGATTCGTACCTAAGACCCATCGTTTCGAAAGTCAAGTGTCTTATCACTCAGCCACTACTTGCGATTATTTATGCATTTCATAAAATACTTCTTTTATAAATATATGGGCACATCTACGTTGAATATAGTTCCTTATATATTGTAAGCCCAACAAAATGTAATTATTTCGCTTTCGCTTATTTCCCTAGAAAAGTTTTTTTTTTAATCCAGCCTGACAATATGAAATTTCTTTCTTTATTTTGTCAGAAACGTCTTTGGCCCAGCCCCACAAAGTGGATGAAATCTGCACTGGGCTGGACCACGTCGACGTTCAACTGGCTATTCCAAAGTTCAAGATTGAAACGTCCCTTGACCTAATTCCTGCATTGAAAGCACTGGGCATCGAGGATGCTTTTGAACCAGGTGTTGCCGACTTTAGTGGAATCACGCCAACAGGTATGTCAGTCTGTCACAATATAATATACTATTTGATAATGTAATATAATATACAAAAATATAATACTTATTAATCTAATATTTAAGAATACAATACTTAATACAATAATATAATATTTGATACAATACTATACTTACTATACTATACTATACTATACTTTACTATAGTGTACTATACTATACCAAATTATATTATACTATACTATACTATACTATACTTTTCCAAACTATATTATACTATAGTTTACTATATTATGCTATACTATATTATAATAAAATATAAAGGTAAGATAGCTAGTTGTTTGTGAAACTTCTAATTGAATTATGTTTTTTTTTACACTGAAGTGACTTGTCATGTGTTATGCGCTTTGGACTGCCGTGATGATGTTCCCGGGTTCGAGCCCTTCTAGCTTCCATTCACTGACGTCCTGCGTGACGTTCTAACTAAGACGTAATAATCTTTCGCTCTGATGAAACGTCCAAAACGTCTTAATAAAAACGAACAGTTAAATAAGATTAGTGAGTGTAACAAACCTCATTGTTGACTTTCTTAATCTTCAGGTCCTGTGTATCTAAGCCAGGTCGTCCACAAGGCGGTCATTGATGTCCAAGAAACCGGAACCGTGGCAGCGGCCGTCACAGTCGCTAAGGTGACTATAACGTCCGAGCCCGTCAATCTACAACCGGAAGAGAAATTCATCGTTGACCATCCTTTCATCTACTTCCTGAGGGACAGGCAGACTGGACAGATACTTTTCCAGGGAAAGTTTTCAGGGTGAAAGTCTCTATGCCACAGTACAAACAAAGATGTCTTTTCAGGATGAAATGATGATATGATGTTATGATGATGATGATGTGATGAAGAATAAATTTTGAAACTACTAGAAAAAACAAGTTGGAATATTGTTGAAGACTGTGTTTTGAAGTTTTAGTGGGTTTTTTTTCAGTGAATCTACCAAACTTTAAAAGGTGCCTGGTTTTGGATGAAGAAGTATATATATAGATATATAGTTCGTCCATTGTGGTTTGATGATGACCACTTTTGTCATCCAGGGAGGCTGAGGGCTTTGCACTGGGGTTTTGTGCCTCTTCATGTGGCTGGTGAGACCTATGGGAGCCCGGAATGTTCGGCCGCACACTGGGCAGGTTATTCCAGCTGGAGCTAGTGTCATTGGCCTTGCTTTTCTTCTCTGGTGCTTTTCTTCTGCCAGCGCTGTTCTCTTTTCCTCTGCAACCTGTGCACCAGATTTCACAGCGCTACGCCATGATGTTCTGTCATGTACTTCAGTCTCCCAGGTCAATGCTGAAGGCTTTTAGAGAAGTTTTGAGAGTGTCCTTGAAGTGTTTTCTATGTCGAAGTATTTTCTATGTCCTTGAAGTGTTTTCTATGTCCACCTTGTGGTGAAGAAGTAAAAAAAGGGTGAAAGGCAACATTACCGGAGACAATAATTATGCTGTATAGTTTTACCTTATCTTGCATTATCTTATAAATTTGACACACTTTAAATTAGTCTAAATATACATGAGGCAATTAAAGATTTTATGTATCATTTTTTTAAATTTAAATGAGATTAAAAGAATGAACAGCCTCATTTCAGATTATTGGATTAATCTTAATCATTAGACATGAAGTGAACGCGCGGTGGTTGAGCGGAAAAGAGCTTTGCTTCCAAACCGGGGATCCCGGGTTCGAATCCTAGTGAAGAGGATTTTTAATTTCGGGATCTTTGGGCGCCTCTGAGTCCACCCAGATTTAATGGGTACCTGACGTTAGTTAAAGAAAAGCAAAGGCGGTTGGTCGTTATGCTGGCCACATGACACAGAAAAAGATGACCGTTTCATCATCTGACCTATAGACCATAAGGTCTGTAAGGGGAACGTGAGTTTGTATTCTTTTCTTTATAGGCATTTAAGTTTGAAAAACGCTTTGTTAACTCAAGTCTAAAGTTAACCCAATCTGCACGTGTTGTGTAGACTCAGCTGTGTGGACTACTACTAACAAGTGACCTTTGGGCAAGCAGTTTTCTTAAGATGAGCTGTCGAATCTGTGACGGAATACAATAACAATCAGATAGTTTTGTCTTTACAGACTCACAATCTGCATCTCAATCAATGACTTAGAGAAACCATCTTGAACTCTAGATCAAGAGAGATGACAACATCAATTTTGATAATTTATTATATAACGTCGAATTTTAACATCTTTGATTACAAAATTGGGGACAGATTTACGGTTCCCTTTTTTTTAACCATTTTTATTTTATTTTTAATAGCTTTTATATAGCGCAACTTTCATGCTTACAGCATGTTTAGAGCGCTATGATCCAATCTCATTTGTAGACCAGTGGGAGGTGCTATCTGGGAGATTTTTTTCCATTCAGTAAACACCATTCTGCTCGAGTCGAGTGTCGAATCTTGAGTCCTTTGATAGGCAGCCAAGCCGAACCGAAGCTTACTTAGCCTCTAGGCCACACATCCAACTAATCACTGTCAATGTTAGCCAGCAGTCATCAAGAGAGGCTCAACCAATGGGCATCAGGAAACACGGGCCGAGCTATTTACAGAGAAATTAGAGTGCAAACAAACTGCACAGTATCAATGTCCCCCTTTCGCAAAGAGCGGTCTACAATCTTCCAATTTAGAACATATCTTTAAATGATCATCTAATTAGAATAAACCCCACATACCTACCTCATACATCTGCCCCACTTTAATGACGACCTTGCAATATAGCCTTAGAATTTAAGTCTGCGCTATATGACAGTGGTCAGCAGGTCATCGTGGTGCCTGGTTACCGTAGTGATTCTAATCTCTTCATTTGTGATGCAGTCATTGTAGGTGACACCTGTGATTCTTCCGTCGCATCCCATTTTCATTGCTAAGATTCTCTTCTCTAGTTCTGCAGTTAGTGTCCAACTTTCGCATGAATGGAAAGTTAGAGGAAAAAAAACAACAAATACAGACAGACAGACGGACAGACAGATAGAGTGAATATAAGCTTTAAGAAAAAATGTACGTGAATAATTAAATTAATTAGTTGTGATGCGCTTACCACCGATTCGATAGATTTAAATAAAGTAAATTTCTAGTCTATTTTTGTTTATTTTCGTGTTACGAACAAAGCTTTGCGCAGATTAATTTCATACCAATAGATAAAAAATGTGTCTACGTTTTGCTGTAGCTTCAATTTTTGCTTGGAGGCAGTGGTCCTCAACTTTTTGTGGGTTTGGTAGGCACTTTAGGTGGGCTGGATAAGGCCGCGGAACGTAGTGTGGGCATCCCTGGATTGAAACTTTTAACTCTTTCTCTCCGTAATTATTTACCACATTCTGATGGAATCAACGTTTGTATCGTCGGTTAGGAGAGAAAGAGTTTAAGTTATTTTTAAAAAGAAAACTTGAGAATTGTAGTCACCTTATAAAAAAAAAAATACTTTTAGTCTTTATTGTACAAGAATGACAAAACAGAAGGCGCTGTGGCTGAGCGGTAAGGCGCTTGGCTTTTAAACCGGGGTCCCAGGTTCAAATCCTGATGAAGACTGGGATTTTTAATTTGGGGATCTTTGGGCGCCTCGTAGTCAACCCAGCTCTAATACGTACCTGACAATAGTCGGTCGGTCATTGTGCTGGCTACATGATACCCTCATTAACCGTTGGCCACAGGGACAGAAGACCTGCAATTCTGGAAGGGGAATTTTTAATTAAAGAACAGTTAACAATGACACAGTACACAGACACAAGCTGACCAAGACATTTTGACACACCAGTACAGATCTTTTTTTTTTAAAGGAAACCTTAGAATTTGCGTTATTCAATTTTAGATTTGTCCTCATAGGAATCCTTGGGCCTTAATCTTTCTTTGCCTCTTTATTTGGGCATCACATGCCTCTTTATTTGGGCATCACATGCCTCTTTATTTGGGCATCACATGCCTCTTTATTTGGATCCTCCTTTGTGGGCTTTTTTAAAAATTCACTTTGAAAATATTACATCGCAAAAAAGAATAACAAATGTAAAGACTTTGTTCAGAAACTGCCCACAGCTCCTGCTCTCATTTGCTTGTCCTAATTTCCCCTAGAGTCCTAGACACATGAAAGTCCGCATACATTTCACAGGAAATGCAATGATCTACAGAACAGAATTTTTTTTTCTTGGTCATATGAAGTTTTTTGGATCTATCAAATCATAGAGTTCAATGTGTGGGTAATTATAAACCTGCCATTAAAACACTTTATAATATTAATAGCTTACTATGTCAAAATATAAATTTTTTATATATATACAGAAAAAAGGATAATTTCTTCAATTCGTAAGCTTTTCTTTCTTTTTTTTTTTTTTTAAAGAAGCCTTACATATTTTTTTACCAATTAAGCCTAAACTTGTTTCGCCTTTTTAGAGTAATACTTTAAGCACGTTTCACTTACCAAAAGACAATGCATGTATTTAAATACAAAATTGTAAATTTTACCTCTTCCATGTTTTGTAATTGTAACCTCATTACATATCCAACAACTTTTTAGATGTTCAATTGAACAGAAATAATGAACTTCATTAATTATGAGCTTTTTCTAATTTGCATAGAAATATAAAAAGTCTTGAACTTAATTGGGATAAAAATATGTTCTTAGCTAAATAGAAATTAATATGTCAAACTTTACTAACGCAACATAAAATTAATTTAAATTTACTAACAATATGTTAGTATTAATCATTGTGAAAAAAAAGGTGATTGTTTCTTGCATAAACGTTTTGATTTACCACTATAACACTTGCTGTATACCCTTTGTTCAAGTCAGCATCTGTGACCCAGAGCTCTCAGTTTCCCGACGCATCTATGAAACAGCTTGGACAAACATGATAAGCAAGAGGAGATAATTAGCCATTAGTGGAGGTTGTTCAATGCTAATTAATGCCCCAGCTTAGAACAAAAATACCGAGTGAATATGCTAAATTATATTTCTTTTGATTGCTGATAATTATGAATAATAATAATAAAATTATTATTATAATTTTATACTATAGGGTTACATTTGCTATCTGTATTTTATATATAAATAGTATGTAGACACTATCGCGAATACTGTTACCATCCTATTCCAGTAATATGTCATGTCTTATAGTTATTGCGAAAATGCTGTTTCGTATGTTAAAACACGAAAATATTATTTAAATTTTTTGTTCTTATTTTTATAGAACAAAAATTTCGTGTTTGGGGCGCGGTTGCTAAGTGGTAAAGCGATAGAATTTCAAACCTGAGGTCCTGGAGTTCGAATCGCGGTGAAGACTGAGATTTTTAATTTTTGGATTTTTAGGGCGCCCCTGTGTCCACCCAACTCTTATGGGTATCTGAGTTTAGTTGGGGGAAAGTAAAGGCGGTTGGTCGTTGTGATGGCCACATGACACCCTTCTCGTTAATCGTTGGCCAAAGAAACAGATGGCCTTAACATCATCAACCCTATACATCTGAAAGGGGACCTTTTTTTAAAAAAATTAATATGTGTTAAAACTCAAGACCATAATGACCGCAGTCCGAAGGATAATATATATACTAAGTCGTTCTGGGAAAAGACCTAATGCCAATCGCGTCTACTTTATAAGGAAAACTGAAAAGGAGGACAACGCAGTAGAGGTGTTCATTTGAAAATTGGAAAGGAGGACAACGTAGTAGAGGTGTCCTGGAAAACTGAAAAGGAGGACAACGCAGCAGAGGTGTCCAGGAAAACTGAAAAGGAGGACGACGCAATAGAGATGTCCCGGAAAACTAAAAAGGAGGACGACGCAATAGAGGTGTCCCGGAAAACTAAAAAGGAGGACGACCCAATAGAGGTGTCCCGGAAAACTGAAAAGGAGGACAACGCAGTAGAGGTGTCCCGGAAAACTAAAAAGGAGGACAACACAATAGAGGTGTCCCGGAAAACTAAAAAGGAGGACAACGCAATAGAGGTGTCCAGGAAAACTAAAAGGGAGGACGACGCAATAGAGGTGTCCCGGAAAACTAAAAAGGAGGACGACGCAATAGAGCTGTTCCGGAAAACTAAAAGGGAGGACAACGCAATAGAGGTGTCCAGGAAAACTAAAAAGGAGGACGACGCAGTAGAGGTGTCCAGGAAAACTAAAAAGGAGGACGACGCAATAGAGCTGTCCTGGAAATGCTATTTCAGTTTGGGCACTTTGTCCCATAGAGAAAAGCAGACAACCTGTGAAAGAGACAGCTTGAGAACACTCACCCTTGTCCAAGACAGCCGCAGACGACGGAAGGAAAACTTAAACAGACCCCCCGACGGACATAGGCTTTGAATCAATGTAGGAAAAATAACTATGTCACAGCTGCGTTTGCGTGATTAAGTACTATCTTCGGAATAGAAAACAATGTCTTAAATAGACATGCTGGTGTTCCTAACTATATTTAACGCATTTTGTATCGACTTTTACAATAGCGCATTTTTTGTGCTTCTAGGTCAGGCTCAGTCATTCTCTTTTGTCGACCCCCTGAAAGAGGAGGCGGGGGGGGGGGGGGGGGGTATCTGGGTATAGTGTTAATGCTAGCTTTATGTGGTTAGTAAAGAAAAAAAAACTCAACATACGTATGACAAATGTCGGATAAATATTTGAAGATAGTCTACCTCTTACGTCACACCCTTTCTAAGGGGGACGGGGGATGGCAGCTGGCAGGGTATGAACCCGGGACCATCAAGACGACCAAACGACAGTCCAGCGCGCACACCGCACGACCAGGCATCCAAGCATCTATAACATGTATTTAGCATTGCCTAATGCATATTGATTTTGAGCCATGGGGCTGATAGTTTAAAACTCATCTCATCTTTTTCTTTATAAAAACTCATCTGTTTCCTTGTAAAACTCATATATGTTTCTTTGTAAGACTCAACTGGCACTCTGCCTGACATGCACCAGAGATGTCATGTAGCCAGTACAAATTAGTGTATGTGTTATTTCTTTGATATTTTATTTAAATATTAAGAATAACGATAAATGTTTATTTAAAAAAAATATTTTTTACAGTCCTGGAAGTAAAGAAAAATGATCTTCTTCTTCATAACCTTGGTAGTTCTTGGTCAAATGGTCAGTGCTGACCAACAGCAACAGTTGGCTTTGTCTTTAGCTTCTTCAGATTTCTCTCAAAGACTTTACCAGAAGGTAGCTCTGGACCAGTCTAATGTCGTCTACTCACCTTACAGGTAGTTTAAATAATCAAGTATTTAATTATGTATAAAAAAAATAATTCTATAGACCTATAGTTAAAATACAAACTTTTATCCATTTTTTTTTGACATTATAAAATATGAAGCTAGTTATAAAGGAATATACAAAATGCTGTATATTATGATGATCAAAATAAACAGATGAAAATAAACAAACATTTCCAATTTTTTACTGACTTAATACAACAGCATATGTACTAGCATACATCTTAATACAGCTCGAAAGTTTGTCTCTTTTTTTAATATCAATCAAAAATTAAATAATTACTACCACTAATTGATTAACTAATTCGATGATTAATTAATTTTCTTTTTTAATTTATTTTGGGGATGGGGGGGGGGGGGGGGTTAACAATGAATATTTTTTTATTCAAGAATGGGAAACGGGAGAACAAAAGTGTAAAACATATCTTCAGACAGACAGACATACAGACTCAGTGAGTTAATATTAACTTTGTTTATTTTAGGAGATGCATTTACTAAAACAATAATGCCGAAACTACGGTCCGCGAGCAATATCCAGCCCATAAAGAGCAATGATATCCTGACGATGACGTAATGATTCCCTGACCATGATGCAATGATATCATGATCACGACGCAATGATTCCCTGACCATGACGCCATTATATGGCTGGCTGCCTGGTCGTGCGCTGGACTGTCGTTCAATTTATCGATGGTCCCGGGTTCAAACCCTGCCCTCTCCCATCCCCCGTCGTCCTGCGGGAGGTTTGGACTAGGGAGTAATTATCTTCAACTCTGAAGGAACATCCGATACATGTAAAACATTTTTACAAACTTAAAATTAAAAAATATCCAGACCATGACGCAAGGATATCGTGAGCACGACGCAATGATATCCTAACCATGGCGCAATGATATCCTAACCATGGCGCAATGATATCCTAACCATGACGCAATGATATCAATGATATTCAACCCTCGACGCAATGCTATCCTGCCTTCGAAGCAATGACGCTAAAATATCCTATTTCGAAATATCTAGCAACAATTAATATCAACGTCGCAAAGGGTAGGTTCCATTAGATTAGGTAAATATTGTCCGTGACAGACGTGACCTATATTTCTATAAGTTTCATTTCTAAACTACAAGATTTCAATCAAGAAATGAAGTTTTTATTTTATTAATTTCCATCTTCAAAGAGGAAAAAGCCTGGGACCTTCCTTTTCGTAGTCGCTGATTGGTTGATTGTAGATTTATTCCTTTGGACAAATTTAAGATGGCGATGGTACGACTTCAGAAAACACAATTTAAAACAAATGTCAACTTTACAACGTTCCACTTAAGAAATCTGTCATTTTTTTTCATTTTAAAAAAGTCAATCGTTAGAATGACTGTCGTAATTAATATGTGTATTTCCGAGAGATATTCCTTATATATTTAGACTAGCTATAAGTAATGACCTATTTTTCTATTCCGGTTAAATAAAATCTAAAAACTACTTTTTATTTATCAAATGTACCAGCATCCATTCATGTTTAACAATGACGTCTCTTGGGGCAAGGGGAGACACTGCAACTGAAATAAAGAACGTACTTGGCATTACTTCCCTTGGTAACTCGGTGTTTCAAATTTATGAAGAGCTTATTCAGCAGGTAAGCAATCAATGTTCATTTGTAAATCATGTAACTTTATTAATTACTATTGCATTGACGTGCCCTATTGTTTGGAAGTTACTGTCATTCTGGTCTGAAATAATAATAATGTATAACTAAACATTAGTAGCTCGAATGTATTAGTGATATAACGGCTACTGCTACTAACTTCTTCTTGGTGGTCGAAAGTACTTTTACTTTAATTTTTTATGAACTCTAAAAATGGCTATGGAGTCCAGTCTTCGCTATCAAAGATCCGGCCGCACACAAGGCATAGGTGGTTTAAGTCTGTTGCAGAGTTAGTTTTTTTTAAATCTCATTTTGTTTTGTGATCTGACTTCTTTGCTGAGGGTTGATTTCTTTGCCTCGTATCTTGTGGCACCAAAATGTACAGCTTTACGCCAAGAAGAGAGATCAAGGGTATTCATTTCCCAGTCGTGGATCTCAATTTCAAATTCTTTAATGAAATGTCGTAAGGGTGTCTTTTTATATAGCTTGGGCTGATCCCATGCGCATTAACCAGTAAGCTTCGGACAGGAGGGGCTCAATAGCCATGGCTGGCTACCAACCCAGGAGAAGGATAACTCTGAATTCAAACCTCTGTTGCCATGCAGCTATACCCAATCATGTGAAAGGCTTCGGGAGTCAACCCTTAGGAAACATCAGGAGCTGGCGACCCTAAGACAGTTTACAGTACTACACCCTGGCAGAACCTGCGACGCCGCTGACCCCAAACTGTATCGGCCATGCCGTTCCTTCGGATACATCAGCTGCGTGTAGAAGGGGGAACTGATGTGTGGGCGACATCGCTCCGACCACAGATAATGCACAGGCATTCATCTCATTTCCATGAGATGACCCATATTCGCTTTGCGACTGAAGGAGACCATAGATCCTTTCCAGCAGCTTCCCTCTTAAAATTTGTTTTCGAATGTGAATTTCAGGAATACGACTACACATAAAACACATCGCAGTTTGGAGATTCTTTTTTCGTTGGTATGGATACCCTTCATCTGTATCAACTAAAACATCTTAAAATCTGTTACATTGTCAAACCAATTCATCTGACAGTGAAACTGGGACTTCTATCTCCTATTGTATCAGAGGTCTCTGTTCTCCTATTTGGTTGTGAAAGTTGGACACTGAACGCTGAAGCTGAAAGAAGAATTCAAACCTTTGAGAGTAACTGCTACAGAAACATGCTTTGTATCAGATACCAGGAAAAGAAAAACAAATGAGTTTATACTGTTACAAGTAAACACTCTGGGGTACACTCAGCTCTTAGCCAGCGGTTCTCAACCTTTTAAGCTCGGCGACCCCTCTTTACAACCCCACACTCTGCCGCGACCCCCCCCCCCCCCGCTCAGACACACAGCAATAGAAGAATAGACAAAACTATTCATTTTTTCGATGGTCTCTGGCGACCCCTGGCAAATCGTCAATCGACCCCCAAGCCGCGACCCACAGGTTGAGAACTCCTGTCTTAGACGATCAAAAGGCTTGTAAAAAAAGTAGAAACTCGATAAACTGTGAAGAGACAAAAGTTGACTTGAAATGGTCTTATAGCAAGACGTGACCCACTGTCTAAATTCATTCTTACAGCGGAGGAAGAATGAAGAAAGAGTCTTCCAGAGAAGAGCTGGTTGGATAACGTACAAGAAGGCATGGGCCTCTCATGTGATATTCTTCTAAGAACAGCTGCTTACCAGAAATAGTGGAAAGATTTGGCTACACGAACTGTCACACCACCCCTACGACAAAGGTCAATGGGCAGATCAGATTAAATAGTTATTATAATTACTATCATTATTTTTACTGCATTATTTAAGAGTATCTCAAACTATTTGGTGGATCAATTATTGAAATGGAAAAATAATTCATTGTTGTCTCCGCTGAGAGATATTTTGAAATTATAAGCAGTTCTTCAGAAGTACCACACCAGGACAGCTAACGAGTATCTTGACCCTTCTAAGGAAAGTTCAGATCCACGAAGATTTCTACGAGGTCATTTACAACCTAACTGTTGACCGGATGTCCCAATTGAGACTGTTGTTATTAATGTTTACTCTCACAATCAAAGTTTTTGTCATTTTCGCTTTTTTTTAACCCATAATCAGTGGCGTAGCTAGGGTGGAGGAATTGGGGTGCAAATTCGAAAGTCCACTCCCACTTGGGGGATTCCCAACAAATGAATGTTCTATTTTTTTTTTTACATTGAATATTAAATATTACGCCACTGCTTGTAATCATGCTATTTACTTCGAGTCAAAAAATACATGACAGAATTAATTTAGATGATGATATAGATGACCTATGTTGCACAGAAAGCACGACGTGAGGCGATATGATTTGAGATTTGTCCCTTGTGTATTATCTGGCCAACAACGGCATTGGTCATTAAAACTTTTTTGTTAATTTTACTTATATTGGAATTAAGACATATTTTTTGAGTACTTTATCTCATGTACTGGTGTCGAATGTCAAAATTCAGGGGCCCCTAAAAAGGTCTAGCCAAGCCCCAAATCATTAATTACATTTTGTTCAGAATAATGGCAATGCATTATCAATAATTATTACATCATGTTCATTAGTATTACTAAACACAACACAAGAACTTGACAACAAGGCTCCAAATAATCTGGTACTTTAATAAGGGTCAAATAAAACAGCCAATAAGACACAATTGGCGACACAATAAACTACTACAACGTTAGACTGTATATCGCCGTACTAAACTCATAAACTCTACTGTCTCTTCCTGGACTCGTACGTTTCACTGGAGGACTCTACCAGGACCGACTTCATGGTAGACTAACAGTCCTGGTCTCCGGTCTTGAACTACCACTGTGTCTCTGGTCTGCGCAGGCTTATGATCAGATGACCATAACACGGGCGCTATTCACGTGCAAAGATCATGCCAGTACTGTCCCTTGCCTTTCAGTATAGCACGCTAAACTGTATTACTGGCCTGTGTCACATATGTCAGCTGATCACACACAGTTAACCCTTTTGCGTCGCGAATAGGGTTATAACATTATTATAACAATAATAAATATTAATATTCTGTCCCATATTACAGATAAACGCATTAAGAGATGTAGAACTTAACGCCGCCAACGCCATATTTGTCGGACCTAACTTCCAAATAGTTCCAAAGTTTATCCGCGACACCAGGAACTATTTTTCAGCCCAAACCGGCAACATTGATCTGTCCGCCAATGGAGGACCAGAGAAACCAATCAACGACTACATCGCAGACAAGACTAAAAATATCATTCAAGATGCACTTTCACCAGGTAAATGTCTCCACAGAGTACAACAAAGATTTTAGATTTTCTTTTTTTATACATAATAAAAATAGTGTCACCAATTGTGCAGGGCCGGTCCTAACTATTGCGGGGCCCTATGCGAAAAGGCTTGCGCGGGCCTGGTCTGGGCGGGAATAAGCAGAATGTCAAAAATAAGAATTTGCATTAGAAAATACATTCGTCTTTGCAGTAAAGTTTTATTAAAGGAAAGTTGACAATGCCGTGTTGTTTTTTTTGTCACCTATAGAACCCCAATATGACAATTTTATCCATTTTGCATGAGATTTTAATAATTTGCGGAAATTTCCAGGAGGTCCTGGAAAATCAGGAGGTCCTGGAAAATCAGGAGGTCGCGGAAACCCTGTTATTATAAATAAGTGATAATGGTTTAATTTAATATTTTTCAACTACAGTTAGCGAAGGGCCTATGAAAGTGCGGGGCCCACTGCGGCCGCATAGGTTGCAGTGGCCTAAGGCCGGCCCTGTCTTCGTGACTACCTTTTCTGACAAAGAATTGACTTATAAAGTTTCAGTCTGTCTTTTTAGAAATGAGCTAGCCCTAAACTCCTAATAGCAGGGCCGGCCTTAAATAATTGGAGGCCCAAGGCCAACAGGTACAGCATGTGACCCCAAATGAAATACAAAAATGAATGGACCTCATTCACCAATCGTAAACAAACAACATTTAGCCACGTGGTGCTTTATCTCTTCTATATAATTTACGATCTCACGTTTAATTCAGGATGGTTGTCACGTGACAGTTTTTTTCCATTGTTTTATCAATAAGATCACGTGACTAAATGTTGTTTGTTTACGATTGGTGAATGAGGTCCATTAAAAACCTTCCAGTGACTATATCTAAACCCACAAATACGTTAGATGTATGTAGCACCGATAGCATGAATGGGCTTCGTGGAGGATTCAGGATCATCTGTCAAGAAATAACGTCTCGACATTTCACCAAAAGGAAGAAACAATGGTCTTCGTACATACGTAGTCTAACAAGTAGATATAAGCATTCGTGAATAAACACTGAATCATAATAGAGACTTAGAGCGCGGCCAATAGACATAGAGCCATTCAGACATAAGAGGCATAGTGCCATAGAGACTAATAGTAAGACTAAGACAACTTTATTGATCCTTATGGAAACTTTTCATTTACAAAGACTCTTTTCTCCAATGAAGAGAGATAAAAAAAACAGAAACATTCCCATAAATAGAACAGACACAACAAAAAGATCTTTTTTTTTTTTTGCGTCTGTCTTCCAACCTTTCTCTTCCCATGTGTGTTCCAGTCTAGGGCTTGTTTAATAAGGCTTGTCCTCGAGTCCGCTTATTTAATAAGGCTTGTCCTCGAGTCCGCTTGTTTAATAAGGCTTGTCCTCGAGCCCGCAGACTGGTCTTCCAACCTTTCCCTTCCAATGTGCGTCCCAGTCAAGGGCTTGCGTAATAAGGCTTGTCCTCGAGTCCGCAGACTGGTGAGGAATGCAGTAGGACCTGTTTGAAATTGTGAGTGATACATTATTTGTGATGTTTACAGGAACTATTGATACTGATACTGTTATGCTTCTGGTCAACACAATTTTCTTCAATGGAACATGGGAAAGAACTTTTGATCCACATGACACAAGAAATCAATATTTCTATCAGCTTGGTGGCGCAGTGAAACAAGTGAGTACAAAGACAAAGTCGATTTCTTCTTTCAAACCTTCATATTTGAATCCCACATGTTTTTTTTTTAACCGTACACCTTCATATTGTATTATTATTATTGCTTTTTTTTTATATAGCGCTACTTTCATGCTTATACCATGCTCAGAGCGCTATGGTCCAATCTCATTTGTGGACCAGTGAGGGGAGGGGGTATCTAGGAGTTGGTTTTCCGTGCTGCCTTTAGGCGCTCAGTAAACACAACTCTCCCCTTCTAGGTAGCCAAGCCAAGTCAAGTTCAAGTGCACTGGGCCTCTCGAACATGCTTCCCATGAAGCCCCCATGTACATATTTTGAGCCCCACGCAGGGTCGGCCCTAACCATTTCGGGGCCCTATGCGAAAATAATTGCTCGGGGGCCAGTCTGGGTAGGGATAAGGATAATAGGTGAAATTAAGATTTTGTATTATACAATAAATTCGTTTTTTTTTTTGCGTTTTATTCATTATTTACCAAATACGAAATCACAATCAAATTAACTTTACCCTTGCGTGTAGCGAAGTCATACAGTAGATCAACAAAACTCAAACTCTGTTTTTCTGTTTCCTACATAGATCAAACTCAGCAGCCATAGCAAAATTTTCCAAACTGTTCAATCTTTGTAAATTGTTCGCCTCAAGGCCTCAAGTAATTGAATAACACCGCAATATGTCAATTTTTGTCTATTTTTCAGCAGGTTTCCATGAACTCCTGTAAAATCAGGAGGCCGCGGGAACCTTGTTATAAGTTATAATGATTTAAGCTAATAATTTGTACCCAGAATTAGCGTGGGGCCTATGAAAGCGCGGTGCCCACTACGACCGTATAGGTTGCAATAGCCTAAGGCCGGTCCTGGGCCCACGTGTTCATATTTTGAAGCCCACATATTCATATTTTGAAGCCCACATGTTCATATTTTGAAGCCCACATGTTCAAATTTTGAAGCCCACGTGTTCATATTTTGAAGCCCACATGTTCACATTTTGAAGCCCACATGTTCATATTTTGAAGCCCACATGTTCATATTTTGAAGCCCACATGTTCATATTTTGAAGCCCACATGTTCATATTTTGAAGCCCACATGTTTATATTTTGTAATCCAGTTTGATAACTGAAAGTTCACAGACAAGACACTTAGGACTTGCAAACATATTATTGAGAAAAACAAAAGACGACGGACTTGTTGACTGAAAAGGAATGTTTAACTTAGAGATTCATACAGGGAAAAACTGAGAGAAAGAGAAACGCCTCCGAGCATAACAATAACACATGGCTGTTTGGTCGTGCGGTTTGCACGCTGGACTGTTGTTTGGATTTATCGATGGTCCCGCTCCCATCCCCCGTCGTCCTGCGGGAGGTCTGGACTAGGAAGTAAATTATCTTCGACTCTGAAGGAACATCCGAAACATGTCAAACAAAACAACACTGAGAGAAAGAGAAAGGCCTCCGAGCATAACAATCACACATATTGTTTCATTAAGGATTTAATATTTTACACACTATTCCAGACAAACACGTTTTTTTTTTGATCTAAGAGACACAACAATGAAACACAATGAGGACATGTAGCAACAATAATGAAACACAATGAAGACATGTAGCAACAATAATTAAACAGAATGAGGACATGTAGCAACAAGAATGACACAAAATGAGGACATGTAGCAACAACAATGAAACAAAATGAGGACATGTAGCAACAACAATGACACAAAATGAGGACATGTAGCAACAACAATGAAACACAATGAGGACATGTAGCAACAATAATGAAACACAATGAGGACATGTAACAACAATAACGAAACACAATGAAGACATGTAGCAACAACAATGACAACATGTAGCAACAACAATGAAGACATGTAGCAACAATAATGAAACACAATGAGGACATGTAGCAACAATAACGAAACACAATGAAGACATGTAGCAACAACAATGATAACATGTAGCAACAACAATGAAGACATGTAGCAACAATAATGAAACACAATGAGGGCATGTAGCAACAACAATGAAGACATGTAGCAACAATAATGAAACACAATGAGGGCATGTAGCAACAACAATGAAGACATGTAGCAACAATAATAAAACACAATGAGGACATGTAGCAACAATAATGAAACACAATGAAGACATGTAGCAACAACAATGAAGACATGTAGCAACAACAATGAAACACAATGAAGACATTTAGCAACAATAATGAAACACAATGAGGACATGTAGCAACAACAATGAAACACAATGAGGACATGTAGCAACAATAATGAAACACAATGAGGACATGTAGCAACAACAATGACACAAAATGAGGACATGTAGCGACAACCATGAAACATAATGAGAACTTGTTGCGACAACAATGAAACATAATGAAGTTATGTAGCGACAACAGGTAGACAATAAATTGGCCTCCAAAAAGACTTTAACAACCGGCTACGAATTCTCTTTATTAAAACACCGTTTTTTTTTTCCTACACTTTACACGCACCACGACATTCGTTTGTTGTCTCCCCTTTAGGTTGAGACTATGAATGACGAGAGGTGGATGAAACTAAAAAAAGATGATGTCAACAAGGTGGATGTCGGTGAGCTCTCCTTTAGCGGAGGCAGATTCAGCCTGTACATCGCTTTACCGCAGGAACTGGATGGCATCACTGACCTGGGTACGTTTTGATGAGATGAGCAATGAATGGAACTTGAAAGTGGGAGATTAAATAGAGAGGAAGAGATAGTGAAGGAGTCGAAGTAAAAGTGAGAAAAAGTGAAACTGGGGGGAGGAAAGCGAAAGAGTGTGTGTGGGGGGAGGGGTAAATAAAAGAGTAAAATGGGAAACTAAAAATGCTATTCAGACGCGGCTTTAAAGAACTTGATAACGCTTTAGTACATCATTGACACGTTTAGCTGCAAGGGAAAAGGTCGTCGAATCTTCTACTCTCAGCGTCTCTAATGTCACTTTTTCTAAAGTCTCCACCCATGTCATAGTTCCTGTCTGATTCTATCTACTCTTTTGGTCTCGAGATTAATTCACGAATAACTATTAAATATGTATCGTAACAAAAGTGAATGTATCGTAACAAAAGAAAATGTATCGTAACAAAAGTGAATGTATCGTAACAAAAGAAAATGTATCGTAACAAAAGAGAATGTATCGTAACAAAAGTGAATGTAGCAAAAGAGGCAAAATATTTAAACAAATCTTTTTAAAAAAAAATCGTATGTATAAGAAAAACAAAAACGGCAAAAATCACTGCCATATATCTTTAACTCTTCTCTCCTAATTGACAATACCATTTTTGATTTGACTTCCATCAAACTAAATTAAATTTTGGATTTATAAATATAAGGGTTGGGTTGCGTATAAAGAGCATGCATTCTCCAATAATTCAATACCAAAAATAACATTTTCTGATTACAATAAAAAAGTTTTCGAAGTTTAATCCTAACAGGATAGTGAAATACAAATAAGCAAAACGAATAATACTATCGGAACGAGAAAAATAATTACGGAGCCAAAGACTCAATACTGTAGGATTAAACTCCCTTTTCTATTTAAAACAAGACTCAATACCACTAAGTGATAATTATCTGGTTAGGTTTGTCCTACGATTCATGTTTTCTGTATAATTTAAACTTGATCTGAATATGGGTGTGGGATAAATCTCATTTAACTAAACACTCTTTTGTTTGCAGAGGAAATTATAGCCAGGCCAGGTCAAGTTCAACAACTCTTCACTGGACTAGAATATGATCGCGTGGACCTAGCCATACCTAAATTCAAGACAGAGACCACGCTGTCTCTAATTCCTACTTTAAGAGACATGGGTATTACAAAAGCTTTTGACAACGGTAGAGCTGATTTTAGAGGAATATCGTCAGGTAATCATGAAGTTGTAACACAATCATTAAATGTGACTATATATATATATATATATATATATATATATATATATATATATATATATATATATATATATATTGTTACGAATCTCACTATCCAGGCTCTCTGCAAACTGCACCATACACCACCAACTTAAAGAACTTGACAAGTCAGGGCTCCAAAATAACGTAAAGGTTTAATGTCCATAAATAACAGCCAATACTGTACAATTGGCAGCACGTAGAACAGTACAAATAGCTCTGCGATAACAAATATCTCTCCGATAACACCGTTCCGCCGTATCAAGTCTTGCACTGGCCTCTCCGTCTCGTTCCGGGCTTGCACTGGGTTCAACAGTTCGGGACTGACTTCACACACTTGGGCTCGTTGTGTCGGACTCGATCACAGACCAAGATCAAGACGCCGTTCGTCTCAACTGTACTTGACAGTACTCCGCACTGAACCGTCGTAATGCTCCGTACAGAACCACACAGTTGAACTGTGCTGTAGTCCACCGTGTTCTGAGCTCCTGTCGTAGACCTTCTGTCGTGAACCGTCTTGACTGCGACACCTCCGCTCTTTATATAGGGTCCCTACTGGCCTTCTAGAACCGGACAGAACGCCGCTCGACGTTTCTATGTGGTCAGATGACTACAATTCTCGTGACGCTAATGAGCTCTGTTCACGACGGCGATTCTTCACGAAGCCTCTTGTTGACACTCGTCTCGGCCGATCGTCGTAACTCGTCACGGTTGACCGCTCGTCTAGCGCTGGCCTGGGGCGATTTGCGTCGACTGACTACACTCACACCACTACCCCCATCTGTGCCACCACCAGGTTTATAACAATATATTCTTAGGTAAAATGTACAAAGTTCAATGTCAATAGTGTGTGTCTCAATTATTCAATTAACTATTGTTACGATTTCAAAAGAATTGTCTAGTATAGAACGGTGAATGTCAATGATATGCAGTACCATAAAATAGCAGGTAAAAGTAAATAATAAAGTTCCAATTTCAGTCTTTGAGATCTATAGGGCAGATGATGTTAAGGTCATCTGTTTCTTTGGCCAGCGGTTAACGAGCAGGATGCCATGTGGCCAGCACAACGGCCAGCCTCCTCAACGTTCCCTAATTAATCAAGTACCCATTAGAGTTGGGTGGACTTAGGGACGCCCTAAAAATCCCGAATTCGAAATTGGGACCTTATATAATTCGCATATGAAACGCGTGAATTTCTATAAACTTGTCACAATTATATTGCTGACAAATTTAAAATTCTCTGCTGCATCGGTACTATTTGTTTTCTTGAGGCTTATAATGAGATTTTCATAAAGCTTTCCAATGTACATTTCACAACCACACAGCCAACTAGAGGAGGTATAAAAGACAAACCGGTAGGTCCTTAGTTTCGTTATGCTATGTTTCAGAGTAAAATAAATTATGTATACCCCGCACAGCTGTCCTTTGTTTGTAATATAAAAAAAAAATATATGTATAAACCGCGGGTTATATGTGTGAAAATACGACACTCTTATTTAACTATACGTAACAAACAAGGAGTCACAATTTTCTCTCTACCTTGCAATTAGGTCAAGTCTACGTCAGCGAAGTTATGCACAAGGCTGTTATCGAAGTTGAAGAAAGTGGGACCGTGGCAGCGGCTATGACCTACTCTGGACTAGTTCCGGTTTCTGCTGACCCGTCTCCCAGAGAAAGTTTCATCGCTGACCATCCCTTCGTGTACTTCCTGAGAGACAATCAAACTGGACAGATTCTCTTCCAAGGGAAATTCTCGGGTTAAAACACAATTCTTAAAAAAAATAAATATAAACAAACCTATAATCCTAGGTTCATTAAATAAATGCATTCCTAAACGAATACATTATTTGTTTGATTTGTGAGTGTTGGTTGTCAGTGGCGTTACTAGAAACAGTGTTACCCGGTGCAGTTAGCTCATGGTTTACACGCCCCCCCCCCACCAATCTACGTTCTCCTAGGCAATATTACATAATGGACCTCATTCACCAATCGTAAACAAACAACATTGAGCCACGTGTTCCCCTATCTCTTCTATACAAATTACGATCTCATTTTAATCCACATAGGTTATCACGTGACAGCTTTTTTTTTCTTCTTGTTTTATCAATATTATCACGTGAATCTACGTTCTCCTAGGCAATATTACATAATGGACCTCATTCACCAATCATAAACAAACAACATTGAGCCCCGTGTTTCACTATTTCTTCAATACAAATTACGATCTAATTTTAATCAACATAGGTTATCACGTGACAGCTTTTTTTTTCTTGTTTTATCAATATTATCACGTGACCGTTAGTTTTGGTAAATCAGATCCATTGTTAAATAATTCTTTTTTTTTAAATTTCGATGTTTATGACTTTTTATCAATACCAAATTTATTACTATTCAAATAAGAAACAGACCAAACAACTAAATATAAATGTGAGACGGAGTGGTGAAACTAATGAATGATACATACACCAGGGGATAGGTTTTTAGATAAGAGGAAGTAGTGAGTTAAATGTGAAGAAAATAAGGGACTGCACCGACCGAGGCTCTAACAAGTGACCTGCCTAGCAGTAATGCCTAACTTTGTCCCTGGTGCTGCTATTTATTTATGTTTAATATATATGTATCATTCATTTGTTCCAGCACTTGACTTCACATCTATCTAGATCTTACGCTCACAGGCTGAGATTCCTACTCACTGAAGCCTCTATATGTAGTGTATTTCTGTTGTCCACTTGTTATAACGAGTGTTAGGCACCTAGTTTATATTATTAGTTAGTTAGAGACGCACCATAGGAGACGTATATTGAACGGGACTAGTGACGCTTGGGATATTTGGGTTAGAGACTGGAAAATCAGTTAGCGATAGGATTCTCTTGGGTAAAGACTTGTTTTTTTTTGACAGAGACTCTGACTGTGGCCTTTTATTGGGTTAAACTTATTATTCATTGTTCATCAGTGTTGACCACATCTTTTCACTTGTTAAAATCGGTTGTGTTTATTTGTGTTGTTAGTCTACTGCACTGGGATACACCCGAACAAGAAACTCAAACACTTGCTGAGTAATTGGTCATAAAGTTGACAGCAATACAGATTTAACATCCATCACATGAGAGATACACAGTTAGGTAGAGCCATTGTTTGTCAGGTTCTTTTCTTTGCTTGGCTCATTAGGGGCTACTCGAGAACATTTAATACTAAATAAACTCCAACTCCAGCTATCCATGAAATTAATAATAACTTTAATCTATATGTATAATTCTCTTCATGGTTCAAGAGTTTGGACAAGAAATAAAGAAAAGATCAGTATTTTATTTCGGCAAGTCGGACTAGAGTTACCCTACGAAAAAAAAAAGAAGGGGGGGGGGAGAACAACTAATATTCACCCGTCATAAAATAGCAGGGCCGGACTTAACCGTTACGAACAAGAAGTCATAGAAAGATCACTATTTTTTTATTTCTAGCCCACGTTGTTTTAGCGGCGAAAAAAGATGGTGGGGGGGGGGGGGGAGAAGTGGAATAAGTAATCTACTCTGCATTCGCCCGTCACTAAATAGCAGGGCCGGACTCAACCGTTGTGGGGCCCTATGCAAAACAGATTTTGCGGGGCCAAGTGTGCGTAGGGGAGCGGATAACAAGTGAAATTTTAGAGTTTGTATTAGAAAATAAATTCGTCTTTGCACTTTATTCATTCTTTACTACGTACAGAACTACTTTACGAGCCTTGCGTGTAGCGAAGTCATACAGTCTTTCATAAATATCTTATTTCCTTCACGCTCAATAGCAAGAATTACCAAATGTTTCAATCTATCTACGATAATTGTGACCTCACCTAATTCTTCATTAGTTTGAGGCGCGAGAATCTTCTTTCACCAGATTCCAAAATTACGGCTAATGCATAATGCCGTTTTTATTTATCTCCCTTAGGATTGGCGTTTTCTGTATGACACCCTAATAGGAACATTTTTGTATATATATAATTCATGAGATTTGTATGAGTTTTCAAAAGATTTTTAATAATTTCCGAAGATTTCCATGACTTTTTCATATATTGCGCAATTTCAGGAGATTTCCAGGAGCTCCTGGTAAATCAGGCGGCCGCTGTATATCTTTAATAAGTTATAAAATTGTTTAATTTAATAATTTACACCTAATTTACGTTTACTTTTTTCAACTCCTGGTCGTGCGGTTTGCACGCTGGACTGTCGTTCGGACTTATCGATGGTCCCGGGTTCAAACCCTGCCCGCTCCCATCCCCCGTCGTCCTGCGGGAGGTTTGGACTAGGAAGTAATTATCTTCAACTCTGAAGGAACATCCGAATTAAGTAAAACATTTTACAAACATTTTACAGTAATGCCAGGTACCCATTTAAGACTCAGAGTTGCCCGAAGATCCCTAAATTACAAATCCCAGTCTTTACCAGGATTTGAACCCGAGACCTCGATTTGGATGCCTAGCACTCTACCGCTAAGTCACAGTCCAAAGTTACCGTGTCCCACGATAACAGCACGCATAAATTTAGAAATAAAAAATAAAGATTTATCATTTTGAATCATGAAAGTTTGATAAAAGTCTATTTTGATCTATTCAAGAAGATAAGATCTTCTTTAAAAAAGAAGATGATTACGTCCTACGCGTCATGCATTCAGTCATGCATATTACCCAAATGATTTGAATTCTGCCAAGTCACTGGTTTTCCTGGCTAGCTCAGGTCACACCCGAAATCATTCATCAAATAATTGTTTATCCATGAAACACTATTCAGCAATGGGATATGAAATTTAAAGTTGTAACAAAGAATACAATAGTGTTATCTATCGTTAAGTGTATACATACGCGAAGTCATACAGTACATCATAAAAATTCTATTTCCTACATACATCACGCTTAATAGCAATAATTACCAAATGTTTCAATCTATCTACGAGAATTGTGACCTCACGTAATTCTTCATTAGTTTGAGGCGCGAGAAGCTTCTTTCACTAGATTCCACAATTGCGGGAAATGCATAGGATTGGCGTTTTCCATATTGAATGACACCCCAAAATGATTTTAATTTACAAAATGTGTGTGTATTTAAGATTTTTTTTTTACTTGATAATTCTACTAGTCAAGAAGTTCAGCCCAACATACACACCATAGATACTCAGTTGTACATAAATAAAACGATGTGTATGATGATTTAAAATAGACAATATTAATTTAATACAATGGTATTTATAAATTCATATTGAAATAAATAATGTGAACGAAAAGTATTGACAAATAAATATGAAGATAATGAATCATAAGTTCATTCTAAGTAATTACTTAAATAGTGTTAATAAAGTAAGCGCCTTATATTTTGTTGCTTGCCAACATTGATTTCAACAACACCACAGTTTCATAACTTCATGTCAATGATTCGTCTTTGTAACAGGTACTGTATACACTGGTTTATAAACATCAATCTTGATAGGAGCATACAAGAACTGTCCTTAACTTTTGACCAAAAAGACTTACAAAAATAACAACCACAGTATCCAGGGTAATACCTGAGATGAACTCCGATTGGTAACAAGGCTGGAAGGACTAGTCCTCCCGTAGAGCCTTGGCGAGAAACTCTGCTGTTAGGCGTAGTGCCTTTAGGCTCCCATACAGGTCAACCAGGGTAATACCAGAACCCACTGTATCGACTCAACGATGAATTTGATAACGCCAACACTGAAACCCTACAGAGACAAATAACAAGAGATTCTAACGTCTGATCTCAAACTACAAATTTTAACGAATCCGTATAAGAAATATAACAAAGTATATCTAGAAATAATGTCCTATATTCACATAGTATATCTACACATAATGCACATATTCAGCAGTGTTTGTAAGTACCAAAATGATCGTCTTGCTGTTCATAATTACGGCTGTTCATGCTCAACTGGCCAGTGCCCATTTACACAAAGATATACTTCGTCATAGGTAGCAAACATTTCTGAATATAGTGCATTATGTCTAGATATACTTTGCCATTGGTAAGAAACACTTCTGAATAAAGTGCATTATGTCTAGATATACTTTGACATAGGTAGCAAACACTTCTGAATATAGTGCATTATGTCTAGATATACTTTGACATAGGTAGCAAACACTTCTGAATATAGTGCATTATGTCTAGATATACTTTGACATAGGTAAGAAACACTTCTGAATATAGTGCATTATATCTAGATATACTTTGACATAGGTAAGAAACACTTCTGAATATAGTGCATTATGTCTAGATATACTTTGACATAGGTAAGAAACACTTCTGAATATAGTGCATTATGTCTAGATATACTTTGACATAGGTAAGAAACACTTCTGAATATAGTGCATTATGTCTAGATATACTTTGACATTGGTCTATTTAGTAAGTAAAGTTCCCCTTTCAGATCTTGCGCTCTATAGAAGATGATGTTAAAGTCATCTGTATCTCCGGCTAACTGCTAACGACAAGCAACCAGACCATTGGCAAACCATCTTTACTTCCCTTAGGTCAGGTACCCATAAGGTAGGGAGACTCAGGGGCGTCCTAAAAAAAAATTCCGCAATACGAAAACCAAGTCTTCACCGAGATTCGTACCCGGGACCTCGGGTTTGGAAGCAAAGCTCCTAACCACTCAGCCACCGCACACTTTTCTATAGGCCCACTCTTCTGTTCTTAGGAACTAAAGATTACGTAACATAAAACAGCGACATCATGTGCGCCTATATATTTCTACAAGGTTTTTTTTGGGTGTGGGGGGGGGGGGGGGGGTCCTCAATACATTTTAAGCATTAGTTGTATGAGTTCTCTGCCTTAGTAGTCTTTAAATGCAAGGTGACCCAGACTTTTACAAAGCTTGTATCAACTCAACTCTGTCTGTCATGTCTGTCTGTCTTGCAAAATATTTAAACATGTTTTTTCTCCTGTTTCCCATTCTAGGATCAAGTTAAAACTTTGCACAATTACACATTAAACTTGACAAAACATAAATCAATAACAAAATCCATAGCATAAACCCTAAAATGTTTAGATAAGTGGCAGTAACTAACGATTCTTTCCCTTCAATAAGCTTTGTTTTTTTTTATAGTATTCTTTTGTTCTATTGCTTGCTTCTTCATTGTGATTTCATGGAGCGCCTCTCTTTCGCCATCTTACGAGCTCACAAGGAAAAAAAAAAATCGCCAATTCGATACGGTCATCGATTAGAATAGTTGTCCTACCCATGGCAGCTCTGTTTATTTTATATACATACAAACCCGGTTAATCAGACATGCTGTTTACTAGCACCAAAACGTAGCACCAATACATACAAACCCGGTTAATCAGACATGCTGTTTACTAGCACCAAAACGTAGCACCAATACATACAAACCCGGTTAATCAGACATGCTGTTTACTAGCACCAAAACGTAGCACCAATACATACAAACCCGGTTAATCAGACATGCTGTTTACTAGCACCAAAACGTAGCACCAATACATACAAACCCGGTTAATCAGACATGCTGTTTACTAGCACCAAAACGTAGCACCAATACATACAAACCCGGTTAATCAGACATGCTGTTTACTAGCACCAAAACGTAGCACCAATACATACAAACCCGGTTAATCAGACATGCTGTTTACTAGCACCAAAACGTAGCACCAATACATACAAACCCGGTTAATCAGACATGCTGTTTACTAGCACCAAAACGTAGCACCAATACATACAAATCCGGTTAATCAGACGTGCTGTTTATTAGCACCAAAACGTAGCACCAATACATACAAACCCGGTTAATCAGACATGCTGTTTACTAGCACCAAAACGTAGCACCAATACATACAAACCCGGTTAATCAGACATGCTGTTTACTAGCACCAAAACGTAGCACCAATACATACAAACCCGGTTAATCAGACATGCTGTTTACTAGCACCAAAACGTAGCACCAATACATACAAACCCGGTTAATCAGACATGCTGTTTACTAGCACCAAAACGTAGCACCAATACATACAAACCCGGTTAATCAGACATGCTGTTTACTAGCACCAAAACGTAGCACCAATACATACAAACCCGGTTAATCAGACATGCTGTTTACTAGCACCAAAACGTAGCACCAATACATACAAACCCGGTTAATCAGACATGCTGTTTATTAGCACCAAAACGTAGCACCAATACATACAAACCCGGTTAATCAGACATGCTGTTTACTAGCACCAAAACGTAGCACCAATACATACAAATCCGGTTAATCAGACGTGCTGTTTATTAGCACCAAAACGTAGCACCAATACATACAAACCCGGTTAATCAGACATGCTGTTTACTAGCACCAAAACGTAGCACCAATACATACAAACCCGGTTAATCAGACATGCTGTTTACTAGCACCAAAACGTAGCACCAATACATACAAACCCGGTTAATCAGACATGCTGTTTACTAGCACCAAAACGTAGCACCAATACATACAAACCCGGTTAATCAGACATGCTGTTTACTAGCACCAAAACGTAGCACCAATACATACAAACCCGGTTAATCAGACATGCTGTTTACTAGCACCAAAACGTAGCACCAATACATACAAACCCGGTTAATCAGACATGCTGTTTACTAGCACCAAAACGTAGCACCAATACATACAAACCCGGTTAATCAGACATGCTGTTTACTAGCACCAAAACGTAGCACCAATACATACAAACCCGGTTAATCAGACATGCTGTTTATTAGCACCAAAACGTAGCACCAATACATACAAACCCGGTTAATCAGACATGCTGTTTACTAGCACCAAAACGTAGCACCAATACATACAAATCCGGTTAATCAGACGTGCTGTTTATTAGCACCAAAACGTAGCACCAATACATACAAACCCGGTTAATCAGACATGCTGTTTACTAGCACCAAAACGTAGCACCAATACATACAAACCCGGTTAATCAGACATGCTGTTTACTAGCACCAAAACGTAGCACCAATACATACAAACCCGGTTAATCAGACATGCTGTTTACTAGCACCAAAACGTAGCACCAATACATACAAACCCGGTTAATCAGACATGCTGTTTACTAGCACCAAAACGTAGCACCAATACATACAAACCCGGTTAATCAGACATGCTGTTTACTAGCACCAAAACGTAGCACCAATACATACAAACCCGGTTAATCAGACATGCTGTTTACTAGCACCAAAACGTAGCACCAATACATACAAACCCGGTTAATCAGACATGCTGTTTATTAGCACCAAAACGTAGCACCAATACATACAAACCCGGTTAATCAGACATGCTGTTTACTAGCACCAAAACGTAGCACCAATACATACAAATCCGGTTAATCAGACGTGCTGTTTATTAGCACCAAAACGTAGCACCAATACATACAAACCCGGTTAATCAGACATGCTGTTTACTAGCACCAAAACGTAGCACCAATACATACAAACCCGGTTAATCAGACATGCTGTTTACTAGCACCAAAACGTAGCACCAATACATACAAATCCGGTTAATCAGACTTGCTGTTTATTAGCACCAAAACGAACACGTCCAGATGAGGTCGAATAGATTCAACTGTGCAATAAGTTTAGTTGGGATACTTAAAAAACTCGTTCTGGAGAAGCGGCTGTTCCGAATGACCTGTGGTCAGAACAAATGGTTCGACTGTACGTTAAACAAGACTAAGACTGAGGAAGTAGATATACATGGCTTAATGTGTGATCCATATATGAACGTGTATTAATCTAAGCCAGGGGTTCTCAACCTGTGGGTCGCTGCCCCCTTGGGGGGTCGATTGACGATTTGCCAGGGGTCGCCTAAGACCATCAAAAATAAAGGATTGTTATTGTCAATTCTTCTATTGCTGTGTGTGTCTATGGGGGGGGGGGGGGGGGGTCGCGTTAGAGTGGTATATTGTAAAAAGGGATCACCGAGCTTAAAAGGTTGAGAACCGCTGAATTCTAAGCGCTGGAGATGCTAAATGTTAATTTCTGGAGGATTCCAATGTTGATACTTTTTCTAAAGTTCCACTAATTAAAGTCCACAATATCTATACGACTCTGTAATAAGAATAACTTCTTTTTTTTAAATATATTATCTACATAGTAAATGAATATGGTCAAAGAAATTTCCTAGCGATCAATGGGAATTGGTAACGTGGCCAGCACAAAAATCAATCGCCTTTTCTTTATTCAACAAAAGCTTGGTACTTTTTTGGATACAAGAGCGCCTTAAATATCTCGATGTTTAAAAATCAGGTCTTCAAGAGGACTGGAATTCGAGACCACTCTTTTAGAAGATCAAGCTCTTTACCACTAACTCGAGATTTGATAGTCGCAACTCTTTGGCAGAAACATATAAGGGAAATAACTCGAAACATTTTATAAATTTATTAAATATTCAAAATGTTTTCTCCCATTGGTGTGAAGTTTCAACCTGTAAATTTCCCTTGCAAGAGAATCTGTCCAGTTTGATTATCTCTTAGGAAATAGACAAAAGAGTGGTCAGCGATGAAATTTTCTTTAAGATGGAGAGGTCCTGAAGACAACCTCATCACTTTCATGGCAGCCGCAGCAGAAACCACGGCTCCTATTTCTTCGACTTCGATGAGAACTTTCTGCAGAACCTCGCTGATGAAGATTCGAGCTACGTAAAAAGAATTAATGAGATATTAAAGTACGTAAAATTTAGCTAAGAATTGTCAATTTATTGTCTAGGGATCTTATTTTAAATTGATCAAGTTAGGCTTTGTCTTCTAGTGATGTCTTTTGGTGAATCAGTGGCTTAGCAAGGGAATTGGTGGCCCGGCGGGAGGGTTGGCCTCTTTTGGTGAATCAGTGGCTTAACAAGGGATTTGGTGGCCCGGGTGGAGGGTTGGCCTCTTTGGTGAATCAGTGGCTTAGAAGGGGATTTGGTGGCCCTGGGGAGGGTTGGCCTCTTTTGGTGAATCAGTGGCTTAGCAATGGATTTGGTTGCCCAGCGGGAGGGTTGACCTCTTTTGGGGCCCCTGCATTTTGACATTCGAAATCATGACATGAGCTAATGTACTTAATCAATGGATGTTTATTGTGTGGAATATATGCAACATGGTCACTAGTTTGCATAACAACGTGAACAGCAATATAACGTGGCATTGGCTACTCTACTAAGGGTGTCAATTGTAGCCAAACCGAGTTTCCATTTGATTGGATCAATAAAAATTATATTTTCTTATCTTATCCTTATAAAAATTCAGGGCACTCGTTTTTAAAACCCTCAAGTTGGGGGCCGGGGCGGGGTGATTTTTTAAATTTAGACCACCACCCTAGCATAGGCCACTCAACTTTATTTTATTTTTTTTGCTAGATCAAATTTATGGATCTTTTTTTTTACTATAGCATTTAACTAATTGTCATGAGGTTACTAGTGAAACGTAAAAAAGATATATTTAACTCTTTGGCTTCTACACACAAGAGTTAATAGTGTCGAGGAGATAGTAACTGAAATGAAATATAAATACTTTGTTTCTGCTACTAGAAAGTTATTGGAAAACTATAAATAGCAATTTTATACCATCGTCTATTCAGTTATGTTTATTTTATTTTTTTATTTCTTGTTTTTAATTGTTCTGTTTATGAAGTCCTAAAATAACAAAACAAAAACATTCTACACTTTATTGTGATACCCTAATATTTATAATTCTATTAGTCTTAATACCTGGTGTTATTCCCGAAAAGTTGGCTGAGCTTGGATTAAATGCTTGCGTAATGCCCATTTCCTTTAGAGGAGTGTTCAGATTGAGCATAGTCTCCGTCTTGAATTTAGGGATAACTAATCGAGCTCCGACAGAGGTGAGTCCGGTGAACAGTTGGTCCGCTTGATCTGGTTGGACTAGAAGCTGCTCTGCACACAGAAGATATAACGTAGCCATTTTGTCACGTGGTTCTAGTTACAAATAAAATGTACCTACATAGTCATTCTAGTATCTCTTTTCCCCTCTGTTTCTTTCTCTGTCTCTCTCTCACTCTCACAAATACACACCATATTTATTTGTGATATAACTCGCTGCCTGCGGGTCTTAGTTTTGGTATTACTGATCTACTGGGATTGAATTTAGATCTATGTCAAACCTTGAAAATGCTCCCTTCACATTTTTTTTTTAAATTTTGCCTCGAAAATAAAAGTAGAGTGTGACTGTAAAAATTGTTTTATCCGTTCAGCCGACAATTTCATATTAAATATAAAGTACTGTGAAAACGGGTTTACCCATTTTGTTAAAAGAGTTCTTTTTCAATAGAGGTAAATTTAGGTAGCCTATTTTATATTTTTATTTTTAGGGTCTTACTATTTTGGGGGCACATTCAATGTACATTACGGTCGCCGCCATAATTCAAGAAGCATTTATGCCAGGTATTATTAACGATTTTGATTACCTACATTTTACTAGACATAATAGATTTCACTGTCTTTCACTATAACTTACTTAATCTTTCTTCTACGCTTGAAATTTTCATTAAATCTTTCACAATCATCCTTTGATTTTTCCCCTTCTTTTTACAAATCACTCATCTCTATGTCTGTCTGTCTGGTAAAAAGTGTATATACGTTATTTCTCCCACACCCATTCTCGGATCAAATTGAAACTTCGCACAATTATTCATTGATATAGACAAGACATATATCAATTTAGAAAAGTAACCAATTAGATTATTAATTATTGGTAATTGATTATTCTGTTTCATAGCGACAATGGAGGCTAATACTTCAGTATTATTATATGTTGGGTAAATACCCTAAAATAATAGTTAATTTTATCCGATCAAGTTGATACAGTTAAACAATTATTTCTTGTAACTAACAAAACATGAATTAATAAAAAAAAAATACTGAATTAGTCAATTAATTATTACTAATTTATCATTTTGTTTGATTTCGAATTAGGGAAATAACTTGTACATTATTGATTGATATAGCTTTTAGTTCTTCACTTTAGATACGCTTGTTAAAAAAACATTTTTTTTTTATTTTGCTTATTTTTATATATTTTTTTGTACAATCAAGAAGTATTTATTTACTCCCTCTCTCGCTCTGTTTTAATCACATCAAAATATTAGTCTTCTCTTCCTCTCTCTCTCTCTCTGTCTCTCTTCCTCTCTCTGTCTGTCTCTCTTCCTCTCTGTTTCGATCTCATTATTTATTTTTCTCACTCACTCCTTCTCAGACTTTTTTTTCAATTGTCTTCGTTAAGTTTTTTTTTTTTTTTTTTGGTTATAGCAAAGACTACATGTGGCTCAACCAAAATGGCTGAGACAGATTTTAGGAGTCAGTTATAGAGATCGGGTCTCAAACAATGAAATCCTTTGCCGAACTGGGAGTCGACCACTTAATGAGGTTGTGACAGAGCGTCGCATGAGATTAACGAGACATGTTCTCAGACAAAATGAACTACGCATACCAACAGTTATGATGCCATGGAGGCCAATACGATGAAAGCGCAAACAGGGGCGTCCTCATATAACTTGGCCCCACACATCATGGAGGAACTCAGAGAAGTGGATACCAGGTATAAAGAGGCTTCAGACATATGCCAGTGACAGATCTTTGTGGAAACAGCTTGCCACCCAATGCGTCGAACGGCGCGGGAGGATCTAAATCTAAGTAAGTAAGTTTCCAATCAAAACTTTTTATTTTAAATTTAGATTTTAAAAACTTACCTAGGTCAGTGATACCATTTACTGCACGCGGCAGAGCAATATACAAGCTAAATCTACCTCCTTTAAAGGGGAGTTCAGCAACATCCACCTTGCTGACATCATCTCTTTTTATGTTGACATTTCTGTCATCGGTCATCATCTCTACCTGAATATCGAAATGAAAAAGTCATTGTGAAGTCCACCAAATCAAATGTTATTTGATGCATTAAAATTTTTTAACGCATGTATTTAAGAGACGGAGGCGCCTTGGCTGAGCGGTAAAGCGCTTGGCTTCTGAACCGGGTATTTAGGGTCCGGATCCTGGTGAAGACTGTGATTTTTAAATTCGGGATCTTCGGCACCTCTAAGTCTATCCAGCTTTAATTGGTTCCTGACATTAGTCGGGGAAAGTAAAGGCGGTTTGGTCGTTGTGCTGACCACATGACACCCTCGTTAACCGTTGGCCACAGAAACAGATGACCTCTACATCATCCGCCTCATAGATCTCAAGGTCTGAAAGGGGAACTTTACTTTCTTTATCGTAAGACCCTTCATCTTTAACATATAGGTTTTGAGCTTCCAAATTGTGTTCTGTGAAACCCTAGTACTCCGTGAGGCATGACAGGGTGCCAGGTCATCCGCTCTGTTATCAGCAGCAGACGCCTTGGCTGGCTTGGCCACGTTCGTAGAATGCCAGTAGGTCGACTTCCAGTGGACATTCTGTATGACGATCTAATAGAAGGCAGGAGAGCCGCTGGTCGCCCACTTTTACGTTATACGGATGTATGCAAATGCGACATGAAGCTCTGGGAAGTTTTGGCACTGGATAGATCCACATGGAGAGAGAGAATAATGGAAGGGTCACAGATTGCAGATGTCATACACAACAGCAGTAGAAAGAAGGGTGAAAATGCAACGGCGCCTGGTGATTACATATGCCCAACCTGCTATCGCAGCTGTGTATCAAGGATTTCCATGACTTTTTCATATATTTTGCTATTTCAGGAGATTTCCAGGAGCTCCTGGAAAATCAGGCGGCCTCGAGAAATCTGTTATAAAAGTTATAAAATGGTTTAATTTAATAATCTACACATAGAATTAGTGTGGGTCCTATGAAAGTGTGGGGCCCACTGCGGACGGATAGGTTGCTTTGGCCTATGGCCGGCCCTGCAAAAATAGCGGCGTATGCTACTCCACTGTCGACTAGTCGGGAATAATTTAACTTTCACCATCATTTCATTCAAGTAAAATTTCTTCTTTTTTTTTCGAGAAACCAAAAAAAAAATTAAAAAATTACTAATAGTTAATTACCTAATTGTAAATTTTTATTCTTGTGTTGGCAGTTAAAGAAATAATAATTTGTTCAGATTTTCAGCTTGATCCGAGATTGGGTGTCGGTGAAATAACTTGTACAAGCAATTTATAAGATAGGCAGAGAAAGAGAGTTCTCACAAACTTTGTAGTAACTTTTGAGGATCTGTGTTTCTTGATTAAATTAATATATGTCATATATATAGTAAAAGGACAAAGTAGTAGTACAGATGTGGTGATCATTCTTCTGAATAAATATTTTTGAAAACTTGTTAAAAAATCATTATTTCATTTGTTATATTTCGTTGTGAATATAATATAATAAACTATAAACATTTTTACTATATTAGTGCACCTTGGTGAACAAGACAGTAATGGTTAACTTGTGATCACGTTTCCGTCTAAAAAGAAGTCGTTTTCGAACTTTGACATTCTTAATGTTTAAATATATATTAGATATTGGCAGATTGCATTACTAAATATTAATGCGTCAATGCTACTCACTTGTTTTACTTTGCCTCTAGGCTGATAAAACTTTTTATTTATCGTTTTTCGTTTATCGAAAACTGTTTCCCAAGTTCCACTAAAAAAGATCGCATTGATCAGCAGCATAGATGTATAGTTATTGAGGCTTCCTTTAAATATGAAATAGATGATACATTATGTAACCTTTAGATATCGATAATAAAGATAATAAAGTATGAAATGGTAGAAGAACATTCATTTTTTATAGCATTAAAAATGACGAGCCGACCCGCGGCGTAGCATACGCCCCCCACCCCCGTTTTTTTCTGAACATCGCTCTCTTTCACCCTGAAAGTTACGTAAGGCAACTCTAATACGACTTGCAGAAATAAAAGAGTTTTGGCACGAGACGTTTTAGCGCGAAATATAAATTTGACGATAATTAAATAAGCACGTAGCTTTTAGAACAATGTTTATTTCACTCTACTATAATATTGTATGTATAGTATGAATTCTAACACCGTTCAGCGAATTGCTTTTTTTTTTTAATATAAAGGTTTTACATGACGCAAAACAATGACAATGACAATGCAATGCAATACCCTCCCTTTTATTTACATGTGAGTTCTGCTAATCACACTGGATGACATTCTTCGATTTCTTTCCAAAAGAATTTTTTTTTTATTTGACAGTGTAATATACGAACTAGCTAAGTGTCACACTTTACTATAACAAAAACCATGTTAACATCTAAAGCTCTATTACGCTGAATGACCGACAATAACTCCACACTTAGTAAAGATCAAGACACGGAATGTGGTCAGTACAAACTCGAACGTGAATCCACAAATGTAAACAAACACTCTGGGCGACAATAGATAGAAACAAATTCACGACGCTAAGATACTTTGAAAAAATACATTTTGAGAAATTGGGTAGGGGTGATTTGGGTGACACATCTCGCATTGACGCAGGTATAATTAAACAAATGAAGACAAGACCAGCACCGAGCACTGGTCGTTGGCGTCATGCGATCACCTCCTTGGGACTGGTCATTACCTGTAACGTCTATCCCCCCCTCTCTTCTGGTCAAATTTTACCGAGCACTGGTCGTTGGCGTCATGCGTCTGGCGATCACCTCCTTGGGACTGATCATTACCCGTAACGTCTATCCCCCCCCCCCCCTCTTCTGGTCAAATTTTACTCCTTGTATATACTCTTTCCTTGACACACTAGAAAAACTTTCGCCATTGTTGTGCGCTGGACTGTCGTTTGAATTTATCGATGGTCCAGGAATTAAACCCTGCCCGCTCCCATCCCACATCGTCCTGCGGGAGGTTTGGACTAGGAAGTAAACTATCTTCAACTCTGAAGGAACATCCGAAACATGTCAAACATTTTGCAAACATTTTTAAAACGATAACAATATAGAAGGTTGCAAACACAAACATACAAACACACACAAACACACACAAACACTATCAGTGCTAAATGAAAGGAGCTCCTGTGTACCTGGTCGAAGAAGATTATTGATTTTATTTTTAGTCCGAGCTGCGATATAGCCGTTGATTAGTTTCTCAGGACCTGCAAGGTGGGGGAATTGTATGCTGGCGATGTGGGCAGAATAATATCCCATGGAGTCTGGAATAAAGTCTGGACCATGTTGGATGTAAGGTTTTAGAAAGAGGGCGTTTGTGGTGGTCATCTCAACATCTGTAACTGAGTTCATCTGAGATAAAGAATAATAACAATATGAGAAAATGAATCAAACTGAACTCTTCTTGCGATGGTCAGTTTTTTTTTAAATTGTTTTTTTTCATTTTCCCCTCAAAATTTCAAATTTCAACGTTTTATTTGACTGTATGACTCTCGCGATATTCGCCAACATGAATATATCCCTAAAACTTTAATGTAAAATTCAATTAAATACAAATTAGTCATAAAGATTAGGAGGTTAAGGAAAAATTAAATTGTTGGACTATAACAAAACTATAAATTTAAATAAAAGTAAGACGAATAAACTCGTAATAGCAGAAGATCCAGAATTCGAGTATTGAGGTCTTCATAGTAAGTAGCAAAACTCAGCAGCCTCGGACCTTAGGACAGTAAAAAAAAATACCTATCCAGGCTATATATATTTGTCACACGAACCAAGAGGGTCCCGGGTTCGAATCCTGGTGAAAACTTTGATTTTTCATTTCGTGATACTTATGTCGCCACTGGGTCCACCCAGCTCTAATGGGTACCTGACATTAGATTGGGAAAAGTAAAGGCGGTTGGTTATTGTGCTGACCATATGATACCCTCGTTAACCTAATTTAAGAAAAGTAAAGACCCTAACCCTGACGTTACATCATCTGCAAATGTACAATCATTGCTGACCTGTTTTATTAGCTCCTTATAGGTTTCGTGGACCGAGTTTCCAAGGGAAGCAATACCGAGTGTGTTCTTTATCTCTGTTGCAGTGTCTCCCCTTGCTCCTAAAGACACCATATTTAAAGCCGAATGGATGCTGTTATGGAAATATTTTTAATTAATATACCTTAAGATATATAACATAATAGTATCAGGCTCTACATTTATTATATTATACTGGTGAATAAATCTATTTTTTTTTTATCTTTTAGACATTAGTAAAATTATATAACATTTAACCAGACCCATTACTACATAAAAACATTTCACCGCTACACTTTAAAAACTCATTTTCACCAGAGAGAATCTAATTTGCAATCTACAAACTTGATTTAGACAATATAAGTAGGCTAGCATATCACACTAACGTTAATAGTAAGTCAAAACTCATATGTACATTTTTATAATCGACAATGAGTCGGATGTGGCCCGCGGACCATTGGTTGGATTAACAGAAAAACACATTCTTACGCATTTAAAGCTTTGATGTCCCTGGTCATAGCACAAATTCATACAACTGGTAACAAGTCAAATATAAAAAAACACACAGCAAAAGGGCGTATCAAAGGGAAGAACCGAAGAAGTACACATTTATAGGGGGCAGCACTCAATTCTGTAAGATGTGATGAAGACTGGGATTTTCAATTTCGGCCTCTTTGGGAGCCTCTGAGTCCACCCAGCTCTAATGTGTACCTGAAATTAGTTGGGGAAAAGAAAATGCAGTTGGTCGTTGTGCTGGCCTCATGACACCCTCGTTGACCGTGGGCCACAGAAACAGATGACCCTGACATTATCTGCCCTATAGATCGCAAGGTCTGAAAGGGGAACTTTACTTACTTTACTAAGTATTAAATTCTCATCGCAATATAGATCACAAGATTTGAGAGGAGTACATTATTTTTTATCTAGTTACCTATAAGGTGAGTAGACGACATTGGGCATGTCCACAGATACCTTCTGGTAAAGTCTCTGAGAGAAATTTGACAAGGCCGAAGACAAAGCCAATTGTTGTTTTTGATCAGCACTGACCAGTTGACCAAGAACAACCAAGGTCATTAATAAGAAGATCATTTTTCTACTGTACAGACTGTAAAACAAAAACTATAAACCAATAATGTTTCTATTATGGATACTTATCTACTATTCTAATATAAAGTAGATTCAATATATTTTGTCCATTTTGAAGCGCGGAAAAAAAAACAAAATAAAACAAAAACAACGCATATCTAATATATTGTTACGTATTTCTGAATCTTCTGGCTAGATGTTTTAGTTGGCACACAAATAAAAACACAGCAAAGAACTTGACGACTAAACTTTCAGTTTCATATAACTTTAATGACTATTAACTCTAACAATTCGTTACTGTAACATGTAGCGTAGAAGACTGTACAATATCTGTCAGTTTACAGTTAGCTATACTTCGTTGCATTTCATCCCTTCACTTCGTTGCTATTCATCTCTTCTCAACTTGCATCGAGACGTATTCCACAGAACAGAGCAACGACACACTTCCTAGTGTCGCTCCAGGTCTCCCAAAGCTGAACCAAGTCGTACTCAAGTCTACCGAATCAGAGCCGCACACGTCTTACATCGACTGTATCGACTGTAACGGCTCAAGTACACTGTAGTTCGCTCTATAGACTTTAACGACAGTAGTCCACTCCAGTTAACTCTACCCTAGTTAACTTGCACCGAGTCGTACACATCTCTCTTCTACTGTCTCGCACAGTAGACAACAGTACCGACGACTCACTCACGACTGACTTTCACATTAACTCTCTGGCTTATATAGAGTCCCTAATCGATCCTCCAAAGTTCCACAAACACTGCTAGTATCTTCTGGAAACGTCACATCCTGTCTTTGTTTATACATGTAGATTCCAGAAACATCGGCTGCAGTGTCATCTTGCCGGGGTCACAAGTTGTGACCTCTATCTGTCACTGGACATTGCTAGTACCTTTTGGAATAACATGTAAGGACACGTCACATCCTGTCTCTGTTTATACATGTACATTCCAGGGAACACCCGCTTCTGTGTTATCTCGTCGGGGTCACACGTTAACCTCTTCCTGTCACTGGTCATTTGTAACAATATCAATGGAAGACTCAATAATAATACACATATTATAGAAACTGTACTTTATGCAATAACGCGATGTAGGTTAATAATTAAAAGATGACTAAACTAGTGAAGAATGAACACACAAGATCTCCAACACCGCCAAACAATGGTCATGTGAATAACTTAATATCCTTTACACTTTTTCTCTCTATATATAATACAGATTTTTAACCAAATAGAAAAAAGACTAGTGTAAATATTTTTTATATAATATTATTATGAAACCAACTTTCAAATACGTATTGGTTACAATGTTAACTCTACATTTTATATTCACTAGAAAGCATTGAGAATAGCACATTATAATTAAGTCCACCCAAATAATTGTTACATAATTTCATGTTGCCTGTCACAATAATGAGCTCAGCGCTATAATCAAGTGATGATTCTACAGGCAGAGGTAATGACTTGTTTCCACATCCGGTTACTTGCGAGTGTCAGTGTTTACTTCTCAAAATGAAATGTCCTTAAGATTATGCAAAATGTTTCAAACCAGAATTGACTAGATTTTGATCAAGCTGATAACACGCTTTGTTGTAGTGATCGTAGCGGGCAAATGTATTGCATCTATAATGTTAAACAAGGCTTCAGTGTAATTCATTTTTGTGCCTAAAATATATACTTCGCCATTATAAAAACAAATTCTTATGAACATTATAATTAATTTTAAAGCCTAGGACCGGGGTCGGCAACCTGCGCCTCGCGAGCCACATGCGACTCTTTGGATGTGAAGCTGCGGCTCTTTCGTTCCATACGTAAATATTATTTATTTTATCGAAATTTTTTTTTAAAAAAGTTCTGAATCGTTTAACGAGGATTAGGCACTGATTCTATCTTCAGCCACTTGTACTCGCTTTTCACCACACCCCCACCCCCATTACACGCGTCGTCACTGTAATCATTCCGTCGGAAGCTCTTGAATGACGCCGTCGTCTGATGCTTCTATGTACGCTTTAATTCGCTTTCGGCTGTGTCGTATAGTTTATTGTTTCAGGTAAATGAGTTAGAAGCGAATTATCTTCTCAAAGTAAGAAACAATCTATAAGTAATGCTGATCTGGGTTAGGTACCATTACGTACCACTAGAAATTGCACAAAAAGGCAAACCATTTACATATGGTATGTCAAAGATTGCTTTATAGGTGCATCTGGAAAATATTTTCATGATTTCGAAAAAAAATTGAAAAAAAATCAAAGCTAAAACAGTATAAGATAAAATAGCTCAAATGTCTTTAAATGTAACATATTTGCAGGTGGAAGATATTCAATATTCTTCTGTCTTGTCACTTGCTATAGTTGAATTGGCAACATAAAAGACAGGATAAGTTGACCTTTTTGTCTTGTATGTCTTCCCAAGTTCCAAAAGAAGAACTTGCATTGCTACCGTTCTGGAGACAAACTAGAGGGGATGATAGAGCGTATGCCGAGGAAAAATACCTTGAAGACATTAAAATCTTTTAAATAACAACTGATTGAGCCAGACAGGAAAAAATAAAGGAGCAACTACGATTCTTCGAAGCGAAATTCTTACCTTTCACTGAATAATACACCTAGAAGCCCTTTTTGACCAAACAATTCCGGCCTAAATAGTTGAGGTCTTAAGTTCGGTAATCAAGATTGTTAATAGTATCTTGTCAAAAGCACTTAACCATCGTCAGTAGCACTTAACCATCGTCAGTTTAAAGAATTCTTAAGCGAAATGGACACTCCGTATTCCGATCTCCTTCCCAATAAAGTGCTTGATAGCTTTCCAAAGGTGTTGAAACGTTTTGGTTTGTGCTTGAATGAATTAAATACATTCCTAAATAAAAACAAGATATTTTTATCACCCTTAATTAGAGAAAGGTTGCAAAAATGTTAACTTTACATAACAGCGAAATTAAATGAGCTGAATGTTAAACCACAAGGAAATGGAAACCCAGCCGGTGTTAGGGTAGAAGATTAGGCTTCTTTTGAAAAAAAAAAATTATTGCAGAAGAGCGGTAATTTACTTTTTTATTAAATGTCTAAAGAACTATCGCGATAAAATCAGTGCAACTGTTGACACGAATTACTTCAGCACAGTTACAAAAAATAAATAGTTCAAAGATGAATTTGTTGACAGTTTTCTATGACAGTTATGAAGAATTACAAACTAACAAAATCATTCTAGCATTACTAGTAAATCAACACATATAGTAACGAAATCCACATTGATCCATTTGAAATTGATACTGGATTTCAAGAAATGCCATTGATTGAAAGTAAAACTTTGTGGAGTTGAAAATTTAAAGAGTTGAAAAGCAAGTTGGAAGAGTTGAAAGTCCAGAAATGCATGTAAGTAACGCAACAAGAAAAATGCCGCGAGTTGATTCGGCGCAAGGAATAATCTTCCAGTTTGCAACATTGAGGTGAAGAAGTTGGCTATTCGAGTGCTATATTCGGATCTATATATTCGTCCGAGCAAGCGTTCTCTTGCATGATATTATTAAAAGTAAGAAGCCAACAAACAAATGGAAATTTAGAGTCGTGTTTGAAACTAAAAACAACAAGTTATGAGCCAAATGTATCCAATCTTGCTAAAACCAAAGCCATCGCTCCCATTGAATTGGTTTGTTTAATTGCTTGTTATTGAAGTACAAGTTAGTGTTGTAAATAAATGTTTAACTGCTCTATTTGCTTCCAACATAAACAAAACAATTATCTAATAATGCCATATATATATATTATCTACTTTTGCTTTGAAAGCACTAGTTATATATGAATAAATATATATTTTGTCTTTTGAAAAAAAAAAATTCATTAAAAAATAGTAATGTGAGTCCTACGTAGTGTTGGCAAGAAAAAAAAAACGCTGTGGCTCTTTAAAATTAAAAAATTTTGTAAATTGTAATTTTTGGCACTTTCGACTCAAAAGGTTGCCGACCCCTGGCCTAGGACTTTCATTAAATACTTTGTTTTTATTTTTCTGTCTCCTTGCTGAGGTTTCATCTCTATTATTGTCCTCCTATGGGTTTTAACGTGTCTGGAAAGCCTCAGTGGGTCTCGCGGTGTTTTTTTTTTTTCACTACATAAGATAATTTATAAGAAAAAAAAAAGTGTTGGAAAAGCAATAAAAACGCGTACAAATAGAATCTATAGAACTGAGTCGAAATCTGATGTAGACTTTGCTTAATCTGCAAATTTTTTTAAAAATGATCCTTTTATTATATGAGTTAAGATAACTGATTAGAACATTATTATATTAATTTTTTAAATTTGTATTTAAGATGAAAGAAGGAGGCGCGTTGGCTGAGCGGTAAAGTGCTTAGCTTCCGAACAGAGGTCACGGGTTCGAATCATGGTGATGACTGGGATTTTAAAATTCCGGCATTCTTGGGCGCCTCTGAGTCTACCTAGCTCTAATAGATACCTGACATTACTTGGGAAAAGTAAAGGTGGTTGGTCGTTGTGCTGGCCATATGACACCCTCGTTAACCGTTAGCCACAGACACTTTCCTGAGCTTTACCGCTTAGCCACTGCCACTACTGGAAAGCCTTAGACATATTGCCTTGGGGTTTATCTTGGTAGAGATATTTGACCTTTGTTTAGGGTGATTTTTATTTCATATTGTAAAGATATCTGTTATACGGATTCGTTCGTATTTTAGTTTTAGATCAGACGTTAGAATCTCTGTTATTTATTTCTATAGGGTTTCAGTGTTGGCGTTATCTATTTCATCGTTGATTCGATACAATGGGTTCTGGTATTACCCTGGTTGACCTGTATGGGAGCTTAAAGGCACTACGCCTAACGGCAGAGTTTCTCGCCAAGGCTATACGGGAGGACTAGTCCTTCCAGCCTTGTTACCAATCGGAGTTCATCTCAGGTATTACCCTGGATACTGTGGTTGTTATTTTTGTAAGTCTTTTTGATCAAAAGTTAAGGACAGTTCTTGTATGCTCCTATCAAGATTGATGTTTATAGACAGTTTATACAGTACCTGTTACAGAGACTGTTACAGAATCATTGACATAGACTGTGGTGTTGTTGAAATCAATGTTGGCAAGCAACAAAATATAAGGCGCTTACTTTATTAACACTATTTAAGTAATTACTTAGAATGAACTTATGATTCATTATCTTCACATTTATTTGTCAATACTTTTTCGTTCACATTATTTATTTCAATATGATTTTATAAATACCATTGTATTAAATTCATATTGTCTATTTTAAATCATCATACACATCATTTTATTAATTTATGTACAACTGAGTATCTATGGTGTGTATGTTAGGCTGAACTTCGGGACTAGTAGAATTGATCAAGTAAAAAAAAATATTCTAAAATACACAAACATTTTGTAAATAAAAAGCATACTAGTATACCGGCGGCGTAGCATACGCCGCTATTTGGCTGGACCGACCTTAGGCCTCTGCAACCTATGCAACCGCAGTGGGCCCCGCACTTTTATAGGACCCGCGCCAATTTTAGGTGTATAAATTATTAAGTTAAACCATTTTATAACTTATAACAGATTTCCCGCGGCCTCCTATCGATTTAAAAGGAGGTCTTAAAAATCTTCTGAAATTGCAAAATATACGAAAAAGTCCTGGAAATATTCGGCAATTATTAAAATCTTTTGAAAACTCTTACAAATCTCCTAAAATATATAGACGAAAATTGTCATTTTGGGGTGTCATTCTATATAAAATATCTTTACAACATGAAATAAAAATTACCCGAAACAGAGGTCAAATAGCTCTACCCAGAATAACTCCAAGGCAATATGTCTAAGGCTGTCCATTAGTCGCAGTGGCTGAGCGGTAAAGCTCAGGAAAGTTTCTGTGATTCACGGTTAACGAGGGTGTCATATGGCCAGCACAACGACCAACCACCTTTACCTTTCCCAAATAACGTCAGATACCAATTAGAGCTGGGTAAACTCAGAGGCGCCCAAGAATGCCGTAATTTAAAATCCCAGTCATCACCATGATTTGAACCCGTGACTTCTGTTCGGAAGCTAAGCACTTTACCGCTCAGCCAAGGCGCCTCCTTCTTTCTTCTTAAATACAAATTTGAAAAATCAATATAATTATGTTCTAATCAGTTATCTTTACTCATATAATAAAAGGATCATTTTTTAAAAAAATTGCAAATAAAGCAAAGTCTACATTAGATTTCGACTCAGTTCTATAGATTCTATTTGTACGCGTTTTGATTGCATTTCCAACTTCTTTTTTGTTGTTATAAATTATCTTATGTAGACCCACTGAGGCTTTCCAGACACGTTGAAACCCATAGGATGACAATAACAGAGATAAAACATCAGCAAGGAGGACAGAAAATAAAAACAAGACAAAGAAAATGTAAAAATCTAGGCTTATAAGTATTTAATGAAAGTCCAAGGCTATAAAGTTAATTATAATGTTCATAAGAATTTTTTTTTATTATGGCGAAGTATATATTTTAGGCACAAAAATGAATTACACTGAAGCCTTGTTTAACATTATAGATATGATATGATTACCCACCAAGGTTACTACAACAAAGCGTGTTATCAGCTTTATCAAAATCTAGTCAATTCGGGTTTGAAACATTTTGCATAATCTTAAGGACATTTCATTTTGAGAAGTAAACACTGACACTCGCAAGTAACCGGATGTGGAAACAAGTTGATATCCAATCATTACCTCTGCCTGTAGAATCATCACTTGATTATAGCGCTGCGCTCACAATTGTGACAGGCAACATGAAATTATGTAACAATTATTTGGGTAGACTTAATTATAATGTGCTATTCTCAATGCTTTCTAGTGAATATGAAATGTAGAGTTAGCATACGTACTTGAAACTTTGATTCATAATTATATTATATAACAAATATTTACTTTACTTTTGTTCTATTGGGTTATAAATCTGTATTATATGGAGAGAAAAAGTGTAAAGGATATTAAGTCATTCACATGACCATTGTTTGGCGGTGTTGGAGATCTTGTGTGTTCATTCTTCACTAGTTTAGACAGTATTTAATTATTAACCTACATCGCGTTATTGCATAAAGTACAGTTTGTATAATATGTATATTATTATTGAGTCTTCAATTGATGTATTAGATATGCGTTGTTTTTGTTTTGTTTTGTTTTTTTCCGCGCTTTGTATTAGAATAGTAGATAAGTATCCATAATAGAAACATTATAGGTAAATTTATTAATTTTGTTTTTACAGTCTGTACAGTAGAAAAATGATCTTCTTATTAATAACCTTGGTTGTTCTTGGTCGACTGGTCAGTGCTGATCAAAAACAACTATTGGCATTGTCTTCGGCCTTGTCAAATTTCTCCCAAAGACTTTACCAGAAGGTATCTGTGGACGTGCCCAATGTCGTCTACTCACCTTATAGGTAACTAGCTCCTCTCAAATCTTGTGATCTATATTGCGATGAGAATTTAATACTTAGTAAAGTAAGTAAAGTTCCCCTTTCAGACCTTGCGATCTATAGGGCAGATAATGTCAGGGTCATCTGTTTCTTTGGCCCACGGTTAACGAGGGTGTCATGAGGCCAGCACAACGACCAACTGCTTTTACTTTTCCCCAACTAATGTCAGGTACACATTAGAGCTGGGTGGACTCAGAGGCTCCCAAAGAGGCCGAAATTGAAAATCCCAGTCTTCAACATGATTCGAGCCCGGAACTTCAGGTTCGGAGGTCAAGCGCTTCTCCGGTCAGCCACAGCGCCTCATTTAATACTTATTTATTAAAATAAAGATTTCACGCAGTGTAAATGTAGAATTACAAAGCTGTTATAAAGACAAGTCCAGATATTTAAAAAAAAATTGGCGTCAGAGGGCCAAATAAAATCAGAAACTACAGCCCGTTAGAAACAGTTTATCCAACACCCAATTGAGCATGGAATTAAATGGATCGAAGAACTTCAGAATACAGCACAAAAAGGTTCTAGACTGGGACCCACATGGGAAGGGAAAGTTTGGAAGAACAAAGCAAACATAGAGGAGATCTGTAGATCAAGTAGCGAGGATGGCAGGATAGACACGGACTCAACTGAGGGAACTAGAACATAGTACGATGGCAAAGTACAGTTGTGGCCCTATGCTACAGTGTCAAAAGGAGAGAGTCAAGTCAAAGGACGAATAATGTAACAGAACAAAAGTCACTGAAAAGTCACATGACCTAATGCCTACATCATCACACGTTTTCACTTCTCTCCTTGACACCAGAGCTCTTGTTTCACTTCTTACAAAGCTGTCCGTCTGTCAGTCTGTCTGTCTGGGACACATTTTCAACACGCTATTTCTTTATCTTCTTTATCTCGAAACAAAATGAAATATTTTCACAATTAGTCATTTTTCTTAACAAAACATGAATCTATAAATAAAATAACCAATTAATAATTAATAAGTGGTAATAAATTATTATTTTTCTTTCAAAAAGGAAAAAAATCTTACAGTATCGAGTGCTGCCCCCTATAAATGTGTACTTCTTCGGTTCTTCCCTTGGATACGCCCTTTTGCTGTGTTTTTTTTTTTTTTTAAATATTTGACTTGTTACCAGTTGTGATGAGTTTGTGCTATGATCAGGGACATCAAAGCTTTAAATGTGTAAGAATGTGTTTTTCTGTTAATCCAACCAATGGTCCGCGGGCCACATCCGACTCAATGTCGATTACAAAGATTTACATATGAGTTTTGACTTACTATTAACGTTTGTGTGACATGGTAGCCTATATTGTCTATATCACGTTTGTACAATATAGACACAACTGTCTCTGGTGAAAAAAAGTTGTTAATAAGTAGCGGTGAAACGTAATGTTATAATGGGTCTGGGTAAATGTTACATAATTTACTAATGTCTCACAGATAATAAAATAGACCTATTCACCAATTTAATTTGTTTTTGGACTTAACTCTTTCTCTCCGTAATTATTTATCCGACTCTGGTGGAATAAACGCTGGTATGGTCAGTTAGGAGAGAAAGAGTTAATGAGAAAAGAATAAAGGTAGAGCCTGATACTATTATTTTATATATCACAAAGTATATTAATTAAAAATACGTCCATTAACAGCATCCATACAGCTTTATATATGGTGTCTTTAGGAGCAAGGGAAGACACTCAAACAGAGATAAGGAACACACTCGGTATTGCTTCCCTTGGTGACTCGGTTTATGAAACCTATAAGGAGCTAATAAAACAGGTGAGCAATGATTGTACATTAGCAGACGATGTAACGGTCAGGGTTAGGGCCTTTACTTTTCTTAAATTAGGTTAAATAGGGTATCATGTGGTCAGCACAATGACCAACCGCCTTTACTTTTCCCAATTCTAATGTCAGGTACCCATTAGCGCGAGCAAGCTAATATGCCTCATCGTGACGTTCGTGTGGAAACGGCCATTGGAGGAAGTGGTTAGGCTAAATGGGTAGCAAAACAAAACTCCCGTGGGGATGCCCACGGGTAGACGTGAGTCCACCCATTGCACGGCGAGGAGTTGTAAAAGAGTCCCCTGAACCTGTCACAAATCCATGCGCCGTCACAGAAATGGCGGGTCCCCCACGGTTAGCTTGGTATAACGAAGGAAAATGGTGGAGGCTCCCGGTGCTCTCGGCCTTCGGCCATGTCCAGCCAAGCATGCGTCCTGGGCCAAAGGCTTTACATAGGCATTGACTTGGCTCTCTTCCAGACAGAACTGTGGTTCAAACAGGTTTTTTTGTTTACTGTTTGACGCTCAAGCAGATGTGTTTTTTTTTTCAAACTTAGAACTCGAAGAGCCTTCGGCTCAGCTCTTGACACTCAAAACGGTAGCCATTAGAGCTGGGTGGACTCAGTGGCAACTTAAGTATCACGAAATTAAAAATCCCAGTTTTCACCAGGACCCTCTTGGTTCGGAAGCCAAGCGCTTTACCCCTCAACCACCGCACTTCATTTGTATATATCCTTCATCCTTCTTTAATAGTGTCAAGCCGCATTTCATCAACGTTCCCGTTTAATGGCAGACCGCAATGCATTTTCATGTGGGTGTATTTTCTTTTTACCGTCAGATACTGAGAGGACAATTAAAAAAAATTATTGCCATTTTTATTTGCTAATTTAAAAGTAGATCAGTTAAATCGGTTAAATTGTGTTTTCTTGCTCTGCTTATTCCGGCCTAATTAAGCTCAATAGGTAGTTGTCGGATTTAGTGACGTGGGATTGTACCCGTGGCCCCGAGTGCAAGAATATTGGGTTTTCCAGTACCCTAAAATTCTGAGTCTAACCAAGCCTAATTGAGTCCTACTGTATTCATAAGTAAATTTCACAGAGGCATTTCATTTTATTTACAATATTATTTTATAAGTAATAGTCTTATTATACTCAATTGTTAAATAACGTCTTATAAATAATGTTGATACGACACTCAATGCTTGTTCCTTGTCTTAAGGGTATGGATGCCTGGTGGTGCGGTACGCGCGAGGAACTGCCGTTCGATCTTCTCAGTGGTCTCCGGTTCATACCCTGCCCGCTTCCATTCCGCAGGAGGTTTGGACTAGGAAGTAAATTTTCTTCAACTCTGAAGGAGCACCCGAAACTAATAAAATATTTTACAAAGAGTAATATACGATTACCTTTCAATGGCCCCTTGCAGTTATGAGCCCTGGGGAAATGAACCACCTATTGTTACGACAATTCCATTTTTTTGTGTGTGCAGAATTTTCCGTTTGGGTATGTCAATCAAACGTAGACTCTAGCAAGTGAACTCAAATGCATGCTCATTTATTTTTATCCTAGTATACAATTGTGTGTTTTAACTTGAGTTATTCGTGTGACAAATATTAATAGCCTGGATAGGTATTTTTTTTTTACTGTCTTAAGGTCAGAGGCTGCTGAGTTTTGCTACTTACTATGAAGACCTCAATACTCGAATTCTGGATCTTCTGCTATTATGAGTTTATTCGTCTTACTTTTATTTAAATTTATAGTTTTGTTATAGTCCAACAATTTATTTTTTCCTAAACCTCCTAATCTTTATGACTAATTTGTATTTAATTGAATTTTACATTTAAGTTTTAGGGGCATATTCATGTTGGCGAATATCGCGAGAGTCATACAGTCAAATAAAACGTTGAAATTTGAAATTTAGAGGGGAAAAATGAAAAAAAATAATAAAAAAAAAACTGACCATAGCAAGAAGAGTTCAGTTTGATTCATTTTCTCATATTGTTATTATTCTTTATCTCAGATGAGATCAGTTACAGATGTTGAACTGAACACCTTAAACGCCTACGTGAAGAAAACTTACCTAATAACTACTCCAGGTTCAAAGTTTATGCTAGACACCTACGGATATTATTCTGGCCAACTCCCAAGCATAGACTTAGTCGACCCTGAAGGTCCTGAGGAACTAATCAACGACTATTTCACAGCTCGGACTAAAAATAAAATCAATGATCTTATTCGACCTGGTACATAGGAGCTCGTTTCATTTAGCACTGATAGTGTTTGTGTGTGTTTGTATGTTTGTGTTTGCAACCTTCTACTATATTGTTATCGTTTTAAAAATGTTTGTAAAATGTTTGACATGTTTCGGATGTTCCTTCAGAGTTGAAGATAGTTTACTTCGTAGTCCAAACCTCCCGCAGGACGACGTGGGATGGGAGCGGGCACGGTATGGTTCCGGTACCATCGATAATATCAAACGACAGTCCAGCGCGCAAACCACACGACCAGGCAGCCAGTAATTCTGAGGTGAGCAATCGTAGTTCAATTAAATTTCCAAATAAACACTAATGTAGTAAAATTTTTACAAAAAAGTTTACAACAAAACATAACAAATGAAATTTTTTTTTGTTTTTCAAAGTTCTCAAAATCATTTTATTTAGAAGACTGATCACCACATCTGTACTACTATTTTGTGAAGTTTGTCCCTTAACTATATAAAACTTAAAATACGCTTTAATAACGAAACAATATATGGAAGTTATTACAATAATTATATCAACTCACTTTGTGTGACTGTCAATAGCTTAGTATCTCCACAAAATTATTTTAAAAATATTAACGTTTTGTAAAGCTGATAAGTGTCAGTAGTTTAAGTACCTCGAAGCTATCTTCTCAGATAAGGGAACACAACCCAAAGTACTGGCCCGAATTGCACAGTCCACAGCAGCATTGGCAAAACTCAAAAAACGATATGGAAAGACAGAGGCATCGACACCAAAGTCAGCCTGATGCGCTCCCTGTACAAGGCCCCATTGTTATACGCGAGTCTTGGACGCTGACTGCAGAGCTGGAGAGGAGAATCCCAGCAATGGAATTGAGATGCAACGAAAGGCTCCTAGGTATCAAATCTATTGACCTCATCACAAACGAAGAGATTAAAGACAGGGTAACAGCAGCCATGGGACCTCAAGATGACCTGATACAGAACTACGGAAACTAAAACTCCACGAAGCAGGACGTTTTGGCGCGAAATACATTATGTACGTTTATGGTATTATTTCTTTAAAAAACAATTCTGCATATCTATGTTCATCTATGCATGAGTGTTTGTGTCAAGACTGGACTTCTTGTTTATATAGGCTGCCACCAGGTTTTCAGTTAAAAATATAAGAGAATAAAATGACAAAAGTTTTTCTAGTCTGTCAGCGTGCTGGAAAAATGATTAGTGAATGGTCCAAACTACGCGAGCTTATAAAGACCTAGGGGCGAAGAGATTGACCGAGAGGGGTAGACCTTGGGCCGCTCTCGGAATTAAAGGTTAAGGATTATAAATTCGCATCTAGAAATGTCAAGTGGAGTGCTAGAAACAGATTATCGTCTTACCCTATCGTCATTTTTAATGCTTTAAAAAATGAATGTTCTTCTACCAATTAATACTTTATTATCTTTGTTATCGATATCTAAAGGTTACATAATGTATCATCTATTTCATAATTTAAGGAAGCATCAATGAGCATACATCTATGCTGCTGATCAATACGATCTTTTTGAGTGGAACCTGGGAAACAGTTTTCGATAAACGGAGAACGACAAATAAAAAGTTTTATCAGCCTGGAGGCAAAGTAATAGAAGTGAGTAGCAACTGTCTTGGTGTGTAAGTCACAGAGCTATCTGCAGTTGACGCATTAATATTTAGTAATCTGTGAACACTACTCTTGTGTTTTCTCGTGGACTATCCGCAGAAATAAAAGAGTGATCTTTCCTTTGCTTCTCGTTGAAACTCTTGAGGGATGAAAAGAATTATATATATAGAAGATTATAAGTCGCCGCTTTAAAGTAAGTGTCAAATCAACTGAATACAACTATAAAATCTTCTATAGTCATAGTCACCTCAGTAGCAGAGTGGTTAGTGTGTAAGCTTTAGGAGGCGCGAGCCATCAGTTCGAATTCAGATCGTTCCCCTTTTTTTTTTGTGTAAATGCTTGCAAACCGATTACCGTAAAATTTACTCAGATATCACTTTCTTTCTCCCCCCCCCCTTTTTTTCCCCCAACTGGTCCAGATAAGTCATAGCGTATTGAGAAAGATAAAAGCATGATATTGCGCTAAACAAAAACAATTAGTAAAAAATGTTTCTAATCGCACAAATGTATTGTTGTTGGTCTAGATCTATGACAACTGTAATCACTTGACTGATCCAAACTAAGTGATACAATTCCACTTCGTACAAGCGTTTTTTAAAAGTATTTACTCTGCTTTTCTTGTTCCATTTGATTTTCATAAAAGTCTATCCTATAATGTCTTCATCCCCAATCCATTGGAGATACTTAAAATATAATCACTAACCCATTCAGTGTTTAACTAACCCTCTAACATTTTCATCTTTTAATGGTCTAACAGTGTTTCCCAAAAGTTTACTTCTAACGGAACACTTTGCATATTGTTAGTATTTAGCGGAAAACTTTGCTTTTTTTTTTTCTTAGAAAGATTAATTTACATAGTGGTCTGTTAGTTTATTATTCCAGTAGTTTGTGAAACACCTATTCCTTTGTCATCTTTTCCCTTTGCAAATTCTTGTGTGACTAAAGAGGCCAACCCTTGATACACGGCTGCGATCGCAGGTTGGGCAAATGTAATCACCAGGCGCCGTTGCATTTTCACTCTTCTATCTAGTACTGTTGTGTATGACATCTGCAATCCGTGACCCTTTCTTTATGCTCTCTCTCCATGTGGATCTGCCCAGTGCCACCTCTTCATCTCTTAAATACATGCGTTAGAAAATTTTGATGCATCAAATAACATTTGATTTGGTAGATATCACAATGACTTTTTCATTTCGATATTCAGGTTGAGATGATGATCGACTACAGAAATGTCAACATAAAAAAAGATAATGTCAGCAAGGTGGATGTCGCTGAGCTCCCCTTTAAAGGAGGTAGATTTAGCTTGTATATTGCTCTGCCGCGTACAGTAAATGGTATCACTGACCTAGGTAAGTTTTTAAAATCTAAAGTTTTGATCGGTAACTTACTTAGATTTAGATCCTCCCGCGCCGTTCGACGCATTGGGCGGCAAGCTGTTTCCACAAAGATCTGTCACTGGTAATGTCTGAAGCCTCTTCTTACCTGATGTCCACTGCTCTGAGTTCCTCCATGAAAGTGTGGCGCCAAGTTATATGAGGACGCCCCAGTTTGCGCTTTCATCTTATTGGCCTCCATGGCATTATAACTGTTGGTATGCGTAGTTCATTTTGTCTGAGAACAGGTCCCAGTAATCTCATGCAACGCTCTGTCAGAACCTCGACTCCCAGTTCGGCAAAGGATTTCATTGTTTGAGACCCGATCTCTATAACTGACTCCTAAAATCTGTCTCAGCCATTTTGGTTGAGCCACATGTAGTCTTTGCTTTAACAAAAAAAAAAAACTTAAAGAAAAGATTTGAAAAAAAGTCTGAGAAGGAGTCGGTTAGAGTAATAAATATTGAGAGCCAAAGAGAGAGGAAGAGAGAAAGACAAAGAGAGGAAGAGAGACAGACAGAGAGAGGAAGAGAAGACTAAGATTTTGATGTGATTGAAAGAGAGAGAGAGGGGGGGGGATGGAAAGAGAGAGAGAGAGAGAGAGAGAGAGAGGGTTAAAAAATACTTCTTGATTGTACAAAAAATAAATAAAGAAATAAGAAAATAAAAAAAAATTGTTTTTCAACAAAAACAAAGCTTATATAAAGGGAAAGAACTCCGCCCTTAAAGCTATATCAATCAATAATGTACAAGTTATTTCCCTAATTCGAAATCAAACAAAATGATAAATTAGTAATAATTAATTGACTAATTCAGTATTTTTATTTATTAATTCATGTTTTGTTAGTTACAAGAAATAATTGTTTAACTGTATCAACTTGATCCGAGAAAATTAACAATTATGTTAGGGCAATTTACCTAACATATAATAATACTGAAGTATTAGCTTCCATTGTCGCTATGAAACACAATAATCAATTACCAATAATTAATAATCTAATTGGTTACTTTTCTAAATTGATATATGTCTTGTCTATATCAATGAATAATTGTGCGAAGTTTCAACTTGATCCGAGAATGGTTGTGGGAGAAATAACGTGTATACACTTTTTACCAGACAGACAGACATAGAGATGAGTGATTTGTAAAAAGAAGGGGAAAAATCAAAGGATGATTGTGAAAGATTTAATGAAAATTTCAAGAATAGAAGAAAGATTAAGTAAGATATAGTGAAAGACAATGAAATCTATTATGTCTAGTAAAATGTAGGTAATCAAAATCGTTAATAATACTTGGCATAGTAAGACCCTCAAAATAAAAATATAAATAGGCTACCTAAATTTACCTCTATTTAAAAAGAACTCTTTTAGCAAAATGGGTAAACCCGTTTTCACAGTTTTTTATATGTGATATGACCTTGTCGGCTGAACGGGAAAACCCATTTTCACAGTCACACTCTACTTTTATTTTTGAGGCAAAATTTAAAAAAAATGTGTAGGGAGCATTTTTAAGGTTTGACATAGATCTAAATTCAATCCCAGTAGATCAGTAATACCAAAACTAAGACCCGCAGGCATCGAGTCATATCACAAATAAATATGGTGTGTGTGTGTGTGTGAGAAATAGAGAGAGAGGGGGGGGGAAAGGGATAACAGAATGACCATGTAGGTAAATTTTATTTGTAACTAGAACCACATGACAATATGGCTATGTTTTATCTTCTGTGTGCAGAGCAACTTCTAGTCGAACCAGATCAAGCGGACCAACTGTTCACCGGACTCACCTCTGTCGGAGCTCGATTAGTTATCCCTAAATTCAAGACGGAGACTATGCTCAATCTGAACACTCCTCTAAAGGAAATGGGCATTACGCAAGCATTTAATCCAAGTTCAGCCAACTTTTCGGGAATATCACCAGGTATTAAGACTAATAGAATTATAAATATTAGGGTATCACAATAAAGTGTAGAATGTTTTCGTTTTTTTTTATTTCAGGACTTCATAAACGGAACAATTAAAAATAAAAAAAACAAAAACATAACTGAATAGACCATGATATAAAATTGCTGTTGATAGTTTTCCAATAACTTTCTAGTAGCAGAAACAAAGTATTTATATTTCATTTCAGTTACTATCTCCTCGTTAATATTGACTCTTGTGTGTAGAAGCCAAAGAGTTAAATCTATCTTTTTTACGTTTCACTAGTAACCTCATGACAATTAGTTAAATGCTATAGTAAAAATACATCCATATATTTGATCTAGCAAAAAAAAAATAAATAAATAAAGTTCAGTGGCCTATGCTAGGGTGGGGGTTCAAATTTAAAAAATCCCCCCCCCGGCCCCCAACTTGAGGGGTACCCCCAAATAAGTGCTCTGAATTTTTATTAAGATAAGATACGATAATATAATTTTTATTGATCCAATCAAATGGAAACTCGGTTTGACTACAATTGACAGCCTTAGAGTAGTTATTATTAATATTTAGCAAATGCCATGTTATATTGCTATTCACGTTGCTATGCAAACTAGTGATGGTGTTGCATATATTCCACACATTAAACATCCATTGATTAAATACGTTAGCTCATGTCATTATTTCGAATGTTCAAATGCAGGGGCCTCAAAAGAGGCCAACCCTCCCCCAGGCCACCAAATCCCTTGCTAAGCCACCGATTCACCAAAAGAGGCTAACCCTCCCAACGGACCACCAAATCCCTTGCTAAGCCACTGATTCACCAAAAGAGGCAAACCCTCCACCCGGGCCACCAAATCCCTTGCTAAGCCACTGATTCACCAAAAGAGGCCAACCCTCCACCCGGGCCACCAAATCCCTTGCTAAGCCACTGATTCACCAAAAGAGGCCAACCCTCCACCCGGGCTAACAAATCCCTTGCTAAGCCACTGATTCACCAAAAGAGGCCAACCCTTCCCCCGGGCCACGAAATCCCTTGTTAAGCCACTGATTCACCAAAAGAGGCCAACCCTCCACCCGGGCCAACAAATCCCTTGCTAAGCCACTGATTTACCAAAAGAGGCCAACCCTCCACCCGGGCCAACAAATCCCTTGCTAAGCCACTGATTCACCAAAAGAGGCCAACCCTCCACCCGGGCCACCAAATCCCTTGCTAAGCCACTGATTCACCAAAAGAGGCCAACCCTCCACCCGGGCCACCAAATCCCTTGCTAAGCCACTGATTCACCAAAAGAGGCCAACCCTTCCCCCGAGCCACGAAATCCCTTGCTAAGCCACTGATTCACCAAAAGAGGCCAACCCTCTTTAAAATAAGATTCCTAGACACTAAATTGACAATTCTTAGCCAAATTGTACGTAAATATCTCATTAATTCCTTTTCACGTAGTTCAAATCTTCGTCAACGAGGTTCTGCAGAAGGCTCTCATCGAAGTCCAAGAAATAGGAACCGTAGCTGCTGCTGCGCGTGCCATGAATGTGAAGAGGTTATCTTCAGGACCTCTCCATCTTAAAGAAAATTTCATCGCTGACCACTCTTTTGTCTATTTCCTAAGAGATAATCAAACTGGACAGATTCTCTTGCAAGGGAAATTCACAGGTTGAAACTTCACACCAATGGGAGAAAACCTTTTGAATATTTAATAAATTTATAAAATGTTTCGAGTTATTTCCCTTAAACGTTTCTGCCAAAGAGTTGCGACTATCAAATCTCGAGTTCGTGGTAAAGCGCTTGATCTTCTAAAAGAGTGGTCTCGAATTCCAGTCCTCTTCAAGACCTGATTTTTAAACATCGAGATCCTTAGGGCGTTCTTGTATCTAAAAAAGTACCAAGCTTTTGTTGAATAAAGAAAAGGCGATCGATTATTGTGCTGGCCACGTGACTAAATCCCATTGAACGCTAGGCGTGAACGGAAATTTCTTTGACCCTTTGACCATATTCATTTACTATGTAGATAATGGATTAAAAAGAAAAAAAAGAAGTTATTCTTATTACAGAGTCGTATAGATAATGTGGGCTATAATTAGTTAAACTTTAGAAAAGGTATCAACATTGGATTCCTCCAGAAATTAACATTTAGCATCTCCAACGCTTAGAATTCAGCGGTTCTCAACCTTTTAAGCTCTGTGACCCCTTTTTACAATATACCACTCTGCCGCGACCCCCCCCCCATAGACACACACAGCAATAGAAGGATAGACATTAACAATCCTTTATTTTTGATGGTCTTATTCGACCCCTGGTAAATCGTCAATCGACCCCCCAAGGGGGTCGCGACCCACAGGTTGAGAACCCCTGGCTTAGATTAATACACGTTCATATATCGATCACAAATTAGGCCATGTATATCTACTTCCTCAGTCTTAGTCTTGTTTTACGTAGAGTCGAACCATTTGTTCTGACCACAGGTCATTCGGACCAGCCGCTTCTCCAGAACGAGTTTTTTTTAGTATCCCAACTAAACGTATTGCACAGTTGAATCTATCCTCATCTGGACGTGTTCGTTTTGGTGCTAATAAACAGCATGTCTGATTAACCGGATTTGTATGTATTGGTGCTACGTTTTGGTGCTAATAAACAGCACGTCTGATTAACCGGATTTGTATGTATTGGTGCTACGTTTTGGTGCTAATAAACAGCATGTCTGATTAACCGGATTTGTATGTATTGGTGCTACGTTTTGGTGCTAATAAACAGCACGTATGATTAACCGGATTTGTATGGATTGGTGCTACGTTTTGGTGCTAATAAACAGCATGTCTGATTAACCGGATTTGTATGTATTGGTGCTACGTTTTGGTGCTAATAAACAGCACGTCTGATTAACCGGATTTGTATGTATTGGTGCTACGTTTTGGTGCTAATAAACAGTATGTCTGATTAACCGGATTTGTATGTATTGGTGCTACGTTTTGGTGCTAATAAACAGCACGTCTGATTAACCGGATTTGTATGGATTGGTGCTACGTTTTGGTGCTAATAAACAGCAAGTCTGATTAACCGGATTTGTATGTATTGGTGCTACGTTTTGGTGCTAATAAACAGCATGTCTGATTAACCGGATTTGTATGTATTGGTGCTACGTTTTGGTGCTAATAAACAGCATGTCTGATTAACCGGATTTGTATGTATTGGTGTTACGTTTTGGTGCTAATAAACAGTATGTCTGATTAACCGGGTTTGTATGTATATTAAATGACCTGAGCTGCCATGGGTAGGACAACTATTCTAATCGATGATTGTATCGAATAGGCGATTTTTTTTTCCCTGTGATCTCGGAAAATGGCGAAAGAGAGGCGCTCCATGAAATCACAATAAAGAAGCAAGCAATAGAACAAAAGATTACTTTAATAAAAAAAAAAACAACAAAGCTTATTGAAGGGAAAGAATCGTTAATTAGAGCCGCTTATCTGAAAAGTATAGGGTTTATGCTATACAAAACAAAATTTAAAAAAATTAGTACTAAATGACCTACTAATTGGTTAAATTTTTAGATTGGTTCGTGTATTATCATCGTCAATGAATAAATTATGCAAAATTTCAACTTGGTCTGAGAATGGGAAGTAGGAGTGAAAAAAACGTGTCGAAATGTGATATAGGGGCTAGAACTCTCTCATTCAGTAGCATTTATTCTTCTTGTTTCCACATCAAACAGCATTAATTATCACCAACAATCAATTAACTAATTGGTTGATATTTTGTTATTGATTTACATTCAGTCAAGTGTAATGTGTAATTGTGCAAAGTTTTAACTTAATCCGAGAATGGGAAACGGGAGAAAAACACGTTTCAACATTTTACAAGATAGACAGACAGACAGACAAGACAGAGTTGAGTTGATACAAGCTTTGTTAAAATCTGGGTCACCTTGCCCTCACTGACTAATAAGGCAGAGAACTCTTAGAACTATTGCTAAACTATAGTTACCAAGAACAGAAAAGTGGGCCTATAGAAAAGTCTGCGGTGGCTGAGTGGTTAAGCGCTTTGCTTCCAAACCCGAGGTCCCGGGTACGAATCTCGGTGAAGACTTGGTTTTCGTATTGCGAAATTTTTTAGGACGCCCCTGAGTCTACCTACCTTATGGGTACCTAAGGGAAGTAAAGATGGTTTGCCAATGGTCTGGTTCCTAGTCGTTAGCACTTAGCCGGAGATACAGATGACTTTAACATCATCTTCCCAATAGAGCAGCGGTTCTCAACCTTTTAAGCTCGGCGACCCCTTTTTTACAATCCCCCACTCTGCCGCGACCCCCCCCCCTCCCGCTCACACACACAGCAATAGAATAGTAGACAAAACAATCTATTTTTTCGATGGTCTTTGGCGACCCCTGGCAAATCGTTAATCGACCCCCAAGGGGGTCGCGACCCACAGGTTGAGAACCCCTGCTATAGAGCGCAAGCTCTGAGAGGGGAACTTTACTTACTGAAGAAAAGAAATACCAAAAGCATTAAAATTACCTTTTTTTTAAAAAGCGATATTTTTTTTTCTGTATATAACAAATAAATGTTAAATTAAAAAAAAAAAAAAACAATACATCAGTTTTTACCCCGCCTTTTCTTCCCGAGAAATAATCCTGGTGAAGCGAAAGTAAAGATCTACTACACTTTATAATATTGCAATGATTTGCCTTTAGATTAGACTTAAAAGAAGATTATCTAGACCTAGTTCTCTAGCCAAATTTAAATTTATTTCTTCTTTTGACTTTGATTTATAACGATTTAACTAAATTTCCCAGATTGGCCAACAATCTAGCGATTCTTTTTTCCAACGATATACAACAACTGTCATATTTCAAAGAAAAACGTTAGAGCCGTTTTCGAGAATCGCATTCACCCATGTTCCGTGAAGATGCGATTTGAAAGGAGGTATTGTAAACAAAATGTAAAAATAACATTTTACTATGGGACTGGACACCAAGAACGACATGATTGAGAACTGCTGGCGTCATTGCCTTGTACCACAAGATGAACGTTTAGACAGCTGCACTGTTTTAATTGTGGCCCGCCAGTAACACTGAACTTTGAGCTATCTCTTCGCCTTCACAACGTCTGGACAAATATTTATAAACAAGAAAAAAACAAAAATGTTTGGCTGCTGGAATAATCAAAGGGCGAAATAGTCGTTATATATATATATATATGTGTGTGTGTGTGTTTGCGTGCGTGCGTGCGCGTGTATGTGTGTGCAACATTAATGTTGAAGCAGAATGCATCTGTTTGATGCAGTTACAAAGTAAAGTTCCCCTTTCAGACCTTGTGATCTATTTGGCAGATGATGTAAAGGTCATCTGTTTCTGTGGCCCACGGATAACTAGGTTGTCATGTGGCCAGCACCACGACCAACCGCCTTTACTTTTCGCCAACAAATGTAAGGAACCCATTAGAGCTGGGCAGGCTCAGAGGTGCCCAAAAGAACCCGAAATTTAAAATCCCAAGATTCGAACGCGGGAAGCCGGTTCGGAAGGCAAGCGCTTTAGCGCTCAGCCTCGTCTGTTAGATATAAACAAAGTCCATATTGTCTGAACCAAAAAAATATTTTTAGCGGCCCCCGTAAGGGGAAAAAGCCGCTATTAGGTTTGTGCAAAATGTCCGTCTGTCCGTCTGTCCGTCTGTCACACTCAGATCTCGAAAACTAGAAGAGATATGAAAAATATTATTTCATCATTAAATCCGGCTTGAAAAGTTTAGGTGCAACGGCTACTTTTGGTTTTCTAAAAGCAAACCGTTTAATTTATAAAATTAATTATGCAAGCGATTTTTTCATGAAAATACACCAATTCTAAAACAATTACGTAAATGTAAGGGAGGCAATGTTACAATATGCTAACAAAGATGGACAATTTTTATGTATTTTCAGTATCACTAAGTCAAATATATTTTTAAAATGTACAGAAAATGTTTACAACAAATACAAATAATAGTTAAAGACGTTTTTTCTGGTCAACTAGCTGCTAAAATTAAAAGAAAACATTTCTGTTTGTTTATAAAGGCTAATAATGCACTTTCTATGTAAATATCACGCACATTTTTTTAAATGGACTTTTTATGCAGCGATTTTCGTGCAGTAGCGTAACGTCGCAACATGATCAGGTGCTAAACCAATTCCTTAAACTTTTTTTAAAAATCAGATTTTATTTATTTTTTGTTTAGTGCCCCCATCCGAATAAAAGAAGCTTATTTTTGTGCGTTTTGTCTGTTGGTCGGTCTGTCCGTTACGATTAGATTTAAAAAACTAGAACTCTAAAAGCTATTGAAAATCTGATTTACCCTTTAATGTTCCTCCCATAACATCTCAATAGTTTTAAGTATCTAAAATTGATTGTTCCGGATTTTTGTGTGCAAAACTAATCAACGCCAACAAATGTTTGTTTGCTCTTCTAACTTATATTACATTCATTTTCCATGCTTAAACGTTGCAAAAACACATTATCAATAATATGTTGTTCCGTTTTTTATGTAAATAGCATATTAATGCTAAATCATAATCTCTATACTGACTTATATTTCATTAAGTGTAAAAATGTTCCGGATATTGTTTTATAAAACATGAATTATGCCTAATGATTGTTTGAAATCGCATAAGGCTTTTAAAAAAAGTAATTTACTAGAATTGATTACTGAAAATTACTTTTTAGACATTTAATTTTCTTGTAAAACATAACATAGAATTTTTGTGATCGATAAAGAAAGTTCCGGATTTTGTTTCTTACAAATCGTCGTCAGAAATTTCCGAATTTATTTAAAAATCTACTAACGCGAAATAATTGTTTGAACTCCCTCTTCTAATTAATAAACAAATAATCTTCTCATTTACGAAATAATGTTTTTACGGATTTTTATGAAAAATATTTTAACTCACTACTCTCTTACAGTACATTTAACTTTCTACCTAAAACATTAAAAAATCTAATTATCGTTAATATTATTTTCCGATTTTTAAGGAAAACAGAATCCAAACACCAAAGTAAGGTATGAAAATCTCTCCACGTGGCTGTAGTACATCTAATTTTTATACGAGACCATCCAAAAAATTTAATTAACGGTATTACATTTATCTGAAATTCTCTTTTTCTTTTACTATTTATACAAACATCCGGAACAATCTATTATATAAACTTTTCAATTGTGTTCATACCTAAAAATTATTGCGATGTTTTGAAACGTAAAATAAAGGTTAATCAATTTTTAATAACTTTTAGTTGTTTTTTTTTATATCAAGATAACGGACAGACCGACTGACAGACAAATCGCAAAAACAATGTGGCTTTGATCCTTTTTAAATAATATCTATTAGAACTCAGTGCACCAATGTCTATGAACCCTCGTTAAATATCTCGTGTAAATAAAGACATTTTTTTTATGGTACCGGTACTAGCCTATTGTGAGGTAATGGAATTTTTTTTCTTTGACGTCATATGAATGGACTCTTTAAATGTAATGTTAAAAGAACGCACTCGGTGCACCAATGTCTATTAACCCTCGAAAAAATTGCTTGTATTAATGAAAACATATTTTAGTCTAACTAAGCCGTGTGACGTAGTGTTTTTTTTTCCTTTGACGTCACATGGAATGAATTCTTTAAATGAAATGCTAAAAGAACGCACTCGGTGCACCAATGTCTATGAACACTCGAGAAATGGCTCGTGTTGATAAAGGTGAATTTCTAGATCTAGTTTAGACTAAAATAGACTAGATTAAGATGTAGAATTTCAATTTCTAAACTTAAAGTGAAAAAAAAAAGTGTAGATTTTCATTTCCAAACGTTTTGATCAATATTGTAATGTTTTAATATACTAAAACTAATCTACTATTTTTTTTTATTAAATTTAAATTTACGGCAAATGAATCTTTGAAACATTATTACTTTTGACCATCTGATGGCTTCCTGGTCGTGCCGTTTGCGCGCTGGACTGTCGTTCAGATTTATGGACGGCCCAGGGTTCAAACCCTGCCCGCTCCCATCCCCCGTCGTCCTGCGGGAGGTTTGGACTAGGAAGTAATTATCTTCAACTCTGAAGGAACATCCGAAACGTGTAAAACATTTTACATCAAAATTAAATCACCTCTTGAATATTATTTGCGAATATGCAGATCCGACAGGGATCCGACTTCGACGGGGGCCGCCTCTGAGTTTGTGTAACACAAACTCTCTTTGTAATCTTGTTTTAAATAAACTTTCTTTACGTATCTGCATTAAGTTTATTAATATTAATGAATGATACTGGCTTTATGGAAACCTAGTTCTAAATGCACTGAGAATCTCTGATCAGTCTTATCAGTCTCACGTTCTCCCAAATAATAATAAAACAAAACAAACCGCAATTCCCTTGTTACCGAAATTTGAAACCCAGCAATCTAACACAAGAAAACAAGCTCGACAACCCTAGGCTATGGTTATCATCGTATTATCAGCCTTTAGAAAGTCTAAGAAAGATAAACATTAAAATGGTACCGTTGTTCTCAAACTGTATATACGTGTGACACTATTGACCATTGTGAGAGCAATTTGAAGCGCACATTACAGCACCAGATAATCATACTTAGAGCTCATACATGTGGTTTGACTCTCCTTGACCCATGCTTTACAGAGATGGTTTCGAGTGTTGTTAACCAGCAGATTTGATCAAAAGACTAAAAACAAGCATAATATTGAAAAAAAATATAGCAGAAAGGGAGCTAAACACTGTAATTTTCAGATAAATTGCAGCAGCTGTTCCTTCCCTTAGATAAGCTAAGTATTGTAAAAGTATTCTTTCTTTTATTGCTTATTATTTCATATAAAGCTGTAATAATTCCAGGATTCTATCCAGAGGGATTTACACAACCAAGTTCTACATATGACGATGCGCAAAATGCTCAGTCACGTCGATATATTTTTAAACTCTTTACTGAATACAAAGAAACATTTGAGTCGACTACGGGAATTCCCGATGAAAACTTGTTCAATTAAAGTAAATTCAATTTGAAGATTTGAAGATGTATCTGACATTTTTTAGACAGACCAGAATTATCTGTACTTAGCCAATTAGCTAGAAATGCTTTTCCCAAAGATATACTTAAACTATCAATTTTTTTCTGAAAAAAAATATTTTTTTTAGCCATTTGTTAAATCCGTGTTCACTTGTAAAGATATAGCAAGGTGATAGGCGGAAATGTAAACAAGTTATACAAATATGTTTAAATTTTAAGCTTTATATATTAAGTTATTTAAGTCAACAATCTAGCTGTCAAGAGACACAAGCTGAGCTGGTTCGGTCATATTATGAGAAACAACTCACAGTTAAAAGTCATCCTACAAGGTACAGGGGAGGGAGCACGAAGTAAGAGTCGTCCAAAAGAAAAACTGGCTGGTCAATGCAAAACAACGGACCGGCCTCTCTCTTGAAATCCTGCTTTGAACAGCTACTGATCATGCGAACTATCACAACACCACTATGACGAAAGTCAGGGGTCAGGTGATGCTGATAACCATTTTACTTCATTTAAGAAAGGGCAATTATTCTATTACATTCTCCAAGTGTTCCATTTTTTAAAGATTTGGGAAACACTGGTCAAGCAATAAACAATTTTTTCAGTTGTCAAGTGAACCCCACCCCCTTCTAGCGATTGATGGTGATAACAGTTGTATAGCCACAGCATGTCTACACACTACAAGGAAAATGAGATTCTTAAAAATTCATCCGGGAAAACTATCTTTTGTTTCGCTGTGGTTTAATTTTTTTAATATTGCGAACAAAAAAAATGCAAAGTGACTTGTAACTAATAAGTCATATTTCTTATAGTCTTAACCATATTAAAACATAACAGTGCTGGAATTACAAAAGAAAGGTTTTTACTAATTAAACTTATGTGTGTGTGCGTGTGAATTCCATTTCTTGGAGATTTTTATACACGAGGCGAATCCATTAATTAGAAACTTTTTAGTCTATCCTGTGTGCGAAGTATTTTAATGATTCATTGTTGTGCACTTTTTGACCACCACATAATTGTAACACAAAGAGGTTTTAGTGGCTGTGTGATAAGCAGTTAGCTTCAAAATGATAACCATGAGCATACTGGTCGTAGTGAAGACTGGGATCTTTAACTGTAGGATCTTTAGGGGTCCTCTGAGTCCCACCAGCTCTAATGGGCACCTGAAACTAGTAAAGTAAAGGTGGGCCACAGAAAAAAGATGGCCTTTACATCATATGTCCCATAGACCGCAAGGTCTGAAACTACAACACCTGCCGTTTGGTTTAATAGGCTTCTGCTACATGTTATCTTATCTTATATAATACAGACGTTACTTCAAAAAAGAAGATGATTACGTCCTACGCGTCATGCATTTAGTCATGCATATTAACCAATGACTTAAATTCAGCCAAGTCACTGGTTTTCCTGGCTAGCTCAGGCAACCCGTTCCATGCTCTAATAGCACTAGGGAAGAAGGAGTGTTTGTACAAATTTGTCCTAGCATATGGGACGAGGAATGTGCCTTTATCTTTGTGTCTTTCAGAGTATTTTATTAAATTTTGTTTTTGTATTTGAAGATTATGGTTCAGTGTTTTATGTATGATTGCTACTTACTTTTGAGCCTTCTGTCCTGAAGGCTTTCTAAATTTAGTGATTTTACTAAAGGTGTTACTCTAGTCAAATGTGAATATTCGTTTGTTATGAATCTCACAGCTCTATTTTGTGTCTGTTTTGGAATATGTTTCTGATCAATTATTAGATACATTTACTTATTTTGTTTTTTCGCATTTTACAACAGGCATGATTAAATGTAGATACTTTCTTTAAATATTTTAGATATAAATATGTGTTACAGAAATTAATGCATATAACTAAAAAAAAAAAGTATATCTAGACATAATGCACTATATTCAGCCTTGTTTCTTACCAATGATAAAGTATATTAAGACATAATGCACATATTCAGCAATGTTTGTTTTCAATGACAAAGTATATCTAGACATAATGCACTATATTCAGCTTTGTTTCTTACCAATGATAAAGGATATCTAGACATAATGCACATATTCAGCAGTGTTACTTACCAATAATAAAGTATATTTAGACATACTGCACATATTCAGCAGTGTTTGTTTTCAATGACAAAGTATATCTAGACATAATGCACTATATTCAGCCATTGTTTCTTACCAATGATAAAGTATATTTAGACATAATGCACATATTCAGCAGTGTTACTTACCAATGATAAAGGATATCTAGACATAATGCCCTACATTCAGCAGTGTTTGTTACCTATGACAAAGTATATCTAGACATAATGCACATGGTCAGCAGTGCTTGTAAGTACCAAAATGATCGTCTTACTGTTCATAATGTCGGCTGTTCATGCCGAACTGGCCAGTGCCCATTTACACAAACTAACAACGGCATCCATAGCGTTCTCTCAAAAACTTTACAAGAGAGTTGCTGCCACGGAGCCAAATATTGTCTACTCGCCTTACAGGTACTTTTGATAAGATAATTTATAGATAACTAGTGATGCATTATAAGTGTTGTGGGCAGTATGGATACGTGAAGTGCATGATTTAAAGTTGTAAGATCTTTATTTTAGGGATTCCCAAATGAAGGTGTTTATTGATCCAGTGAGAATAATTAGATGATTGCACAAAACACAATAAGTCGACTGCCTCAGACGCACAGTTCTATTAATTCTTAACTTTCACTCATGGGTACAAATCGTTAGGTCTCTATTTTTCACACCACTGTGTTTCGACTCTGCTCTGAATGGTGCGCACCGTTCGCGTGGTTAGTAGTAGTGCTCGGAGCTACTACAGTATTGTATTAGTTTATTAAAATTATTATTAAACTATGTCATCAAAAATGCTGCACCGCTTAGATAAAATTATTTAAAAAGCATCGAAAATCACACGCACAACATTACCATATTAAAATGAACTTTATGAACAAAAATGTCTCAGAAAAATCTTGGAAGACAACAGCCACCCGCTCCATCATTACTACGTCAAGTGGGCGACTTCTATCTATCAAGACCAGAACCAAGCGGTACAAAAACTGGTTCGTTCCTCACTCAGTCAGACTATATCAACGCCACTAGTTGATCAAGAAACATGAATAGGACCAAGATGCCTGTGTGTAGTCGCTGAATGAACAGTTTATGTAGTGACTGCTCTATTTATGTGAATGTTTCTGTTGCGTTGTCTTTATATGAGAAAAGAGTCCTTGTAATCACAACCAATTTCTATAAGCAACAATAAAGTGGGAGGCGTGGTCTGGAGGCTAAGTATGTTTTAACTTGGCTCGAAGGGGGCTCGAGGTTCGACATCCGACTCGGGCAGAGTTGTGTTTACTGAGCGTCTAAAGGCAGCACGGAAAACCTACTCGTATATACCCCCTCCCCCCCCCCCCACCACTGGTCCACAAATGAGTTGGACCAAAGCGCTCTGAGCATGCCATAAGCATGAAAGTAGCGCTATATAAAAGCGATAATTATTATTAAGCAGTCTTATTATTAGTCTTACTCTCAGTATGCCTTAATTAAGGTAAAACTATTCATGTCAAATAATGTTGTGCCTACTGATCAGCATCCATTCAGCGTTGACAATGATGCTACTCGGAGCAAGGGGAGATACTGCCGCTGAGTTGAGAAAGACGCTCCGAGTTACTTCCTTTGGCAGATCGCTGCACCCGACTTATAGCGAGCTAATTAGCGAGGTAAGATTTACTAGTATTTCAGTCCATTTGTACAACACTTATATCTAATCACTCTATCTGCCTGTCTTTCTGTATGGTAAAAAGTTTGTTCACGTTATTTCTCTAAGACCCATTCTCGGATCAAGTTGAAACTTTGGGTCAATTATTTATTGGCATAGACAAGACATTAATAAAAAAAAAAAACTTGCCAATTAGTTAATTAATTATTTTGTTTCATATCTAATAAGAGAAGTGATTAATACATTATTAAGATATATAGTTGTAAGTGCGGAGTTTTTTTCCCTTAGATGAACTTTATTTGTTAAATTAATTGTCATACGTTTTGTATAAAAAATAATGATTTATTTAAAAAGTAAAATAAAGCTCCCTTTTTAGACCTTGCGATCTATAGGCAGATGATGTCATGGTCATCTTTTTCTTTGGCCAACGGTTAACAAGCAGGGTGTCATGTGGCCAGCACAACGACCGCCTTTACTTTCCGCTAAGAGTTGGTCTAAGAGCACCCTAAAAATACTGAAATTAAAAATCCCAGTTATTCACCGAGATTTGAACCCAGGACTCCAGGTTATGAACCCAAGAGTTAACCACTCAGCCACCGCGCCCCCAATTTTTCATTATGACGTCCTTGACTTATTTTATATTATATTTTATATTATATTTTATATTAAAATCTTTTCTTACAAAAATGTTTTTTTACTTTTTGTTTAATATACACCCTACAACACTTTTTCTTAGCATTAATAATGTTTCTCTTATTCTCTCGTGTTACAGATAAACTCAGTTACAGAGGTGGAGCTGAAGACGGCAGACGCCATCTTCGTAAACCCTTACTTCCTTGTCGCTCCACACTTTATTCAGGACACCTACTTCTACTATAAGGCCCTGACCGTCAACATCGAGCTACAGGCTACTGGAGGACCCGAGAAACAAGTCAACGACTTCATAGCAGGAAAAACTAGAAATATTATTCAGGATGTCCTTTCACCTGGTAAATGTCAACACTGTTTATAAAAGATATCTGGGTATTTTATTTGTTTATTTTATCTATGTTCAGGACTTAAGTTGGGTCGGAAAGGATGACCACCCTAGGTATGGTCTGTAGCCGATTTTCAGGCTCAGGTCGGGCCGAACTGTTATGTCAAATATATTCTGTGGTTAGGATTTAGTGGATTGGTATTTAAAAAGAAACTAACTCGATTGTTCTGGGAAGTATCTATATCTGGAATGTCAAACCTGTAGTCTTTAAGAGTCACACTTGTCACATTTAGTTGGTGTTGGAGTCACGCTTGTCACATTTAGTTGGTATTGGAGTCACACTTGTCACATTTAGTTGGTATTGGAGTCACACTTGTCACATTTAGTTGGTATTGGAGTCACACTTGTCACATTTAGTTGGTATTGGAGTCACACGTGTCACATTTAGTTGGTATTGGAGTCACACGTGTCACATTTAGTTGGTATTGGAGTCACACTTGTCACATTTAGTTGGTATTGGAGTCACACTTGTCACATTTAGTTAGTATTGGAGTCACACTTGTCACATTTAGTTGGTATTGGAGTCACACTTGTCACATTTAGTTGGTATTGAAGTCACACTGGTCACATTTAGTTGGTATTGGAGTCAAACGTGTCACATTTAGTTGGTATTGGAGTCACACTTGTCACATTTAGTTGGTATTGAAGTCACACTGGTCACATTTAGTTGGTATTGGAGTCACACGTGTCACATTTAGTTGGTATTGGAGTCACACTTGTCACATTTAGTTGGTATTGGAGTCACATTGGTCACATTTAGTTGGTATTGGAGTCACACTTGTCACATTTAGTTGGTATTGGAGTCACACTGGTCACATTTAGTTGGTATTGGAGTCACACGTGTCACATTTAGTTGGTATTGGAGTCACACTGGTCACATTTAGTTGGTATTGGAGTCACACTGGTCACATTTAGTTGGTATTGGAGTCACACTTGTCACATTTAGTTGGTATTGGAGTCACACTTGTCACATTTAGTTGGTATTGGAGTCACACTTGTCACATTTAGTTGGTATTGGAGTCACACTGGTCACATTTAGTTGGTATTGGAGTCAAACGTGTCACATTTAGTTGGTATTGGAGTCACACTTGTCACATTTAGTTGGTATTGAAGTCACACTGGTCACATTTAGTTGGTATTGGAGTCACACGTGTCACATTTAGTTGGTATTGGAGTCACACTTGTCACATTTAGTTGGTATTGGAGTCACACTTGTCACATTTAGTTGGTATTGGAGTCACACTTGTCACATTTAGTTGGTATTGAAGTCACACTGGTCACATTTAGTTGGTATTGGAGTCACACGTGTCACATTTAGTTGGTATTGGAGTCACACTTGTCACATTTAGTTGGTATTGAAGTCACACTGGTCACATTTAGTTGGTATTGGAGTCACACGTGTCACATTTAGTTGGTATTGGAGTCACACTTGTCACATTTAGTTGGTATTGGAGTCACACGTGTCACATTTAGTTGGTATTGAATTCACACTTGTAATATTTAGTTAGTACTGAAGTCACAAGTCACATTTACTTGGTGTTGGAGTCACACTTATTCATGATGACTGCAAAAGTCACATTTATGATGTCCTACAGCCACATTTTTTTTTCTAATATTGTTTTTTTTCCAGTATTATAGTCATAACCCTTAATGTTTCTTATACTCTATATACAAGTAATTTAAAAATCAAATAAGTGCTTGCCGTATTTGTTCATTCAACAGCCAGGATCTCATGAACTGGTTGTGATTGATCTCAAGTATATCCTCCTTGGTCGTGTGAGTAGAATAGAGATGAATGCCTGGGCATTAGCTATGGTCCAAACGGTGCAGCCCATACCGGTGGTTCCCCTTCTCCATGCGGATTTTGTATCGAAAAGAACAGCAAGCGCCGATACAGTTTGTGGTCAGCTGCGACGCAGGTTCTGCCAGGGTATAGCTTTGTGGCGCAAACTGCATAAGGGTCGCAAACTGATTTTTCCTAAGGATTGACTCACGAAGCCTTTCCCATGTTAGGGTATAGCAGCAAGTCTGCAGAGGATTGAATTCAGAGTTTTCCTTCTCCTTGAGGGTAGACACCGACACTCATAGCAAAAAGTTGTTACTGGTAGTTCACTGCTACTTGTTTCTTTTGATAGCACAGGGCTTTTATTTCTTGGTTAATTCAAAAGCACGCTTCTTTATTACTTGTAATAACAATTACAAATAACAATAGGTAATTATTGACAAATGTAAGTGTCCAAAGTGAGAAATTGTAAGTCACTTAATTTTACAGTCATTTTGCTAGCGCTTAACTAATCAGAACCTATGACTTTTAATCTGCATTGCTTACCAAAAAGGTAGCCCAAAGGGGCGCCGTTTAGTTTATGTTTCTTTTAACATTTCCACAAAGCTCATATAAACTCACTTCGTTTGTCTGTCTGTCTGTCTGTTTATGTGGTACAAATTTTGTAATTTCTTGGATCAAATTGAAGTTTCACACAATTATCCAACGTCGATGACAACAAACGAATCAATAAAATAAACCAATTAGTTTATAAATAAGTGTTAAGTAATTTTGTTTTAATATAGAACAAGGGAGATAATTTTTTCCCGACTCAGTATCTGAAATAAATTTAAGTTTATGAATTAACGTTCTTGATTGTAAAAATGTTGCTAGGCCAACTGTTTGATTTATGTCTTTCAGTTGTTTCTTCAGAAATTAAAAAAACAAACAATGAAGATCATTAAGTCGTAGACCTGACCTCCTGCAGAGTGGCGGAGGATTGGGCAGGGTTCAAACTATAAACTATCGTGTTGACAGTCCGAAGCGCATATCACAGGGCAACTTTATACACAACACATGGTCATTCTAAATTCAAAAACAAAGATATACCGCTGCAAGGAAGATGAAGGACTGTATAGAAAATACAATAAGCATGCGTAGATGTGACCCTGCCGGACCAAGTGAAACAAGGGACGTTTGGACGTCTGTAATCATTTCAATAGCACACGTCATAGGGGTACCACTGATCTTCTCGTCACTGCTATACAAGAAAGCAATGACAAAAACAAGGTCTGCAGATCGAAAACAAACTTATTTACACTTTAGACACCCTCCAGTCTCACATGATCAACAACCAACACAATTTTAATGAAAATGAGATGGTCACTAATACTACACCCCCTTTTCCCATTCATCTTAGCCTGACATCACCGCCCCCTTCCGATTTCCCGCGATTTTACACCAGCGTAGCTCATTTCTTTTCTGCCTCGATAGAGAACATCATCGGACAGATAAGTTTTAACTTAAGACTATTTTGTGTTAATTGTTAATTTTTTTTTATGTTTTGTTTTGTAGCTGATGAAGGCATTTTTATTACTGCTAGTCTCGGATTTGGTTTTAAAAAATTTTAACGCATTGGAATTTAACATTGACAAACATAAAACAGGTCAAAGATATTAACATATTAAAATAAATAGGCAAGGTAAATAAATATTACAAATATTACAAATTACCGAAATGCAATTTTTTTTAATTTTTTTTTTTATTTCAATTTTTAAAAAGTAAATAACAATTCTAAATGTTATACTGGCAGGCAGCATTGATTCCAATACGGCGATGATCTTGATTAATACCATCTATTTCAATGGGACCTGGGAGCAAACGTTTAATGAAGGCAGAACAGAATTGGACGATTTTAACAAACTGGACGGAACATTGAGAAAAGTGAGTAGCCAAACAATTTGTGTGACTGCATGTCTTGACTTAGTTGACTTAGTTGATTTTCTTGACTTAGTTGACTTACTTGACTTATTTGACTTACTTGACTTGCTTGACTTACTTGACTTAGTTGACTTACTTGACTTATTTGACTTACTTGACTTGCTTGACTTACTTGACTTAGTTGACTTACTTGACTTAGTTGACTTACTTGACTTACTAGACTTAGTTGACTTGCTTGACTTAGTTGACTTACTTGACTTAGTTGACTTACTTGACTTAGCTGACTTACTTGACTTGCTTGACTTAGTTGACTTAGTTGACTTGCTTGACTTAGTTGACTAACTTGACTTGCTTGACTTAGTTGACTTGCTTGACTTAGTTGACTTACTTGACTTAGTTGACTTACTTGACTTAGTTGACTTACTTGACTTAGTTGACTTACTTGACTTGCTTGACTTAGTTGACTTAGTTGACTTGCTTGACTTACATGACTTACTTGACTTAATGGTTTTGACTTCAAGCTTAGCATACCACCCCAGCAGCACTTTGCATTCGGACTCTGTTCCGGGCCTTTTTTTTTTCCTCATTAGGGTCCATATCCATCCTTCCAACATTATTTCCGGGTCGACGGAGCTTCTCCATGTTTACTTTGGTCTCCCGACCTTCACATTCGTTTCTCATGGGTAACCATGGAGACGTGGCTAACCATTTCAAACATATATGAAAGTTGGTTTTGTAGATGGGAAGACAAGGCAGACCAAACAAACAAAAAAAAAAGTCAAATTCATTATTTAGTGAAAACAATTCTATATTCTTAATGTCTGTATATTTATACGAAAAGATACCCGTGCAGCTCTACGGTTAAAATCCCATGATATGTTTTAGACTTTTAGAGTATGCACAACACTTCACCAATCAGCTGTGGCCCTTTCGTCTGCTTACATTATAACGCCACTGCCACACACATACACACCATAGACGCTAAGCCCCACCACCCCCGCCGTCCTGCTGGAGAACTGAGCTAGTTTGTAATAATCTTTCATTTCGAAGGAACTTCCGGAACATGTAAAAACAGACATAAACTTTTAACAAAAATAGATCAAAAACACATCATCAATAAATCAAGCTCTTTAAGATAAAGCAATTCATATTGAAAAGAAACTTTATATATAATCTTGAACACAGCTTTAACTACAAGGATCATCAAACCACTCTATGTAGAACAAACTCACGGTGACACCAAATATTTTTTTCGATCTCTTCGCCTGGTTTATAAGTAGCATTTCTAAAATGTTAAGCGTGTATAACGCACGGGATTTGTAAGGGCTCTCCAGCTAGTGCTTCTGAAAGTTGTTTGTGGCCAGGTGATCTACAGCTAGTGCTTCTGAAAGCTGTTTGTGGCCAGGTGATCTACAGCTAGTGCTTCTGAAAGCTGTTTGTGGCCAGGTGATCTCCAGCTAGTGCTACTGAAATTTGTTTGTGGCCAGGTGATCTACAGCTAGTGCTACTGAAAGCTGTTTGTGGCCAGGTGATCTACAGCTAGTGCTTCTGAAAGCTGTTTGTGGCCAGGTGATCTCCAGCTAGTGCTACTGAAAGCTGTTTGTGGCCAGGTGATCTACAGCTAGTGCTACTGAAAGCTGTTTGTGGCCAGGTGATCTCCAGCTAGTGCTTCTGAAAGCTGTTTGTGGCCAATCGTTCTCGTCCCTGCCAGTTAAGACATATCGCATCGTGGCGTCTCTTTAAAACAGCGGTTCTCAACCTTTTAAGCTCGGCGACCCCTTTTTACAATCTCCCACTCTGCCGCGACCCCCCCCCCCTCTTTAGACTTTATTTTTGATGGTCTTAGGCGACCCCTGGCAAATCGTCAATCGACCCCCAACGGGGTCGCGACCCACAGGTTGAGAACCTCTGCTTTAAAAGATTTACCTTTTATTTCGAAGAAATATGTTTGTCCATATTTAGGTAGAGATGATGAAGACAGACAGGTTGGTCAACATAAAAAGAGATAAAGTCAATAAGATGGATGTCGCTCAGCTCCCTTACAGAGGAATTTAGCTTGTATTTTGTTCTGCCCCACGCGCAAGATGGCATCACTGAACTAGGTCAGTTCTTAGAGAAAGTGTATAGTTGAAAAGTTGCTTCGATAAAAAAGAATATTTTTTTTATAAGAAATCACATATCGTCAAGTGTAAATTTGTTTAGAGCATATGCAGTATTTACTGTTATTAATTGCATTAGAGAGAGAGAGAGAAATTAAAGAAAGAGAGAAAGAAAGAGAGAAAGAAAGAGAGAGAGAGAGAAAGAAAGAAAGAAAGAGAGAAAGAAAGAGAGAAGAAGAGAGAGATAAAAGAAAGAGAGAGAGAAAGAAAGAAAGAGAGAAAGAAACAAAGAGAGAGAGAAAAAATAGAGAGAAAGAAAGAAAGAAAGAGAGAAAGAAACAAAGAGAGAGAGAAAAAATAGAGAGAAAGAAAGATAGAAAGAAAGAGAGAGAGAGAGAAAGAAAGAAAGAAAGAGAGAAAGAAAGAGAGAAGAAGAGAGAGATAAAAAGAAAGAGAGAGAGAAAGAAAGAAAGAGAAAGAAACAAAGAGAGAGAGAAAAAATAGAGAGAAAGAAAGAAAGAAAGAGAGAAAGAAACAAAGAGAGAGAGAAAAAATAGAGAGAAAGAAAGAAAGAAAGAGAGAAAGAAAGAAAGAAAGAGAGAAAGATAGAAAGAAAGAAAGAAAGAGAGAAATAAAGAAAGAAAGAAAGAGAGAAAGAAAGAAAGAAAGAAAGAAAGAAAGAGAGAAAGAAAGAAAGAGACAAAGAAACAAACAAAGAAAGAAAGTAAGAAAGAAAGAAAAAGAGAGAGAGAAAGAAAGAGATAGAGAAAGAGAGAGAAAGAAAGAGATAGAGAAAGAGAGAGAAAGAAAGAGATAGAGAAAGAGAGAGAAAGAAAGAAAGAAAGAGAAAGAAAGAGACAAGAAGAGAAAGATATATAAAAAGAAATAGAGAGATATAAAAAGAGAGAGAGAAAGAAAGAGAGAGAGAGAGAGAAAGAAAAAGAGAGAGAGAAAGACAGAAAGAGAAAGAAAGAGAGACAGAGAGAGACAGAGAGAGGCAAGGAAAGTAAAAGAAAAAGATAGAAAGTGTAAGTCAGAAAAAGTGAAACAAAATTATTTTTCTTTAAATCTAAAAGATATAACTCTTTCTAGAACGCCGTCTAGCCAGACCAAAGCAAGTCAAGCAACTCTTCACTGGACTAAACAAAACCTATATCCTACTGGCCATCCCTCGCTTCAAGACAGAGACCACACTATCTCTAACAGCCCCACTTCAAGACATGGGTATTCTCAAAGCCTTTGATCGAAATGGAGCCAACTTCAGTGGAATGACATCATGTAATTGAAATAGAAAACTGAACAATGTTAACTTAATATAATCTTTAGATATAATCATTGGGCTATGAGACGTATACACACTGATTCGCCTAAACCAGTTCGTTTCGGGCAGGGAGTGGGGGGGGGGGGGGGTCTTTAGTCTTGGCTGGCTACTTAACTAAGAGAAAAATAAATTATTCTGAATCCAAACCTCGGCTGTCAAACAGTTATACCAAAACATGGGAGACGCTTATGCACTGGTGTCACAGTGCTACACCCTGGTAGAACTAGCGACACTGCTGATACCAAACTCTACCAGCCAATAGAATAAAATGTATTTATATATATATATATATATATATATATATATATATATATATATATATATATATAACACTTTTCCTTCACTATCCCTTAGTCTGTTAAGCCGTTGGGGCGCCACACAAGATCCGCTGACTGTTTTCTCCATTCCTCTGTGTCTTTTGGCTTGAATAGAATTATAACATACAAATTTAAATAAGAAAATAAAACAGATAAAATAAAAAGAGATTTCTTTTTGTACAAGGAATTTTTTCTTTCCTAGCACCATAATAGCAAAGAACGGGTTGCCTGGATCAGCCAGCAAAAAAAAATAGTATGCTCGACTAGATTATCAAATAGATAAGCGTAGGACTTAATTCTTTTTTTGAAAGGGAAAGTTTATAGTTGTAAAGATAAGATACTATTTTAATTCGACATTTCTGGTTGTTTTAAAGCTCCAGTCTACCTCAACCAAGTACTCCACAAGGCTGTGATTGAGGTCAAAGAAAAAGAAACCGTGGCAGCTGCTGCGACCGTTCAAATCAAACTTCTGGTCTCTGCTGTCCCTGTAGAAAGATTCATCGCTGACCACCCCTTCCTGTACTTCCTGAGAGACAATCAAACTGGACAGATTCTCTTCCAAGGGAAATTCTCTGGATAGAACCTAATAATTTATTACAAAAACAAGAAAAACTAAATTTTTACAGATTTAAACCCCCAAAAATTCAAAATACTTTTTGTTTCAAACAGACAGTTACGGACGAATGCCTGTATGTCTGTGTAAAATATATTTACAGACGTATGCTAGTTGGAACATATGCGCGAATGACCGGAAGTGCGATGAGACAAAGAAAGAGAGAGACCAGCGTGTGATAAGTGCCATGAAGTATAATAAAGTTTCTGTGTTTTGATTGAGTTGTTACATGCTTGATGTAATTACAGCTGAACCCAGGGATATCTAGACTTGGAGACCAATTGTGATAGTCTCTTGAGAGCTAGTGAAATATATATAGTAGAAAGCTTTGATATATATTTGGGGGCTCGTTCTGCTCGTTAGTTAGTCTAACCCAGGGACACCTAGACTTGGAGAGATACTAAGGTATCTAGAGAGCTATTGAACTAAACATATAATAGAAGCTGTAACATAAACCATATCTCCTTTAACACAAGTAAGTTATTATACTTATACAAAGCTTATATCAACTCACTCTGTCTGTCTGGTACAAAGTGTGAGCACGTTATTTCTCCCTTACCCATTCTTGGATCAAGTTTAAACAAGGAAAATTAATCCTTCAGTATTCGGAGATATGGATAACTATGGGGTTAAATCAACGATGGTATCGTTCATTAGGAGAGAAAGAGTTAAGGATGAGGTTCACATGACTACGGAAGTGACAAGTTAGTTGCAACCATAGACATAAATAAATATAGACTGGAAAAAGGAAGTAACTTCATGTAACTTGAAAACATGTACATCTATTGTATTCGGATTTCCGAATTATGAAAAGTTGCATGATCTTCATTCTTAGAGATTAAACAAATCTACACTGCCTCCTTATATACAATATATATAGGTGTGTATCAAAGTTAAAAAAGCACTTTTATACTGCTCATAAATGCTGTATAATAAAGTACACAAAATTGCAAGTCACAAATTTTCGTTTCATAAAACTCTTTAATTGGCCAGTCTATATTTATTTATGTCTATGGTTGCAACCTGTATATTTTTGCGCATCTAGTGGTTTGTTGAAAAAGGATTTGTTTGTTTTTTTTAAATGTTTACTTGTTCAAGAAATGAGCTTTGCAAGATTTGAAACTGGTTATACTTGCAATGGCAAGAGAAGCATTGCTGTGGTTTGTGTCAGCAGATGTGGCCGCACCTCCTGTGCAGTAACAACACTTGGTAACAGAGAAGTACTCAACAGCTTGTGTCTACACGACAAGCGATTATTTGGGCAGACTTAATAAGACGTCACTTAATCTTATTATCGAGGACGCGATACGCCGAGAGCATTGTCACATTTGTGGTATCTATTAAGAATAATAACACACAAATGTAAACATAATATCACAATTATAACAATAATTATTTCGCACAATTAAAGCGTTTATCCATTGTTTGATTTATATATAACTTATACGGTAGCATTTCAAGCATTTTATTTCTGTTAGTGTGAGTATTTTCATCTCGTTACCAAGCTTGTGGTGCGGGTTATTTGTATGTGTTTTATTTCCATTGCAGAACTAGCCTTTTTTAACTACTATTATGTAGTGTTGTTTGCTGCTTACATGAGTTTATTTTTTGCTGGTTTGTTGGTTGATATACTGCATGACAGATATGCTTTTGATGTTGTTTTTGTTGTTTTTTTCTCAGTAAACACAAAATTGAATATAATCTTTAAAGAATATATTATAAAATTGTATGACCCAAACACAACTGTGTTTATAAAATATAAAGAGCACAGGACGATCTATTCCTATGCGTGAATTTCCATTAGTATAGTGTTCCATTAGGCATGGAGGCGCGATGGTAAAGCGATTAGATTCCGAACCGGGGTCCAGGGTTCGGAACCTGGTGAAAACAGGTATTTTTTTTTCGGGGTGAGTCCACGCAGTCTACCTGGCATTAGTTTGGAAAAGTATTGGCGGATGGTCGTTTTTCTGGCCACGTGACATCCTAGTCAACACTGGGCCATAGAAATAGATGACCTTAACATCATCTGCCATATAGATCGCAAGATCTCGAATGAAAAACTTTTACTCTTTTTGTTACGTAATAGATATTTTATCAACATTATATTGAAATACAACTAAAATAAAACTGCTATGGAGTGTAATAATAGAGTTAAATAAAACTGAAATTACATTAACATAAAAAATTTAAGAAAAATTTAAACTGAAAAACATCTGAAATAAAAATGAAACAAAGCGGAAATTAAACAAAATTTTCTCCAAAAATGTCTATGAAATTGAACTAAACTCATACTGAAAATAAGCTTAAATTTAACTAAATTAAAATATTAAATTAAACTTTTAACTAAATTTTGTGTAAAGTTATGATGAAATTAAACGGAAAGAAAAGCTATTGTTCGTTTGCTATACATATATATTTATGCTACAGTTTAAAAAAGTCACCATGATCGTCATAGCCGTCATCCTGGCCGTCATTGGTCAACTGGTCAGTGCTGACCAACAACAACAGCTGGCTTTATCTTCAGCCGTGTCAGATTTCTCTCAAAGACTTTACCAGAAAGTTGCTCTGGATGAGTCTAATGTCGTCTACTCACCTTACAGGTAATTGGAACATTTATAAGTCAATAAAAAAAAGTGTTGTTTTTTTATATAGGGGACGTTGGCTGACTGATTAAGCGCTTGGCTTTAGAACCTGGGGTCCTGGGTTCGAGTACCTGTGTAAACTGGGATTTTGAATTTCGGGATTTATTGGTAACCCCTGAGTCCGCCCAACTCTAATGGGTACCTGTCTTTAGTTTGGAAAAGAAAAGGCGATTGGTCATTTGATGGCCATATGGCACTCTCGTTGACCGTTGGCCAGAGAAATAGATTAACTTAACATCATCTACCCTATAGCTCGCAAGGTCTGAAAGGGGAGCTTACTTAATTTTTGGAAGCATTAAGTCGAGTATAAAGGTATTTCCCAATTTGGCAAATACAGCAAACAAATGTGAACTAGAAATGTTTTTAAAAATTCTCTATTCAAGTCAAAATTTCGTGGAACCTGGAGGGTGGAACCTGGACACGGATCTCAAAAACGGCTCTAACGATTTTCTAAGAAAATTAACTGTTAATGTATATCTGTAAGAAAAGATTTTCTAGCTCGTTGGCCACATGGGGAAAACTCTAGTTTGACTGTTAAATTTTTTCAAAGTAAAAAATAAAAGAAAGAAAGAAATTTACAATTGGCTGAAGAACGTGGTCTAGATCTAGATCCAACATCGTTTTGAAAAGATAATGGCGTTCTTGAAAGGACTATCACGTTCTGGAATTTCCGAACGTAAGGTATTTTTGACTCAAGATTTAAATAAATTAATGTTAAGTAAAATTGTGCGCATCTAGTCTAGATCTAAAGGTCAATCATTTGTATATTAAACCTGTTGCAGACCTATACATTCGGGGGGGGGGGGTGGAGTCGGGTCAAAAATGTTTTTTAATCTAACATTCATTAGTTATAAAGAGAAAAACAATCACTCTATAAGTTGTTTAAAAGAGATATTGTCTTTTTAGGAAAGTATTTTTTAATATCTTTCTTGTTTTAAAGAACATCGTGACTAAAAGACTAAAGTTTAATAGAAAAAGTATACTGAAAGGAATAAAGTGTTTGGTCTGGTTAGGTAAAAGTCAGAAGGCAGCGATATCATTACATTTCACATGGTAACTAGGACAAGAGATCTAACTGAAGTTTTTATCCTCTAATAACATATTTGTCAGTCATGTTTGGTCCATCTTATCTTTATCTTATATAATACAGACGTTACTTCAAAAAAGAAGATGGTTACGTCCTACGCGTCATGCATTCAGTCATGCATATTAGCCAATGACTTAAATTCAGCCAAGTCACTGGTTTTCCTGGTTAGCTCAGGCAACCCGTTCCGTGCTCTAATTGCACTAGTACAAATTTGTCCTAGCATATGGGACGAGGAATGTGCCTTTATCTTTGTGTCTTTCAGAGTATTTTATTAAATTTTGTTTTTGTATTTGAAGATTATGGCTCAGTGTTTTATGGATAATTGCTACTTTACTTTTGAGTCTTCTGTCCTGAAGCTTTCTAAATTTAGTGATTTGACCTAAGGTGTTACTCTAGTCCAATGGTCTTCAACCTTTTTTGGCCTACCGCCCCCTTTTCGAAATTTTTCTTAACAAAAATTCGCCAGCGCCCCCCTCTAAGAAAAACAGTTATAAAGAAGCGTGAGAAGGCAAATTTGAACAAAATATCATCTATTTATTAATTTTTATGCTGTCAATAACACTTATCCCGCTTGGGAGACGACCGCGTGCCAAAGGCGATTGTTGTGAACTCCTTGGCCTATGACTGATAAGCTTTGAGGAGGACTGAGTTACAGAGGTGCCCCCCTCCCCCGTGAGCGCTATAAAGATGTATTCAGGCGCCATTTCGCTCTCAATGGCATAGAGGAAAGTACCTGGCAGTATTCTCTGTCAGCAGATAGCCTCTGAGAGAAACAGTTCGAGAGCACTTACAAGAACTGCGGGACAAACATTTGATACTCAAAGAAAAGCCAGCATATAACGGCTTTGTCTGCATAAAATTCGGGAAAATATGTAGGTCGCAGTTGGGTTTGCTTAGTTATGTGAAACACTGGACTCTTCGGGATTAAAGGCAAAAACAGGCAATATTATCATTATGCAAAACTTATGGCAAATAATTTGCAGTGATTACACACAAAAATTAATTGTAAAGACTTTCTTTCAAATCCTAAGAATAGTCTCCGCTAAAATTTTGGAATATTAGGGCCTACTGTTTTTAGGTTTAATTGTAAATTTAGTTTTACTTTTTAATATAAATATTATTATTGCTGAATTCAAAATGAAATTAAGCTATTGGTAACCTTGTGCCTGCAGTCTGACAATATTAGAAATTTCAAGCTTTAAGTTAGCCAAAGCAAGGCGAAGGTCTCCTCTAGTGGGTACATCCAGTCTCTTCATTAACTTTGTTACGCACTAAATTTAGGTTACCCATGTATGTTGAAAAGCTAAAACATAATTCCGATTTCGACCACAGTTTTGGAAATTTACTGAAACATTTAAATGCAGCCACATCTCTGTTGTGCCTCCAGGGGCGTAGCTAGGAATTTCCATCGTTTTGGGTTCAAGGGGCTTGACATCTTTGGGGGCGCTGCATTTTGCTAATATTTAATTAAATTAATTTAAAAAGCACTAATTTGGGCCCCCCTTAAATGGGTGCCCGGGGGATTTTCAATTTCCCCCCTCCCCCCCTAGCTACGCCACTGTGTGCCTCCTATGTTTACATTCTTTTTACTGAAGACATAGTTTTGTAAATCTATTTTTTCATGCAACTCAATTTGAAAGTCAGTAACAGATGTTTAATAATTGTCATTTATAATCATCTGAAAATGCCATCAAAGTAGAACTTACTTTTTTTCTAGTGGCAATTCACTAAATCTCAAGGAAATGTTACATGACATCCCAGTGAGTTTTCGTAAAATTATTTAATCAATGTTTTTTTGTTTTCAAAAAGTTAAATTATTCTATTAAATGTTACCTTTAATGTTTTTTGCAATTAATATTTTAATATCAATATATTAACATATCTAGATATAATCTAAAAGGCGTATTACCTAGTTTGTTGATCAAATCTTAAACGTTTATACGCGCAAGATCCAAGGACAATAAATACTCTCCGATCACAGTAAAAGAAGTAAGAATTTAAAAATAGAAAAAATTAAATTAGAAGCAAGTTAACTATAATTTGTCTATATTCAGTTTCCCAGCTTTAATGTTGAAGAATTTTTAAATTTGTTCTGTTTCAGAGCACCTTTAGTTTCTTCTTTCCACCTTTATGCCCAGCGCCCCCTTACCGCCCCATTTTGTGCCCAGCGCCCCCCTACCGCCCCTTTGGCTCTCAGCGCCCCCCAAAATCTCGAAAACGCCCCCTAGGGGGCGATATCGCCCCCGTTGAAGACCACTGCTCTAGTCCAATGTTAGGCTGACTTATAACCAAAGCACTTTTTTTTCAAATGTTAGTTAATATTATTACAACAGCCATTTTCACACAAGCCTTTATTTTTTCTTTAAATTGTAGCATCCATTCCCTGTTGACAATGACTTCACTTGGGGCAAGGGGAGATACTGCGACTGAGATGAAGGACGTGCTCGGTATTACTTCCCTTGGTGACTCCGTTCATTCGATTTACAGGGAGACAATTCAACAGGTTAATATACTGATTTTTTTTTTTTTAATTAATAATTAGAATAATTGGTTTAATCGTATTAATAGTAGCTGTACTTTCACAATTAATATTCTTTTTGTTTTTTATTTCCGAAACAGTTTAATTCACAGTCCCGCATTCAACTTCTCACCGGAAACGCCATCTTCATCAATCCTAGCTATCCCATAGTGCCAGAGTTCATTCAAGAAACTTCTGATAAATATTTGGCTAAGGCCGACAACATTGACTTTAACGCCGATGGAGGACCAGAAAAACCAATCAACGATTACATTGAGGTCAAAACGGAACACGTGATAAAGGATTTACTAGAACCAGGTAACTGATTCCCGAACTGAGTTTCAAGGAACCCTAGTGTTTCTCGAGACCCGCAATAGGTACCCCACGAATTACTGGAAGAATGAACTAGCAAGGACAAAGTTTGAGAAACACTGCCATAGGACGTTTCGCCTAATTTTTTTTTAAAGTGTTTTCTTTTGTTGCATATTTGGGAGACATGCATTTTTATTTTATTTTATGTACCTTTGTGTACTTTTGTTGAACGCAATGAAATATGTTATTGGTACTGTTGAAAAAAATGTTAGGTTAGGACTTTCGCCTTCCAGGGCATTGCTTCTTAAACTAAACGTCTCTTTCGGGTGGAAACGGTCGTTAGATGAGATTAGTTCCATTAGTGAAATAGGGACCCCCCCCCCCGTTGAGGTACCTAAGGACTGACTCCATTTCACAGGCGGTTATATAATAGAGCCCCCGACAACAATGTCACTATTCTCAAAACGTTTCTCCCTGGGCGTAGAGATAAGTAGCATCTTATGAGCGTATAGAGTTAGCTGACATTCGATAATTCCCTTCATTGCTTTTAAACTTGTTCGACATTCAGTAACAGCGTCGACTAACTTTTGTTAACCCTTTAAACGCGTTTGGTAGATTAGCCTCTAAACATCAGAATTGTAATTCCAAACAGCTCAGCACTTTAAGGGTTAATTGTTCGGCCTTTCGCCGATGTTCTTGGATTACGTGCTGAGTTGAGTGTTACGTCGAGTGTTACGTCGAGTGTTACGTCGAGTGTTACGTCGAGTGTTACGTCGAGTGTTACGTCGAGTGTTACGTTGGTTGATTTGCATTAGACACCGCGGAAGTGCCTAACAGTACAAACCATTTTACATCCAATGTACATGTCGTTTTTTTTCTTTTTAATAAAAGAATTACATCTCAAAGATCTAATTTTTACCTACATTGCAGATTGAACTCATATTTCTATGTTATAGAATGAAATAGCTTTATATGATTTTTTTTCACTACTAACAGTCTTATATCTTAAACTAAAAATAAAAAGGAACAATTTTCATAGGATCAGGTTTTAATAACAATAGTATTTACGAACTCCGGTATGGACAGTATAGAGGCACTTCTTATTGTCCGACAGTTACGCCTGGCAGAGCACAAATCCCGTACGGGAGACGAACGTGTGCCAAAGGTAGTCTTTTTTGGTGAGCTAAAAGGTGGTGGACGTAACAGAGGCGCCCCACGGAAACTCTTTAAAGATCAACTTAGGCGCCAACTTGCCTTAACTAACATATAAGAGAGAGCACCTGGTTGCATGCGGCCTCAGAACGAGACAGCTGGAGGTCACTCACAAAGGCCGAGGGATACACACTTGAGACCAAAAGAAAATCCGCTGCCGAGGACAAACTCAGACGGAAAAAAGAAAATCTTAATCGACCACCTGCGGACAATGGTTATGCTTGCCCTGGTTGTAGCAAAATATATATGGCAAAGCTGGGGCTGCGTAGCTCCGGGAAATACTGCATTCCTCACTAATCTTTGGACTCGAAGACAAGCCTTATTATTATTATTATTATTATTTAGAGCTGATATTAATAAAAAATTGTAATGCATTGTTTCGTTGTTGTCTTCTTTACTAGATAGTATAGACGGCTTAACAGTGATGCTTCTCGTCAACACACTCTTTTTTAATGGTACCTGGAACTCTCCTTTTGAAGAGGAACTAACAAGAAAGCAAGATTTTAAACTTCTTGGTGGCACTGTAAAACAGGTAACGGCTCATCCGCATTATTACTATGTATAAGTCTTTATAAACTAAGACTGAGGACAGAAATTGATTTCTTGTAGCATGTTCCAGAAATCTACTATGACTTAAATCGCTAGAGATCGATAATATACTAATTTGCATAAAAATATACACCAGATAAACCACTTAAACAAATAAAAAGTTTAGTAACAATATAAAAAAAAACTCAGTTATTTTATACATGTAAAAAAAAATTACCTGTCTTTTTTCTCTCCCAGAAAACAACATAACTCCAATCACTCACAGAAAACAACATAACTCCAATCACTCAAAGAAAACAAAATAACTCCAACCACTTCTAGAAAACAACATAACTCCAACCACTTCTAGAAAACAACATAACTCCAACCACTTCTAGAAAACAACATAACTCCAACCACTTCTAGAAAACAACATAACTCCAACCACTTCTAGAAAACAACATAACACCAACCACTTCTAGAAAACAACATAACTCCAACCACTTCTAGAAAACAACATAACTCTAACCACTTCTAGAAAACAACATAACTCCAACCACTTTTAGAAAACAACATAACTCCAACCACTTCTAGAAAACAACATAACTCCAACCACTTCTAGAAAACAACATAACTCCAACCACTTCTAGAAAACAACATAACTCCAACCACTTCTAGAAAACAACATAACTCCAACCACTTCTAGAAAACAACATAACTCCAACCACTTCTAGAAAACAACATAACTCCAACCACTCCCAGAAAACAACATAACTCCAACCACTCCCAGAAAACAACATAACTCCAACCACTCCCAGAAAACAACGTAACTCCAACCACTCACAGAAAACAACATAACTCCAACCACTTTTAGAAAACAACATAACTCCAACCACTTCTAGAAAACAACATAACTCCAACCACTTCTAGAAAACAACATAACTCCAACCACTTCTAGAAAACAACATAACTCCAACCACTTCTAGAAAACAACATAACTCCAACCACTTCTAGAAAACAACATAACTCCAACCACTTCTAGAAAACAACATAACTCCAACCACTCCCAGAAAACAACATAACTCCAACCACTCCCAGAAAACAACGTAACTCCAACCACTCACAGAAAACAACATAACTCCAACCACTTCTAGAAAACAACATAACTCCAACCACTTCTAGAAAACAACATAACTCCAACCACTTCTAGAAAACAACATAACTCCAACCACTTCTAGAAAACAACATAACTCCAACCACTTCTAGAAAACAACATAACTCCAACCACTCCCAGAAAACAACATAACTCCAACCACTTCTAGAAAACAACATAACTCCAACCACTTCTAGAAAACAACATAACTCCAACCACTCCCAGAAAACAACATAACGCCAACCACTCCCAGAAAACAACATAACTCCAACCACTCCCAGAGAACAACGTAACTCCAACCACTCACAGAAAACAACATAACTCCAACCACTTTTAGAAAACAACATAACTCTAACCACTTCTAGAAAACAACGTAACTCCAACCACTCCCAGAAAACAACATAACTCCAACCACTCCCAGAAAATAAAATAACTCCAACCACTTCTAGAAAACAACAACGATGTAGCCAGACAGTTAAAAAAATTAAACGTCCCCTTTCAGTTCTTGTAAGGCAGGTAATGTAATGTTCATCTGTTTCTATGGCCGACGGTAAACCAGCAGGGTGTCATGCACAACGACCAACCACCTTTACTTTCCCCAACTATAGTCATGTGTAGCATGGTGATGCCCTAATGAACTTGAGATATACAGTGACTGTCTTCACAAGGATTCGAGCCCTGGAACACTTGTTAGGAATCAAAACACCTTACCACTCAGCCACCGCGCTACCAATGTCGAAAAGTGCCCTTTCTAGCCACAAGACAACGACACTACGTTTACCAGACTTTATTAGAGTTTACGCTTGTTTGTTTTTCAGTAGAAACAGATCCAAACTCAATCCCCCTTGATAAGTGGTTTACACCTTTTAGCCAGAGAAACCTAATTAGTCCAAGACATTAGCACATACATTTTGTAATGTAAGTCCCTCGAATGCACTCTAAGAAAAAAGGTAATATCCATCTCCCTTATTAAATAGCATCCGATGTTTGTAACTATTAATAGTGAATAGTTGTAAAAATGGTGTATTTTTATGAAAAAAATGCTTGCATACTTAATTTAAAAATTAGATTTTTCGCTTTCAGAAATGAAAAAAAGTAGCCGTTGCATCAGAACTTTGAATAGTTTAAAATATTATGATGATTTTCACTATCTTTTCTAGTTTTTGAGATCTAAACGGGACGGACGGACGAACAGACAAACCACACAAAACTAATAGCCTCTTTTCCCCTTTCGGAGGGGGGGGGGCGCTAACAAATAACAATATTTAAAGTAAAGTGTGATGTGATTCCCTATTGTAGAAAAAAAAAACATGTTCTTCTCTACAGATTGACATGATGTATGGGTCTCAAAGAAGAACGAACATTAAGAAAGATGACGTCAATAATGTGGACGTAGCCGAGATTCCATTTAGAGGCAGACGATTTGCCTTGTACATTGCGCTGCCACGTGCCTGTGATGGCATCACTGACCTAGGTAAGTCACTGCTGTTGGATTTATGCATTAGTGATAAGCGAAGACTTGGTTTATGTTAGGAGAGAGAGAGAGAGAGAGAGAGAGAGAGAGAGAGAAAGTGTCAGAAAGAGAGAGAAAGAAGGAGAGAGAGAGAGAAAGTGTGAGAAAGAAAGAGAGAAAGAGAGAGAGAGAGAAAGCGAGAGAGTGTAATTGTATCAATTTGTTTTCAGGTGTCGAATAATCATATGCATGATCGACCTAGACGACTTACAAATGTTTTTCCTTACCTTTTAGCTTTCTCAATGCCCTATGATTCTATCACTGGTCTGGATCAGTTGTGAAAGGGGGAGGGAAGAAGTGGGTATCTTGATCAATGTTTACAAGACCGTTTATTTAAATGCAAAAAAAAAAAAAAAATATTTCACTCGGGTCTCAAAATTCTTCAAGGGGACTAACTCTAGCTCAAATCATACCACCACATCTGTCAAGTACGATTTCTTCCCCTTGTTCAAGATACCAGACAAAATAATTAATTACCCATAATGAACTAATTGATTCCTTTTTGTTGATTCTGGTTTTGGCGCGTAAAAGAATTAATTTTGGGAAATTTCAGCTTAAACCAGGATTGATTGTGGGTGGAATAACGTGTACAAACGTATTTATCATACAGGCATATAGAGTGAGTTTATATAAGCTTTGACGGGGGTGTTCCTTCCAAAACAAACAATATAAAGCCAGGGAACGAACCAACGTGCGTTTCCGGTGTGTACTGCTAGTCTGACATTATTAGAGTGATTACTGTTTTCACTAAACCATAATCTTCAAATACAAAAAACAAAATGTAATAAAATACTCTGAAAGACACAAAGATAAAGGCACATTCCTCGTTCCATATGCTAGGACAAATTTGTACAAATGCTTGAAAAAAGTATGAAAAGACTAAGATCTTGTGGGCGTAGGAAATTTTTATTTAAATTTAAAGTATCTAAAAATCTAATATCCCATGCCTCTTTTTAAAGGTTTTGGACAAAAAATTAATATTTATGCAAATTTTCACTTAAACATTTTTGTAAAGTTTCAATATATGTATTTTGTCCTGCACCTGTTTCGTGCAGAGAATCTTCTCCAACAACCTGGCAAGGTCGATGAGCTTTTCACTGGCCTACAATTTAAAACTGTTGAAATGACCATCCCTAAGTTCAGAATTGAAACCAAATTGGAGCTTGAAGATGTTTTGGTTGATATGGGAATGGTGAAAGCTTTTTCAGAAGAATTGGCAGACTTTAGTGGAATATCTCATGGAGGTAACTATATAGGATAGAGTTCATTTTGTAACTTAAAAAAAAATAAGATGATGGTAGAATGGAAAAACTTGAGGATAGAATTTACTGAGATGAGGATAGAATTTACTGAGATGAGGATAGAATTTACTGAGATGACAGAATTTACTGAGATGAGGATAGAATTTACTGAGATGAGGATAGAATTTACTGAGATGAGGATAGAATTTACTCAGATGAGGATAGAATTTACTGAGATGAGGATAGAATTTTCTGAGATGAGGATAGAATTTACTCAGATGAGGATAGAATTTACTCAGATGAGGATAGAATTTACTGAGATGAGGAAAGAATTTACTGAGTTGAGGATAGAATTTACTGAGATGAGGATAGTATTTACTGAGATGAGGATAGAATTTTCAGAGACGAGGATAGAATTTTCAGAGATGGGGATAGCATTGGATGAAACTCGGAAAGAAGTTAAAGTGTGATACGCTGAGGAAAGTTATTGGCTGTTCTGGGGATAAGGATATTTTGAGCTGGGGATAAAATGAAACAAGTTGGAGTAGAAGTGAAATAAAGTTTTGAGTGAATCTTTCTCTATAGAACTAAAGTTTTCTCGATGTCTCTCTCTCTCTGTCTCTTTCTCTGCCTCTCTCTGAATGTCTCTCTCTGTCCACGAGTCTCTGCCTCTGCCGCTCTCTGTCTTTCTTTTTGTCTGTCTGTCTCTGTCTCTGTTCCAGCCTGCCTTGCTATCTCTCCCTAGTTTTGATTTTAATGAACACAAGAAATGTTCTTTACAAATAAAAAAATAAATAAAAACGCATGTTGTATTGGTTTCGTATTCTCTCCAAATTCAATTAATAAAAAAAAAAACATCTGTCTTACAGTCTACATCAGTAGGGTCATACATCAGGCGGTCATTGATGTCCAGGAATCTGGCACAGTCGCAGCAGCAGTTACTGTTGGCGAGGCTTCTTCTAGATCGATACCTGTTATAGTTCCCTTCATAGCTGACCATCCGTTCCTTTACTTTCTGAGAGACAATGAGACAGGACAGATACTCTTCCAGGGGAGATTTTCAGGCTGAAATATTTAGGCTAATTGTTTGTAATGAATTAATCTAAGAAAACAATAAATTCTCTTTAACATACAAAGTTCACTTGAAAATTCTTTATTTTTGTCAAAACTTTGTTTTAGTTCCTTTTTGCTAAGCTTACATCAACTCACTCTGTCTGTATGGTAAAAAGTTTGAAAGCGTTGTTTTTCACAAAACCATTTAGGGCAAAATTTGAAACTTTGCGCAATTGTTCATTGGCTTTGGCAATGTATAAATCATTTTTTAAATTAAACAATTAGTCAATTAATTACTGGTTATTAATTATTTTGTTTGAAACCAAGAAAGGAAATTAATACTTCAGTATTCACAGATATGATGAAATATGTCTGGTTTTGTACCCTAAAATAATTGTACACGTTAATTCTCACACACCTATTATCAGATCAAGTTGAAACTTTTAACTATTATCTATTTTACTGAAAAAGGGAAACAACTTCTACATATATAATATTTGAAAGTTGGAGTTCTTCCCCTTAATAAGTCTTACTTGTTTTATTTTAAAGGATTTTTTCTATTTCGCCTTTTTTGGCATACGTTATTGAGCTGATAGGGTGGTCGGCGTAATAGAGGTGCCCTTCGGAAACGCTTTAAAGACCAGTTAAGGCGCCAACTTGCTTTAACTATCATAGAAGAGGGCTTCTGTTTGCAGGTCTTTTCAGAACGAGACAGCCTGGACGTCACTTACAAAGGTCGCCAGAGGAGAAGACGTTGAGAAAGTTATAGATTCATTTTCAGAAATTATAGTCTAGTCTAGACATTGACTAGAACAGGGCCTGAAGAAACGGATTGCTAGTTGCTATGCGGTCTTCATTTTTGTCACCTACCTTGGATTTTTGGCCCCAGTATTAACTGTAAAAAGGACGTTTTTATTAGAAGGGAAGGGGGGCGTCACGACGAACTACCGCACTGGGCATCATATACCCTAGCTACACCACTGTCTATAAGTATTGCTATGGTCAACAGATAAAGTAAAAGGGAGAGAAACGTGTTTACTCTTAAGAGTCCTTTACATTAATCGCAGCTGTTGACCAACTGACTTGGGGATCAATTCTAATTACACGCGTCTCTTTGATTGGTTAACGAGATCACGTGCCTCAACACTCACTGTCGCTCGTTAAATACGAGCTTGTGTTTTGGAAGTTTTTTTTTGTTTGAAAACAAATTCTGTGCACATCAAAACGTTACAATTTAAAACGTATGTTTCATTCGTGTATTTAGAACAAATCTTTATAGTTCTCAGGCAACGCCGCCTGCGCTGGCTCGAACATGTTCGCCGGATGGAGGACAATCGCATCCCGAAAATCATTCTGTACGGGCAACTTGAGTCAGGCTCAAGAAAAACTGGACGCCCCCACCTCCGTTACGTTGATGTGATAAAACGGGATTTAAAATCTGTAAACATTGATACTGACCATTGGGAAGACATAGCCTTAGACCGCACTAGTTGGAGAGAGACGGTGACCAAGAAAGCTATGGACAGCGAGAAAACATGGGCCTCGACTCTTGAAGAAAAGCGTGCCACACAGAAAATGGCCAGCTCCTCTACCACCAAAGCGAAAGCCACCTTGACCTGCAATATATGTGGACGGGAGTGTCTCTCCAAAATAGGGCTTCACAGCTACATAAAAAAGTGTTCGAGATGAACCAGAGTGGTTCTACGACTGAAGGAGGCTGATAATAATAAAATCTATATTCAGTTCGGCCTTAGGCATAAGCAAGCTAGGCAGCCGCCTAGGGCCTCTGTTATATAGAGACTGAAAAGAAATGTTTTAGAGAAGAAATAACTAAATGGTGCCAAATGTTATTATCTTATCTTATGAAATATAGTTATTACTTCAATAATGAAAATGATTACGTCTATGGCGTGTTCGTAGGACTATACAACACTGTGTTTTAACTAAATTGCGTACTTTTAATTTTTCGCTGTTTATTTTTTACTTTTTAATATTTTATTCGGAGCCACCAAATTCACTGTGCCTAGGGCCTCCAATTATCTAAGGCCGGCCCTGCTTTATGTAGATGATGTTAGACAAGTATAGTAACTTAAAAGCTGTCTATCGTATTTTGAGCTTAGATCAAATAATTACAAGTTGGGAAATTCAACAGTTTAAATGATATTATACTTCAATTTTGATGTTTAGTCTGTAATCAAAACATAAATAATATTTTTTCTCAATTTTGGGTGCATTTATATCCGTTTAATGATAGTAGTGTTATAAACTACCTTTATTGAAATCGTAACTATTCTTATTGGCAGCCATCGTTTGGCAATTGAGATAGAAGTCATTTCGACCGACCGTCATAATTTTTATCTAGTTATCACGTTTTAATCTTGTGAATGGCCTGGTTCTAATTGACCAATCACTGCAGCTCTTAACAGGCGCAACTCTGCACGAATTGTGTCGGCCTAATCCACTTTCAATGCATCGGTAAGAAGAGGCAATTTATAGTTTCACATTCTCATATCCATTGGAATATTCTTGAACATATTTCGCTAAAATTAACCTAACATAAACATTACATGAAACTAACATTTTTCTATGAGGAAACTGATATGATATTTGAAAATGTAGTAACATAAACGTGAAATAAAACTGACATTAAACTATAATAAAACTGAAACTAAATCAGGGTAACAAAAACACACAATAAAAGCTATGCTATAATGTTCTTCCTATATTTTGGCTACAGTTTCTAAAGTAACTCAATGATCCACCTATCTATATTTCTGGCCTTTATTGGTCAACTGGTCAGTGCTGACCAACAACAACGGCTGGCTTTGTCTTCGGCCTCATCAGATTTCTCTCAAAGGCTTTACCAGAAAGTTGCTCTGAACGAGTCTAATATCGTCTACTCACCTTACAGGTAATGAACATTTGAACTTTTCTCATGCATGACAAAATTATTTTACAGGCATTACTTTGGAAATGCCTACTCACCATACAAGTAATCTGAACATCTATAAATACTACTGCTCCTATAAGAAAATGATTGGGTTTTTGTTACCATCCTGTATATATGACTTTTAATTGCGGGCACCTGCGCCGCTGATGTAGATCATGGAAACTTCCATAAGCCTAAAGATCCAAAAGTCTTAGACTTGAATTTTAAGACCATAATGAGGAAAAGGTCTAGTTCTTTGCTCTAAGATTAGTCAATAAAACAGCAAAAAGGGGCATAACTCCTTGGAATAGTTTTTTTTTATTTGATACATCTTTTCATGACAAAGTTTTTATTCCATGATAGTTAATATCCTTATCCTTAAAACTGTCCATTTTGGACTAGACTTTAATGTCTTCCATTTGTAGCATCCATTCGCTTTTAACAATGACGTCCCTTGGGGCAAGGGGAGACACTGCAGCTGAGATGAAGAATGTGCTAAGTATTACTTCCCTTGGTGAATCTGTCCATTCTCTATACAGAGAGACGATCCAGCAGGTTTGTCAAATGTCCTCTCACAATTAGTAAGATTAATATTTACAATTTTTACAATCAATGCTTAAATATTTGTTTATAGTAGCTGTACTCTCACAAGCAATGTTGTTATTTTTGTTTGTTTTGTTGAAACAGTTGAATTCACAGACCGACGTTCAACTTCTCACCGGAAACGCCATCTTCATCAATCCTAGCTATCCCATAGTGCCAGAGTTCATTCAGGAGACAGCGAATGAATATTTTGCTTTAACAGACCACTTCGAATTCTCCGCCAACGAAGGTCCAGAAAAAACAATCAACGATTACGTTGAGGTCAAAACTGGACACATGGTTAAGGATGTACTAGAACCAGGTTAGAGATTCATTGGACCATTTTTTCCGAAGTAAAAAAAGTTTTTACTTTCTTACATATTTTGAGACGTTTAAAAAAAAACTTTTTAAAATGTGTGCGTCTGTATCGAACGTATTAAAATAATCAATTTGACCATCTGCACCTTCACTTGTGAATAAGTCTATTGAGCCATTGAGGCGCCACACAAGATCTGTCAACCGTCTTTCTCCATTCCTCTATATCTTTTGCCTTAAATAGAATCTCTTTCAAAGTTATGCCCGTTCGTTCCTTAATGTTGTCTTTCCTTCTTCTCTTCTTTTTTCCTGGTAATGTTCCCTGGCTAAAGGTTTTTGATTACTTTGTGATATAACTATTGTTATACCTTAAACCAAAACAAAAAAAAAAAAAAGATACAGTAATTTTTATAGAATTAAGTTTTAATAGTAATAGTGTTTAGAATCGTTTAGAGCTGAATTCTTTTAAGAAAGTTAAATTGAATTGAATTGTTATTTTAAATCAGATACTATAGATAATTATACAGTGATGCTGCTAGTCAACACCCTGTTTTTTAACGGCACCTGGAACTCACCTTTCAACGAAACAGAAACAAGAAAGCAAGATTTTCAAACGCCAGGTGGCGCTGTCAAACAGGTAGTGACGAAATGTATTTCCTCGATTACCTTTTCAAGTTCTCCGTACACTTAAGTCTCCGTACTGAGATGAATCTTTTGCAGCGAGTTCTATGTGTCTGGCAGGTTATCTCAGGGTTTGCATTTCACACCGGCTGCGCCCGTTGATTTTTTCCTAGTCTGTTTGTTTTATATTTTTGCTACAACCTCTTAATTTTTTTTTTCGTTTTCAGTAAATCGCAATATATCGCTCTCACAGACTTGTCTATTTAGCTCGTGAAATCTAGTATCTGATGATACATACAAAATTAAACCATAAACTTCAAATACAAAAACACAATCTAATAAAATACTCGGAAAGACACGAAGATAAAGGCACATTCCTCGTTCCATATGCTAGGACAAGTTTGTGAAAGTGCTCTTTTTTCCCCTAGTGCTGGGATGGGTTGCTTGAGTCAGCCAGGAAAACCAATGACTTGGCTGAATTTAAGTCATTGGATAACAGGCATGATTATATGGACTTAGGTACGTACAGAACGTGACAATCTTCTGTTTTGAACTAACTTTTGTATTTTATAAGATATCTCTCTCTCTCTCTCTCTCTGATTAACTCTTTCTCTATTTCTTCCTCTCTCTCTCTCTCTCTCTCTTAATTTTGTGAATTCGCTATGAGGCCGGCTCTTTGGTTTGTCAGTTCGCAAAATGGCATTGAACGATCGACATATTCGGCAGGAAATGGTAATGAGCAGATTTTTTAAAGTACCATAATGATAATTACAGGATATTCATTATTAAAAATATCTATCCAATTACTTGATTATGCAAAACGAAACATTTCTATGTATACATGTAACAACAAGGTAAACTTCTATAAAAGTTGGAAAATGCACAGCAGTTGGCTAAAACAACACTTGTATAAACGTTCCCTGTATTTTGCTTGATTTAATATAAACTTTGTTTAAAAAAAAAAAGGATTGGAAAAAAATAAAAGACTACGATTGCCTGAACCGAATTAACAGATCTAAAGATTGTTTGTTATATTAATCTTTATTACTGCATTACACATATGCTTTCTAGTAAATCTCATTTTCTATTGGTCAAACTAAGACATTGTAAAAAGAACTTTTGAAAAATTCAATATAATAAAGATTCTGTTTATCAATTAGTTTTGCTCAGTCATGTAATTAAATTAGTAATTGATCTAGACTCTAGGCTAATAATAAAAAAATCTGTGTGGTTAGAAATATTTCTTACCAATTGGTTTTTGTTTGCGCAATTTCATGCTTTTAGTTTTTTTTCAATACGTTATAATCCTATCACTTGTCTGGACCAGTTGGAAAGAACGGGGTATCTGGGGGATCGCTTTTTCAATGTAGGCCTATATTTAAAAAAAAAATAGAACGACCTGAATTCGAACTTGTGGGCTAAAGCCTTGTCAGGCTTCTCAAGCCAACGCGGTAACTGCTCAACTAGGGAAGAGTCATTGAAAATGGAAGATTTAATAGTTATCTATTGTTTCTATTTCACGTATGTGTTCCCTAATGCTTCAGACGACAATCTATAAAGGGGAATAATTCCGTCTATACCACTGTCGTGCACACCTGAAGTTGTTTCTTTGATCGATGTCTTCTTTTGTGCACCACAATAGTTTGTGCGATATTTCTAATGACGCGCTATGTAGGCGTCATTGCTCTGATTGTTTTGAGGGATAGCAGTCCTTTGGATGGAGCTCCCTGTTGTTGTTTTGTTCCCCAGCGTTGGCTAAGTTAGGTTATTTTACTTAAGTTTGGTTATTTTACTGTCTTCTTCATGTTGTAGCTCTAAAATGGTTGGAATTATAATCTTATGAATGGCGGTCACAAGGAATGCATATTTTTCTTGTTCAGGAACGCAGGCTTGGGACTTTGCTGGAGTTTAAGCTTGATCTGTGGGATGCGTTACTTGGCTATCATTCATGGCATTGACTTGTGGCCATCGCGAGGTCAGCTTGAACTGTTGCATTGTGCTTAAGTTGTGATAAATTTAGGTTGAATGATTTGCTTAACTTGTATTTGATATTGTGATTATTATTGTGTACCTACTCGTCATTCATGTCATATTATATCATCCAATCATTAAACTGTTGTCAGTTGGACTCTTATTGTTAACTGATCTATGATACCATTACTTTGTTCTGTTTAATTATATAACTAAAATGTTTGTTTTACATGTTTCGGATGTTCCTTCAGAGTTGAAGATAGTTTACTTCCTAGTCCAAACCTCCCGCAGGACAACGGGGGATGGGAGCGGGCAGGGTTTGAACCCTCGACCTTCGATAAATCCGAACGACAGTCCAGCGTGCAAACCGCACGATCTGTCAGGGGGGTCCGAGCAAACGAGCCTCGGCCAATTACAACCCCGACAGGATGTTAATAATCAGCGTTGAGGTGGGGAACCCGGTGGAGCATGTCATACCCTAGAGAGACCTGCGAACCCATCTTGACAACCACCGCTTCCCTTGTTTGAGATACCAAAAATAAAACTATTACCAATAGTTAATTAACTAATTGGTAAATTTTTAAAATTGTTTCTTTTTGGTAAAATAACTAATTGTGCAAAATTTCAGCTTGATCTGAGATTGGGTGTCGGAGAAATAAAGTGCACAAACTTTCGGTAAGAAAGACAGACAGAGTTGATAAAAGCTTTGTCATCATAAAAATATGTGTCTATTTCTGAAGGTTGACATGATGAGTGGATATCAAATAGAAACAAACATAAAGACAGATGACGTCAATAAAGTTGACGTAGCCGAGATTGCTTTTAAAGGAAAAAGATTTGCCTTGTACATTGCACTGCCACAGGAAGTTGATGGCATCACCGACCTAGGTAAGACAAAACTGTGGATTGCTGTATTAATGAGAACCCAGTATCTACTTTGTTTTAGGCGATAATCTTATTTTATTTTGTTTATAATAGCATTTTAGTATATTAACGAGACTGTTAACATGACCTTTTTACAAGTTATTCACTGTAAGAAGTACCATTGCACTAAACATTCGGATCATATAGCCGTTTAGCGTTCTCATTATAATTAAAAAAAAACAACTAAAATGGAATACCTCATACACTTTTTAGTGGCACGCGATAAAGGAAAAGCATCCATTAGTTATGTGTAGTCTGTCTGACAGTCTGTGTGTCCGTCTGTCTTTAATAGTAGATTTCTAAAAAAAACAAACTAGAAATAATTAAAATGCATTTTATTATATTATGAAGCTTGCAAACTTTTTTACTGGCTACATCTGAAACCGAACCATTTTGCTTTCGAAAAAAAAGATTTTTGAGCTCTTTTTTTAACTTTTAAAATAATTATTTTTGTATAAAATTTATAACGTTTATAATTTATAATAAGCTCTGTGTTAAAATTATGAAATAGTAACTAAAAATATTTAGCGGCCTTCCAAAGGAAAAGAACCGCAAATTATTTGTTTGTTTTTTTTTTTAAATGGATTGTTTATCTGTTCTTCCGTCAGTCCGGTTAAGATTAGAAAGGATATTGGAAATCGGGTAATATACTTTAGATCTTGCAAAGTTCTGAAGCAACTGCTACATTTTTGTTTGCTGATAGCGTATTAAAAATTAAATATGCAAGAATTTTTTGTCTAAAAGAGTACCCCTTTTAAGCTGCTACTCACTATTTGTAGAATATAAAGCTGAGGTTGTTTATAAATTGGGTTTATAATTGTCACTTTTATAGGCAAACGGTTTTGCACTTTTTTAAAATAATGTTATAAAAGATTTGTCATACTTAATTGGGGTTTGTTTTGTTTTACAAACTACATATTTTAAAATGTGTTGACAATTTTTCTGGCTGGTGAACTTTCACGGATTAAGGAATATCTATGATATGCTCACCTTCTGAAGATTTGACAAGATCTGACAGTCAGGCGAATGGCCCAAGCCCTGGACACATTTAGTCATTAACGCCTTTCCTAGGAAAAGGCATTTTACAACTCTGTGTGACGAAACGGGTCCCTTCTCAATACAGAATTGACCAGTGCTGAACTACCCCCCCCCTCTTAACCACTAGTTTAGCATTGACACGGTCGTAAAGTCCAGGGGAATTAAAATTTGGTGTCCACGTATATCCCTTTGAGCCTACACTCCTAACGCCCACGGCTATTCAAATAGCTCCCGTCCGCCGTGCCATCGAGCGACGGTCCAGCCTGATAATTGTTGCATGGTTCCGCTTTCATCCTCCTTCGCCTCCCCCCCCCCCAGGTCGAGGGTTAAAGAAGTCAGATGAGTGGGCCCCAAATAAAAAGATTGGTCCAATTTAAAAATTCTAAATTCGAAAGACTCGATGGCCATTGGATCGTCACTTCTCTAACGTACCGCTCGGGAACCAATAAAAGCCGGAGACGAAAGTGTCAGGTTAATGCTATTCTAGATCAGAATCACTGAGAAGTCAGAAGACTCTCAAGTCAACGATTCGTTTGGGAACTTGTGTGTGAGGCAAAGCGGGTGAGTTGGAAAAACTTTATCATTATTATTTAGTGTGTCTTCGCCTGTAACATTTAGGTTCATGTATCATTACCATGTTAACGCTTGGTTGCTTCCAAATATTACATTTGTAAATCTCTATGATTATGTGTTCCTCATTTACTCGTCAATGTTGACTGTACTCCGAACGGTGGACATCCACCCTACAACTAAGTTAATACTAATGTCTATTTATGCATTTGTTATTCATTCATATCCATATTCATCTGGACCTACTCGCGTCTAGATTATTTCCTTACCTGTGCATATGTATCTGTATATGTCCACATATATATATACATTATAATTATGCTTGTTTTTGCTATGCACATACTGTGCTGTTACCATGCATCCTTAGGCCCGAGAATCAGTCTCGCGTGTCTACCCCACTATTTTCGGCTTGTCGGTCTGCATAGTTATGTGCCCTTTTCTACCCCCCCCCCTCCTCACTTCTTCTTGTCACGGTCCTATGGTCACGAGTGACCGCGGACTTGTTTACCTGTGGGTCAATGAGGTCACAGGGGCTACAACCCTGTAATATGGTCCCCCCTGTTTCCCTCCTCATTTATGCCCTTGCCTTGTACATTTATATGTGTAATCGTAATATTATTATTGTATTATTTGTACAGCAATTATTACTAGACCTAGTAAAATATCGTAAACATGTATCTTAGATAGCCTGAGGGAGACGCTCCTGTCAAGGACGACCCTCGCCAACCAGCCTGTATGGTTTAATAATTCAGGCTCCTCTCACGTCTCATCTCATAGCCTCCTACATCAGGGCTGGCGTGTTTTGTTGCCTGAAGGTAGACCTCAGCAGCTCTCCACACATTCCCGTTGAGGGTGAGTTACACATCACTCTCGACCAGAACTGAAGGCAATCCAGGCTGAAGTCCCAGGACCGGTCTGCACCTACCGCAGGAGTAAACCCACCGCGTGGCATCCTCATATTCATCACACTAGTGCCTGCCTACCCGCAGGGCACCAGCAACTGGTTGCCGGCACAACGGAGCTTCAACTTACCCCACCCCGAAGGAGAACCTTGAATACAGATAAGTGAAAGACAGCCGAATAAGTAAACCATACACGAGTTTTATAAACAACATCCCAGTGATGATATTATCTTCAAAGTTATCATAAAATCCTAAATCATTCTGTACATCCCCCCTCTTACTCGCTGATTGTATTTCTTCATAAGTTTTCTTTATTAAATATTAGTTCTTCCACAAAATCATTAAGCTTTGCGTTTTGCTTATGCCTGTCTATGTGCCTATATAATACCAATAAAATATTTACCACATTGTGGCTCTAGACTCTAGGAGGCCCTCGTCCGCATCGGGAAGTGCAAACGAACCGATCGGCGGACTTATTCCACCACCTTCTGTCAAAGCTAAAGTTACATTAAGCATTATAAGCCATCTCAGAATACTCTGTTATGTATAGGTGTATTGCCCTATACCAGAAAGCAGACAAAAATGATATAAAGAAGAAAAAGCGGGTTTTAGAAAAGGTGCCAGTGCAACAGAATAAAGACTACAACAAAAAGATTTTTAAACTCCTTTATTCCACGTTCAGTCAGTGTGTCAATGTCATTTTTCGTTAGTGACAAGACATTAACAACAGGATAGCCAAAGCAATGGGCGCCATGTCAATGTTGCAGAAAAGAGTGTGGGACAACGTAGAGCTGAATGACAATACTGAAACCTTAGTCTACCGGACCTGTGGGATGAGCACTTTGCTATACGGACGTGAAACATGGTCAATCTACTCAATGCAGGAAAAAAAAAAGGCTAAATGTCTTCCATCTCCGATGCCTAAGGCTGATCTTTAAAATAAGATGGCAAATTAAAGTAACCAAAGAGGAAGTGTTACGAAGAGCAGAGTACCAGGACATCCGCTGTGCTATCAGCAGCAGATGGCATGGCTGGCTTGGCCACGTTCGTAGAATGCCAGTGGACTTCCACAAGACAATCTGTGTGGCGATCTAACAGATGGCAGGAGAGCCGCTGGTCGCCTACTTTTAAGGCATACGGATGTATGCAAACGCGACATGAAGCTCTTCAAAATCGACACTAGCAGCTTGAAAAATGTGGCACTGGATAAATCCACATGGAGAGCGAGCATAAAGGAAAGGTCTCGGATTGCAGATTCCATACACAACAGTAGTAGAAAGAAGGTTGAAACTGCATCGGCGTCTGGTGATTATATATGCCCTACCTGCGACCGCAGGTGTGTATCAAGGATTGGCCTCTTTAGTCACACAAGAAGTTGCAAAGAGAAAACATCATTTCCCGAGACGTAAAATGCCACATAATAGACTAATAAATAAACCCAGGGTGTGTGTGTGTGTGTATGGTTTGTTGTGAATGCTGTTCGTGTTAGCATTAAATATTAGTATTGTTTTATGTGTTATGCTGGGTATAGTTAAACTAAATTTCCTTTTGTTTTAGTTTGGGCTGATAAATTATTGTATCTTATCTTAACTTAAAAAATAAAAATTGCAATAATTTTTTATTTGGCCTGCACTTATATTTTATAGAAATTCTGCTACAGAAAGCTGGCAAGGTGGATGAGCTGTTTACTGATCTTAAAACTGAAAATGTTGAAATGGCCATCCCCAAGTTTAAAATTGAGACCAAAATTGAACTGGATGATTTTTTGATTGATATGGGAATGGTTCAAGCTTTTTCATTTGAATTAGCAGATTTTAGTGGATTATCTCAAGAAGGTAATCGATTATTGTATTATTATTTTATAACGTTAACCTAATGTATAAAGTGAAATGTAAGGCGTGTGTATGTATGTATATCCCACATAGAAATCAAAAGCGTTTGAGAAATATTGATACGATTTGGTATAAATGTTCCTTTGATCAGGGAGAAGACCGTAGTCTACGTTGTATGTCCTTCCCACAACCATAGGGCCCTAAAAAATATTTAAAAAAAACTAAATTCAACTCCATTTAAAGAACGAAACTTTTTCACAAATATTGTAAACCTATTTTCACACTCTACTTTTATATTCGTGGCAAAATTAAACAATTCGGAGTTAACATTCGCCATTTTTGACATAGACAATATCTAAATCCAAAGCACTAGCTTCATGGTGCCTTGTGGACTTCGGGCCGGAAGAATTTCTGACTAGCTGATTGAAACTGTGAAACAAAACAGGTTTATATATATAAGAATAAACCATGAATGGAGCTATCCTAGGGATAGAATGGGGATGAGCTGGGTCTAAGGTGGGGTCAGAATATTTGTATTCAGGATAGACTTTGCTAAGCTGAGGCAGACGATTCATGGGCTTATGTAAAGAAGTGTTTCTCAAACTGTGTACAGCGGCTCCCTAGGGTTCCGTGAGGCCTGAATGTGTGTTCTACGAACAATTAGAGTAATTAACTAGTCGGCGAAATGTGAATTAAAAACTCTACAAAAAATAAGGAAATTGATCCGCTAAATACTTAAAGGTAGGGGGAAGGTCTGGGAATCACTGATGTAAAGAATACAAATCTCTGAATAAAGAAATTCGATTCTATGTTTCAATTTGTCTAGTCACTCCCCCCCCCCCCCCCCCCAAAAAAAAAAAAAAAGAAAAGAAAAAGAAAAGTTGAAATTCTCTTTTTAATTTCTTTAATTCTTACTTTTGCTTTTTCTCTTCCTTGATCTCCCCGTTTATACACTTTCTCTCATCCACTCTTTTTACTCTTTTCTTTCTATTTTTGTATTTTGAACAAATTTTTCTTATATCTTTCTATCTTATACCTTATCTCTGTGACTATTTCTTTCTTAATTTCTATCTTCATCTCGTATCTCTCTAATTCTCTTTCTCTCTCTGGTTCTCTCTCTCTTTTTCTCATTCTCTTTATTTCTTTCTCTCTCCTTTTTTTTTCTCTTTATCTCTTTCTATCTCTCTTAATGACATTCTCGTTATCTTCCTCTATTTATTTTTCTCTCTCAATTCTATCGTTTCTCTTTCACTTTCTTTCTTTCTGTTTATCTCTTTCTCTTTATTTCTTTCTCTTTAGTAGTCACTTTCTCTGTCTCATTATCTCGTTCTATCTCTCCTAATCTCTGTCTCTCTCTCTCTTTTTCTCTCTCTTTTATCTTTTTTCTCTGTCTTTCTTTTTTTCTTTCTTCTCTCTCTCATCTCTTTCTTTCTTCTTCTTTCTTTCTCTTCATTTCTTTCTACCCCTCTTAATTCCTTCCTTTTAAAGTCTTTCTTTATCTTTCTCCATTATTTCTCCGTTATTTCTCCCACACCCATTCTCGGATCAAGCTGAAACTTCGCACAATTATTCATTGACATAGACAAGACATGAATCAATTAAAAAATAATAATTACTGGTAATTCATTGTTGCGTTTAATAGCAACAAGGGAAACTAATCCATTAGTATTCACATGTATGCAAAATTGTTTGGGTTTAGCCCCTTTAAATAAATTTTAACGCTATTTCTCCCTCACGCATTTTCCTACCAAATTGATACTTTAAACAATTATTTATTGTACCTAACAAAGCATGAATTAATAAGTAAAGATACTTAATAAGTCAATTAATTATTGGTGTTTAACTATTTTGTTTGCTAACTAATAAGGGAAATAGCTTGTACTTTATTGGTAGATATAGTTTTAAGGACGAAGTTGTCCTTCTTTAGATAAGCTTTGTTTTCTTTAAAGAGTTGTTTTGTATATTTTGCTTGTTTCTCTTTATCTGTTTTCTCTCCTCTCTTTCTCTCTCTCTCTTTCTCTCTTTCCCCCTCTGTATCTTTCTTTGTTTGTTTCAGCTCAAGTCTATATCAGTAGAGTAATTCACAAGGCTGTCATTGAAGTCCAGGAGTCTGGCACGGTGGCTGCGGCAGCTACTGCGGCTAAAATTTCTGGGAGAAAAAAACTTCTTTCCTTTATCGCTGACCATCCGTTCCTTTTCTTTCTGAGAGACAAAGAAACTGGACAGGTCATCTTTCAGGGGAAATTTTCAGGCTAATTATTTGTAATGTATTGAACTCCATTAAAGCTAAAAATAAAATATTTTCATTAACCTAAAGAGTTTGCTTTGAAATAATTAGTTTCAAAACACAGTTATTGTTCTTTTGAGATAGAGTTAAAGTTCAAAACGTGTGTGTGTGTTGCGTTGAATGTTGGTCTGAGTATCTAGTTCAGTGATGCCCAAAATACGGCCCGCGGGCCACATCCGGCCCGAGACGTGGTTCCATCCGGCCCACCGAAACGTCGACACAAAGTGTAGAAAATCCATTGTCCAAATAATAAATTAAAAAAATAAACTTTCCCTACATAGATTAAATCGATTGGTGTCGATACTAAGCCAACATACTTGTTTTATAAAGAAAGAATGGCTCTTTTTAAAGAACATAAACATTTAAACAGCTTTAGGAAATCAAACAAATAAGGCAAAATTCTTGGTTTGAGACGCGATAGTTAGATTGGAGGATTGATGAGATTATTTACCTTAAATAGAAGAAAATGAGTCGGATGTGTGTCTATTTTCTGTTGCAGCTGACGAGTCTACCGACGTTTCTGATTCCTCTCAAAATATTGGTATTTATTTGCGTAATCTTATAGTCTCTAAGACGAACATCTAGAATTCTATGATTTAGGATAAACTTCTCATGAATATAAATACTAAATTCACGGGTTTCTAATAAAAATTGGTTTATCGTATAATTCCCTTTTTCTTCATGTGGCCCGCGACTTGAGTGTCGGATATTAAAATGGCCCGCCGTCCGAGTGAGGTTGAGCATCGCTGATCTAGTTCAATATCTGAAGTGTTCTGTGTATGCTATACTGCTGATTGCGCGTCGTTTCTAACGAGAGTTGTACTCCTGACGTTTGGTACAAAGGTGTCAGGACCTTAATTATGTATTATTAGATATTTTTTATGTCTAGGTTATGGTAAAGTTTTAATTACAGAATTTGTGTGTTTATTTTAACAAGAATTATGTTTTTCTTTTAAGTTACAATTACATCAATCCCTAGGTTCAGCCTAACAGACACAACATGCGCACAAAGAAAAGTAATGAATGAATTATGTGGATGATAATTAAAAATAACAGTTTGAATAATATTATAATATTTACACAATGATATTGACATGAATAAATTATAGCTTTATATAGCGCTACTTTCATGCTTATAGCATACCAGTTGGGGGGGGGGGGGGGGAGGGGGTATCTGGGAGGTTTTCCGTGCTGCCTTTAGGCACTCAGTAAACACAACTCTGCTCGAGTCGGGTGTCGAACCTCGAGCCCTATTTATAGGAGCTAAGACAAGCCAAGTTCAAGCGTACTTAGACTCTCGACCACGCTTCTTACAATGACAACAAGGTCAAGACACCGACAGTGACTTGAACAACATAAACCCCGGGCATCCTACCCTGCCTAATAGTGGCGCCCAGTGGAAACGGTGGAAACTAGACCGAGTGACCATGTCACAAAAAAAAGACACAGAAAGACTCTCCGCCAGACAGAACACACTGCTCAATCATTTTGTTTGGTTGTAGGCAAAGCCTATGAACTTGAGACTATTATTATTAAATCATACATTCAATTAGTACTTCTATATTTTAATAGTGTTTTCAGAAAATATCTCTCTATATAATTCTCTTCATGGTCAACCATGCGGGACACCACGATGAAGAGAACACTTTTATTTCTGCTAGTCGGACTAGAGTTACCCCACGTAACTTTCGTGGTGACAGAGAGCCCGGTTAAAAAAAAATTAAGGTGGGGGCGCGTGTTACCCCGCGGGTCGGCTCGTAGTTAATAAAGTTTTTTTTATTCCTTTTTTTCAGCTTCCCTTTCTTTTTCTACATCCACTTTCAGCACGCATCTGCACCATTTCACGATCACACCGTGGTGCGCAACGACCGTAACATTGATACCATTGGCTAGCCGCACCCGTGTCATAAAACCCTAGTGACGCCACTGCTAAAGTTATCATCGCAAGTGTTGAAGAAAGATACTTGAAATGAAATGACAACACTTTCATAATTATAAACAAATCATTAGCTTCTTTAATCAGACATCTTGGCTGACAGAGTAGCGTCCCTTATGAATGGACATAACTCTTCCTATATTATGTGAGTTCCATCAACAGAAAGCGTTGTTATTTGTCGGTCTATGCAACAACAGCAGAGGAACTGCTTCAGTTTGTGTCAGCTGCTGCGGCCTGAACTTTACTTGCGACTCTTTGTGGTAATTATGATGTCACATCTTGTGCATCCATAACAAGCTCAAATTAATCGCAATTATCTAGGTAGACATATTTTTGTTTTGTTAATGTTTTTTTTTTAAATTATTATTATGGATTGAATAAGAAGAGATAAATTTTACTAATACAACTGATATTTAGTAATTATAATAATAATATAGAAATTATAGATAATGGTAACTATTCCACAATTATGACAGTTAAAATAATCTAATACAATTAAGTCTTTGGCTTTTCATATATAACTAGCAAGCTGATGTTGTAGTCTCTACTTGTTTAGTGTCTACTGGAGTTGGTCAGTCTTCCATGGTAGATTTAGTGTTTTTATCATTTCTACTAATAGAGAAGAAATAATTTTAGTTTCATCTGACAAATTACTAGCGAAATTTTATAACTTGAAATCATTTTTATCTTTAGACGCATTAGATTCAATCAATTGGCATAAACATATGCATACTCTGCTTTCTTTCTGTTTTAAACAGGCGATATTGACATAGTATTGGAATTTTTTATAAATAGGTGGGGGGGATATATGAACTGATTTCTTTTGGTCTATCCAAAACACTAATTGTACAGTTCATCCACCGTGGTTCGATGATGACCACTTTTGTCATCCAGGGGGTTGAGAGCTTTGCACTGTGGATTTGTGCACCAAATAAGGAAGCATTGATAAGTACCACCACATTTCTTATAATCGCTTTTTCTTTTTTTTTTCTCTCAAATAATTGTATTCCTTAAAGGAGAAAAAAAGATAATTTTTGAAATTATAATGGAATTAAAGAGCAGATTACTCTTTGTGTGAAAATAACCTTATACTATATTTTTAAATATATGTAGTAATAGGACCTTGCGCTTTATGGGGCAGATGATATAAAGGTCATCTGTTGTTGTTGTTTTTTTTGACGACGTATAACACAGGTATCAGTGTTGGGTTAGGGTTGGCGTAGTTATCTTCTCTTTTGATTTATAAGATAAATATGTTTATATTAGGTTATTAGATATTATTATTATTATAATTATTATGTTTTTAAAGTGTTTCTTACTGTTTGTTGGTTATTTTCTGTTTACTTTCTCTCTGCATTTTTGAAAACAGCACAATGATCCTTCTATCCATAACCTTGGTTGTTTTTGGTCAACTGGTCAGTGCTGACCAACAACAACAGCTGGCTTTGTCTTCGGCCTCGTCAGATTTCTCTCAAAGACTTTACCAGAAAGTAGCTCTGGACGGGTCTAATGTCGTCTACTCACCTTACAGGTAATTGGAACATTTCACGTTTTAGTCACGTATCACAATATTATTTCTACAGGCAGTACTTTGGAAATGATTTCTTCTCGCAAGTTGTTGTCAAAATAGTAAAATGAATCAATCTAGTTTTACAAATATGAAACATTATCAACGCAGTTTTATCATATTGTAACGCATCTAGGGCAAAACAATGAAGGATTAAGGTGAAGAGATGAGTGATGTTTATTTACAGGTAATAAATAATGCGAGACGATTATAATGAAAATAAATGTATTTGTGGGCTATGAGTTCGTTAAGGTCTGGCCTGCTAAGGTTCACTGTCGCCACTGTCGCCGCAACTGCTTTCCACTAACGTTCAGGGTTTACTGTCACCGCCTAAGTCTTTACGTTCCTACAAGGTTCACTAGCCAGTAACACAGGTGCCTATCTTCAGCTTCTCACCTGCTGACCACACTGGCAACTCAGGCGGTTCCAACGTGTCTCTAGTTCAGGCGGTTCCAACGTGTCTCTAGTTCAGGCGGTTCCAACGTATCTCTAGTTCAGGCGGTTCCAACGTGTCTCTAGTTCAGGCAGTTCCAACGTATCTCTAGTTCAGGCGGTTCCAACGTATCTCTAGTTCAGGCGGTTCCAACGTATCTCTAGTTCAGGCGGTTCCAACGTATCTCTAGTTCAGGCGGTTCCAACGTATCTCTAGTTCAGGCGGTTCCAACGTATCTCTAGTTAAGGCGGTTATAACGTATCTCTAGTTCAGGCGGTTCCAACGTATCTCTAGTTCAGGCGGTTCCAACGTATCTCTAGTTCAGGCGGTTCCAACGTATCTCTAGTTCAGGCGGTTCCAACGTATCTCTAGTTCAGGCGGTTCCAACGTGTCTCTAGTTAAGGCGGTTATAACGTATCTCTAGTTCAGGCGGTTCCAACGTATCTCTAGTTCAGGCGGTTCCAACGTATCTCTAGTTCAGGCGGTTCCAACGTATCTCTAGTTCAGGCGGTTCCAACGTATCTCTAGTTAAGGCGGTTATAACGTATCTCTAGTTCAGGCGGTTCCAACGTATCTCTAGTTCAGGCCGTTCCAACGTATCTCTAGTTAAGGCGGTTCCAACGTGTCTCTAGTTCAGGCGGTTCCAACGTGTCTCTAGTTAAGGCGGTTATAACGTATCTCTAGTTCAGGCGGTTCCAACGTATCTCTAGTTCAGGCGGTTCCAACGTATCTCTAGTTCAGGCGGTTCCAACGTATCTATAGTTCAGGCGGTTCCAACGTATCTCTAGTTAAGGCGGTTCCAACGTGTCTCTAGTTCAGGCGGTTCCAACGTATCTCTAGTTCAGGCAGTTCCAACGTATCTCTAGTTCAGGCGGTTCCAACGTATCTCTAGTTCAGGCGGTTCCAACGTTTCTCTAGTTCAGGCGGTTCCAACATATCTCTAGTTCAGGCGGTTCCAACGTATCTCTAGTTCAGGCGGTTCCAATGTATCTCTACTTCTGCTTCTCCATCTAATTAGCCGGAAACAGTCCTATTTGATGTATCCAATTTCACCTTGTACAAAATGATGTCGATGAATCTCTACTCAAATTAAAATTTAAATTTCCACCATGTTTGTTTGTATGATAAGTTCGCCGTGCACAAGGATAAGCATTTCAATATGATAGTTATTGCTCACGACCTTATCCGTTTTTCACATTGTAGCATCCATTCACTTCTGACAATGACGTCACTTGGGGCAAGGGGAGACACTGCGACTGAGATGAAGGACGTGCTCGGTATTACTTCCCTTGGTGACTCCGTTCATTCGATTTACAGGGAGACAATTCAGCAGGTTTGTCAACTGTATTTTTTAAGACGTATTAAATTAATTTGAATAATTGCTTAAATTGATTTGATAGTACCTGTACTTTCACAATCAATGTTGTTTGTTTTTTTCCAAAACAGTTGAATTCACAATCGAATGTTCAACTTCTGACCGGAAACGCCATCTTCATCAATCCTATATATCCCGTAGTGCCAGAGTTCATTCAAGAGACTTCTGATAAATATTTGGCTAAAGCCGACAACATTGACTTTAACGCCAACGGAGGACCAGAAGAACCAATCAACGATTACATTGAGAACAAAACGGAACACGTGATAAAGGATTTACTAGAACCAGGTAACTCATTCCCGAACTGTGTTCCGCGGAACCCTAGTGTTCCTCGAGACCTGCATAGGTGTTTTTCGAACTACCGGAATAGTCAACTAGTAAGAAACAAGTTTGGGATAAAGTAATAATAGTAATAATTTTATTTATAAAGCGCTGTTAACAAACAAAATGTAGGCTCAAGGCGCTGTAATAACATTACAAACACAAACACGACAATATGAATCAAAAACTACTATAAAAAGGTTTTAAACAAGTAGGTCTTAATGTTCTTCTTAAAAGTGGTATAGCATGTTGTTTGTCTGAGATCAATGGGGAGTGAGTTCCAAACCTTTGGTCCGCGCACTGAAAAAGCCCGCAGACCGCAGCTTTTGAGGGAGAAACGTGGCACCACTAAAAGCGTTGAGTCCATGAGCACATGGCTCTCTGGGGGACATATGGAGTAATCAGTTCTCTAAGGTACAGGGGCATCTCATTGTTATATATATACACTGATGACAAAGTGTGGCGACCTTGTAATCGATTCTCGCTTTCACGGGAAGCCAATGGAGCATGCGCAAGAGCGTAGTAGCAGAATCTTGTCTTGTTTTTCTAAGTACTATTCGTGCGGCGTTGTTCTGTATACGTTGCAGTTTGGCTATTTTGTCATCAGGTATACCTGCTAGCACGGCGTTACAGTAATCAAGGCGGGAGAGTATGAATGCCACATCTAGCGTTTTTGTTGACTCCGTTGTTAAATATGCTCGGATCTGGCCTAATCTACGCAGCTGCAGTTAAAGACCCTTGCAGAGCTGACTTACCTGTGGGTCGAAAGATAGTTTTGAGTCGAAGAAAACTCCAAGATTCCGCACTACATGAACATAAGGAAGCTGGCAGTTCGTGATAAAAAGAGAATCTGTGCCATAGAATGTGTTGCAAAATTTATTTTTTTTTCAAATTTTCTTTTGTTTCACATTTAGGAGACATCGATAATGCTTTTTTTTTTTATTTTGAGTACTACTGTCAAACTTAATTTTGAGTACTACTGTCAAACTTAATTTTGAGTACTACTGTCAAACGCGATGCACTATGTCATTGGTACTGTTGGACTCTCGCCTTTCCGGGCATTGCTTGCTACACTAAAAGTCTATTCCGAATGGAAACGGTCGTTACAGGAGATGGTTATGCCGATTAGGAATAAAATAGCGGCCTACGTTGAGGTGCCTTAGAACTGACTCCACTGCAATGGTGATGATAGAATAGAACCCGACCAACCGTTTCAGTATTCCTAAAACGTTTCTCAATAGGCAGTGGCTGATGTTGAATAGATAAAAGTATTTATAGAAATCTCCCAGACAGAACCATCGATAAAGTCCAATAGAGAATAGGCGCCTTTATCCAATTCGATTATTTAAAAAGATTTTATGTCACGCCCAGCCGTTGACAGGATTTCTTTACCCCAAGTCAAGTCTGAAGGTTTTCACAATGGTATTGTCCATTATTACGATAGGGTCGTGCCATAAACGGTCCTGGGCCGCAGGCGAAAAGTGTCAAGTCCCATTCGATTATTAAAAAAGATTTTATGTAACGCCCAGCCGTTGACAGGATTTCTTTACCCCAAGTCAAGTCTGAAGGTTTTCACAATGGCATTGTCCATTATTACGATAGGGTCGTGCCATAAACGGTCCTGGGCCGCAGGCGAAAAGTGTCAAAAGTAAGCGTTAAGAAAAAATGTCTTCCTGTTCCAATTCTGTAACCGACAATCTAGCGTGTAAGAAACGCTCACCAGACACGGGTCTCTGATTTACAGACCTTTGCATGGTACGGCGAGTCTCTTTTCCATAACCAACCCCCGAGTGAGATAAAAAAAAAAATCTTACCCAAGGTAACCGGATGGAGGCCTGGTTCGATTCCCGTCTTTCGCCTAACTAGTGTCACTTCTAGACGTTTTGGCCATGGCGACATGTTCCGACTAAGGGAACTGGACTCCTCGACTCGGGACAGAACAGTTGGCTCTTGAAGACAGAAGAGCTTCCATGGCCAAGATTTTCAGGAGTTTTGGAGTCTTTGTACAATGTTTGTTTGTGAAATATTTTACATGTTCCTTCAGAGTTGAAGATAGTTTACTTCCTAGTCCAAACCTCCCGCAGGATGACGGGGGATGGGAGCGGGCAGGGTTTGAACCCTCGACCGTCGATAAATCTGAACGACAGTCCAGCGCGCAAACCGCACGACCAGGCAGCCATCCAATTACAAAGAAGAAGAACTCCCGCCAGACGATTAGTTTTAACACATTGTTGTTGATCAACAGGCGTGTTAACTCTTTCTCTCCTAACTGACGATACCAGCGTTGATTCCACCAGAATGTGGTAAATAATTACAGATAGAAAGAGTTAAGGGTATTGAAAACGAAATATTCTTTGACCCCCCATTTGTTTTTTCCCTAATCTTACTTTTAACTTTCTACATAAACTTTCCCATAATTACGCAATTTCAGAACGCACTTTTCTACAAAGCTTTTCACATCCGATGTACTTTTATGTATTTGTTCTTTTCAATAAAGAAAAAACATCTCAAAGTTCAAATTTTTTTGCATACATTGAAGATTGAACTCAAATGTCTATTTTCTAGAATTATGCAGCTTTATTTTTAAATATTTTTTTTATCACTATTAATAATTTTAAATTATAAACTAAAAAAACAACAATTTTCATAGCATCAAGTTTTAATAACAATAGTATTCAGAGCTGATATCAATTTTAAAAATTGCATTGTTAGTTTCGATGTTGTCTTCTACACCAGATAGTATAGACGACTTAACAGTGATGCTTCTCGTCAACACACTCTTTTTTAATGGCACCTGGGCATCGCCTTTTGACGAAACACTAACAAGAAAGCAAGATTTTAAACTTCTGGGTGGCACTGTAAAACAGGTAACGGCTCATCCGCATTATTACCATTTGTATAAGTCTTCATGAACTAATACTGAGAACATAAATTTATTGCTTCTAGCATGGTCCAGGTATCTATCAGTGTTACATAGGTTTTCCTTATTGAAGTTACTTTTACTTGGTACAATAGGGGTTCTTAGAAATACCATGACTTCGATCACTGGAGATTGATAATAATATACTAATTTGGCGTAAGAATAAACACCAGATAAACCACGAAAGCAATAAGTTTAATAACTATAGGAAAAATTCCATTATATCAATAAAAAAATACACGTATGTTTCCATTCAGCATAACTCAAAACTTTCAAAGGAAACAACATAACATCAACCACTCATAAAACTGCTCCTTTCAGACAAAACACTCAAAACATTTGGTTCACATTAGGTGCATACTATTCAAATTATTACCCTAAGAATAGATAAACAAAGGGATATAACTATTTTATACCTAAACAATTAAAATTATGCCTTCAATCTCGCCATACATTCTCTCGTTCTCCAGACGTGTCGTACAGTTGAAATCATTTATGTTCTATGCTATTACCATGCAACGGTTCAGGATGTGTCTCACTGTTTCCATGCCCTCCTGGAAGTGTGAACATCTGGGATCAAAGTTCTCTCAGACCCTAGTGATATAGTCAGACAGTTAAAAAAAATTAAAGCTCCCCTTTCGGTCATTGTAGGGCAGATGGTGTAGTCATATGTTTCTTTGGCCGACGTTAAACAGCAGGGTGTCATGCGCAACGAACAACCAGCTTTACTTTACCCCAATATTGTCAAGTATAGCTGACGCTCTAAGGGTACCGAAATAAAAAGACACTGTCTTCACAAGGATTCGAACCCGGGACCTTGTGAAGCCCTAGGGATCTCCAAATAAAAAGTCACTGTCTTCACAAGGATATGAACCCGGGACCCACCGGAAGCCAATCAACTTACCACTCACGGATCTATAGAATATATGTAATGGTCATCCGTTTCTGTAGACAACGGTTAAAGAACAGGGTGTCATACACAAAGACCAACAGCCTTTACTTTTCACCAACAATTGTCAGGTACCCGTTATAGCTTGGTGGCGCCCTATGGATCCCAAAATTAAAAATCACTGTCTTCACAAGGATTCGAACCTCCGACGCCCGGTTCGTAAGCCAAGCACTTGGCACAGTCTGCAAAAGAGCTTACAGCTCAGCAGCAAAAATCTGGCTAAAAGTAGTAGGAAGCAAAGCAACTTACCACTCAGTCGCCGCGCTACCAATATCAAATAGTGCCCTGTCTAGCCATTAGACTAAGACCCCCCAAATCTACCTGAGATGAGCTCCAATGGGTGACAAGGCAGGGAGACCCCTAGGTCTCCCGTAGTGCCCTGGTAAGGAACTCTGCTGTGTGGAGTAATGCCCCCAAATCTACCAGACTTTACTGCAGTTTACGTTTTCTGATGTTGTATTCAAAACAGGTCCAGACTTTATTGCATACCCACCTAAAAAAGAGAGCGAATAAGAACAAGTCAGTCGTTTTCTTTTAAAGGCTTACACTAGCTGCCTCGTGTGGACCAATATTTAGTACCGGCAGGGAGCTTATTGTTTGATTTGTCTTATATATTTCGGACGTTCCTTCTAGAATGACACAAAGACAGACACACAGGCAAACAGAAAGAGTGAGTCGATTCGATATAAGCTTTGTCCTAGACTGACCTAGACCAATCCTCCAGCAAGATTTGAACCCAGGACGGTCGTGACGATAGTTTTAAGCGCGTATCTCATAACATCTTGGTTTCTGATAGGGGTGTCAAGTTTGAGGATTCAGTTGGTTATAATCCATAAATAAATAATTGGGAAGTGGCGACAAGACAAAGAGAGAGAGGGAGTGAGAGTGAGGGGGAGAGAGAGAGAGAGACAGAGAGACAGACAGAGAGACAGAGAAAGACAAATAGAGAGAGAGAGAGACAGAGAAAGGCAGAGAGAGACAGACAGACAGACAGATAGAGACAGAGAGACAGAGAAAGACAGAGAGAGACAGAGAAAAGCAGTGAGAGACAGAGAAAGGTAGAGAGATACAGAGAGAGAGAGAGACAGAGAAAGGCACAGAGAGACAGAGAAAGGCAGAGAGAGACAGAGAGACAGACAGAGAGAGACAGAGAGACAGACAGAGAGAGGCAGAGACAGAGAAAGACAAAGAGTAAGAGAGAGACAGAGAAAGGCAGAGAGAGACAGACAGAGAAAGACAGAGAGAGACAGAGAAAGGCAGAGAGAGACAGAGAAAGGCAGAGAGAGACAGAGAGACAGAGAAAGACAAATAGAGAGACAGAGAGACAAACACAGAGACAGAGAAAGACAGAGAGAGAGAGAGACAGAGAGAGACATAGAGAGAGACAGAGATAGTAGAGGATAACAAAAACAACTCAGCTTGAGTTGGCTTTAAAACTCAACTCCCCTTGATAGCTAGCCATGTAGTTTACGCCTTTCACCCAGAGAAACCACATTAGTCTAAGACATACGAGTAGCACAAAGATACTGTAATGTAAGCCCCTCGAATGCTCTCTAAAACAAATACCATCATATAAAGACAAGAGTTATGTGATGAACTAATGTAAAAAAAATATATATATATCATTTCGACCTATAATATCTCTCCAGCTGGATATGATGCATGGGTCTAAGAGAAGAACATTCATGAAGAAAGATGACGTCAATAACGTCGACGTAGCCGAGATTCTATTTAGAGGAGGAAGATTTGCCTTGTACATTGCCCTGCCACGTGCCTGTGATGGCATCACTGACCTAGGTAAGTCACTGCTGTTGGATTTATGTATTAGTGATAAGCGAAGACTCGGTTTATGTTAGGCGAGAGAGAGAGAGAGAGAGAGAGAGAGAGAGAGGTGAGAAGGAAAGAGAGAGCAGATACACTAATTGAGGGGCCAAAAAAAGTGTGTATAGTTTATCGTTTAAATGTGGCCCGTTTATTACATATAAACAAAAAAGGTCTGTTCCGCTCATAAATCAACAACATAAAGCTAGTGAACAAATCAACTGACGTAGTGGGTGTGGACTGCAATTCTGACATTATTTGTGTGAAAACTGTTCCACTTTATCGGTGATTCCCAAAGTGGACTATATAGACCCCCGAGGTTTACGACGACTTTCAAGGGGTCTACGAAAGTGAAAAAAAGAAATTGGGGGTCTTAGAGATGTAAACGAGGGTCTACGAATGTGGATCTCGATTTAGGGAGGTCGTGATTTTGGTAACAACCATAAAACAATGGAATAAACAATCATCTTATAATTTTTAATACCTTAAATATTTAAACATTAATTCTATTGTTTGAATGAAAAATTATTTTGATACCTCATTTACATTGCTTAATTTACAAGGAACTACTATTTAACATAGCCGAATCTGATTGTGAAATAAGACATTAGTGTTCACTTTCTGACAATTTTGTTTCTTTTTTTTTTGTCAAACTTATATTGCCTTTATATGTACCAAAGTGTTAATTATTGACACTTTGAAATCATCTTAAATTGGAGGATCTTTTGACACGGCGCCGCTTTGATAAAATGACTGATGATTAGAAAAACGTAAACAATCAATGATAAAGAGAAAAGACTGCGGACAAAATCGTGACTTTGACATCGAAAAGAGAAGATGATGGTTTGCAAGTGTCTATTAATAGCTCTAGACCGCACCAGATGGAGAGAGACAGTGACCAAGAAAGCTGTGGACAGTGAAAGTACATGGGTCTCAGCCCAGGAAGAAAACGTACAATACGAAACACGTCCAGCTCCTCTACCACCGAAGCAAAACCCACCTTAACCTGCGCTATCTGTGGACTAGAGTGTCTCTCCAAAATAGGGCTCCACAGCCACATGAGGAAGTGTGCTCTGAGATGAACCATAGTCGTTCTACGACTGAAGGAGGCCAATGATAAATATCTTTGACGTATTGCGAAATTCGGGAAACATCACACACTAGGCGAAAACATGATTTGGCCATCCGATGAAGAAGTTTTAAAAATCACTCAACCCTACATCTGATAATATTAAAGAACTCCTCTAAGCAACAAACCAGTTCAAAGGCCTATTGATGAAATGAGTTGTGACATTGAAAGCTTTTTATGTAATTATTTGCTAACGATATATTACAAGTGGATGAGTCAACTATGCCAGGTAATAAAACATCTTTTGTGGGCGAATGTTCCTTTTTTTATGGATAAAGAAATCCGCGAAAAACTTCTTTTTTTTTTTTTTGCGAAAACTGATAGATGACAATAAAGACGACTAACTATTTAATGTTTTGAAGGACTACTTTCAACAAAAAGCACTTCCTTCAACTATAATGTCAGTAGCAACGGATGGAGCAGCTTTCAAGGTTGGGTTCTAATGTGGAAAGTGAAAAATGTGGTAGATTTCTTGAATATCTTCAATCTGTTATCAAAGCAGTTAGCCAGACGCACATTAATGTGCTTCAATGTGCTGAGAAAAAAAAAAGAACTTTCATCAGTTGCTCCTTCACACCGAAGTTCGATGGTTGTCGAAAAGCTTTTGTTTAATTTAATTTTTTTTTTCCTTTTTGACACTGTATCGAAGTTCTTACATGTCAACGATCTCATTTGAAATTCAAATTTAATCTGGCGGACATCTGACATTGCTTATTTAACAGAATTGTTTCAAAAATTTATTGAGGTTTAACTAAAATGGGGTCATGGGCGTAGCCAGGATTTTTTTCAGGAAGGGGGTGATTTTTACCTGATAATCCCCCCCCCCCCCAAGTTCGTCCATGCATGTAGTTGTTAATAATTTTTCAGTCTTCACCTTATTACGTTAGAAACCATTAAAGAAAAACACATTCATAAATCAGTAAAATTGCTATCCAGTAATATTAGCTAACCAGAGGGTCTACCGAATACCGGAAAACATGGCAAGGGGTCTACGAGTCAAAAATGCTTTGGGAACCACTGCACTATACGGACAAGGCTATTTAACATGACCTCAATGACGAAATATTCAGTAAAAAATAATTTGGCCTGCACCTGTTTCATGTAGAGAGTCTTCTTCAACAACCTGGCAAGGTCGATGAGCTTTTCACTGGACTACAATTTAAAACTGTTGAAATGACCATCCCTAAGTTCAGAATTGAAACCAAATTGGAGCTTGAAGATGCTTTGGTTGATATGGGAATGGTGAAAGCTTTTTCAGAAGTACTGGCAGATTTCAGCGGAATATCACAAGGAGGTAACTATATAATGTGTATTTTATTTTGTAACATAAAGTATCCATAAAACTAGGTATGGAATATGAGGACACAAGAATGAAAAATAAAAGCTAAGAAAGGGATAGAATGGGCAGAGACAGGGATAGAATAGACTGAAATGGGGATGAAATTGACTGAGATTGGGGATAGAATGGACTCAGATTGGGGATAGAATGGACTGAGATTGGGGATAGAATGGACTGAGATTGGGGATAGAATGGACTGAGATTGGGGATAGAATGGACTGAGATTGGGGATAGAATGAACTGAGATTGGGGATAGAATGGACTGAGATTGGGGATAGAATGGACTGAGATTGGGGATAGAATGGACTCAGATTGGGGATAGAATGGACTTAGATTGGGGATAGAATGGACTTAGATTGGGGATAGAATGAACTGAGATTGGGGATAGAATGAACTGAGATTGGGGATAGAATGGACTGAGATTGAGGATAGAATGGACTAAGATTGGGGATAGAATGAACTGAGATTGGGGATAGAATGGACTGAGATTGGGGAAAGAATGAACTGAGATTGTGGATAGAATGGACTGAGATTGGGGAAAGAATGAACTGAGATTGTGGATAGAATGGACTGAGAATGGGGATAGAATGGACTGAGATTGGGGATAGAATGGACTGAGATTGGGGATAGAATGAACTGAGATTGGGGATAGAATGGACTGAGATTGGGGAAAGAATGAACTGAGATTGTGGATAGAATGGACTGAGAATGGGGATAGAATGGACTGAGATTGGGGAAAGAATGAACTGAGATTGTGGATAGAATGGACTGAGAATGAGGATAGAATGGACTGAGATTGGGGATAGAATGGACTGAGATTGTGGATAGAATGAACTGAGATTGGGGATAGAATGGACTTAGATTGGGGATAGAATGAACTGAGATTGGGGATAGAATGGACTGATATTGTGGATAGAATGGACTGAGATTGGGGATAGAATGGACTCAGATTGGGGATAGAATGGACTGATATTGTGGATAGAATGGACTGAGATTGGGGATAGAATGGACTCAGATTGGGGATAGAATGTACTGAGATTGGGGATAGAATGGACTCAGATTGTGGATAGAATAGACTGAGATTGGGAATAGAAGAGACTGAGATGGGATCTAAAATAGACTAAGATGGGGATAGGGATTGAGTTAGAATGGACTGGGATTGAGTTAGAATGGACTGGGATTGAGTTAGAATGGACTGGGATTGAGTTAGAATGGACTGGGATTGAGTTAGAATGGACTGGGATTGAGTTAGAATGGACTGGG